>NW_026643150.1:1200000-2400000 GCF_028828045.1 Penicillium odoratum
CACTCCCAAGCAGAAGGCCACAACAGAGTCTCCTGCACCCAAGAAAAAGGCCAAGAAGACCAAGGCCAAGGCGTAAAAGGTGTACAAAATTGATTCCATTTATTGTTTTATTTCCCATAGCCTTTACGTGCATGCTTCATGTTTCTATCTGCTTCAGTCTATCCGAATAGAGCTTTTTTGATAAAATTTGACGAACATAAAATTAAATATCTCCATTCAAACATACATACATAAAAAAGTGACCATAATTCGATACCATTTTCTTCTCAAAATTCGCCAACAATTTAAGCGATGAGAAAGCTCAAATGGGGTCACATAGCACGCTAGTCCCAATATCACCTAGCCTAATCACATGACCTCGACTTGTAGAGAAAACGCCGCAAATTTTCTTCCCAATTCCTCTTTCTTTCCAACTCCTCGCTCAAAGAATCGCATTCAAAGCTCACACACAAAGAATTTTATTCTTTCCCTCGCTTTGGGAGAAAGTCCCCGGACACCCTGCGCTTTGGTTCTTCCAAAGTTACCAAGTCAGGCAATGCGGAAACGCGCCGCCATAGAAGCAATTCGATAGCGGCTTACTGCCCTACTCCCTCCTGGCTCTGTGTTGCCATCCGACGGCCTCGCTTCGTGCGTTGCTGGTTATAATGGGGTGTGTGGCCTGGGCTTGAGAGGGGAAGGGGGACTTCGGTCTTCCTTGTATTGGGTTGCTTTTCGTCGTGTTTGGATAGTCATGCGATTGCTCTTCTCTTTGGAGGGAGTAACTCAATGGGGCTCATTCTTGAGGCGAGGAGTTCTTTGTTTTTCGAGTCTGTAGCTTATGGCAAAGCGGTGATTTGGGAGATCTATGATCTTTCTCTACTCGTCACAGATGCCCTGTCGAAGGGGCCGGACTCTTAACATTGCCTTGAATGAGCTTCGCATGTTCGCGTGATGATATAACAATCATAGAGTCAAGCACTTAGATCCCAAAGGGGTCGATGCTGATAAACGATTTAAAATTATCTGATGAACATTATATACAAAATTTTTGAAGACTTTTCCTCTTCTTCTACATCTCCATAGTCTAGATTTTAATATCAATGACTATTATTTTGATCTGAATGCAATGGCTATGCTATAATCATCACATCGTGGAATCTCCCACCCTTCAATATAATACACCGAAACCTAGAGTCCCTCGTATCCTTATTGTGTCTTCTTGGCTCCGTTGGCAACGGGTTGCTTCTGGCCAACAAGCCGCACCAACAATGCCCCCATAATCTCGGCAATCACAGCGATGGCGCTCGCACACACGTTGTTCCAAACGTGAATACTCACAGAACCCAAAGGAGCCCTCGGGAACGAAAGGATCCATTCCACATAGTAAGGGAACCAGCCCTCCGGCAGGGCAAAGACAGGTGTTTTAGAGTACCAGAATTGCAAAAACATCTTAAGTCCGTTGGTGCTAAGCCAGCGCACGGTCTTGACGGCCCAATCGAAAGAGCTTTTTTGCGAGGAGATTGTCTGGTCTAGAGAGAAAGAGAAAAGTTAGACGACTGGTCAATAACTACACAAATAGAACACGTACTCATTGCCTCGAATTCCTCCACGGCCTTGTCATGCCGTCTGCGCAGTTTGGCCCATTTCGCAAATTCGTCTTGCGAGCTTGTGCTGTTCATCTCGCGCTTCAGCTTGACGACTTCACCTTTCAATCGCTGCTGCTCGCGGGCATTTCGGGAGGTGGAGGTTGGCACTTGAAGGTACAGTTGCCATAACTAGGAGACGTGGTCAGTTCGGATCTGAGGTTTCATGGAGCAATTTTGGAAAGGAAGGGATAGAATCCTTGACTGATGAGTAGACTTACCAGAAGGTCGATTGTAGATGCGCCAATTGTATTGACTAGGTAGATGGCGATGTGCACGAAGAGGATCATAAGCACGAGCGACAGCATGATGGTGGGGGTTGGCCAGTCGGCCGGGTAGGTGGGTGTTCGTGGGCGCGTGAGCTTATAGCTCAAGAAGGAGCCAAGAGCGGTTAGGAAGGGCGAATATCCAAAGTCGTGATGTTTTTCCAAGAGATATTGGGATCGCGGGACATGAGCTGCAAGTCGGACAAAATGACGTCCGGCGATGTGTGGAAGCGCGAGTCGACTCTCTCCGCCTTTGTCATGCGGGCTTTGTAGCAACCACCACCAATAGCTTTGTTTCACCTAATATCGGTCTATTTCTACCACTTTGCTGATCGGGGCACTAGCAGCGCTAATAAAAAAAATTGTTCATGACTCTATGACTACCCCTGAGAATGCATACCAGGAAATCGCCCAGGTCTTCTCTTCCAGAGGGAACCACATTATGGAGATTGAGATGATCTCCTCGGCTCTAGGGACCCCCTTTATGCAGGATGGATTGTTTATTGGAATTACCAAGAAAATGCTAGTTCAGGCCTACACAGTCGCACGAAAACTGTTCCAAGGCCTAGCGTCAGCTGGAGATGACTTTCATGTGGAATTCGAAACGGACTCCAATGGATCAGATCGAGTGATTACGGAAGTCATGCTGCTCTTTGATTGTGAGCATCTGTCGGCATGTAATTGGCGTAAACGTCGACTTCTGGCAGCTGTGACACAATGCTCTAAGAATGAGAATCAGGATCAGATTGCCTTGACAAGACGGCTGTTGGAAACAGAGTTGACGCTCTTGACAACTTATCAATGCTCCCCACTGCACCGACATACAAAATCCCCGACATTATGGTCCCATAGGTTGTGGGTTTTGCGGCAGATGTTTTTCATTCAGTCCTGGGACGCGGAAGCTTTGTTGAACCTGCTACGTGTGGAGCTAGATGGGGTTCTGCGTGCCGCGGAATTACATCCTAAGAATTACTACGCCTTTGGCTATATGCGTCAGCTTCATGCCCTTGCGAATACAGAGATTGCGGGTCAACTGAGTTGGTCTGCCGAATTGGCTAGGCCCTTATTGGACCCAGTTCTTGACTGGTGTCTTGCTCATCCAAGGGACATCTCGGCCTGGACCTTCGGAAAGTATTTGCTCGGCTGTATTCCAGAGCAACAGATTCGGACGGATGCTGTTGGACGGGTGGTTTGCTTTGCGCGGGATATTGGATGGGAAGGTGAGAGTCTGTGGACGTTCGTTGACCAGTCCATCCGCCAATTTGACCTGGAGAGTGTGCTCGATGAGATTCTCCCTGGTTCTAGCGTGGAACCGCCCACTCCGAAATGGCCGTGGCGGGACCGGCTGACCAGGGCGCGAGAATATTGGGCTGTATATAGGAAACCAATGTAGAGAATGATTGCGACATGCCTGTCGCATTTCAAATCAAAAGGACAAAGGAACGCTCGTGTCTCGTAAATGTAGTTCTCGCTCTGATTTACAGTAGAATGAACGCCTCGCTAGTCGCAGGGAAGTCACAAAGCAGACGAAATATATCCTCCAAGACCCGTCGCATCATCGGCCCGACTCAATATCCACAATTTAACGGGAGATTAGGTTGACAAAGGAGTTTGACTGAAACGGTTCGGGGAAGGTGGAAGTATATTGGGGGATCGAATCATTTCTTTTGCCCGGCTGCTTCTGCAGCCTTTTTCTCGTCGGCTGTTCCAAGTTAGAGATCAGATCACCCAGTGCAGGGCTTGCGCATACCTTTGCGCTGCTTTTCGCGCATAATGGAGGCAGCATCCTCCTTGGCCTTCTGGAATTGGGAGCCAGTCTGGGTGTTCTTCCCTTTCTGGGTTGAGTCAGCCACTGAGGTGGGGGAGGGGTAGGGGTATAGCGTAGACTAACTGTAGCATTGGCCTTCTTCTGGGCCTTAGCCCGATCGTTATCCCGCTGGTTACCACGTGTCATGATGTAAAGTGAGATCGCTAAATGCAGAGGGTAAGAGTTGGGGGGGAAAGTTGAGGATGTTTTTTTTCTCTCGGCGTTGAGGCAAAATCCAGTTGGGAATCGGACGAATCAGGCTTAAGTATTGCAGCCATGGAACGCGGGTTTCGATCAACATCGTCAGGTCCAAGCCAAAATATGACATGTTTTGATCAGCAGGAAATAAATGCATAAAATATGAACATGAAAAAAAAAGATGAATCCTGCAGGACTCCTGGCGCTTGGAGAGGCCGTGATCTGTCACTTGGGCGCATAAATAGCAGTTTCGATCAAACTCCAGTATCTCTGATGTAAGGTTAAGGCTCTTAATTCAAATTTGGTAGAAATACTAAATCATTTCGTGGATTTCCATTGTTTGGATTGAACTTGTTTGAGGAGCTCAGACCAAGTTCTATAAGTATTATAGCCGCCCACCAAAGGGACTTGTTTCATCTTCTTACCCTTATAGAACAATCTCAACCAATCAATCGACGATGGATCTTACTAGACCAGAATGAAACAGAGACCCTCTGGCATCTCCCTCTGGCGCTTAAACATATACCAGTTAGATGATGAAACGAATGTGACAAAGGGTGGAAAGCTGAAAATAGTATTCGTCTTGATCGATCTAATCATAGGTTGAAACTTGAATGAATCAAAGTGAAGATATTTCTATTTCTTTGCCTTTCCTATATTCTCTCCCATTCATCATTCACTGAATCCTTTTGTCCCTCTTTATTCTCTAGTCATCGAGTTTGATCTCTCCTTTTGTATCCTGCTGGCCAGTTCAATTCCTTCCTTTTTAATCTCTCCATAACCCACTCCCAACTTCGAACCACCTTCATTTGCTATTATCCACTTGTTCGAGGATCTGAATCTCCTCTTTCCCAAGATTTCAACGCAACTTTTACTTTCATTTTCATTTTCATATTCATTATGATGGGTAGACTTAGGGAGTCTCTGGCTGGTCCGGGGTATATCATCTTAAATGTCGTCCGAGCTTTCAATATCATCGTCTTTCTCGACCTAATCGCTGCCTGTGTTGTCATGCTGGTCAAGACCAAAACAACAAATGGCTTTTTCTTTTTTCAAGCCGTCACCCATGCCGTGGTAGCACTCATCAGCAGTAAGTAAAATGGTCCCTTTCATCCCATCCATCATGTTCCCTCCGGATACTAACCAAGTCAGTCTTCCTGATCATCTCTGAGCTTCCCATCCTTCGCGGTTACTTTAACCGTCAATGGCCGCTATTCGGCGAGGACGCTGGTTTCGTCACGCTGGCAGCGATTATGATGATCCTCGGAGTTGCAACACTAGGTAATCTGAATACCATGAGCCAAAAGTCCCTCGGTCTGGCATTTTGGCGCATTGTCATCTCAGCTGGTGTCCTGGCTATGGTAATGAGCGTATTCAACCTATTGACGGTAAGTCGAACACCCTTCATATCATTCGTTATCAAACACTAAATTCCTCTTCTCTAGACATTTATCTTTACCAATCGCGAGGCAGGTGTCAGTGCACGACACATTCGGGCATACGGTGCGGTGGCTCCGCAAAAGGTGGTGAGTCGAACTAGCAGCCGCCGCTCATTTCAGCTCAGTCTGAAGCGTGAAGACTCCCTCCCAACCTACACCCGTGAACGCGAACGTGAACCAGCCTTGAAGCGAGCATCTCGACGGCTTACGGCGGCGGCGGGTCGCTTCCCTCTCAAGATCTCATCTCCTTTTCCCAACACTGCCAATGTGAACGACGCCGCCTCGTCCAAGTACTCGCGAGATTCGGCCGAGGTTCGGATGCCCGATCCTGCGCATCATCCGGCTTTGTACTCAGGACATGTTTAGTATCCCAGATGTACTTGATGGGTATCTTTTGGTAAATGAAAGCGATGGCGTTTGGTGGGAGTTTGTGAGAGTGATTTTTATCTGATTTCCCTGTTCTGATACGCTATTTTCTAATTAAGACGCATATCTCAAAGCATATCTCAGCTGCATAGTTCACCGTTTCTATATTTCTTTGTAAAATTGCATAGGGGGTCTATGCCGTAAAACTCAGAATAGTGGAACCGATAACAGTTGGAGTCACTTAACTATTCGATTTACGGAGTAAATAAGTGGCTCGAGCAAGGCGGGTCAAGGGTTAAACAAGTGGATCAAAGTTTTGTGCGGGGGAAAAGATCTTATAACTAAAAGTACTGAACTCCAATACGGAGTACAGTTGCAATCCCTAAAGTGACTGAAGTCCCTGGCATCCCACCATTTTGAGGCGGTGTGGAGTGTCGATCAACAGTTGAAACGAGCTCACCGTGGTCTCCCCCTCCATTCTCTCTTCCAACTGGATTCTGGATTCTGGTAATCCTCTGACTATTACTCTCGTTGATCTGGTAAAGACTCAGAGTCTAGGGAAATCACTCCAATCAGCTTCGTCCTATTTTTGTCTAGCTAGACACGCCAGTGACGCCAGTGACGCGGCGGATCCGCCTCGGAGGCATCGAGACCCATTCCCGCTTCTCAGATTGATTAGTGGCAACCCTCGTTCTTTTCTTCCAGCCGCTGTTTCTTCAGCAGAAATTCCCCCCAAACCTCTGGCTTCTGGCTGTTTGCCCTGCATACGCCATGACCAAAGAAACCCCGCCGTCAGAGCTCAATGTTTATGTTTCGAGCCGAAATGGCCGCGGCCCACGGGCCAAGGAGACCACGTTCCGCGAATGGGTGGTCAACAACCAAATCGGTATGGAAATCAACATCCCAATGCTCTCAACCCGCATGACTGGAGCGCATTCCCATACATATTGATATTAGTCTCAGCATGGCCAGAAACTAGCTAATACTTCGCTTTTTGACAGGGATCTCGATGACCATCCTGGCTATGTTGCTGGCTCTTCATAACCTTTACCCGTCGCTTCGCCCGTATACCCAACCCTTCTTTCAATTGTCCTACTACAATCCATCGGGTGATTACTATGTTCAAGGCTGGGACGATGTGTACTTCGTCATCAGCGCTGCGCTGGCCCTTACTGCGGTTCGCGCGTTCGCAATTGAATGGGTCCTACAGCCGCTCGCCTGCAGGGCAGGTCTGAAGCGGAAAGGTTCGGTCCGGTTTGCCGAACAGGGATGGCAGGCAATGTATTATGGTGCCATCTGGGCCGTTGGATTGGTATGTACTCGTCTGTGGGGGGAAGAGCGGTGGATTAACAATTTGGCCTAGTACTTGTGGAAGAACTCCTACTATTGGTTCGACTTTGGTGCTATCTGGGCAGAATGGCCTGCACGCCCGCTTTCAGGCTTGATGAAGTGGTATTTGCTCGTGGAGTTGGCTTTCTTGGTGCAGCAGATCTTCGTCATCCACGTGGAGGAGCGTCGCAAGGACCACTATCAAATGCTGTCGCACCACATTATTACAAGCACTCTTTTAAGCTCGGCTTATATCTACGGCTTCTACAATGTGTCCAACGTGGTGCTGTGCTTGATGGACGTCGTCGACTTCCTTCTTCCCGTATGTACTCGCATTCCTCAGATCTAGACCCAGTACTAACAATTGCACAGTCAGCAAAGATCCTGAAGTACTTGAAGTTTGAAAATGCCTGCAATGTAGCATTTGGGGTTTTCATGTCCGTCTGGTTCGTCACCCGACACGTCCTGTATAACATGCTATGGTGGTCCATCTATAAGAATGTGCCCTCCCAGATGTCCTACGGGTGCTACTCGGGTGTTACGTCCGAGATGATCAGCGACAATGGTTACCCCAATGCCTTTGCATACCTGTTCGCTCCTTTCCGTGGCCTGGAGAACCCCATCTGCATGAACCGCACCATCAAGTGGATATTCCTGTCCTTCCTCCTGTCTTTGCAGGGATTGTCGATTGTCTGGTTTACCATGATTGTGCGTGTCGCCTACGGTGTTGTTGTCACTGGCAATGCAGAGGACACCCGTAGCGACGAAGAGGACGAGGTCGAACTTGACGGCGAAGCACTACCCAACGGATCTGCGCGGCTGGCCGCTCAGGATGGTGCGAACACCACCCCCGTTGTCAGCGATAGTGCTCCGGGCTTGGACCGGCGCCGGTCCAACGGCACTGCCTCATTGCGTGCCCGTGGTCGTGGCCGCGTGCCTTTTGATCAGAGTGACCGAAAAGCTCTATTGGGTCGCATTGGATGCGAGAAGCCTACATAAGAGTGTCCTTTCTCCCCTTTCACTTGTTTTGGTTCATTTTGACGAATCCAATTGGAAACCTTTCTTTACCAGTGCATGCCGTTACGTCTGCTATATCTCAACTCTGTATCTTGTTTCTAGCTTCCAATCAGCAGAGCAGGTTCAGAACAGTGTTTCATAAAACGAAGTGCTCGCGTCATGATTGTTTTTGTTTTTCCCTTAAAAATTGGGACGTGGTTTCGTTCCTTACCTGGTCAATTATATCCCTGTGTTGTCGTTTCTGACCTGCTTGGAGGTCTCGGTTTATGTCTTTGTTTTATTCAAATGTTACTATAGATCCACAACAATACCCAATGGATGCATTTGACTTTGGACCATGAATTGACTACTTCGATACTGAAAATGACACCCGGTAGGAAGTTCGCTCGAGACAGAAGGAACCATGAATTTCTAATTATGCCCGCACAAATATCAAATCCTCTTTGGCATCCTTAGTAGTTAGGGATGCAGACACCGGCGTTCCACTCGGTGGCGCCAACACACTGCCAGCCATCGCAGCAAGGGGTGCCACCGTTCTCGCAGGCAACCTTGTAGTCTATATACGGTCAGCGAATTATCCAACCTTTATTCTAGATTCAACTTACTGCCGACGCAAGTGCGCTTCTCCAAAGCATCGGGGTAAGGGGAGGCGGCGGCTACGGCGGCCAGGGTAGCAATGATGACGGTAATGAACTTCATTCTGATAGGAAGTGATTGATTGGTGGATCGGTTTTGTGGTTGAGAAGATTGAATTGTTTTGGTTGATTGTGTTGGTGATGTTCAATGTCGAGGAAATCTCGAGCTATTTAACTAGAATCCAAGCCATTATAGAAATCTCACTTTGGTTTATCTGCTCCGTATGCGTATGAAGTCTGTCAGATGTGTGGCAACTTTTGTCTTGGGTGTATACTTAGGGTAATCCTAACATGAAACACATGCCTCTTTTGATTGCTGATAGTCTTGGCGATGCAAATCTCGTGAAAATCGTATTATCCTTGAATATAATACTCAAGCAGAAGAGGAATATAACCTGATCGGGAAATCCAAGTATTACCTAGTCCCTACATATATCCTTTGTGTTTTCCAAATTAACGACTTGGTTCAGTAAGCCTAGAGTTGGGGGCCATATTCTCATCAAGCCAAGCCTGAGCCAATAACCATTCAGACCTATCCTAGTCGAAAACTCGAAAATACGACCAATCATCGACAAATCAAATCGTTCTATATCCTCGGTGGCGGACAAGCACCAATCAATGTTGGCAAACGCTGTGTTCATTTTGGATGCACTCAAAGAGTATTGTGTGTAATATAGGAAGGGTTTGCTCTATAGGACAGATGCAGGCTTCCAATATGCTTTCACTTTCTCATCCGCGCGACTCCAGCTTTCCTGAATCATATCGTTCACATTGACCTGACCCAGAAGCTCATCACTCAGCGCGTTGCAAGTAATCCGCGCCATCTTATCTTCAACCATATCATAAACAGCCCACACTTTGACTCGAATTACGTCCCCGGGCTTCACCTTGTGGCTATGGACCGCCTCATCAGTAGTTCGGATGTAGAGGAAATAGGCTTCCATGCTTAGAAAGATTCGTGGACCGTCGATCATGACGAACATTGGGACGACTGTTTCTTGGGCATTTGCGTGCACCTTGGCATAGTGGTTCATGATTCCAGATGATCCAACTAGTGTGCCAATCTCGGGATCGGGGATGGCGAGGGTAACATCTGGGTGATAGAAACTATGCTGGAGTTCATAGTCCTTTGCGTTGAAGGCTTCGATGTATTTGAGGAAGTGTTTTAAGGACATTGTGGACAAGTTTCAAGTGTTCGGTATTGTCTCGAGTGTGGAGCATGCTTCCAGCTTTGAACAACTCGGTACTAGGTCAGTCCTTTATAGATTTCAATGATGTGGAGGTGATTCTGTTCCGATTCCTACCAGGATCAAATATACATTATGCTGACGTTATCCGAAGCCATCGGCAGTGGAAAGATCCCCACCTTCCGACTACCCCACCTTTCCCACTTACAAGCATCATCCAGGCAGGGATAAACTAGCGTCATGAGCTCCCAGTCGACTGGAACTGAGCCTTACGTGGGCTCAGCCAAGCGCTTTATATGCAAGCAATGCCATAAAAGATACACCAAGCTAGAGCATCTAACGGTACGTTTCATGAGGCTCCGACAAGAAAGTCACTAACAAATACAGCGACATGAAAGGACCCGTGAGACTTACTCTTAATAACCATCTTGACCTACATTTATTGATTAATGAGCAGATGCGAACTTGAAACCCTTTCGTTGCCATCGATGCGACCGGCGTTTTGGGCGCCAGGATGTTCTTGGAAGGCACATGAGACTGCACAATAATGACTCCCACCAACCACCAAGATGGGCAAATGAGATTGATCATTCCCCCAACCCTTCAATCACTCCTAACCCTTCAACCACTCCTAACCCTTCAATCACTATCAACCCCCCGGTTAACCCTTTGGGCCAAGAACATATCCCAGAGTCCCAATTATTGGAGTCTGGGAATCTTCTCGACTGGTTGATGTCTGACCTCAATGGAGCCTCGATGGTACCACTCCCTCTGGTAGACTTTCCTGGCCCAACAGCGAATGACGGGCTACGCGTCTCTCCTGGCATGGAAATAAGAATGAGTGAAGGTCCGGGAAATACGGCATTGGACAAAATCTACAAAATGATTGAAGATCTATCGAAAAAACTCAACTCAGATGTTCATCGCTCGGGGTTCACTCCTTCCTTTTTGGACTCTTGTCTTCATGAGTATTTCAAACGAATATCGCCCAGCTTTCCCGTTGTTCATGAGCCAACTTTCTCACCACAAAAGACTATCCCACCTTTGTTACTGAACATGGTTGCTCTGGGATCTCTTTTTGTGTGTGAAAAAGATGCGGTTGAGAAGGGCGAAATGCTTTGGCGACTGGGACACACAACTGTTGCCACATCCTGGCAGACATTAATCGGAATCAGAGGCCCGTGGGACACCTGTGATGGCATACAGTTGGTTCTAACTGCTCTCATTGGGCAATCATATGCGCTGTTTTCGAGCAATCCCAGCATTCGAGCAACTGCGTCGGTTTTCCACGGACTTGGATTCTATTGGGCCAGAACCTCAGGCATGTACTCCGTGAGCAATGTTCTGTCAGGTCTATCAAGTCTTGATTTATCCGATGCAGATAAGAATGCTCTTTGGAAGACCTGGGCTGCTACAGAGGTCCAGAGAAGAGCGATCCTGGGTCACTATGTCCTCGATGGCTTGATATCACAAGCGTCCGGATCACCAGCCAGCGCAAGACATCTCCTCAACAATCTCAATACAACCTGCTCGGATGCTGCTTTTGCTGCAAAAACGGCCGACGAATGGATAGTGGAAATTGCACGCTCAACCCAGTCACAGATTCCAGTATGCGAAGCCTTCACGCGTATATTTTCGCCTAATTACTTTGAAAATTCCCTGAAGTTTTCGCATTTCTCGATGTTCGTTATCATCGAAGGGCTACAGTCATTGATCGCCGACGTGCACGAAATTCAGGCCCCAGTGTTTGGCATGGTGTCAAGAAACCAAATCATCCAAGCAATGCTTAACATATACCAGGGGAACATAGCGTCAGAAACGGGGTCTGATCTTCATCGGCTTCCAATCCTCATACGGTGGCACTGTGTCTTTATCGAAACGACGGCTCCTTCTATCTCAATCTACAGGTGGCTGTGTAATCACTACGGGCTTCCACAAGACCTCGATGGAATCCATGTAAAAACCCGCCTTGTGAATCTCAATCTCATTCAATGGGCTGGACAAGCGGATGCATTCCGTGCAGTTCTGCATGCCATATCGATCATTCGCCTTATTGATACTCTTCCACTCAGCCAGATCTACCGGGCAATGCACCTACCCACTGCAGTGTTTACCTCGGCAATGGTCATTGCTACGATGTGCCTTTTGAGAGGGCCTGTGATTGAAATCCCGGAACAGTATAACTGGCTAGATGTTTGGAAGAGTCGACATTCTCCAGGCGCCGAGCAAGATTTGTCGGGGCCAGAAGACGTTTTACGAGATCTGGGGGTTTCTGGTCCGGTTGATATGACGGTTATAAATCTCCTGGATGAACTTAATTCTTTACAGGTCATTCTGAAAACCGTTGCATCAAGATGGGGCGTCTCTGCACAGATGGGTGATGTCATTGGAAGATTAGCAGTTCTTGGGCGTGAAAATCGCAATTCAATCTGAGCCAAAAAGCCATTTGAATAAGATATCACGGTTGATCTATTGATCCCGAGGTCTCTGTCTTTGTGAACTATACATATCAGGTAAAATGGTGCCCAGGATCGCCATCTCCTCCGTACAATGCTTCAAAAGCCCCAGGCCAGATTCCAATGTTACGTTCGCCTTCCTCATCTCGGGATCAGTGATTCCATCCACATCTCCCAACCAAAATCGAGATCGCATCCTCACTCCATCCGGCTCATTCTTAATCAAATGAATCAAATGCCCACCATAAATGACTTCATTTGTTTTATCATTCCATATCCCCGTCCTTCCACATACAGCAGTCGAGTATCCAGCTTCCTTGAGCGCAGTCTCCCAATCAACACCGAAGTATTCACCCGGATCTTTAAAGGAGATCTTAAGCTTCTTTAGCTCACCGCCTATGTACTCATGTACTAGGTGATGACCTCCGATGTAGGTGCTGTTGTTTTCACGTGGCCCCTCCCAGTCGGAGAATACGTGGTCGCGTGGATGCCAAAGGGTGTATTGCTCTGTTTTGTGTATCCAGCCAAACCACCAGTCTATCATTGCACCTGTGCAGTTTTTCATGTAGGTTGATGCTGCGACGTGGCACATTCCATCTTCGGTATATGCTACTCCTGCTTCCATGGGAAGGAAGGGGTGTTCGAGCAGGAGCTTGGCGTCTTTCAGAGCTAGGCCTGGGGAAGGGTAGGAGGAGGTCATGGTAGTTGTTTCAAATTGGAAATGGTTTAAAGTGATATTTGGCGATTCTGGGGCTCCAATTTCGAGAAAGAAGTGTGGTACATATAGTACTTGGGTTCCAGTGGGGAAAATGGGGGGACTGGGGTAAATGGGGAAAATGAAGGGACTGGGGTAAATGGGGAAGGTGGGGGAAGACGTAAGCCCCAGAATCCCTGCTTTTCGAGTGATGATACCTCGGTAGAGATCCCCACTTGGACAGCAGTGTTGGTGATATATTCTGTGAATCAATGGTTGAGCTCAGCTAAGTATAAAATCCTATGGTACATGAAGAAACAAGCAAGTCCCGTATGTTTTACAGTTGACCGAAATCATTTGAATATGCTATAAATTTTAGGAAGCCAATGTCCATTCAACGTTGCATCCATATAATTTACTTAGTCTCCTCCCTCGGACCATCCAAGATGCCCTCTCAAGGCATGCAATAACTCATCTGGCCCTGCCGTGCTTGGAATGCAAGATAGGATATGCTGATCTGGGCGAACAAGAACACCTTGAATCTTCAATCCCATCAAATCAGTCCACTGTAGATTCTCCACTCCTGCTTGCAGTTCAAAGTCGGTGCCCAGTACTATCACTGTCAGAGGTAAGATCTTTTGGATGTCTGCGGGCAAAGTCGCAAATGCTTCTTTCACCATCAAGTGGAATTTAGATGCATTGATCTTATCAACAATCAGAGTGAATGTATCAAGATGGCACAAATCCAGAGTCGAATATTGTTTCTCGGAGATCTCTTCTCGGGTAAACTCCTTTACATAGCTGCAGTCTATCGCAGGAAGTGGTAGTTGCCCTGGAGCGACCTTGATCCATGCATGTGGAAGTCGAGCACCGGGCACACACGAAGGTTGATAGACGGACACATTGGAGGGAATTTCCGTATCGCCATATACGTATCCAATGTGTAGCCCGAGGTTATCGAAATGTTCCCGTTGGCCTTCGATTCCTTTGTTGATCTCGACCATGGCTTCCGGGTCCTGGATGTTGTGGTAGAGATTTTGTCTGGCAATGGTCACATCAGGATTAGTCGTACCCAATGCCTTGAGAAGACCAAAGATTTTTTTGCCATTCTTAACACTCTGGTTGGAGTTGACATGGGCCACTTGTTGGCGTTCGGATTGGTAGGTGTCGAGAAGACCATCACCACCCCAACCATGAAGGACTGCGGCAAGCTTGTACGCCAGATTGTGGACATCGCCTAGTCCCGAGTTCAGGCCAAGGCCACCTGTAGGTGGGAATGAATGAGCGGCATCTCCAGCACTATGTTTAATTTTAGCGATTGCACAACTTTGAGATCCGGGTCGGATATAACTCACAGGAAGACCTGACCCATGCGGTAAGATTGGGCTACTTTCTGGCTAAGAATCCATGGCCGATAACTCAGCACATCATAGGGTAGTTTGACTCCAATAGCTGCATCGATGACCTCGCGACAGTGCTTTTCGTCCCAGGACTCCACGGGATATTTTTCGGACTTGATCGCTCACTTTAGTAGACATTCACCATATCAGACGTATATTAGACTTACATCGAAGTTGCAGATCAATACTTGATTCCCCGACAAATTATACCCAATGATAAACCCAGAGACCAATGGGTCCATGATCCAGTGCAGCATACCAACTTTGTCCTTGATCACGGGTTTCAAGTCGGCATTGAAATGGATTGTCATCATAGTTTCACCTTTGGCCTAAGTATTAGTTCCGGCAAACCAGGGAGAGTGAGCTCTACTGACAAGTTTCTTCCCCGTCACTCGATATGCCAAGATACTTTCGAACGGCGCTTTTGGCGCCATCGCATCCAATAACATATTGGGATTTGATTTGGTACTCCTTTTGAGACTCGCGATCTTCGATTGTAGTCACAACGTATCCATCCCTCTATTCATGAATGAGTATATTTGTACTTGAAATATGGTAGATTTGCAATCACTTACCTGCTCCAGGCTCACGAACGAGTGGTTCTTACGAATTTCCACCAGATTTCTCTTCGATAGTCGTTTGGCAATGAGCTCCTCAAATGCCGGCTGTGGAATGTTGTGGATCATCTTGCAGCGAAATGAGCGTCAGGCGTTCAACAAAGAATCATGTATGTCTTACCGTTGGAGTATCACGGAGGACTTCATGATCCATGCGCTCGTAGGGCAGACGCCCGACCTGCTTACCAGCCAAACTTGTAACAAAGTTTACCCAATAGGCATCCTGACGAGGGCTACCAATCTTGCGAATTTCATTCACATCCAACCCCGCTTGGCGACAAAATTCAAGAGATCGGGGCGAAAGAGCATGTGCCTTGGGGGCTGCTAGTCTAGTTGGATAACGTTCAGTTATCAAAGACGGAACTAGAATAATCATTTAGAAGATTTCATAAATCGTTTTGCGCGGTATGATACCATTCAGTTGAGCAAGCAGAAAGGCCAGAAGAAGACCTGATGGACCCCCTCCAACGATCAAAACTGGCACCTCTAAGGGTGCTTGAAAAAGTGGTGACATTTTTGTTGTGTTTCCTAAAATTCGTCGTGCAAATGTAAAGAAATATCGAAATAGCGTACTTCAGATGCAGCTATATAGCTACGTGGATTCCCCAAGATTCCCCACATAGGTGGGAAAGGGCGGGGAAGTGGGAATTTTCATTTTCGGAGAGCATCAACTATTGAAATCTAATCTGCTTCTCCCGAGGCTCTACAATTCTCATTCATCTACACATATGGAGCGGCCACCAGCGTGACCATAAGTCCATCTTGAGTAACTTATGATTTGCTGTGGCATATTTGTAGTAGTAGCGGGAAATTCTGTGAATCGCTAGTCAAACCATGGGCAAGGCGCATGCTCATGTAATTTTGTGTTCAAATTATTTAGGGGCTAGCGTTTTGCTTGCTCTTTAAGCATAGCGATGCCGTGACTCTTAACCGGTGCTATTATATGCGGTAGAGAACACCTTTAGCCTGATGGCCCTGGAAAGCCCAAAAAAGCAGAGGGGAAGGACCGGCGCCAATAGCAGACGTGCTCATCACCAGATTGATGTCCTGAATCCGCTTAAGTGACATGCCTCTGTAGCAAGTGTGCCATGATAGGGAGAGGATAGGCATCGAGAATAATCTCAGGCCTTACTTCGTTGATGGTCCCATTGGAGAGCTTTCAAGTCCCTTTTTTCCTCACTGGGGGGAATATCTCGGTCCAACCCAATCCCATGAGCCCAAAGACCGTCAGATGTAGAATGTCTATATGCGTATGATCTTCATCCATTGGTATCCCGCAGCTTCAAAAGAGCGGCTGCGATACCGTCACTCAATTCCTCGGTCGGTTTATTTGATTGTGATAGACTCTGATTCGCCGCTGCTTCTAGGGCTGCGGTTTCACGGCTCTCCGCCATGACAGCACGTAGGATCTCCTCGTCTTCATCTATTTCGGCTTGACGTGGCCGACTTGGCCTGGGTTTGATCTGTGCTGTAGGCTTGGGAACCACGGTTTTCTTCGTCGACTCTACCCTAAAATCTTCTCTCACGGCATTGCACCATTGTTGAACCTTTTTCTCACCCCAGCCGGGAACAGAGTTGATCTGTTCCGGCTGGGCATTGACGGCGTTTTGTAAGCTCCCAAAATTAGATATCAAACTTGCAGCGTCCGACTTGTTGATGGTACGTGGTGTAGTGACAAACTCAATCAGGGAGTCTTTGTATGATCGAGCTTGCTGTGTGCGAATAGCTGTAGGTTGTGCAAATTCGGACGACTTGAACAGTTCAAGGTAATGGCCGGCTTCGGGTGCAGACCAGCAAAGAATTAGGGTGAGATTATTGACTAAAGATGTCTTCGAAAGCTCTTTGAGTACCTCCTCGTGATTGGGAATGTCGACCATAACCAGTACAATGCGTAGGTTGTATTTCCCAGCGAGGAGTCTAATTCGTGAGTAGACGTACTCGGGGTGTAGGCGATGGTATTTGAGAGACAGGAACAGGGCACATGTTGTTGCGCCAATCACATAGTCGGCAGGAATCTCAGCATATTCCCAAGGCACAAGCTTGATGTAGTTCAAAATAGGATTGCCCTTTTGTCGCGTGGACACGAGAATCGCGGACGGTCCGGACCGGGTGGGAAGGGCTTGCGGTTTTGGCTGTTGAACTTTTGACGGTGCAGATGAAGAGTTCGAAGCTATATTATCAGAGGATTGGGCATTGGCTACACCCGCATTGCGAAACTGCCGGGAATCTGCAGATTGAGCATCCATGGTGGACTAGAAACATTTGAATGTTGACTGGGGATTAGATTGCTTGATAAAAGGATCCGGCTTATCGGGACCCACTTTATATATTCACCGCCATGGTTTTTCTGCCGTCAATTTCTGGAAGAAAAAAAAAGAGTCGAATCAGTCAGCCTTTTCTTAACTCTACATACTTATATCATGGCGGAATCAAACAAGAAAAGACGCCTATCCCAGGATTCTCCTCAAGATACCGATGCGAAAATGGATGTTACCAAGACCGATGCTACAGATGCCTCCGCGCCCGACCAACCGAAGCGAACACTCTTCGTTCGATCGCTGCCCACCTCGGCGACTACTGAGAGCCTTGCCGAGTACTTCTCTCAGTCATATGTGATTAAGCACGCCACCGTTGTCAGTGATCCACAGACAAAGAAGTCGAAGGGATATGGTTTCGTGACGTTTGCCGACCTCGAGGATGCCGAAAGCGCCCTCAAGGAGTTGAATGGATCCACCTTCGACGGCAAGAAGATTCGAGTCGACTACGCTAAGGCGCGTCAACGTGAGATTGATGAGAAGCTTGGAAAGAGTGTTCCCTCTGCTGCTACCCTCAAATCCAAACAAGAGCGAGAAGACTACCGAACAAACGCACCTCCGAAATTGATTGTCCGCAACTTGCCTTGGAGCATCAAAGAGCCAGCTGATCTGGTCGCCCTTTTCCGCAGTTTCGGATTGGTCAAGTATGCAACTCTGCCCAAAAAGGGGAACACGCTTGCTGGTTTCGGATTCGTGACTATTCGGGGTAAGAAGAATGCCGAAAAAGCGCTTCAGATGGTGAACGGCAAGGAGATTGATGGCCGTACATTGGCCGTCGATTGGGCTGTGGAGAAGGATGTATGGGACACTCAACAGAAGGAGGAGGAGAAGGAACAGGAAAAGGAAAAAGAAAAGGACGAGGAGGAAGAGGAGTCTGATGTGAAGATGAAAGACGACGAGGCTTCGGAGGAAGTCTCAGAGGACGAAGGATCTGCCGATGAAGAGGAGAATGAGGATGAGGATATGGAAGACTTGGAAGACCTGGGCGATGCCGAGGAGGAGGAAGAAGAAGAGGAAGAGGACGACCGCAATAATTCAACCATCTTCCTACGCAACCTCCCCTTTACCTGTGACGACGAGGCACTCTACGAGCACTTCAAACAATTCGGACCTTTGCGATATGCTCGTATCGTGGTGGACCATGAGACTGAGCGACCCCGTGGTACTGGATTTGTATGCTTCTGGAAGCCGGAAGACGCAATCACTTGTGTCCGCGGCGCTCCCAAGCCCACCGTGGCAGCCCCTACCGGCAAGGATCGCAACAACCCAGCCATGAAGCATTCCGTTCTACAGAACGACAACTCCGACCCTAGTGGACGCTATACTTTGGATGGCCGTGTGCTTCAGGTCGCCCGCGCCGTGAACAAGCGGGAAGCTACAAGACTCGAAGAGGAGGGTGTATCACACCGTCTCGTCCGCGATAAGGATAAGAGACGTCTGTACCTTCTGTCGGAAGGTACTATTCCGTCCAACTCGCCCTTGTACAAGAAACTGTCCCCATCCGAGATCAAAATGCGCGAGGAGAGCCACAACCACCGTCAAACCGTCATCAAGAAGAACCCCGCCCTCCACCTCAGTCTTTGCCGTCTCTCCGTTCGTAACATCCCCAAACACATTACATCGAAGGATTTGAAACAGCTTGCTCGTGAAGCTGTGGTTGGCTTCGCCACGGAAGTTAAGAAGGATTTGCGTCAGCCTTTGTCGAAAGAGGAGGTCTTGCGATCCGCCGACACCATGAAGGAGCTGGAGCAATTGAGAAAGGAAAAGCGCGTGGGTATTGTGCGACAGGCCATGATTGTCTACGAGACTCGTGAGGGTACTAAGGTCCCTGAGAAGGGCGGTGGTGGTCGCAGCCGTGGTTACGGTTTCATCGAGTACTATACTCACCGTCACGCACTCATGGGTCTGCGATGGCTCAACTGCCACGCCGTTGATATCCCTGCTAGCGCTCAAGCAGAAGGCGAGAAGGAGAAGAAGAAGCGACTGATTGTGGAGTTCGCCATCGAAAACGCACAGGTTATCAAACGTCGTCAAGAACTGCAGGAGAAGAAGGAGAAGGAGAAGGAAGAAAAGGAGAAGGCCAAGGCGAAGGCCGAGGAGGAAATGGCAGGCCAGAAGAGGAAGCGCGCGGCTGAGAAGGAGGCTGCGAAGGAGGCCGAGGCCGAGGAGGAGAACAAGCTGGCGAAGCGCGCCCGTATCATCGCTAAGAAGCGGATGCAGCGCAGAGGCCGCAAGGGCAATTGATAGAATTATGTACAGAGAGGGCGATGCCCATGTATACAAGTCTTATGACTTGATTTTAAATGTGTTTTCTTTTAATGTTGGATACCAAACATCCTGGAAATAAAAAAGCATTTTGTGATTGACCGTCAACTTGGTTTCCAAATCTGCAGTACACTTGGGTATAATCCATATAATCAAAGGCCTATATTCATCTAGGTGTTCTTCGCTCCCTCCACTTTTCCAACGATGCTGTACCGCTTGCTGAAGAAGGTAAACCACTCATCAAGTGTTGTCTTATCCTTGTCCTCCAAGTCGTACCATTCCGGTACACAATCTTCAGGTTTGAGGGAAGAGCGAGCGAGAGCGCGAGAGGCATCCTTGCCAGCGAAAACTTTGGACATTTCTTGTCAGCCGCTGACTCGGCGCATGAACCCCGCAACCGAGGGTAGGATTTCCATCCAGGAAGATTACGCACCGCGATATTGACCAGCAGATCCATAGGCTGCATTGCGTGACACATCAAATACCACACCTTTAATGGCGACAAGAGTTGGGCGACTAGGATCGGTGCCTGAAGCATGTTCAGTTCGGAGCTCGTGGAGCAACGTAGCGGGGGGGGGGGGGTCTTCTTCTTACCATCGCATTTGGCCAATTCCTCCACGGAGATTAGGTCGTCTTTTGGTGGGTCCAGCTGGACCGGCACCTTGGGTTCGAAGCGCTTGGATTGAGACTCAGTCATTTTGGCGTGTTGAGGTGAAAGGAAGTTGAGAGGATACCATCATAGTCGTGGGGCAAGCGGGGCGGGAGGTTCGGAGAACAACCGACTGCTTACGAACTCGGCCTTGTGATTGACCAGATACCGAAGTATATGTAGTCTGTATTCAACTATATCAACTACTTTAATCCGTTACATGAGTTTCTCGGGCTACTAAGACACGAGTCTGGCCTCCGCCCGGTATTCATCTGCCCAAGCATCGAGTAAAAGATGTACTACATTAATCAAGGGAAGAGTAATCTTATATCTCTTATTGTGTTACACAGTAAAACCTTCGAATTGGGTGGCTCAGCCTTAGTTATGTTTTGGTGGCAAACCCCAGATGATGACGTCGCTTTCTAAATGAATATGCAAGGGTACTTCAATTGTTCACCTGTTCACCACTTTATAAAAGCTCTCAAGGTGCTTCTAGATCATGTCTAAGGAAACCTCACACTCCATCCCACATTGGGTTTATCCTCCAGATCCCCAAAATCCTCGACAAAACTCCACAGACGCTGTCGTCCACCATCTCTACTTCGAGGACAACGATAGCTTCTTCCCTCCTACCTGGCTTGGAAAAGACACCTCCCAGCGACGTTCCTCTGAGGATAGCTCAGCAAGCCATCAATCCAACGAGCATGAAATCATGGGAGCAGAGGATCCTGGGGGAAAATGAAGTCGAAGGCATCTGCAATTTCTCTATAATATAAGTTCGTTCCTTTCAGGTACTTCAGCAATGAACAATTCCTTTTCAATAATCAAGTTGGCTCAAGCGATATTAACACCATCAAATATGCAAATATTTTACACGCATCCCGTTTCCTTATTTCTGTTCCTTCGCGGCTTCCGCAGCCTTCAGAGCATCCAGTCGCTGTTTATTCCGCTTGCCCAAGATCCGTAGTGTGTTCTTCTGCTCGATCTCCGTCATCTTGTCCCAGTTTCCAATCTGTGCGAGTGTTCCATCTACGTTGACAACCATCGGTCCCAAATGACCAAGGCTGACTGTAGAGCCACCTTCAGCACTGACGTCGAGGCGATGTGTTTGATCGGCGGATTCGCTGGAGGGAAGGTAAAGTTGCTCTGATGGCGGGGAGACTTCTTCTGACTGAGGCTGGGTATCCTGCTTCGGGGGCTCGTTGGGTGAAGACATGGTGTGGGCCTGACGACTTTGTTCACAGGTGTTTGCGAGAGGCGAGCACTGGGGGAAGAGGACGTTGTATAGCCTTGAGCTCGGGGCTGGGACGTGTGAGGGGGCTTTCAAAGTGCCGAGAATAACGGCACGAGCGAGGAGTGGGTTGACAGTTAAGTGAAGGAGGGCAGCGCGGTAGGCAGTACGTGACAACAGCATGATGAATTATGGAGAGAAGTGGATTGTGGAGTTCTAAGAGGATAAAAATGCGGGAGCCAAGATGATTCTGGAACTTACGGGATTCGACTTTCATTAATGCGCTAGCGTCGATCGTCACTGTAAAGACAATTTTAATTTAAATTTACAATTGATTCGTCTATTAAGTAATGATATATTGTACAATAATGTTTTTCAGCCGAAGCACCTATTCTAGTTAGTGTTAGTGATTCGTGTACAAGTTATCATCGAAACCACCAATTCACCTAAGTTAGTGATTAGCAACTTTCTTTTCAATTCTTTATTCTTAAAACTTACCGAGGCAGTGACCCCTTCTCCGATTCCCTTGATGCTATGCCACCAACCCTTGGGAATAAAGAGACCGTCTCCAGCCTCAAGATGTACTTCGTACCGATGCCCGGATTCTGGACCAGCAGAAGCCGACACACCCCATACCATGTCGTCTAACAAGGCTCGTTCCTGGCCTTGCATCATCTCTTCGCCTCGAAACGCCGCTGCATCTTTGCCACCACTTTGACCCAGTTCCCTCCGCGCCCTAGCGAACAACACCTGTCCCTCCGCTGGGGCCAGAAGCCTCACCACTTTCTGCCCAGCAAGCTGCACAAATAAATTGGGATTTGGGTCCCGGTGGAGCGGGGTATATGTAGGCGGATGTCCAATCCACACATTTGTATCGTACACATCTCCCTTGCCGGCCTGCACAACAATCTGCGGCGTCGGAAAGTCGTCGCGCAGTACGGGCGGGAGATCCATCAGTTGACACTGCGCGAGATATAGTTGAGCGGGTTGTGGAGATATTTCTGCCATGCGCACCCAGTCGAGAAAGAGAGTAAGCGGCGCGTGGAACTTCCGGAAGTTCACTGCCTCGGTCGCTCCTGGTTCTGTGCCATCTGTAGGGGCTCGCGAGGTGTTCTCGGTTAGTTCAAGGGGAACGAAGGCGTTGGAGGCATGGGTTCGTAAATATTCGTCGTTCAGGCGAGTCGCGGTCGTTGGGGAGCTTTGAAACCAGTTGTTTAGGGCGGGCAGGTCACGAAACTGAGAACGCGGGAGTAAGCCGGGTTGCTCTGGACTGAAGCATTGCTGTCGGAAGGTATCGACGTGGGCATCTTTGAGGGCATCAAGGGAGTTGTATGTGTGAACTGTCGATGCAGAGAATGCGCGTGTATTGAAGCTTGAGCGCAGATTAAAGCGAACAGGTCTGAGCATGACGGAGACTGAAGTGGAAAATGAATCCGCGAAATACGGATTAGTCTACGTGCAGATTACACCCGTGCTCCACCCTATCTATCATCATATAGAAAAATTAGAGTTAACATATTCCAACGTCAACTTCCAATGTTCTATACTCGGTAATTGTCATTTTTACCGAGGCAGTGTTGAACATTTCCCCTCACCTGGGCATCAGCGCTAGAGACTCACGTGCATGAATTTCAAACTTGTCCTTTCATTCATATTGTTTTGCTTCTTATTGTAGTACAGAATTGAAATTTGACCCGAGTCAATATCCCAAGAACCTGATATCGGGCAAGCATTCGACTTTCTTCACATATGAACCCTTTCCACAATGCCTGGAACTGACAAGATTCATAAGCGCCATGCCTACGGCAAAGATGCCCATACCTACTACCCGGTGCTCATCGTTGGTGCTGGTGAATCGGGAGTAGCAATGGGCTGCAGGCTCAAGGCGGTCCTAGGAACAGATCAATTTCGGATTTTTGAACGACAGTCAGGAATTGGAGGCACTTGGTGGATTAACCGGTATCCGGGTGTCGCGTGTGATATGTAGGTATATCGCCATCAACTACGTGCAATCAACTAACGAAATTCAGCCCGGCGGCTTTATACTCGTTTTCCTTTTCTCCCAAGCTGGATTGGTCGACGGTACACCCTTCTGGTGCAGAACTTGTGCAGTACTTCGCAGATGTATGCGAGAAGTATCAGATCGTTGACAAAATTCAATTCCACACCGATGTGAAGCAGCTCCGATGGGTGGAAGAGGATGAAGAATGGGAAGTCATTCTTTCCCACCTGGTTCCTGGAACCGGAGATCTTTCTCAGTATGAACGTGACCAGCTCGCTGCCAAAGAAGGCCAACACCGTGTGTATATTAAAACGGAGATGGTGCGAGCTAAAGTTGTTGTGAGTGGAGTGGGAGGACTCGTTGAACCCAAGACATGGCCAAATGGCATCCCTGGTATTGAGGAGTTTCAGGGAGAGATTACACACACTGCTAGGTGGAACGGTGATATCGACTTTCGGGACAAGGATGTGGTTGTGGTCGGCTCGGGCTGCAGTGCAGCACAAGTCATTCCTGAGCTGGTGAAAGACGGCGAGGTGCGCTCTATCACACAGCTGATGCGAACACCTCCTTGGGTCCAACCAGATCTTCTATCATCCAGTGAACTCGCCCAGTGGGAAAAGTGGGGACCGACCTTGATGACCAATGTCCCTGGCCTTGCACGCCTCGCACGCTACGCTGTATTCTGGGGCTGCGAGCGCAACTGGTATTCCATGTTAAGTAATAATATCTATGGTCGCTGGCAGAAAAATCAGGTTGAGAAAAGATTCCTTGACAATATGCGCGCCTACGCGCCAAATGAGTATCATGAAATTCTTGCGCCGAACTATAGCCTCGGATGCAAGCGTCGCATTATCAACAATGATTGGTATAAAAGTTTAAATGAGCCAAACGTTGAGCTCACAACACAGCCATTGAGTCGCGTCAAGGCGAAAAGTGTTATCCTAGCACCTGGGAATCATTATCCAACCGCCACGACCAAGACAATCGACGAACCCCGGGAGATACCGGCAGATGTGATTATCCTAGGAAATGGTTTCGAGACCAACCAGTGGCTGCATCCATTGAAGGTCGTTGGTAAGGCGGAGAAGGACATGCAAGATTACTGGAACGAGCGCGGGGGTGCGCAGGCATATCTTGGAATTGCCATGGATCATTTCCCCAACTTCTTCATGCTCTTTGGCCCAAACACAGCAACAGGCCATACCAGTGTAATATTCGCCACTGAAAATGCGGTCAATTACTCATTGAAATTCATCAAGCCCATTTTGGACGGACGGGTCAGCTCATATGAAGTCAAGGAGGCAGTGGCACGATCGTGGGGACAGCAGGTGCAGGATGGACTGCAGAAAACGGTCTTCCGGCGCGGTTTGTGCTCAAGTTGGTATATCACTGCAGATGGTTGGAACTCCAGTACTTATCCGTGAGTATCAAGATCCTATTTACCTTCGACTTGTGACTGACGGGACATTACAGATACACCCAACTTCACTACTGGTACCGATGTACTTTCCCTGTATGGAATGATTGGACTGCCATACCAACGCGGAAAGGTGTGATTCTTCGGCGAGTTCACAAGGCTTTTAGATCTTCTGTAATTCTTGGACTTCTCGGTGGACTCGTTTGGTTACGCCAAAAGCCACAGTATCAACACCAATTGGTGCAGACTCTCCTGGCAGGCAAGGACTGGATTCTATCAGGGTTGTTTTGAAAATTTATGTCGATACCTTCCTTAGCTAGCACATATGACCATTGTTTCAACATACTGAATTGGTAAAATGAATCTGCAAGATATCTACTTCTTCCGTAGCCAATCACATCTTGATCAAAATGATTAGTCAGTCACAATCCGGGGAAACGGCTGACCCCGCGAGGAATATCTCCGCACTCCATTCATGCGATTTCTTTCCGAACACATTCCCCAGTGATCATATTTTAGGAGTATGATGGCTTCTGAATCGCCTCAGATGGATATGACACCCCCGAGTGCGGATCCCGGTGATCAGGCCACAAGTCCGGCTACAGATTCAGCCAAGAGAAAGGCGGAACAGGGCAACGGAACTCAGACGCGCGCAAAGCGGAATCGCTACATTTCTATCGCATGGTATTTTATTACTTGATTCCTCTTTGTCCACTCCCGATAAATCTTCCGGCGTTTAATATTGCCGTCGGTCGGAGGACTAGCTGCAGCATCATGCCAACCGGCTTTTTATCCGGCTTTTTGGCTTATCCGTGAAAATAGGTATGTTATAGGCTAACGAAACCTTTGATTAGTAATGAATGCAAGCGCCGCAAGATCAAATGCAATGGACAAGTCCCGTGTCAACGATGTGGACATCTTAATCTGGAATGTATGCATATTCCTGCCATGTTTTATCTTACTCTTCTAATCTCATTTAGGCCGATATGCGCCAAATTGCTGCAACAACAACTTCAAAGACTCGGAGTAAGTCGTGGAATACTATTCCGAGCGTACACTACTAAGCCTCCTTCAGGGAATATCGGACAATGGGGTCGCAGATAGCGACGCTGCAAGATCAGGTCAATAATCTTTTTAGCAACCTCAACGAACTTCGGTCTCAGAAACCCAGTTTTGAGAGTCCTTCATTTGATCACCTGTCCCGTGATGGATCCTCCCACTCAGCGTTCACTCCGCTGCCTGGTGGAATGCCGAAGGTTCGATCTAGGCATCCGCGCTTCCACGGGCCAACGAGCTCAGCATTCAACTTTGACGTTGCCAAAACAAGTCTTCAAAGTATGGGTATCACGCCGGCAGAGGATGTGATAGCTGACGACTTGACCACGGCACATGTTACGCCGGCCGGTTCGCCGCCTCCGATGGGCCCTCTTGTTTCCACTATTCATCCGACCAAGGATCCTCTCTGGACCGTTCGCCGTGAGGAGACTATACGTCTATGTAGAGTCTATGAAGAAGAGATTGGGATCATGTATCCCGTGGTCGACATCACTACAGTCATCAACCAGGCAAACCTACTCTACACATTTATGGAAGCCGCCACACGCACTGGTTTTGCGCAACGGGGTTTCCCTGGAGCCGACAGTCTTAATGATGAAAGTTCAATTCTTCTGAAGCTTATAATCGCGACCACACTCGTTGTGGAAGGAGGTGGGAAAAGCGACCTCGGCAAACGGCTATATCTGAGTGTGAAGCCTGTGGTTGAATCTAAGCTATGGGAGCCGAATGACATCAAGAACATTCAGCTCTTCGCTATAGTGGTACGTACCTCTTTTGGGGGCCTTTGGACAATTTTAACCTTGGACAGGCTACTTATCATTTTCATACCGATGACGACGCTATGGCCTACCGACTGATTGGCTTGGCTGCGCGCATGTGCTTGGAGATGGGTTTCCACCGTCGAGACGCTTTGTTGAAATCATTCCCCAACGAAGATCAATGGAACGAAATTACTCGCATATTTTGGTCAGTCTACAGTTTGGACCGACGGTGGAGCTTGGGTACTGGGCTGCCATTTGTGATCCAGGACGAGGACATTGACCCGAACCTACCAGAGCCGGTAAGATAACAACTTATCCTTTGCTATGGGCCAGAAAATAACTGTTCAATCACCAGGACTCATCACTGCCCTATTTGCGGTGTATGATTTCATATAATCGAATCAGCTCCAAGATTTGGTATTCTGGTTTAGGCTCAGAAGGAACGACAGATATTCGACGCGATGAGATCGGTTATCTGGACTATCAGGTTTTACAGTGGTATAAGCAGGTACCGGATGAACTGAAATTCTACCCTGTGGAGTCTCCCAAGAACGGAGAAGCTGCAAGCCGTGGCATGAGGCGACTTCGGATTCTACTGTATCTGCGAATGAACCAGCTCCGCATCCTGATCTACCGTCCAGTGCTTCACTCTGCGGCAAGTATCGCTGAGGATCGGGGCCATGCTCAGACTGTGGTTGATATTGCAAAGGACACTGTTCGTGTCCTGACACGACTGAACCAGATGTCTGATATTTACCGTACCCAGCAGATCACCTTTAACTACTTCCTTGTCGCTGCACTAGCGGTACTATTCCTTGCTGTGTGTCATGCACCTGCCGAGTTCAACCGGCAAGTCCGGGACGAATTCTACATGGCTTTGGATTTGATCAACGGGTTCAGTACCAAATCATTTGTATCCAAACGACTATGGAAGACCATTAGAGGCCTTCGCATGATTGGAGAGAAACTAGGAGTCTTGGCCCGTCCCTTTGGCACTAATTCTAATGATCCCCACTCTACCGCAGCTGTGGCCATGGCAGGCCTTGCTGGACATTCGATCGATGATCTCTCTGCCTATGGGCCAATGAATGGGATAGATGAGCTCGGGAATAGCCCGTTGAATGGTGTACAGATGAGCCACGAGCTGACAAATCTGTTTGAAGCTGTTGGTTCATTTGGCAGCTACCTACCTGGATCGAGTGGTCCTGAGGGTATCAATGGGTTTGTTGGTGCAGATGGAGAGATACAGAATACCGGCGAAGGGCTTTCGGGGATTTTGGGAGGCGAGGAAGAGTTTTCTCGTATCCTCCGTGACTTATTTTGATATAATCATTAAGATGATCTGTTAATATCAAGCAGTTGAGTCCTAAATCTTCTTCGTGAAGCTCCATATTCTTGGATTCTCTATTACTACGGCTCATTCAATTCTTGGCTTTTTTCCCCCATTAGATTGAAAACATATCGAATCTACAGACTGACAGTACAAACTCACCCAAAAGGGATACGGTTGAAATAGACCTAGACATTAAAATTTCTTAGAATGATTTTCCATACAAAGTTGTGAAGCAATATAAACTTGATTATATTGCCCATTTTGACCGCCATCCAAATGCAGTACAACACACTCACAGATCAGAATAATGATTGTCCTGGTGATGTTGTCAGCTCCATCCGATCATCCAGGTTGCTGTACCTAGTTGCTTCATCCAAACTATCGTGGCTGCTGTGGCCTTCCCTGTGTTGTTTGATACGTGCCCTTCCACCGCCCCAACGAAACGGAACAGAACCTAGCGTCCTGGCTTTCGTTGAAAGAAGCTCCAATCGACAGAGCTCCTTGACGTGGTTTCATATTATTGATCAACAGTGTGCATATATCCTTGTATTTTCCTGGTAAGTGATCCCTGGTGATCTTCTCCCATGGAGCTCCAAATTGATGGGGAACTGATAAGATTTTGGTGGGGCTAGCCTGAGATACGACGTTCTCGACTTCGCACAACCTCCCCTCCCGCACATTGCCATGAACGTTGAACTTCTCCACTGAGACCACCGTCCCGACCCGACTCATTTCACGTCCGACCGACAGATCCGGAATCGGTCAACACCAATTTTTTTATGACTTGGATTGCTTGAGTTTTTCCAGCAAATTCCCTTCTAGTCCCAACGCAAAGGTGTTTGCTTGATCCTCCCGCGGCTGCTATACCCAACCCCTCGCAAATCGCGTGATTGGGTTGCTGTGCTGTCGTCGCCTTTCTCCCGCATATCCCACATAATCTCGGCAACGTGTCGAGAGAGACAGGTTCGGCGTTGGCCGACGGCCTGGACAGGCTGGATCTGAGTCAACTGTCTGAATCAACTCTTTCCTCATCCGTGTCCGCCTCGTTCGATATGTCGTCGTCGGAGGGTGCGCCGGAGTCGTGGATCTCCTCGTTCTGCTCCCTTATGGGCCACGAGTTCTTCGCTGAGGTGTCGGAAGATTTCATTGAGGATGACTTTAACCTAACGGGCCTGCAGTCGCAGGTGCCCATGTATAAGGAAGCGCTGGAGATGATTCTCGATGTGGAACCTGAAGATGATGAGGAGGAGGAAGAGGAAGAGGAGGAGGAAGAGGATGACGAGGTTTTGGGCGAGGACCGACCGATCGGTTATCGGAGAGCTGGTGACCGCCGACACGCCCGCGTCGCTAGCGATTTAAGTGTCATCGAGAGCTCCGCTGAGCTTCTGTACGGTCTAATCCACCAGCGGTATATTACCTCGCGACCGGGCATTCAACAGATGCTGGAAAAGTATGAAATGCAGCATTTCGGTGTTTGCCCGCGCGTCAACTGTAGCGGATGCAAGGTCCTGCCCGTGGGCCGATCCGACACCCCAGGTCAAGAAACGGTCAAGCTCTTCTGTCCTGGCTGCATGGACATCTACACCCCACCCAATAGTCGCTTCCACTCTGTCGACGGGGCCTTCTTCGGTACCACATTCGGATGTCTGTTCTTTATGACATTCCCCGATCTGGGTATCGGGCCACGCCTAGATGCCTCCTTCTCCGCCATGCCTCGCAACCCTTCACAGCCTGGAAGCCGATCTCAACCAGAGGAGGCACCCACCCCCGAAAACCAGCCGCTCGAGATCAATGGCGTCCGCACAGACAGCTTCTGCCCCGGACTTGGGCGTGGCAAGGTTTATGAGCCCAGGATCTACGGGTTCAAGGTCTCCGAGGCCTCCCGTGTAGGTCCCCGCATGAAGTGGCTTCGAATGAAGCCCAGAAATATCTACGAGCTCGATGAGGCTCTGCAACACGAGGAAAATGCCGCCTACCCGGATCAAAAGCCCGGTCAGTCTCGACAGAAGGATGGAGATGTGGAAATGAAGGCCGGACAGTCTCAAGAGGCATCAATTGCAAACCGGAAAAAGGCACCCATGCGACGACGACGAGTGGGTGACTCGGCTCCTGGTCAGGGGGTTCAGGGAGCAGATATCGGCTGAGAACAGCATCGAAGGAGAGACTGCACCAGATCTTATTTCCGCTGAGAGAGTGGGAAGCTCTAGGACGACGACCACCGGCGTTTCACAATGTTTCGATCTTTACCCTTTACTTAAATACTGCGGTCAATTTCTGGTCCCTTTGCATCTTTCTTGTGCCTAGTATGCCTGGCTCAAGGCACAAATTCAAGCATTAATTTTCTGATGTGACCTTGAACTGTTTACATGTACCGCAAAGTAGGAGTTTTCCCGAGGACGAAGTATATAATAATACAAGTCGATGTATTAAAGATCTGATGTAGCGGTCATACGCTTATTGCGGTCGCATGTTGGGTATAGGTTGGAGCCAGGTGATAATTCACTTAGATCAGCATTTGAATTGAGACCCTGGAATGCACCAACGCAAGCGACGGAAGCACCCTGGTCGTAAATGGCATGCATTGCCTAGAGACAAGGCTATCCCGTGAAAGGTTGCATTAGCAGTGTAGCATGACAGGGTAAAAAAAAAGGCGTTTCGCCACGTAGAGTGACTAGTTCTATTGGAAATGTCACTAAGTAAACAAAGCTCATAGACCCGAGCCCGGACCTCGCTAGTGTCCTACCTTTCTGGGTGATAATAGACATGGATGTCAAGTTCTTTATCACGGGTATCCCCGAAGCATAGACCATACACTGAATCCTATAGTTCCACACCCAGGTACTCCGTATGTTACTGGTTGATTTCCCTAAGAAGTTAAAAAGTTCGGATCACGTCACCGGACTCGAAAGCCTGCATGGTTTGATTGGCCGGATTGGAAATCCATGAACCTCGGATCACATGAGGATTTATCGGGATTTTGTCTTCGATCCTAACTCGATCGAGGGTGGACAAGTCCGCCTCCACGGGGCCAAACCAGTCTGAATTTCTTCAAGACTTGTATAATTTGCATATAGTTGCTCTCGAATCTCCAGAAATGGGGTCCAAGTTGAATGTAGATCGATATTCCTGTGGGGCAACTTAAATTCAGTAAGCTCTAAAGTGCTTAATTGTTAAAAGTTGCAACGTCAGGGACTTTACATGTCCAGATCCAGATGGGGATTTTCACGGGATTTTCGTGTTTCAAAGCAAATGAAATTCGAATAAAATAATATTAAAATACTAAAATGTGATATCATGCTGTAAAGTAGAAATGATTAATCTCCTATCTCGCTATGACGAGATTAGCTCGGTCAACCACCGAGCTAGCTCAGCTCGGTAGAAATGACCTGTAGTAAATTAGTTGCCTGGCGACTTTGATTTCTGCACCAGGACGAAAGGAAATACAGAGTACGGAGTCCAGACAGATGAAGTAAATTAACACATGTATTCTCCCCCCCCCCCCCCCCCCCACCACAAAGACTCTGTTTTTCACTTCATAACTTCAGTAAATCCTCAAAACTAGCTTGAATTAAGATATACTAACCAAAAATGGAAAATGGGGAATCATCAATTCTCTTGGGATTCTGGCCCCATTTTAGAGGCATTAGCGTTAACTCAAGGGTTAGAGGCACCCGAGTTTGATTCTACGGCCGAAAGTCCTCCGTTACAAAGATCCAATGGTATGGCTCTGCTTCCCATTGCCTTGGGGCTGATCTATTTCCCTTTTTCACTTTTTTCCCCTCTTTTCCTTTTTTTTGTGCTTTAGGTTCTTTAGGTTCTTATTGGGAACCACTGCGACGGTAACGAAAGGTGTTTTCTTCCTAAAATAGAGAGAGGCGGCTCTTCCTCCGTAAACTCCCCGCCGGAACCTTACCAATCCCAGGTCGATCTGAGTAGGTCATGGTGATTTACAGGGCTGGAGTAGACTGAATGAGGGGGAAAGAGTTAAGAGGCGCAGTTTCTCTCTACTGGCTTAGCTCCTTGGCTTGATTTTTCGGGAATGGCAGGGAATGGGAGTTGGAATGGGATGAAATCCTTCCCATGTTTCCCCGGGTGTCTGGTTATCCGTACTCCGTTTTACTCTATCCTTGCAGACCCAAGGGAATGGTCGGATGATTGCATCATATCGGCTTTCGGGATTAAGAGTCGTCCCCGAGACTAGACTTGCTAAGCTCCTCCACTCCCTCCGCTGGGGGGCATCCCTCCGCTGGGGGGCAGGGATGGTCGGAGTCCCGGGTGGTTTTCTGCAGCGATCAGTTGGCCACATGGTTCTCACTGACTCATGTTTGGGGCTGGCTGGGGGAGGTTCCACTTTACCCACTATCGTTTGCGCCTTGCAGGGTTATTCACCTATCCCAGTTAGGCAAGTGTACTGGTTCCATCTTTCGTTGAGCATGCTCGGAGTGGAATGGGGGGCCGCAGCTGCCTTGGACGCCTAATATTTACTGATACACGTTTTTGGGGGCCAGAAACGTGGCCAATCAATGCCGATCAAAAAGGTTATTGAACTAGGCGCTGGAAATGGAAGATTGTGTAAAAGGTTACCTAGGTATTATATTGACCTTTTGGTAAAATTCCCTGAATCCCTGTACAATCGAATAAACGCCCAGATAATGCTCGCTCATGTGCCAATGAAATAAATCAACCCAAAAAATCAAAGTCATTCGTTAGAACAGGATTCCTGAGACAAAAAGTGGAGAATTTCCAGAACCAGTAAATAAATCGTCATTAAAACATTCCGACATGATCAAAAAAGAGGACCCAATATTACGGCAGTACCCGTAAAAGCATAGGCCTCCACAGATAACAACCGCCCTTTTCTAAGGCCGCAGGTCATATTCGTACAGCCCCACGGAACGGGGAGAACAGGGAGGCGATTGCGGTGTCAAGGGAAAGAAAATTGACGCCTCGGGGGAGGTCGACACCGCGCGCCGGTCATATCCGTATGAAAGTGAAGGCATCTGCAAACATCATCGAGATATTAGCTTCAGCGGCGAGAATCCATCATCGAGCAAAATGTACCGAAAGTCCCGGTTCCGGATGTGAGGGCTGTGGGCATAGTTCGATGCCAGCCATCGATGCATAGCTCATGCTGAATGGGCTCATGATGTCCTCGTCGTAAGGCTTGCGAGGTGCTCCCATGGCTGCCGTCGGCACCATGGGGACCGCGTCACTGTATTCTGGGAATGACAGATGGTTGTATGAGGGGATAGTCTGGTAGACGGGAATTTGTCCGTAAGTCTGTCGGTAGGCGTCGTACTGGGTCATCGGGGGGTAGGAGAAGGCTGGAGGAGGGGAGGCGGAGAGTTGACGAGTACATTGCTGGCCGAACATGGTACGCTCTTCGTTGTTGTAGAACTCATACGGGGCTGGTCGTTCTCCCTGGGAGTGTTGCTTCACTTCTCCGGATTTGGAGGCTCGCTTTGAGCGAGTCTTGGTAGGAGCCTTGGGTGGCTCCGCATGAGATTGTTCTGGGGAGGCGGAAGAGGCAGCTCGTCGCTCTAGATCCTCCAGTCGGCGCTTCAACTTCTTGCCTGTGTTGTGTTAGTTCCAGTCCTACTGTATTCTCTAACAAACTACTCCGTGGCACTCACGATAGTTTCGTTGCGCGATTCGATTCTGAATGCGACGACGCTCTGCGAGATCGGAGATCTTGGTCCAGTCTTCGTTGGGGTTCGCGTTAGGACTGAAAGCACTACTATTGCTGTGACTTGAGGAACGAGAACCCGAGCGGGCATCATAAGTAGAGCGTTGCATGATTATAGATGGAGATGAAGTTTTGAAGTAAAGGTTAGATCCACATGGCAACCGTCATGAAAGGAGGGGCTACAGATTGATTATATAGGGAAGGGAAAATGGGGCTCCTAAACAGAAAAAGGAAATTGATTTTTAATTCATTTTTAATTGATTTTAATTGATTTAATTGATTATTGTTTACATACAATGCTAAGCCCCAATCCGTTGCGATAACCCTGCAGTCCGTGCCCGCATTAGACTCTCTTGCCATGTGTATTTGGGGCCCGTAGATCGTTTATTCTTTTAATTTTTTTTTCTATTTAATCCATTTAATCTATTTAGTATCATAAACACGGTATTTCACATGGACCGACAGGGATCATTCCGGAACTTCTCAGCCTCGACCCGGTCAAAATAATCTAGACCACGTTTTTCTTCTTCTTCCCGCCCCCATAGTGTGGACCTTCAACCTAGAGTGTATTTATCCGATTACCCCAAATGAGTCGAAATGGTATTATATGGGCCCTAAAATTCTTCAATATCCAGGCCAGTCCCGGACACGATATCCTACGGTAGGGATGAAACGGGGAAATGCGTTGTTCAGAGGGGGTTACACTAACATTCTTGCGTCTTTTTTTTTTTTTCCTTCTTCTTTTTTATATCTACTATCACGTGGAGTGTAGGGGGCCACGTTTTAGAATGCTTTATGATTTATAATTGTACCATTTGCCATTTACAAGGTGACTTCATCTTGGCAAACTAGGGATAAAGATCTCACCCGTAAATCGTTGATCAAACCCTCTGTTCATCCGCAGCCCGAGAGTGGCCCCTCCGTGGGGATAATAATACAGAAAATTATAAAGTATAAAATAGATTAATGAAAACTTTTTTACAAATCATAAATTATAAATCATAAATCATGACTACAAGGGATGCATACTCTAGCGTTAGGGGGCGGAATACCGACAGAATGGAACGCATTAAATCCGTAATCGCTTAACAATTCCCGTGAGGGATAGAGAATTGGACGGTTCGTATGGTCTTGAGTTGCCCTAAATCCCTCGTGTTTTCCTCTTGGAATATCTCAATCCCAGCCAACGTAACTCTTTATATATTTATATATTTTAATGTTGTAATTTTCGAATGTCTGAATGGATTAATATTTCAATCTTTAATATTTTATCTTTTTATTCTTTTTTTTTTGGCTAGGATACCAAATCAATAATGACCGGGGTTTGAAAGTAATCTGCAGCTGAACGGCACATTTTCCAAAGTGCTGACCCAGCCCTTGGGGCCAGCGGGGTCAATGCTAATTGTTGTCAAACAATAAGGTGCGTCGTTTCCGCCCCCATTATCCCGTGGCAATATAGAGTTATAGGGCTGAAACGTGAAAGTATATGAACCCTGAGACAGTGACAGCGGAAAGGAGGCTGTGCTAGACTTCTCGACTTCACCGCTCCTAATCCACCTTCGCGGCTCGAACGTCAAGCCTTGCACATCAACCCCGGGGATCATCATCCCTCTGACAACAGGGATTATAACCAGTCAGAGTTCATTCTGGCCCCCGGATGCTTGAGTGGGATTGCAGTTCGGTCCTTCTAGTCCCCGCCTAGAAAAAAAGTTCCTGGCGGTGTGCATGACATGCAGACACGAAGTCTGCAGAGAGTTTTTTCCACAGTTTTTCCGGTTTTCCCTTTGCTTTCTGGTGTGACATCTTATCATCAATCTCCTAATCTGAATTTCAGTTCGAAACTCCGGAGATACGATGGAAATACAAACGGCTACGGCAATCTCCGATCCTATGACGCCGGTTGCCCCAGACCCTTCAAAGTTACACGGAAGAATGTGAAATAGACCGAGTACGAACCCGATTCGGGAAAAGCTCCTGACTTGCCCAATTGAGCTTCAGGGCCCTTCACCAATCGTCTTGCGCGTTGGACAAGGCGTCCAGTGTTGACGGCTTCATGTTGTTCCACATCAAGACTCATCTCCGAAAACGCTTTTTTTGGATACCATGCGAGATGAACATAGTTTAACAGCCCTATTCATGACCCTTAGAATGCTTTTAAATTCAACGACTAAGTTTCTTTCCTACGCGTTATGGTCTACCGAGTTAGGTGGTACCGGCTGAGAGTTTCCCCTTGGACCTGCCTTTTTCACTGTCGAGGCATTTAATTCGAATCGAATCAACCCTATCCATTACGCTGCTTTAGAAAAATGTAGCCCCCTCCCCTCAAGTGTCACTCTGCAGGTGTACAGACTCAGTTTGAAACTTGGACTTGGTGGAAAGTTTCGCTGGTTTTTATTTTTGGCTCCACGTGGCCCACACGTGCTGCAGCTCGCCTACACTGTCTATCCTGGGGGAACAGCGTCATCATCCGTGTTACCTCGTTATACCCCGATGGCTGACTCAAGGGGTACTAAGTTTATCTTTGCTTTTCTAGCTCGGACTCGATACTTTTCACCGGCATCGGTTAATTTCTGTCAGAACTGTGTTTGTGCAAGGCTACCTTACTAAGGGGATGTGCATGGATTTGACCTGATTTAGCCTTACGCCATGCGTTAGTAGATTTAGGATCCTCGTATTACAATCTATCTTAAAATAGGCCTACTGGAGGGGATTGTGTTCCAAATTGACGACTACCATCTGGCCTCTTAAAGTAATGGCAAGTTAGTGCCCAACACCTGGAGGAAAGATAACCCAATATTATATTGTACCTTCAACCTACTCAAGGTATATTTGAAGGGGATCCAAAATTATTCAGAATATTCTCCTGGCTTGCAATCCGTGATACTGCAAGGAAAACCAGAACAGATCATCAAGCTCCTGAATGCAGATTCAGATTCACCTCTTGAATTCGACGTGCTCGAGTCCTCTACCTTGCTTTATGTCGGGTTCAACGTCACCCATAGTCTCGGCCAGGCCAGCCCTCTTCTTAGCTTTAGCCTCATTAACAGCCAATCGTGCCCTAGGAACGACGTTCCATTGAATGGCCTTGTGGTAGAACTTTTGCTTCGACTCAACCTCCTGGTCCCGATGCTCGTCTGGCAAGAAAAGAAGATCGACGGATTCTAGGTTAAGATAAGACGTCTCGGGGTAGAAGCAGTAGACGATAATCGCTGCGACGAGATTAAACAATGCGAAAATGATATAGGTCTTATAACCAATGTTTTCGAGGGCTGGTGGTGTGATCTCCACGACCTATAGTTCATTGGTTAATTCGAATTTTCCCTGATGAATCTGGCCATGGGAACGTACGATGAAATTTCCCAAAAAATCGGCTGCAGCTGCTAGCGCGGCTCCTTTGGATCGGATTTTTAGTGGGAGAATCTCAGCTGGGTATACCCAGACTGTGGCCATCCAGCCTATAACGCAGTGTATTAGAATTGGATATAGTAAGAGAGTAATGGGTCCCACCCCATGTGAAGCAAGCTTCGAATGCAAACACGAAGAATACTGCTGCGATCCCAGATTGCTCGGTGCCGATGGCGACAGTGATAGCCTCGCAGATCAAGACAACGCACATTCCTATTGCCATGCTGATAAGCAGACGTCTTCTTCCAACTGCGTCAATCATGTACCACTGGTATTTGTTAGCTTGGTACTTAATTTGGACTCTGAATTTCGATCGTACCGTGAGTAAAGAGGCCAAGATGTACCACAATTGAAGAAAGCAGCCCACAAACAACGCCCGTTCCTGAGACATCCCCAGGCTCTCTTTAAATAGCGTTGGTGCATAGTAGCTAACAATGTTGATACCTGGGCAAGATATGTCAATAAAATAGACTGACAACGGTATAAGTGGCTTCACCCGAAGTCTGTTGCATGAACTGGATTCCGAGGGCCAGGAAAAACCGCTTGTTTGTACCGCAACCCCCGTCTGTGAACAAGGATTTCCAAGAAGTTTCCTCTTCTGCTTCAATATTGATAGCCGTCATGATATCTGTCTTTTCATTCTGAACAACTGGGTCGTCCTCTGACTTATTACGTAACTTTGCAAGGACCGTGATGCCTTGCTCTGGGGAAGACTCGTGAAGCATGAGCCAACGCGGGGTGTCCGGCAGAAAAGGTGTAACAATCAGCACATAGATGGCGAAGACAGCTTGAAACGCCAATGGAAACCGCCACTGAATTTGACCAGGTTGGAAATAAAACGCATAGTTGATCCAATACGCCAACATCAAGCCAAACAGCATTGTTGTCAGCTGACAAGATAGATGCCATCCTCGTTGACTGGGTAGACATATCTCGCTTTGGTAGACAGGTGCAACAGACGTTAAGAAGCCAATACCTATGAAGTGTATTAGTATCGGAAAGAAGGGGTACAAGTACATAAAGGTATTTCGTTATACATACCTAGGCCAGTAATGATTCTCCCTACCATCATTTGCACTCTCTCCATGCAGCCACCCATCAGTGCAGAACCAATGACAATTAGAGCGGCGCCAATCATTAATCCACCCTTCCGGCCAAGACGCTCGACAGTCAATGCAGCTAAGATTGCTCCAAATACTGCTCCAACATCATATAGAGCAGTGATGGTGCCAGTCATGACTGTACTGGGATTCCCCATTTCTGACAGCCAGTAATCGGAAATGACCACCCCCGACATGACACCTTGATCATATCCAAATAACAAGAATGATGAGGAGCATACCGAGGTGATGGCTGCCACCAACGGCGCTCCTTTCAGGTTGCGTAGACCTGTTTTGTCGAACATATTGAGAAATCAATTACAGAAGCAGATTCTATTCAACCAAAAGCAGAACGGGACCGAGCATTTATACCCATTCCCCCTTAACCCGGCCGTGTCTATGAGGCATTTGGTCCGAGACCGAAATGCGTGGGGGGTTTCATCTGGGGAATGTGGGGATTTCAACTCATCACCTGTTGATCTCGTTTTCCTTTCTAACAAAAGGGTATGCGCATCCTCTCTGAAGTCAAGTTGAGTGGAGCCCGAGGGGATCGTATCACTTTATTTCCTTTTCAAGATTTCCCCGCGCGTGTCGATCAAAGCTTCATGCTAAATTGCTTGTCTTCGGGTAATAACCGGACTTGCCTACCCCCACGGACAGACGTCAGGAAGATTTTGAGGAGAGATTGACCGGCATGCAGCAGTATTTAGTAATCAGACTTGATGGGTAAGTTCCGTGAGATTTGAAGCAGGTTTTCTGGAACAATATAAATTCTTGCACCCAGTGGACAGCTGCAAGGACAATGTCGGAATTGGTCCGAGATCATGGCATTGCATCATCCGGCTTATATAGACTAGCAATATGGAATTAGGGCAGAGGTGTTAACGCAAGACCTGTTTGAACAGATAGCTTTATCCATTAGGTACTTGTAATTTTTGATTGGAAATAGCTCTGCATATGTAATGCCTTAATCGAGGATGATTTGCTCTCTTTAGATAACCGAAAAACAAAAACGATGCCCGGCCCAAGACATCTTACTTCAACATGTAGACTTGAAGAATATAAACAACCTCCAGCTTTTGGAAAGAATCAATGCTGTGAAACGTATGCCAAAATGAACATAAGACAGGATTAACGGGACCAATGAACCCCAGGTCGAGTCAACACTTGTCGCTCATTTAAACAACGTAACTGGAAATTTATTAGCATCCATATATCTTAGTCTCCTCCAAAGTGATTGACTTACCTCCACTCGTGCGGTTCGTCTCCATGCTGAATGGACTCAATCCAGTTCTTCATCTGGAGAGCAATCTCACCGGCCTCCTCATCCTTCTTCAAGCCACAATCCACCAGCTTGCCACGGTAGCTAATGCTCCGCACGGGGCTCACAATGGCTGCAGTGCCAGCACCGAAGACCTCAATCATACGGCCTTCCTCGGCAGCCTCCGCGACATCAGACATGCGGATCTTGCGCTCCGAAATGGTCCAGCCATTGGGCTCCAGTCTCTCGCGAGCGAGTGCGAGGACGGAATCTCTTGTCACACCCTCAAGGATAGTGCCATCGAGAGGCGCAGTAATCAGCTCCTTCTGGCCGGTCTCCTTGTTCTTCAAAGCGATGAAGAGGTTCATTGTGCCGACCTCGGTCACGTATTCCTCTTCACCGAAGAGCCACAGATTCTGTTGGAAACCGCGGGAAGCTGCCTCGAGCTGGGGCAGAATACAAGGAGCGTAGTTGGCACCGAGCTTCTTGTCACCGACACCGCCGGGCCATGCGCGGACAGCGTAATCGGTGGCCTCCAGCGAGATGGCCTTAAAACCGGTCGGGTAGTATGGTCCGACGGGGCTAGCAATAACGAAAAGGAGGGCCGATCCGGGAGGACCAACGCCCAGGGTCTTTTGGGTGCCGATCATGGTGGGTCGGAGGTACAAAGAGTAACCACGGGCACTGCAACAGGTCAGATAAATCATCCAGTATTGATACGGGACTTCACTGACTCAGGAATAAATCGATCTTCCAGCTTGACAAACTCTCCAATGAGCTTGATCAGCTCATCGCCGTCAAATGTCGGAAGGGCAATACGCGCGGAGGACTTGTTCAGACGCTCCATGTTCTTGTTCGGGCGGAACAAGCGGGTACCCCCAGTCTTATCCTTGTATGCCTTCATTCCCTCGAAACACTCAAAGGCGTAGTGGAACACACAGGTGGAGGGATCCAAGCTGAGGTTCTGGTAAGGAACAATGCGGGGGGTGTGCCAGCCATCGGTAGCCGTCCACTCAATCGAGATCATGTGGTCTAGAATATATCCGAATTAGACGTTGTCGGCGCGGCGGGACAATTGAAAACCTTACCGGTGAAGGTCTTGCCAAAAATGAGATCCTCATTAGGAGTGAGCTGCTTGGGAGTCTGTGTCTTGGTCAAGCTCAGCTTGGAGGCATCCAAGGCGGCCAATTGTGCGGCGGATGCGGTAGCACTGAAATTCCTCCATAGCCGGTTGGATGCAGTCTGCGAGGGCAGGATCCGAGGCATTGCCAGGCCTGAAAAGGCCGTTCGGCGTGTCAATTGCTGAAGGGACTTCATGGCAAGATATAATGGGATCAAAGGGAAGATTGTGAAAAGATCAAGATGGCCCGAGGGGGTTTAATCGATTATATGACTGCACGCAACAATCTTTCGGAGCTCAGGGCAAACTCCGGATTGTACCAACCAGAGGCTGGAAGAGACTCACCGCCCAGTCTGATGAGTCAAAACGGATCCGATCTCGCCAATCATCGTGTTGGAATTGTATAAAGGGACCCGCCGACTTCGGATGTAGCTGGGGCGCCATATGATCTGTGGTTGGGTGGGAGCTCGGCTGATAGAGAGATATTGTTATTCTTTCTCTTGTATCTACTGATGTTCCGATGCAAAGCGCGGGGGTGAAGTCACATGATTCCATGGAGCTTTATTTTTCACGTGATCATTGCGATAGGAACAACTGTTGGATGTTATCATTTGACTTTGGCTTCCAGATTGAAATTGGCCCGACAGCCTGATTCACCTGGATTAGAAAGACGGGTCTATAAACCGAGCCTGGCTTGTCGTCCCTGCGCCAAAAAAAAAAAAGAGAATTAAAGGCGCTCAATTGTTTCATCCAAGTCATGCCTATCATCACCCTGAACGCGTGAAACAAATGCCCGTCAGATATCCCACTTACTCAAACAGTGACGTCCAATATGTTTACTTCAGCGTTGAAGTCGTTCAACTCCAACATCTCCGCCAATTATCAGATTGCGCCTCACCCCACAGTCTACTCGGGCCCCTGGAAAATTCACGATGCCAAAAAGAAGTCCACAGGGACGGCCGCCTCGGTATTCATCTTTGATCGCAAGTCCCTCGAGCCGCGATCTGGGGGGTTTGGGTCCCGTTCAGGGGGCTCCTCCAAAAAGCTACAAGAAGATGTTATCGAGAGGCTCAAGCGCGAGGCCGGCAATCTTGCCCGTCTGCGACACCCGTCCATACTCCAAGTGCTAGAACCCGTGGAAGAAACTCGTGGTGGAGGTCTCATGTTTGCAACGGAGCCTCTCATCGCATCGCTTTCGGGGCTGCTACTCGAGAAGGGCGAACAGGAGAGTGCGCTCGGCGCCGGTTCACGCTCTAGCCGCTATGTGGTGGAAGAGGCCGATGGGAGTCGGAGACGACGAGATTTAGAGATTGATGAGCTGGAGATTCAAAAGGGATTACTGCAGGTTGCAAAGGGTCTGGAGTTCCTCCATGAATCTGCAGGTCTGGTTCATGGCAACCTGAACCCAGATGCTATCTTCATCAATGCCAAATCAGACTGGAAAATCTCCGGTCTGGGCTTCGCAGGACCACCAGATTCCTCAGAGACAAAATCATCTCTCCCTCTTTTGGCCGTCTCGGAGGTTCTCTACCAAGATCCAAGGCTTCCCGCTTCGGTGCAGCTGAACATGGACTTCACGTCTCCGGATTTTGCCCTGGACTCCAATGTGTCATCATCCGCCGATCTGTTCTCGCTGGGTCTAATCATCATTGCTTTGTATAATTCACCCCATGTCTCACCGATCCAGGCACATGCCAATTTGTCAACCTACAAGAAGCTTTTGGGCTCCTCATCAACCACCCCATCACAAGGCAACAATTTCCTTTGTTCAAATGCTATTCCTCCGGGTGTCCTATCCCATGTCTTGCCCAGATTGATCACTCGAAGACCCGCCCAGCGCATGAACGCAAGAGAGTTTCAGCAGTCTCCATATTTCGATAATGTTCTGGTATCCACGATTCGGTTCCTGGAATCGCTACCGACGAAAAATGCGAGCGAGAAGTCACAATTCTTGCGTGGGCTTCAACGAGTCCTGCCTGATTTTCCTGTTTCGGTTTTGGAAAGAAAGGTGCTGGGGGTATTGTTGGATGAGATGAAGGATCGCGACCTCCTTCCCCTTATTCTACACAACGTCTTCGGAATACTTCAACGGATTCCCAATGGACGCCGCGTCTTTCCTGAAAAGATTATTCCTTGCTTAAAGGAAGTGTTTGGGACAATTCCAGCAAAGACAGCACAAGAACGCGATTCCAAGAAAGATGCAGGTCTGATGGTTGTGTTGGACAACATGAAACTCGTCGCAGAGAACTGCTCGGGCCTGGAGTTCAAAGAAGGTAAGTCATTCCTTGTCCTACAATGACTGCGGAGCTAATCACCTATATTAGATATTTTGCCTTTGATCCGGCTGGGGCTTGACTCACCTACCCATTCCGTGGTAGATGCTTCTATCAAAAGTCTACCTGTTTTTCTTCCCGTTCTTGACTTCAGTACCGTGAAGAATGAGGTCTTTCCTCCAATTGCCAGTACATTCAGTCGTACCAGTAGCCTTGCCATCAAGGTTCGCGCTTTGGAGGCATTCGCCGTGCTCTGCGGAGGATCTGTCGGTAACTCTAGTCTTGAAGACGATCTTTCTGGAGCAGTGCAAGCGAACAAAACTGTCAAATCATCCATTCTGGACAAATACACCATCCAAGAGAAACTTGTCCCATCTCTCAAGGCAATCAAGACAAAAGAACCCTCGGTGATGGTAGCAGCATTGAAAGTATTTCGTGAAGTTGGCAAGATTGCAGACACCGACTTCCTTGCTGTCGAGATCCTTCCTGTTCTTTGGAGCTTTAGTCTTGGCCCTCTTCTTAACCTTCAACAGTTTAATGAATTCATGGCTTTGATCAAATCGCTGTCTACCAAGATTGAGAAAGAACAGACGAGGAAGCTACAAGAACTCTCGTCAAGTGGTGGATCAACTGGATTCCAGAACGGAACCAGCGGTTTCTCCCAGTCAGCGACGGATCTCTCTTCATCAGACACTGATAATTCAAGGAATAACTTTGAGCGTCTTGTGCTTGGAAAGAGCACGACTGCTTCGGTCAGCAATGAAATAGATATGTGGGGTGGCAGTGAACCCGCATCCGCCTCCAAACAGACCTCGTCGCCTGTGTTTTCGTGGTCAACGAATAATGGATCAGCACTGAAGCCAGCGAGCCCATCAAGTCAGCTTGGCTTCCGCTCCATCACCCCAGACCAAAACCTCAGTTCTTTCCCATCTCTCGCGCCCGCAAGACAACCATCACCTGCAGCGGCGGCTTTCCCCACCATGCAACCTATGCAGCCCATGCAACCATCATCACCAACTTGGGGCACTCGAGCTCACGGAGGAAATCCAAATTCATCATTGGCTTCGCTTGCCGGTATGACTGCTAGTACACCAATACCTCAACAGGCGCCCAATTACTCGGCCTTTTCGATCCCGCCTCCACCAGGGATGAACTCAAATAATACCATAAAATCTCCGTTGGGCATAAATACAACTCCGGCAGCGTTCTCGCAGCCCCAGACTCAGTATCAACCGCCACCAGCACAGAAGCAAGGGTTGGATAAATATGAAAGCTTGATATGAAAGCACTCATATGCTTTATCTACGATACTTCCACTGGCTGATGTCATACAGGAAGTGTACGAGTAACCAGGTCCGCGATGGCCAAGTGAACTACATTACCATGTAATTGGAGTTTATGAACCTTTCGTCGCAGTTGAAACCCAAGGAGGTTTATTGTTAAGTTATTTGATGGACCATGACATATATATACCTTGATTACAATTGATTTTGGAAGTGGATACATTACTTCTTATGCCCACAGTATCCATGGATAAGCATCCTTAGTGGAAGGTTTGAGTGGATGCGAAAGGTGGAGACTACATCCATGATTGGTACACTTTCTTTTCCAACATGTCATTAGCTACCTTGACCTTTGCATCCCCATATGTACTTGCTGCGTGGATTTGCGCCGCGTTTATCGCTTAGCCGGAGCTCCGGTTTACCTCCGTTACCCCTCCATTGCTCTCACCGATTATTGGTGTTCCCCAAACACTTCTCTTCCTCACCTCAAGCGCCCGCCATGGATAACAACGTCAAGCAGCACTATCTGGCTGACTCGCCTCCCTCGGTGGTCAGACTGGAAATCAAGTCACACTTCGATTCCCTCCAGGATGAATCCCTCAGAAGATATGCCCACTATATGAGCCGGTATGCCCCACCCGGATTATATGAAGCGCGGAATTGAACTAACGTCGGAGTACCATTTCACAGAGCGGCATTTCAAGGAACTCGTGTCACGTTGCGTCAGGTCTCCCCAGAATCCGAACCCATCTACGATTTCATCATCTCCCTCCATCAGGCTTGCAATGGCGACTGGAACAGCTTGGCCCAGAAGACCGAAGTTAGCAATGAACATCTCCGTTTCTTCCTCGAATATGCCGCTCAGTTCTTGGGTAACTGCGGTAACTACAAAGGCTTTGGTGACTCCAAGTTCATTCCCCGCCTGCCCCTCTCTGCCCTAGAGGCGCTAGCATCCATCACACCTGAAACAAAGGCAGCTTTCCAGAAAGCGAACACCACCGGAGGGGGTATCTACGAGACTAGTGAGCAGTCGATGATGCACCTTGGTTACCCCACAAGTGGACACATGACCACATATTATCCTGATTCGCCTACTATCTCCAAGGATGAGATTACCACCATTGGAAACCTGATGGAAAAGAAGGGCCTGGCATTGGAGAACACAAGAATTCGCAAGACGACATCGGGTGACTTTGAGCTCTTAATTGCATCAGGGATTTCCAATCCCCCGGCAAGAGATCGCGATCTCGGAGATATGGATACCTTTGAGCTGGGCGGAAGCTTGGAAGGGAAAACAGTGCGCCTTGTCTTTGGGGATTACCTGGAGGAAATGGCCAAAATTTCCCACTCAATCAAGCAGGCAGAGCGCAACGCGGCGAATGATAACCAGAAGCGCATGTTAGAGTCTTACGCTCGCACATTCGGTACCGGATCTATTGAGGCGTTCAAAGAGAGCCAGCGCATCTGGGTGAAGGATCAAAAGCCTGTTTTGGAGACAAACCTTGGCTTCGTGGAGACTTATCGTGACCCCCATGGAGTGCGAGGAGAATGGGAAGGCTTAATTGCTTTGGTAAGGTTGGCAATTTTCTTGCTGTTCACGTATCTTGCTGACGCGGTTAGGTTAACATGGAACGAACCCGGGCATTCGGTGCACTGGTAGACAGTGCCGAGAGTATGATTCCCAAATTGCCCTGGGGTGAAGACTTCGAGAAGGATAAGTTCCTCAGCCCTGATTTTACCTCCCTCGAGGTTCTCAGCTTTGCGGGTTCGGGGATTCCTGCTGGAATTAATCTGCCCAACTACGATGATATCCGCCAGAACCTGGGTTTTAAGAATGTGTCCCTAGGCAATGTTCTGAGTGCGAAAGCACCCAACGAGCCCATTCCTTTCATTGCCGAGACAGATCTGGAGGTTTACCGCCGGTGCCGTGATCCTGCCTTTGAAGTTCAGGTTGGTATCCATGAGTTGCTCGGCCACGGAACTGGCAAACTGTTGCAGGAGACTGCCCCTGGTGAATACAACTTTGATATCTCCAGCCCTCCAATCAGCCCTGTGACAAAAAAGCCCGTTGCAAGCTGGTACAAGCCCGGGCAAACATGGAGCTCGGTGTTCGGGGCCATTGCTGGATCATATGAAGAATGCCGTGCTGAGTGCGTGGCAATGGTGCTGGGATGTGATTTTGAAATCCTGAAGATCTTTGGATTTGGGGACGGCACTGAAGATATCAACAACGAAGCTGGTGACGTCCTCTTCGCCGCCTACCTGCAAATGGCTCGTGCCGGTCTGGTTGCATTGGAATTCTGGGACCCTAAGACTCAAAAGTGGGGACAGGCTCATATGCAAGCTCGTTACAGCATTCTCCGCACTTTCCTCAGTGCGGGTGATGACTTTGTCAAATTGTCATACACCAAAAATGATCTCTCGGATCTGGAGATTCATCTGGATCGGTCTAAGATTCTAACCCACGGACGGCCTGTTGTGGAGAAATACTTGCAGAAACTCCATGTTTACAAGAGTACAGCGGATGTTCAAGCAGGTAAGGCTCTATATGACGAGATCACAGCTGTGGACAGCTGGTGGGGAACACAGGTGCGTGAGGTTGTTATGAAAAATAAGGTTCCTCGGAAGGTCTTTGTTCAAGCCAACACTATCCTGGAGGGAGATAAGGTGACACTGAAGGAGTACGAGCCTACTCTAGAGGGAGTCATTCAGAGCTATGTGGACCGTAAGGTCTAGATCTGATGCTGCTAGTTACACCGTAAACAAATATCTCCCAGCCCAATTTTAAAATATTGAGAAATATTAAGTTATTTAGAATCCAATCACCAACCATTGCAGTAGCTTTCTCAAGTTTAGATACATAAAGCTGCACAGCTACATACAGTGGCGTTGAAATGATCAATGCGGGCGACTTACCGCCAGGCTTGAGCGACTAAGCGCCCTCCTAATCTTCCTTTCTCAACTCCCCCCCCCCCCCCCATCGCCCAAACAACAACTGATTCACCAACTTAGTTGCCATTGGAATGAATTTGATCGTTTAATCGCTCACTCATAGATAAATAACAACTGGAATTCTCGGTGGATCCCTCCACCATCCCGCCTCCTGATCGACATACAAACAGACCCTTTGGGGTTGTAAGTCTGGAACCCATCAGATCAACCGTCGGCATTGAGTCCTGATTCCTCTGTAGTAGCAACGTGTCGCAAGAAATACGCCCAGGGCGTTCATTAACCACGGCGCCAGCAAGTCCTCGTACCGACTCCCTTCCGGTTGACGACTATTACAGCGCACCCCCGCCGCACTCCCATCCCGAAGCATCTGCTAGTTCTCCTGTTAGCCCTCCACCCTTCTCCTCACTCGACTTTGCCTTCAACACCAATCAGCCGAAGGCCGCCGATTCGGGACCTGCATCTCTCCCAGCCTTTGCGCCGCCCGTTGAGGACCCTATCGATCCAGCTCCTTCATCGTCAGTTGTCGCAGACACCAAAGCTAGCTTCTCCGATCCCAAGGGAGACGGACCTGGGAAAAACTCCGACGACGGGGAACCGCCGCCGCCATACACCGAAGGCTACAGCCCACTTGAATCATTCACCTACGTGATGGCCGCAGCTGGAGGTGCTTCGAGCATCATTACCCAGGTTCAGCAGACTGGGGGACCGCCGATTAACACACTGGGGGGTACGAGTGTGACGCGATAGACTGGGCAAATTTATACTGTGCTAACATCTTCTGCACATATAGATATCGGTGGAGATGAGCATATTACTCTCGACCTCCGGTAAGAGCTACCTTTCCCCAGAACATTTGGTCGTGATGCTGACAGCGATTAAGGGGCACTCGATTTACACTATCCCGCGATGAATTGTTGACCCTGCCGGAGTTTGTACTACTCTCTTTATTCCCTAATGGTCTCCTTCCTGATGGACATATGGGCGGTTTTCACGAAGGCGACATTTACCCAGTTGATGTAAGTAGCAGTTCGCGCATGTTTTACTGATAAGACGCCCGACCTGACATATTTCAGTATGATCCCGCCTCACTTCAGTACATGCTGGATTTCTTTCGCTCTGTTGCTCAATCTATTCCGGCCTCGCTGCATTCGGAATCGACATCCCCTGAACTGGAAGTGCCGGATGTAATGCAAAACTCCGCGCGTGACATGCTCCAGGATCGTGCTGGGATCATTGTCCTCCGTGAGGATCTTGACTTTTACGTGATCCCACCGCGATCAGACATCGGACACGAGGAGATGCTTGAAGTTAAGCGGGCCGCTGGCCGGGCGCTCTTGAAACAGGATGGCATTTTCTCTGGCTTGCGCAAAAGCGAAGAGCTCGGCTCTACTGAGCAACATCTGATCGAAATGTTGACTGCCGGGTAAGTTTATACCATTCTTTGCCTTTTTGTCCGCTTTTCGTCTCATTTTCTCAAATAGTGGATTTGATCGCGACGATCGATGGGGTCATCGAGCTCCGGAACCCAACAAGGCCGTCATTTGCAGCCTTGCATTGGCAAAGCTCCGGACTGACATCCGGGGGGACATGTCGAATAACAATGCCGTCGGAATGGCCCAGAAGCTCCTACTTTTCTGGAGAAAACCCGCTCGACGATGCTGGTGGGAAGGTGTTGATCTGGATGATGTTGAAGGCGTTGAAGGGCAAGTCAAGGTGTGGATTCGACGGGTCTGGACTCTGGAAATGGTAAGAATGGAACTAAATCCCTTGATTATTTGATTCTTGCAACTAACATTTTCCTGCAGAGTGTCATTGGGCTTCGTTGATAATTCTGAATTCGTTCTGTCTGCATCTGTACCTATACCCAGATCACCCTAGCTTCCCATGTTGATCTTCGTTATCTCTGTTACTCTGTGGTTTCTATCTTGAATTATTTCTTGTTTATTTACACATGTCTAATGGCCCACTGTGCCATTTTGTCTTTTCTTCTCCTTGACAGGACGGGCGTACTTTTGCAATTTGGCGTCTTTTTACACCCTTGATTGTTCTCTATAGTTGGACATGCCCTAAAACACAACCCTCTTTCAATGTGCCAGTGGACCAACAAACGGATTGATCCCTCTTTAATATTCCAGTATCATTCTATTTGCCATAATTGCAAAGGAGCTCGCGACTAAGGTTGATAGTTACTGCATGTAGTTTATGCCTTTATAATTAGGCGCTTCGTAATCACGTGATAGTGGAATGGGCTTTGCTGGATCGGGAAAACGCGACAGCGCAAAAGCATCCCGTTCCACTGGCTTCAATTTCATCATTTTCCAACCCATTTTTGGCTATTTAAGATCTTTTTGAGATCATACAATAGCTTCCACTGATTTGTGCTTCTAATATCTAGTTGATCCATCGGTTGTGATCAATCTTCGTTGGCGCCCATTGACTGACGCGAAATCTTGCGGCTCGAAATCCCTCGCGAAGGGGCATGTATTTGTCGAACTAGATCGCCAACATGTCCCCTCTTAGAGGATATATCACGACATATCCTCCGCGAGTTCGGCAGTATGGAAATGCGCTCCTCACACCCGTCTACCCTGTGCAAACTGGCCCAACTCCTCGAACAACTAAGCGCGGCACCACTGCCATTAATTACGCTGAAGATGGGTTTGATGATGACGATTTTGATGAAAGTGATGGACCACGGCGACCTACTGGATTGAGAAGCCTGCGTCGTGAGGAATCGGCTGCTGGTCTTATGTCAGTGCCAGAAAAGCTAGGCAAGGAAGCACATGCGCCAGTGGAAGTCCAGGGTGTGTTCCGCGAATGGATGATCAAACGAATGCTCAGGCCGGCGTAAGTATCTCTACTCTCGATGTTTACTCCTCCTTTATCTGGCTCTCTTCTTGACTACATACGGCTACACCTTTGTAACCTTCCTTTTGATCTTCTGTTCACCACTCCTTCCTTTAATGCGTACTTCCCTCTCTGCAAATATGCATACCTACAGTCTTCCGTCTCTCCTCAATTCTTCAGACAATGAATATCTGTGGAGAAGATCTTCAGTCGGATTGATGGCGGGCAAATCGCCCGAGAAAGAATTGCCAGACCCCATTTTGCCATGGACCCGAAAAACCAAACATCCTGCTAATCTCAATTTGCCCGCCGTTAGATGTGCCGAGCAACTTCAGATCCAAGCACAGCTGCCTATGACACTGATTCCTATCCGAATTGATGTGGAAGTTGTTGGACACCAACCTCTCGAACCCTTCCCCCTCCCGCGCGGCGTTATGGATCCCAGCATCAACCCAACACTTCCTGCTTACCGCAGGCCGGACCATCTTCCGCCGTTCAGGATCAAGGATACTTTTCTTTGGAATCTTCATGAAGCATTGGCTACGCCAGAAGAGTTTGCCATTGGCTTCGTGCGCGATCTAGATCTTCCCAACCCTCAAGCAACGACAATGACCATCAGCAACCAGATCAGACAGCAATTGGAAGAGTACGCCGGTGTTGCATTGCATCCTTTATTCCAAAGCTCCCATATTCCTGCACCAACTGGGCCTCCACAGACTGAGACCTCGCGAGATGCATCCATGACTCCGGCTGCCACAAATGGCGCAACTCCGGATAACCGTCCTAATGGAGCAATAATCACTGCTACTAAAGAGGCACTCGTCAATGACAGCGTTCTCAACCCAGATGACGCTTACCGGTGCCTGATAAATCTCAATATCAATCTTCAAAACAAGCTCTACACCGACCGATTTGAGTGGTCACTACTCCACCCTCCAGGCATGGCTGAACACTTTGCGAAAACCACCTGTGCCGATCTCGGTCTGAACGGTGAATGGGTCAGTGCCATTTCGCATGGCATTTACGAAGCGGTGTTGAAGCTGAAGAAAGAGGTTTGTGAAAGCGGTGGCCTTGTCAGTGGGATCAATGGTTATGGAAATGAGATCGATAACCAGGCCGCAAATGGTGTTGAAGCTGGCTGGCGATATGATCCTGAGACCCTGGGCGAAGAATGGGAGCCCAAGGTGGAAACCTTGTCTAAGGATGAAATTGAGAGACGAGAAGGAGACCGGGAACGGCAAATTCGGCGTCTGCGGCGAGAAACTGCCCGATTTTCTTCCACAACAGGTATCACCCCAGATGCTTCTCGACAGAGCAGTGGATACTTTGATCTCGACAGTGAAACACCTCTTGGCAGGGGAGAGCGAAACAAGCGCAAGCGTCGATTCCGCAGTATCAGTCCGTTGGGCAGGGGAGGCACTCCTGGTGGCCGCGGCACTCCTGACACAGGCTCAGGAGCTGGTTATGGTGGAGGTGGTGGTACCCTTTCTGAATGGTACGGAACCCTTGGACCTTGTTCGTTAAAATGAATACTGACATATCAATTTTCTAGGGAACGGCAAAGCTGGCGCTGCAGCAATTGTATGGTTTGGGGCGCAGCTGTTTGGGCCGTGCGAGATGGTCCAGATGGTCCACGGGTAAGTTGACCTCGATGATGATAGGTTTCTTGCTGTATCTGACTGGTTTCTATTTAGTCTCTCTGCCATAACTGCGGCTTCCTTTATGAGCGAGACAAACTCACACCCCAATGGTCGAAAGACCTCCACCGTCACGATATCCCCGTCGGCCGTTTTGGCTAGACTTTTTGTTGTCATTTTCTTCCAGCATAATCTCAATGTATCACCTGGCCCGCTGATCTTTTACTCCCAAACTATCTATTAACCCCTTTCCGACAACCAATCCCCTCACTCCACATTTGCCCTTTCTTCTTTTCTTTTCGTCTTACGGTTATACAACAAGACAGTCAGGTTCGGGTACATTGCAGCATGACTTGCTTCAAAAAAAAAAGATCAATGGACATACATGAGATAATCCTGGTGGTTTCAGTCTCGACGACTTAGGTTTCTATCTTGCTATCAATCGAGGATTTTTTCTTGTTCAGGTGAATTCTATGCAATGTAATCAATTCTCTGGACTTTTTTTAGGGACTGGGTTGGATTCTTTTGTTTATTTCTGTTTTCTTTCCCTCGGCTCCATGCTGTTGGATCATGGGTGGGCGTGGGGATGGAGCTTACTCTTATTTAATGTACGAATATGAATGGACTATTTCTCATTTATCATCTTTTTCCATATATAATATATAAGATCTCTCCAAACCTAGAAAGCGTGGGGAGTCAACGTGACCTGCTGAGTCAGTGCTCAGATAAGAGATAAGCCGGAGGTTGTTGTGGCCTTGAACCCGCAAGCTCTCGCATTAGGTCCTCCATCTGTTAATAAATCCTCTAGCAACCTTCGACACAATGGTAAGCTCCATGTGAATCAACTCGTATTTACCTCTGCATGCTAATATCTTGTGATCTAGGCGGCCGCCCAGGTAATCACGAATTCCGGGCATGAAGACATGATTGTATGTACCGTGTCCACCGGACGGGGCCAATTGCCCGCCTTGCAGCTCCAACTTGGCAGATAGAGATGATCTGGCTGACCACGGGGTTTCAATTGTAGCACGATGCCGGTCTGGACTACTATGGCCGTAGATTGGCGACTTGCTCGTCTGATAAAACGATAAAGATCTTCGAGATTGAGGGGGAATCGCACCGCTTGGTCGAAACTCTTAAGGGGTGAGCCTGTTCTGGAATTGTGAAATACACAACAAGCACAGCCACTAACCTGACTTTGATATAACCAGCCATGAAGGCGCGGTCTGGTGTGTTGCTTGGGTGAGTAGAAATACAATCCAACGTTGTTTTGCGCCATTCAACTGACTCTGTCTACATCCAGGCACACCCCAAATTCGGCACAATCCTGGCCTCCTCATCATACGATGGAAAGGTCTTGATCTGGCGAGAGCAGCCCCAGAATGCGACCTCTCCCGCTGGTGGAAGCACATGGACCAAGGTCTTCGATTTCTCCCTCCACACCGCTTCTGTGAATATGGTATCTTGGGCTCCTCATGAGAGTGGCTGTCTCCTTGCCTGTGCTTCTTCTGATGGCCAGGCAAGTGTTCTCGAATTCCGCGACAACAACTGGACCCACCAGACTTTCCATGCTCACGGCATGGGTGTTAACTCCATCAGCTGGGCTCCCGCAGCTTTTGCTGGCAGCTTGATCAGCGCCAACCCAGGACCGGGCCAACAGAGACGATTTGTGACTGGAGGAAGCGATAACCTGGTTAAGATTTGGGACTACAAGTACATCTCCTTCCCGCCACTTCTGGTCAAGTGTGTGAATACGTTGATCTATGCTAACCTACGCTATCAGCCCTGAATCCAAATCCTACAACCCCATTCAAACCTTGGAGGGCCACTCAGACTGGGTCCGTGATGTGGCCTGGTCACCAAGCATTTTGTCTAAGTCCTACATCGCCTCAGCTTCGCAAGATAAGACCGTTCGCATCTGGACCTCGGACGTTTCCAGCCCTGGTCAGTGGACCAGCCAAACCCTTGAATTCGACACCGTACTGTGGCGTGTCAGCTGGAGCCTCAGCGGCAACATCCTGGCAGTTAGTGGCGGTGACAACAAGGTCAGCTTGTGGAAGGAGAACCTCAAGGGCCAGTGGGAGAAAGTCAAGGACATTGAAGAGTAGCTAATTTTCCTCTCAAATCATTTATTCCCTCCGTCACAAAAATTGTGCCGAAATTTGCTTACTCTTTTTTGGTATAAACTTTCGATGTACGTAGACATCCATGCCAGCGCGAAACGCCATGCAACCCCTTCAGGAGGGAAAATCAAATGCGCGCTACGTATATGCAGTTTGTACGGATGTCCAGCTTTCACACATCCCAGAAAATAAACGGACCTCGACCACTGATATTTTTCATATCCATCCACCACCCCAGCATAATCCTTCCCCCAGGGATGACAACAGCCTCATACCCGTGAACCCATCGAGACAACGCCAAGAGCCCGGTTATTTGTTCGTGACATTCTAGCTTCTCATAGATGACAAAGCAAATGCGAGACCAACCAGGGAACCCGCCGTAGTGAGTCTCAATTGGCTCCATAAACCCAAACATGGGGTTGGCTGCACCAATGCTTGCGCCAAGCGTATTCTGGTGGCCAGCAAAGTAAAAGCGCTTGATACCAGGGCCTTCGAGTCGAGGGATGAGCACATCGAATTCCGAAGGCCAGTAGCCTTCGTCTGACTGTGATTCAATCTCCAGCGACTAAATGCATTAGATCTTGAATTCCCAATTTCCCGGGTACATAAATCAAAAATCTTACCAGAATATCAACCTGATCCCAGTGTGTATCGAGGTCAGCACAGGTCTGCCGACGTTGCAGTTCTTCGAGTGTACTGGGGATAGGGTGAAGGCAAGCTGTAACGGAAAGATTGTTAGACCACAGATGAGGCAGAGGTTGATGTCAGAGACTCACAATAGTAGCCGATCCAGGAGTGACTCAGGTGTGTGGACTTGGATCCGTCCATCTTTCGGCCCTTGGGCTTGAGGTCATCGGCCAGGTTCGAGAACGAGTTGTAAAATGTCCCTTCTGCGGAGCTCAGGAGGTGTCTCGTCCAAAAATTGCGCATCTGCAAAAGCCCGGTGAGGTTCAAATTCTCATGTCCAATGAAGGGTCCATTGGGCTCGATAGTGTAGGAATATACAACGTCGATATTGTAATCGGTTCGATAGCCAGCGGGAGAGACTGTTGAGTCCAGAGAAAGGGCAGTCAGGCACTAGACAAATATGATCAGAATTATAGATGTCTCTTTCTTCTGGGTCATCTCATTCCAGAGTATTACTAACCAGTTGGATGGCGCAAAAATGTTCCGAGTATTTTCTTCTCTTTACTTTGGGTCGGCTCAGAAATCGCGAGCATCGAATTGCCTCACGAATTCGTTCATAGGTCTTCGACATAGTTCCTATCTGCAAAGGAAGACTCAATACCTCATACAGCATGGTTTGTATGACTTGGAGCCATAGATCCTGCTGTGCAAAGTTATTTTGCTGGAAGTCGATCTCTTGGCGAAGCACGATTGAACGAGTCTGATATTCCATCAACAACTCGTATGAAGTTCGTTCCTTGGGTACATCGTATTTTTGCACGAAGCGAGTTCGCCAGAATTCAGCGTTGGGGCCTTCTCGACCCAAGATTCTAGTCTTGGTTTCTTTGCACGCCAGGGCAAATCGAACGACATCACAGTCATGAGGCAGAAGGCTTGCGATGATCTGAAGGATCTGAGAAAACCATTTATTAGTCCGTATTTCTATTCACTTTCAAGGGCTTGCTTACCTCATTTGGGAGATCAAGTAGAGGACTTCTCATTTTTTGACTGACTGCCAGCTCAGTTCCGTTTTTCATGGTTGCTCGAAGGATCGTATATACTTGAGGTTGATCAGTTGGGGCGTATACAGTGCTGAGAGATGATGAATGCGTATGAGCCAGGCCTAGTCCATGGACCTGCCAGAGATTTTTTTGGTGTAGCATGATGGAATGAGAGAGCTGTCGAATGTGAAAACGTGGAAATGTGAAAAGGTGAGGAAGTAGGGTGGTGAGTGTGATCTGTTCAGTACGTGAGGATGGAGTTTCGAGTGGATTGAAAATAGAGAAGGTGAGAGGAGGAAAGTCGATGATGACTTTTCATATCTTCAACGTTTTACCCCGTACATATCAATTCTTCTCAGGCTCTCTTCCACCCCCCAACCATTGACTAATAAATCCTTGACTTCTTCGAGGCCAAGTCCACTCATCTCTGGATAAATCTTGTGAACAGCTACCCATCCCACAGCACATACTCCAGCGTAAACAACAAAGGTCCATGTTGGAGACATCACTTCCATCATCGGCAGGAAAGTGAGCCCGACAATGAAATTAGAACCCCAGTTTGTAGCAGTTGCCAGACCAGATCCCATCGACCGCACATTTAACGGGAACAGCTCCGCTTGCTGCCACGGGACATTACCAAGTCCAAATGCATACGCTGCTGTATACACAGTGAGGCAGAGCAGTATCAGCAAGGGATAAATGGTGTGGTGATCAGCATCATCTTGGTGCCCTGAAGGCTGAGAGCCCCATGGAATGTCCAGCGAGGAGAAGGAAACAGCGCACATGATCAGTGCTAGGGCCATCACCGGTATCGAATAGAGTAATATGCGACGGCGGCCAATCCTATCGATAAATGCGAATGCAAGAAGAGTGAACACGAAGTTGGTCACCGCGACAGTCAGTGATGTCAACGTCGGGGATGAGAATGAGAGAGTCTGAAAGATGATCCCCGAGAAGTACATCAAGCTGTTGAACCCACATAGTTGTTGAAGACCCTGAAGCATCACCGCGATTATCAGAGCTCTTCTGTTTCCTCCGTTGTAAAACAGATCCTGAGCTCGCTGCAAAGCATCATGAAGCCACCGTGAGTTCGTGCTGGAGGCTTTACCTCGGTCCATTTCTGCTGTTTCTTGGATCGATTCCCCTGTAATATCGCGCAAGACTCGAAGAACGACGCGATCACATTCAGGACATTCCTGGTAAATCTTATTCAAGACTGCCACGGCCTGAGAAGCATGTCCCGCTTGAATGAGCCATCGTGGAGTTTCTGGCAAGACCAAAAGAAAGGCGAACTGGAGGATAGCCGGCGCTGCCCCGAGGCCGACGATCCAGCGCCAGCCTCCATTGGCTTGGGAAAATAACCAGCCCACAATGTAGGCGACCACTTGACCGCCGGTTATCAAGAGACACATGATTGTGACAAGCCGTCCTCTTGCATGAGATGGTGCAACCTCTGCAATATATCTGGGTCGGGAATGTTAACATTTTATTATTATCCGCACAAGATGATATACGAACAAGGGAGTGACAGCACTCGCACTACCAACGGCAAGGCCGACAATACTGCGGCCAACAATCATACACCATACTCTACTGGTGAACGCCTGGGTTAACGCCCCTAGCGCAAACAGGATATCTGCGACGAGTATGACGCTCCGGCGACCATATCTGTCAGCCAGGATACCCGTGAAGGGACTCGCAATTAATGCAAATAGACTGGTGCATGATGTTATGAGACTCTCATCGAACGTAGTCAACGGTCGATTGGATAGATCGGAGCCAATAGTCACGAGGGTAGAGGATATAACGCCGGTACTAATTCAAAAGGTCATTAGCCACCAACACTGCGCGTCGTGAAGATTTTCACGTACTCATAGCCGAAAAGAAGGCCACTTATACCAGCGGAAAATGTTAAAATCCATATAAACCATCCCCCCGAATAGCTTAGCTCGGAGTCCGGAATCTCGTCGTCGTCGCGGAAGTCAGGAGAGGCGTCGGTGGGGGCAAGCAGGGGAGCACTAGGGCCCGAATTCTCCAAATCCTCCCTTAAGGCCATGTTTTGTGGCTGCCCGTATAGACTGTCAGTGATTGACTAGCTCGAGCTGTTGAGAAAGCTGCTGAGAAGGAAGGAAGAGAGATCTGGGGTTCCAGCACGATAATCCGATAATCCGATAACCCGATAACCCGATAACCCGATAACGAGGACCCACCAGACTGGAGGCAATCAATCATCAATTTGTTCTACTGAAAATATAGATTAAGCACAGTCTACGGTATTAAAGAGCAAGTAAAGACATATAGTCATTTCTAATTCTCACTGACTTGGAATTGTCAATGATCTGAAGATTAAGCTTAGTGCTTAGCCACAACACCGGCTTCATCAGCCTGTGCGGTGATCATCTTCTTATATGCATTCACATCACCGTCGAACTTGGTGACGGTTCCCTTATCGCAGACCCAAAGACTCTTGCAAACCTTCTGCAACATTGTCACGTCGTGGGAAACCATGACCACACCACCCTCGAAACGCTGGAGCGCTTCAGAAAGCGCGTCCATACCTTCGATATCCAAGTGGTTGGAAGGCTCGTCAAGAACCAGAATATGAGGGTTAGTCAGAGACAAGCAGGCGAAGGCAACACGAGACTTCTGACCTCCAGACAGAAGCTCCATCCGTTGCAGACCAGTCATACCAGTGATACCGAAGCTATAATGCGAACAAATTGTCAGAGTCAAGTGATATAAATCCCGATCAGGGTCAGAACTTACGCGCCCAGGTGTCTTCGATACTCTTCGTCGGACTTGCCGGGGTAGGCTTTGGCCATGAAGCTCACGGCACTGGAGTTCATGTCGAGAGCATCAACGTGGTGTTGAGCGAAGAACCCAATGCGCAGTCTCGAGTGTGTAGAGATCAATCCCTTGGTGGGTTGGAGTCGATTGGTGAGCAATTTGAGTACTGTAGTCTTACCAGCACCGTTGGGTCCAACAATTCCAATACGTGAATCCAGTTGAACATCGAGCTCGACCTCCTTGAGAAGAGGTCTTTCTGGGGTGTAGCCGAACGAAACATCCGTCATTTGTACAATAGGTGGCGAAAGCTTTTCGACCTCGGGGAATTGGAAGTGGACAGTGTATTCGCTCTCAGGCGCTTCAAGAGCTGGCATGCGCTCAAGCTTCTTGATTCTGGACTGGGCTTCCGATGATTTGGCGGCATTGTATCGGAATTTGTCAATGAAAGCTGATTGCAGCGGGTTAGCATTCAATATAAATTAAGGAAGAAGTGCCTTACCTTGCAAGTGTGCCCGCTCGGCCATTTGCTTCTCATATTCACGCTTGGCAGTCTTTCTTCGCTCTTCCTTCGTCGCGTAGAACGATTCTATATTATACGTTAGCCACATCATGGGGTCTGTGTTTTCATTGAAACCCACCGAAGTTAGCTCCCTTGTAGTAATCCAGTCTCTCCGAGTGCTGGTGAACAATATCTGTGGCGACTTCGTTGAGGAACGCTCGGTCGTGAGAAACGACCAGCACTGTACTAGGGTATCCCTGGAGGTAATTAGCCAAGAAGGTGATAGATGGAACATCCAACATGTTTGAAGGTTCTATGAGAAGGTTAGCGACGTAGTTCCCCTGCGCGTTCGAAAGTCAACAGCCTACCGTCAAGAAGCAACAGATCCGGTTCACAGAAGAGGGCTCGGGCCAGTGCAAGACGCATTCTCCAACCTCCAGAGAATGTCTTAGTGGCAAACTGCTGTCTTTCTTGGGAGAAACCAAGACCAGCCAAGATACTGGCCGCCCGAGACTCTGCCTTATCGGATTCCATCTCAGAGAGCTTGGAATAAATATCGCTCAAGGTGATGTCCAAGCCCTCCCGTTCTTGGTCTAAGCGAGCAGCATCCTTGGATGTGTCCGCCAGAGAAGATCGCTCCTCCTCGATGGCAGATAGTTGTTTTGAGATTTTCTACCAATTTCCCTTTTAGTAAACCGATGGAAGATGTCCCAAAGAAAAAGCTCACCTCTTGTTCAGCCAGGAGGTGTTTCCGCCACACGTCTGCGTCCAACACAGCCTGGAGTGCGGGTGTATCGTCACCCGTGATCTTGAGATAATCGTCAGTATTAGCAAATTTGCCGATTGGGGCATATAGGGTTTTACCTCTTGCTCGACGTGAAGAATTGAGATATGGCTGGGAACTGCAACTTCTCTGCGACTCAAAGCGCGCAACAAGGTAGACTTTCCGATACCGTTCTGACCAACCAGACCATATCGCCGACCGAAGGCAAGGGTCAAATTAGCGTCCGTCAGAATACGCAGACCGCTAATAGAGATATCAAGATTTTCCAGCTTGATGTCCTTGCTCTTAGACTGAGAGTCCGAGCCCAGCTGCAGCGGATTGACAGCCATAAAGAATTCCTCATATGACATGGTTTCATCTGGCTGGTTGATCAGGCGAGAAGCCTCGTAGGTAACCGTCTTCATTTGTTTCTTCTCCTGCTTGGCTCTGATCTTGCGCTCGGCCTTCTCCAGCTTCTTCTTATCCACGCGAGACTCCACTTTCCGGGCATTGGCGGACTCCAAGTCCACATTGTTGCCAGTCAATCCTAGGGTTGAGGACATGTTCCGCTGCGCGCCAACATTGATAGTCTGGTCGAGCCTCTTGGCCGCGAAGGGCATCTGCCGGCGCTCCGAATCGCCATTGGAGGCGCTCAATGATGTAATGAATTTTTCCACCAAATTGACAATTGCATCGCGGTTCTGGGTGGAGAAGTCTCCCGAGGCAGAGACCAACAATTCCGTAACTGTTTCTGCGGCTTCCACAAGGGGCGATGGGGAGTTGGTATCCTCCACATAGAGGTTGGAAGCATGCGTCAAGTAGCCCTGGCCATCATTAGCTCCCACCAAGAACGGAGATATCTTCACATGCATACCACAGAGTATTCGGAAATGACATGGTCTAGGCCAGCAATCTTAGCCTGCAGTTCTGCCTCCATGATGAAATTGCTCTAACCAAAAGAGGGAGAGAAGTTCACGAGTTTGCGATGAGGCACACTTTCCAAATGCTTCGAGCTATCTGGGGTAACGCTAAAAGGCCAGAAAGTGGCGTGTTTTTCGAGGCCTTATCGATAAGATCACATGATCTTATCGCACAACCGCGTGTGTCGCTTTATGAAGTATTTGCCTTAAGCTGGAATTCTAAGAAGATCAATAATGATCAATTGAGCTCCAATAGGTGTCTTTAGGAGACAATTGTGAGAACACCGGGTGATTCTGAGCTACAGCTATGTTTCATGATATACAGGGATGCTTGAATTGATATGTTTCTGCTTGCACGATGTGTCAATCTGTAGGAATATAAGCATAAACTCTTCTGATGGTAACACTATACTCCGTACATACACGTAGATCAAGATTATTTTCTTATACTAGAAGATGAACATGAACCTTGGTAGTACATAGAGAAACTCTAAATCCCAAAATTACTTGCGATGTACAAGTAAATGAAAGGAAGATCATTTATCGAAAATACCGGAAATCCATTCTAGTCGTAGCTGGACGGTTACAGAAAACGGCTCTCCACAGTTGGTTCCGGTGGCTCCTGCCAAATGTAATCATTTTTCATCATAATTTTATGGATCACTGTATCTCATTTCCGCAATATCCAGACGTACCCAGGGTCACATCTCTGAGCTCCAAATAATCGCATATTATTAAATAACTTCTATGGTCACTTTAGCTTCAGGAAACGGAAGAGTCCACATGGACCACCTCAACGGTGTATAGGAAACACAAGAGAAAATGACAGCAAGTGGTGCAGGGGTTACCCGGTTCCTGCCTGCAGGACGCAGACAAGACCGATATGACCGGAGTTGATTTCTTATCAAGCGCTTAGTGGGTGTACAAGGTCGGGACTAACATAGATCACCTGCAGGTGACTGTACCACGTTGATGGGTTAACACGTCAACAAAGCTCTCGGAAGCTTATCAGCCATTCAATTAAACAACGAAAACTTGGCCAGCAACCAGGATGAAAGCCTTGCCAATCATTCTAAAAGCCTGAAGATCAGAACCGAACAGGGCTCACATGAGTTCGATCGGACCCAAACCAGTGGAGGAAAGGAAACCGATGCAGAAAATTTCTTATCTGCAGAAGCGGCATGTGTTTGGTGCGCTTCAAATTGGCTCCAGCTCAATCGCCCATCTGGCTGGGTAGAAGGCCTTAACTCGGTAGGAAGAACCGACAGACGCGTTTGACCCACGTTAGGTTCCCCCTTTCATTTGGCGAAAAGTGGAGGGTATGACGATATGAATCGAAGCTCTCATGCCAAGGAAGTTCCTAACATTTGGGTTCCGAGCATCCCTAAGCGGACCCCATCAAGTTTTCTTTTTCTTTATTTGTTTTCCAAGGGAGACGAGCATTTGGTAGGGATCAGCGCTTGAAAGAACGGATCGAGTGGATGTCCGGCTTCGAGAAAAGTTGAACTTGTGAAACTGGTAGACATATGCCCCACGATCGGGATTTTATGCCCGTTGTTATGCCCAGAGTTTATGGGGATTGGGGCCTTAATTGTTTCAGAAACCATTGGACAGAAGGCTAACAGGTAGAAGATGGCCCTGTTTTGTTTTTTTTTTTTGTTTTTCCTTGGGAACGGTTCGTCCAACCGGTGGGCACAGATCGGCCGCACTGGGGCCCTTGCGATCGAGAGACTAACGATCCTGGGAAGGCGAGGGGGGCCAACGCGATCTCAGCCAGCCGAGACGAAAGTGATGTGGGGAATTCATAAATTGTATGGCTTGTTTTTTTCCCTTTTTTTCGAATTTCCCTTAGGTCACAGCCACTGAACCCACTCGCGGACTTCTCCGTATATGTAAGTGAGTTTCGGTCTGGACACGAGCAGATGCAATGTGAGCCGCAAGGGGTCCGCAGTTCCGTGAAGTCAACTTGTAGTTGCCCGTTGAAGAGCCTTTTCAGGTTTTATGGTATCTTTGCAAGTTCTGTCAGAGTGGGGAAGTCGGAGTAGAAAGATGTGAACCTTTAGTACATTTGTATGCAGCAGAGGAAAGAGAGAAAACAATAACAATAAACAACAACAAACCACCAACATACTAAATAGTGAATACAATATATATCATATGGCTCCTTAACTCCTTAACTCCTAGGGATTTTGTTTAATAAATTAACTAATCCATCCAAGGTTTCTCCCTACTTAATTTGAACAATATTTGACTTGCTCCTAGCGTAGACCCGATTTGTCCCCCCCCCATCCCCCAAGCTGAGTTTAGCGTTAAAATCCCCGAATCGTTGTTGTTGTTGAAACCAAACTCCACACTCTCTCGTCATCGTCCCTGTCTTTTCTCTCTCTCTAGGGTTGGATCACCTTGCGCTATATTTGATCCCCCACGTTCCTTTCTTTAAGGGGTTCCTTCTGCATTACCGGAATCCTTCTGCATCCCCTCCCACCCGCTTGCGCAACCATATGGGATGTCACTCACACGGATTCTCGACCCTGCGGAGCTAAGCTGGAGGGTGCTTGACACTCCTTTCAGTGACCTCTGAGGATGGAGCACATATCTACGGTAAGATTTCCTCTAGGCGGAAGGGTGGTTTGGCACTAACGTGTTCGCTCAGCTCTGTGCCCTGAGCACCATCGGCATTGCATCCACTGGCCTCGCACTCGGTCGGGTCGAACGAACTAAACGAAGTCTTTTACGGCGCAAGACTCTACCTTACGATCAATCACTACCAAAACTCACCGAATCCATCCCAGTTGATGTTCGGCCCGAAACCTCTCGATCGGGACGACCCAGCCCCGCGGGGGGCTGGGCACCGAATGAGCATGTAACCGACAGCGATGGTTCGCGGGGTAATAAATCCCAAGGGCTGGACCTACGAAGAGCATCGCTGTCCTTTGGCGCAGCCAGGCTTCGTCGTCGCGGTCAAACTCTAACTAACCCTCCCCTACGCATTCCTGAAAATGAATCAACCGAGTCGCACTCGCGCCGACCTTCCTCCGGTTGGTTAAGACGATTATCAATGGCCTCCTTTCAGACAGACAGTCCCGCGACCAATAGTCCTGTAACACCGTCCTTCAATGGATCTGAGAGCCCAATCTTTCCCCGTCCGAACAGCCAACGCAGGTCTTCCAACAAACTTGTCAAGCGCACGTCTTCGCAGCATTCCAATATACATCCTCTCTTTGTCAGCACATCTGTGTCCCCCATGTCGGGCTTGCGCAGACCGGCCACCAGCTATCAGCGGTCGGAAACGATGCGGTTGCAGTCCCCTGTGTCCGATTTCGAATCACGGTACTCCGACCCGTACTCGGTCGAGTTACCAGCGATCGAGGATTTCGGAATCGAATCTCAAGACAATTGGACGCCATATTTCCTCCCCAGGGTAGAGGGGTTTTCCGAAAAACTTGCCCGAAGACTACCCGCGAGCAACACAAAAGCTTCAAGTGTGCGCCGAATAACTTCTGACCAGGACAGTTTGCCAGCACTGGTCCTGGCAACTTCCATCACAACCAAGGGTTATACTTCTTCAAACCACCAGTCTGTGCCTACCTCACCGGTGATATTCCGTAATCCATTCCAGACCGAGACTAATGCGGACCAAATCACTCCTTTGCCAACTCCCCCACCAGAGAAACGGGCTCACAAGCACTCTTACTCATTGAATGATGTAGAGCCTAAGAAGATTGTGGTGAACACGGTGACCGCATCTGGTACTCCTATTATCGGGCGGCCCCGTGGTGGCTCGTTGAAGCGCGTGAAGGGAAGGACATTTTCCATTCCTAGGTCAGAGCTGCCAAAGCTAGAAAACACAATCCAAGGCTCAACTCCAGCACCCCGGCAAAGACGGAATATCACTGATCCCAGTGTCTTTCGTCGACCGCAAGCTCTGTCCCCGCCAGGCCTGTCGCTATCCACCTTCGGGAGAGACGCTTCTGTTGGGCCTCGATCGGTGTCGCAAGATTACAACATTGGCCTCCCGCGGCATCGGCCGCTGACTTCAGATGCTGTTGCTCTGTCAACTTGGCAACACTCCTGTAGACCAGAGAGCAACACGTACTCCTCTCTACGTCGACGTCCGAAGCGGCACTCCATCACGGCATCAGACCCCTCCTCTACAGTGATCGGCTCTGATGACACACGTGTGTTCACTTCCGGTGATGAGTATGAGACTGATATTATGACGGATTACTGGGATTCAATTCGGACGCGTGGGACCAGTGGGAGCGGATTGAAAGGTCTGCGTATCGAGACAATGTTTGACAAGGCAGGGACCCGGCTGTGCAATGAGGAAATCACGACCCTGGAGGATCTCCTCCCACGGGGTTCATTTGCATCGCGTATGGAAAGAGATCCGCCACTCTTCTCGGATTCCCTTCTCCCTGCAGCCCCTGTTCACATCAACGGCATCGCGTCTCTATCTGGGGATGACGAAGAAACATGCAGCATGATTGGATCACCGCCTGGTGAAACAGACGGTTTTTCCTCTCGCTCTCCCCTGGCCATTCCTTTATCGGAACAAAGATCCTCTGGTCTTCCTCCTGCCATGTTGTCGGATTCCCCCATCGAAGACTTGCACTTGAGCCAAAAGATGAACATTTTTGACTGGTCGGAGCAGTCGCGTACTGATCGTGATATGTCAGACTTGGATGCACGACCAAGGACGGTGCATGGAAAGCAGAACGGTATTGACAGAGGAAGCCGAGCGGCCTGTCGCAAGGTTCCCTCCGCCATCCATCTTCGGAGCCAAAGTGTGCCCGTAGCACGAGAGATCGCCCCGAATGATTCCCGTCAGACATCTGGTAAATTCGGCACGTGGGGTCTGGGTAGTAAAGGGGTCAGCGAAGACTGGGACAGTGATTTCGACTTTGAAGATGACGCCGAGGAGGCTACCCCTAGTCAAAACACCAAGACCACTGTGTCAGAAGGTCCCTCTCAAATCATGACAGTTCCGCAAGCCATTTTGGAGCGCCAAGCGAGCCTTCGAGGCCAGTTCGGTCAAGTGCAAGAACTTACACTTTTGGTGGAGGAGTTGAAGCGATTGAGACATCAAGCAAGCGTCTTGGGCCTTTTAGGTGGGCCCTCGAGTGAACTATGGAAGGAAGCGGAAGGTATAGTCAACTTGGCTACTATCGATGAGGATGAAGACCGTCGTTCACCTCCTGGTTCGCCCTCTTCACTCACTTTCAGTTTTGATGATTCAGATGAAGAAGGCATGAATGTTTCGTCCAAGCACAACATTACAGCGTCACATCAAGAAAGTCAGCTGTATGCCTCGCCACTCAGGCAACTTTCCAGAGGTTCACCCAAATCTAAATCTGTGCTGGACATTCTTCAGCCCGGTCAACACCCCGAGAGCTCGACCTTACCTCAGCTTACTCCTTCCTCGCGCGCTCAAAAGCTTCCATTTGATACATCCTCTCTCCGGGATCTTGTGATTCGCGCTGGAGTGGTCACACGTGCTTTGAAGGAAGTGATTCGGAAGGCCGAGGGTGTCGACCCAAACCCGGAAGATTTATTTCCTTCCGATCCTCCATTTCGACGGATTTTCGATCAGCCCTCCCTTGCGAGCTTTGAGGCTGCGATGGCCGAGATGCATTGAGTTTCATCTTTCCTGCGGAAGCCTCAAACCCCTCGTCAAAGCTCTATAATTCCCCATATCTATACCCGACTAATTTTTTTACTTCGAGGGGCTTAGAGTCGACTTGGGAAATTTCCAGTTTCGGCGTACCGCTTTTTAATGAGTGCCTTGGCTGGCCAATTCCTCAAAATTTCTTCACCTTCCCTTCGCCATGCTCATTGAGCAACTGATTTCTCACCTTCTCATCCGCGCGCCTCCAAAAGCCATTGAATCTCTTTGTACAACTTTTGTTTCTCAATGTACATTGCGCTACCATACTTTTTCCCTTTTGTGCAGGCGCTCTACAGCTGCACACTCGAGCCTGTACCAGCACCCCGGAGGCAACATCGATTCCTTTTGTTACTTTTTCCCTACTTGAGTGTAACCACTCTTTCTGTTTCACCTTTGTTGCATATTTGCGCAGCTCATACTTAATAATTGCGCTCTAATAATCACAGACAGCTGTTGATCAAGATGATCTGCACTGTGATGATGTTTTGAGAACGAAGACCTAACCATGAAATCAGCGAGGTCAAATGCCATGCATAGTATTTGCACCTGAAGTCCAATTACAAGAACATTTTTACACTAGCCTTACGCTGAGTCAGGATATAACCATTTGAAAGCATTCTCCCTAATTCCCACCTTTCCATGTCCCGCTCCGGTAATTTGACCTTGGAAATTTTCAACATGCGCGTTGAGGCGACACTAAATATCCAGGTATATTCAGATACTCGTGTGAATAATTCGACTAAAATTTGAACGTAAATATATCAATTCCGCTGCGACGTGTACTTTTAGTATTTCTTCGAGCTTATACGTGCGCGTACGCCGCTAAGGTAATTTGTAATCCGCTAAACAGTCGTTTATTCAGATACATACTGAGACAATGAAAATTTCTATGTATCTAATGTAGCCAGGTTGGAGTCGGCTAGATAAGCCCTAGACTAAGTTTGTGATACATTATGGGATATGGAGCTAGGAAAGACTGTATGGTCAAATTAGCGAACAGATATATAATGATTGATAGTAATGACCCCTGCGATAATATGTATTGTACAAGACCCAGGGGAAGTGTGTAAATAGAAGCATACCAAAGTCCCAGTCCCGCACCCAAACAAGACATATAGGAAGCTTCGAGGTTAAAATGGATGATATATAAGTAGATCATCGAGCAGAATTTCAGTCCGAGAGATCAATGGGCAAAGGACCGAGGATTATCCGGACGGAGTCACGTGTCGACCTCATGGCGGGAAGAATGGCGGGAAGAATGGCGGGTCAAAAATGAGGGGGTGGACTCCCAGTTTCTCGGGTCAACATTTGCGATAGCGAGCGATAATTACGCCGGACTTTGATGATTGATGAGTGAAGAGTACTGAGCTGATGAGCTGACGGGTTGATCGGGTTGTGGGTTTGGGCCTACCATGTGTGGATTCCTTTTTAAGGGGGATTAGTTAACCAACTAGTTAAATAACTAACTACACTTATCTGACTCCCCAAAATAGACTTGTCGAAATTAATATCCAATCACAGATTGGAATCCACAGGAAATGGAACCTTTGGAATATTACAGTTATACAAGTCACGTTTTGGTGCTTCATCTCCGGTTCAGGGGCAGAGTTAATATGATTGGATGGTACCTGACACCAACCCACGTTAGGGGCTCCATCCACAACTCGCAAGCCTTGCAGGTCTTGCAGGGTAGAGACGGGAAAAACCAAGACAATAATAAACAGAGAATAAACAGAGAAGCTGAAGCTGTAGGAGATCACAAGGAAAATAAAATAAACAATGATAATTTCATCGAATGTAAACAATCTATAGATCATTGATCCAGGGGAACTTCTAAGTGCGGAGATTCGAAAAGAAACCTTGTACGGAAGTGACTTGTACTGTATGTATGGGAGAAGATACGCCACACAGACTGGAGTCTCGCCCCTTCTCCTCTTTTTTCCTTTTCCTTCCAATCTCTCTCTTTCTCTCTCCAACCCTCATTCATTCCCTTTTGGCCGCTGGCCGCCCACTCTTTTAACCCAAGGACTGTTGTCCTGTTCACTCCTTTGACTAAAACCCCAAGTTTTTCGAATTTCTCTGCCCCTGGGTCACTTTTATTCCGACGATCATCGAACATCAAGCTTGAATTTAAATGACTTCGAATTAAAAGCTTGTTTCTTTTCTTTCTTTTTGGCAAATCTGGGTGTGCGTGTCGACTGGCCGACGTGCTGGAAGCGGAGCCATTCGATTTACCCCAACAAGCCTCACCATTATTCCGACCTGATGATGGGGCACCCCGTTCGACGGGAGGTGATGCCCTCCTACCGACTCCCACTCCTGGTCCCAACTACAACAGACCTGGGCTTGGGTTTGCCCTCTCTGATGGTCCGAGCCGACTCATCAACCTCGACCTCAACCTCGACCTCAACCTCGACCTCATCCTGTAGCGGGGGTTCGTGTGAAAAAGCCACCAGTGACTTGGATACGACGATTTTGCCTGTGGTATTTGGTGCCGGGTAGGTTCTTCCCTCCGCGTGTATATGTAGGAACAAGAAGCTTCTGAACAAATGACTGACTGTTGCTATCATTATGTTCAGTATTCCGATTATTGGTGCTATAATTGCGTTTATCATCCTTCACCGGAAACATGTGAAGAAATTGCGACGTGAGGATGCGGAGGATAAGCACAAGTCTCTGGATTTCGGCCTCGGCGACGTGAAGCCTCAGCGACAGCGTCAAGGCCCCAATGGAATGCCCCAAATGATGGAGCCTAGCCACGGCAAGGGAATGTCTCTTGACGTTTATCCTTATCTGATGCCCCCGGGTCTCCACAGCTCTCGAGACTCCTTACATTCCATATCCCGATCGATCGACGATGCCAAGTACCGCCCCGCTACTTTTATCACAAATGATGACGCCTCCGTTATGTCCTTCCCAAGATCTCGAGATGATGCATCTAGCATCACAGGGTCAACCCACCGGTATGGTGCCTCAGAGGAGCCTAACTCAGGCCTTCTTCGGAACGCACAACGAATGTCTCGCTCATCACCACCTTTGCACCACCGCCCTTCGGATGAGCCGACCTCACCACCGCCTGCCCACCTACACCATAACTATCCTGGTCCGGTCCCGGGTCTGGCGTCTTATCCTGAGGAGAACGATAGACATGCACGTGGACTAGCACTTGGCAGTCCTACTGCTGAGTCCAATATCCATGAGCGAACGGCTTCATCTCCCGCGCCAGAACCGCAGTTTAATTTGCCAGAGCCGCAGTTCAACTTGAGCTCGGCATCGGAGCTTCATTTTGATATCCCAATGCATGCGCAAAGTAACGATTCGGGCACGTTCTCCGAGGATCGTCCTAATTTCCCGCTGCCAGACTCAGTGTCACCTCCGAGTCACCACGCGGAACCTGCTCAGGTGCCTGTCACACAACTCCCTCGTATCTCATTGCCGGCGAGCGACATCACCAGCAGTGACTATGGCGATGACCACCGCAAGTCCGAACTGATGATACCGGCGGTGAATATCCACAGCGCCGAGGAGGCAGAAAATCAAGAAAACAATAAGTTACCAGAGCTTCCGGAGGAACCTCAAACCCTGGATCCCGTCTATGATGCTCGTCGTGATACCCGCCGGTTGACTCTCGGTGTGCGACCATTGCCCCCAGAGGACCCGGCCGACAACCCGGAGCAGCGTGCCAACCGGATTCGCTCCTTTTACAAGGAGTACTTCGACGATAGCAAGCGAGAGACCACTTATTATGATGACTATGGCCCCGAAATCCACGAGGGTAGCTATATATATGATCCAACCAACGGAGATTACTTCGATGCGGCCCCTCCTGCTCCGTTTGCTGAGCCAGTAGGCCGCCGGGCCATGACTCCTCCGCCTCGAGCTCCTCCCCGGTTCCAAGGAGCTGCTCGTCATATGGCTACCAACTCGGCCGGGGGTGGCTACGGTGGCCCCGGACCTCGTGCCTTTTCCTCTGCTTCTGGCCAAGTTCCTGGTCCCAAAGCGGCCCGCCGTCCAATGCCTCCTCCCGCACCGCTTCAAGTGCTTCCCACCCCTCATATGTTGAATGACGATTCCATTCTGATGGCAGCCGCTTTTGCTCCTGGCAAGAATTATCGAGATCAACAGTCAGGTCGTGCCGAAACGCCAACCGGTGGCATGCAACCTTACAGCCCTGGGCTACGGGCTCACACTCCCTTGATATCTTCGTTTGATGATCTTGCTGTGATTCCCAGCCCGTGAGTTTTTTCTTTTCACCCCTTTCTTTTGCAATATGTATTCCCGCTAACACCTTTTCCAGTCATGCCCTCCGCAAGTCCGGCACTTTCACATCTCTGGACTTTGCGCCGCCACCCCGGTTCAAGAACGCGGATGGTGGCAGTGACGCTGGTAGCATTCGCAGTAACCGAACGGGCATCTCCAACACCCACATGAACAACATTCGGATGGGTAACTATCGGGTTAGCCGTCTGCCCACTGAAATGGTTGGCACCAAGGATGATATGTTCACAAGTCTGCGTCCGGAATGGGGCATGAATAGATAAAGCTCTGCCCCTATCATGACCTTTGTTGTTTTTGGTGTTCTACATCCTTTTAGGCTTTTTTTTGGTTGTGTTTATTTTCCAGGACACCTGTGATGACCTGCATTTTTTTATATAGCATCGTACCCCGGTGCTTAGCTGCCGAGGACGGTCTCGTTGCATTTCCCCTTCGCTGGATTCATTTCTTATTATTGTGGAATTTTTGCCCTGGCGTAAATAGAGGATGGCTGGAAGCTCTTTTTTTTGCTATGTCCTAGGGGTTTGAATTCAATCTTCTTGGCAATGTCCCTTGCTTGTACATAATGCATTGCAATTCTATTTGGCTGAGCTTGATCAAGTCCAGACTCCTGACCACGTTTTTTTCTTTTTTTGTTTGCTCTGAGACGCCTACCAATCTCTTTAAGGATTTCGGGACTCCACCGTGATTGGATTGGACTCGGCGAGACGACGTAAGTCGGACCACAGTGGAGATTTCCCTCCCTTTTCGATCTTGTTACGCAGCTCAGTCCCGACCGGTCGGGAAGAAGACATTAAGATCTGGACTTGGGGGTACGAGACAAGATGAATCTAGATTATGCTTAGATTCAAGGTCATCTCTTAAATGGGTCAAGAATTGAAATGCTATGGAATAGAAACCCACAACACATTCATGGGTCCTCCATATGGAAATTATGGCCAACAAAAACCTGGCAACCGTTGAACCGAACATCCACATCATCCAATCAACGAATATTTTACTGTGGCAACTGAATACACGCATCATGTCGAACATCTCAATCTGATGTGATTTTGGCACATATGCATATGTTCAAATCTTATTCCTCGGTGTCTGATGGAACATCCCTTGGGTTTCGGTTTGGGAGCCAAAAGATTAGGTAATCGTAATAAACATCCTAAATCAGTCAAAAGATGTTTGCAATTTTATCCCAAGTCGGTGATGTTCCCCGGATGTAGGGAGGAATAGAGAATCAATCATGAAATGTAACGTGAATCCTATGATGCAAGCGGATAACTAATTTAGTTAATCCATAATTAAATTATAATTAAATCTATTAATACAAAGAAACCAAATCCCAAATACCACTAAGAATGCGGTTACCGTTCCATCTCGACCGGGAGCGTAATCAATTCTCTCCACTTTCTCTTTTCAGATTCCCACAGCCCCGTTTTTTCCCTCACACATTTTCCCTCTTCATGGCTCCCGACTAGATTCGGTGATTTTGGGGGTCCTTATTCTTCTTTCTATTTCTTCTGGTCCCAAATCACCGAATGCTGCCTTCAAATTCAAAATTCACCCCCTGAGAGATAATTCACTTCCCTCCCCGATACCGACCCCGATTTCCTTCTTTGAAAACGCGTCAATCTGAATCGCCCGTCACTCGTTATTCGGTCGATCTATGATTATTTGAATTTCCCATTCGGCGCATTCTATTTGCATTCGATATTAGAGGAGGAATCTGCTGAACTTGAGATCCGATCCGTTTCTCCCCCCCCCCCCGGATATCCCGACCTCCCGTCCAACCCAACACGCCATCTAGTATACCTCAATTTTGAACAACATAAAACCCTCTCGCTATGTCAACGGCAGCAAAGGGGGCCGGCTCCAGTGCGAGTGCGGCGGCCGCAGTGGTTGGTGCCACCGAGACCACGGCCACCGGTGCCAGTGCGGCGGAATCCACAAGTGCCACCCCAACGGAGGCAACAACATCTAGCGCTAAAGCTTCCACCAGTGAGACGTCTACCAGCACCAGTACAACTACTTCTTCAACTGAGGCTACTACCTCGTCGATTCCAACTTCTACTTCTACTTCTACTACATCCACTTCCACTTCTACGACCGCTCCTACGACAGCTTCAACGACTACTTCCGACACCACCAGTTCGACCATACCGAGCACCACGAGTGAGACCACTACCAGCACCAGTAGCTCAGAGTCTCAAAAAGCGACCACTATTTACATCACCTCGACTGCCACCAATGGGGGTGTCACGACCGCAACCTCTACTATCAGTTCGGCCTCGTCCAACACCGCGGCCTTGTCCACCTCGACGGGCGCGGCTGCTGGGGGTGGAGGTCTGTCCGCTGGTGGTACCATTGCTGTTGCTGTAGTTGTCCCTGTGGTCTCCGTGGCGCTGATTGCCCTCGCCGCTATTTTCTTCTGGCGCAAGCGCAAGGCTAAGAAGGCGGCCGAGGAGGAGCGTCGAAAGGAAGTGGAGGAATATGGCTTCAACCCGAACAATGATGCGACTTTCCCTGGCATGGCCGGCGTTGTTGCACCCAAGGATGATACCTCGTCTGGCTACCGTGGCTGGGGAACCACCTCAGCTGGTCGTAAGGCCTCGACCAACCTCTCTAGCGGGATGGGAATGGCCATGTCTGAAGGTAGCGGTCAGTATCACCACAACGCTACTCCCAGTGAAGGCACGGTGCAATACTCGGACGGAGTGCGACCGGACTCGGGAGAGATTGTTGAACCAGTTGGCGTGTTGGGTGCTGTCCCTGTGGCGGCCAACAACCGTGGCGGAGACATCCACCGAGGAGCTTCGAACGCCTCGTCTGCATACTCCGCTGCTAACCGATCGGAGGCGTCCGAAGAGAGTCACATGTCTGCTGCACACCCATCAGGTGGCTACTATGGGGACAATCCCTACTACGGAGAAATGACAGGACATGGTGCCTATGGAGATGATTCTTACCAACCTGTGATCCGGGATGTGCAGGCTCGCCGCAACACTCGTATCGAGAACCCGGGCGTTTACCCTAGACAAGGGAACGCTGGAATCGCCCAGAACTTTTAGGATGCTTCGATATCATCTTCTCCCTTTTTCTCAAAAGTTCGGTTTTTGTCCGACCTGATCCGATCTTTCTCTCTCTCTCCTTTTCTTCAACCATCGCCGATTTCATTCCTTCTCTTATGGGCCCCTCTGTAATCTTGGCCCGGTGCCCTTTTCGTTCCCGGCGTGGTGAACATTTTCTCTTCATGTGTTTATTGATCCTGTAACCTCTTATTTTCTCTCATAATCGGCTTGGGGGTTGTATTCCCTTGTTTTGGTTCATGATGTTTGCTCGTTTCCCTTCGCTTTCCTTTTTTTTCTGATTTGCTTGATATATCCCTCGCATCTGGTTCCTACCATACCTGTCGTTGTTCTGGTCCTCTATCTCCATGTACATTGTCTCCTGCTCAGATTGACAGGGTTTTGATAGGGAATAGTTTCTCTTTTTTTCCATGTTTTCCACCTCAAAGTACATTTAAATACGAAGAAATAGTGTCACCTCATTTGTTCGTATCTAAGAAAACCATATAATTGAATCTCATCTAAACAGCAATATTATGATGAGGTGTAGTTAGTTCGAATCTTCACTCTACCCAATAGGTACATATTTCTAGTATACAAGACCTTTATAATTTTAAGTACCTCGGCAGTACTGTGGAGACTGGACTCATATCCTGTCGTCCCGGAACGTGCGTCTTCTGTTCACGGTGATTGGTGGTCGAAGCTCCCCACCAGCTTTAACCTCTTGAACCTCGTTCCCTTCACTTTTTTTTGGAAATCGCGGGACATTTGCTCTCCTCCGATTGATTGGCCGATTTCTCATTTACCAGAGTCACAGTACCTGGGATCTCTCGAGGATTTTTCGTGGAATGTGCCACATTGAAAGGGATTGACTACCCCCCAAAACTTCCCCCCGCCATAGCACTTGTCTATCTACGCTTGATGGAATACATGCGCCAAAACGGGGCTCTGTCGCACTTCCTGTCATACATTTGTCGATATTACGGAGTACACCTGTCCCACTATTAATCTTCCCCACCCGTTGCGCTGTTGTACCCCCCGTGCCCACCTCGACTCGAGGTCCGCTGTCTGGGGTGTCTAGCTGCCCCCCTCCTCGTCTTTCTTCTTCCCCCTCCTCCGAACTACTTCTAAGATATCTCCGACCCCCTCCCCCCTCCTCCTCCATCCATCGTGCGCACCCTGTTCCTGTTTCAAGATCTACACCCTGTTGAGCCGACGCTCTTACGCTGAGAGCCCGTGAAGATGTGAGTGGTCGCCTCGCCTCCAGTGCGCTACCTGAAACTCTGACTCTCCTGCAGGAAGTTCGGCAAACAGATCCAGCGCCGGCAGCTTGATCTACCCGAATATGCGGCCAGTTTCGTCAATTATAAGGCATTGAAAAAGGTGGGATCATTTCAGCTCAATCGACGCAGTGGTTCTAGATTAAAGATCACGGCTAATACTCCCCCCAGCTGATCAAGCAACTGAGTGCCACGCCGACAATCCCAGCCCAGAGAACGCCCGAAGAAATCGCCCACGATGGAAATTTGGACCCGCAAGCCTCCCTGCGTGCGAACAAAGAGGTGTTCTTCTTTCGCTTAGTGAGTTTATGTAGCTTCCCATCATCCTTACCGGGAACTAACATATCCAATTATAGGAGCGTGAAATTGAGAAAGTCAATGCATTCTACCTACAGAAAGAGTCCGAGGTAAACTACCAACTGCTCTCTATAGAGATAAAACACCCACTTATTCTGTCATCAGTTCTCACTGCGGCTCAAAACCCTAGTCGACAAGAAGCGCGTGGTTCAATCGCGAACCAGTTCCAATTCCAAAACCCCCTCCAATTTCATGGCATTATTTGAGGGATTTCAGCAATTTGACGGCGATTTAAATAAATTACAGCAATTTGTGGAAATCAACGAGACTGCTGCGTCCAAGATCTTGAAGAAATGGGACAAAACATCCAAATCTCGAATGAAGGAGCTTTACCTGCAGCGTGCAGTCGAAGTGCAACCCTGTTTCAACCGGGAGGTTCTTCGGGATCTCTCAGACCGAGCAACTACAGCCAGACTGGAATTGGAGGCCTGGGCTGAGGGTGAGAACATCCAGTTTGATATGTCGCGGTCCTCGGAGCGTGTCACGGCTCCTGGATTTGGTACCGAAGAAGAGGAGCTGGATCTTCAAATTTTACAATCTGCCTCGACGGGGAATCTTCAGATCTTGCGTGAGTGGCTGGGTAAACTCAAGTCGTTGCCTGACGCTCAAGATCGGGCCACCCGGACATTCCTGACAGCGATCAATGGGTTTTCTAATGATGTTCTCGCTCTCCTTCTCGAGAGTCAATTGGTCGATGTTCATGCCGAAGATGATATTAACGAACGAAACTGCCTGCACGAAGCCGCAATCTCCGGACGAGACTTCGTTCTCCAGGCGGGAATTGCTGCATCGGTGGATATTGCCCGATCCGATGTTTATGGGCGCATTCCCCTCCATTACGCATGTATGCATGGTCGTGTAGACATGGTCCGAGATCTACTGGCAGTAGGCCCGCACACGGTTGACATGATGGATCATGATAACTTCACCCCCCTCATTCATAGCATCGTGAAACGCCAGCTTGCGTGTGCGAAGCAGGTCTTGATTAACAATGCTCGCATCGATCCGGCATCGGATTCAGACCATATCCCATTGAATCTTGCCTGCCAGCACGGGTCATTACCAATCGTGCAGATGCTTCTAGAGCGAAAGGCCCGACTGTTGCCAGATGCTGAAGGTCTTTACCCCCAACATATGGTAGCTCGGGCGTCACAATCACCGGACCTGCTGCTTCTGCTGAAGCAACATGGAGCCGACCTGAACCAAAGGGACAAACTATACCAATGGACACCACTGTTCCACGCAGCAAGCGAGGGCTGTGTACCGTGTCTGCGGACACTTCTGGAGCTCGGTGTAGATGCGCAGGTCGCAGATGAGAAGGGTCTTTCCGCCATGTATTACGCTGCCTGGGAAGGCCATCTTGAGTGCATGCTACTCCTCTGGGCCCAACCTGTGAATGACCTCCCCTCACAGCGACCACTCGACGTCTTGAAAGGGTTCCAAATCCAGCACTCCAACTCCATGGATGAGGATTATGGGAGACGAGCGAGCTCCGCCGATATGGAGATTGCCGATGGCATCCCCGACCTTTCTCTGCCTCCTCCTATAATCCCTTTGCGACGCTACGGTCACAATTTCCTTGATAAAAAGGTCTTTGTACAACTACTGTTTGACCAAGGGAACACTGGCTCTATCGCCTTTGACCAGGCAGGCCGGCACCCAGCCGCCCGGTTGACTATCTCATCCAAGCTATCCGACTTGATTCCTCGTACCATAATGCTTCCTATTCAAGAAGACTCCCGCACAATATCTTTCCACGTGGACAATCTGGACACATTCACGGTGGATTTCGAGATTTTCCCCACTTTTGGTTCTAAGGTGATCGCAAAGAGTGTGGCATTGCCGGTAACCTTCCGTGCTGAGGACTCTAGCACAGGCTCATGCTGCCTGCCTCTCTTTGATCCTCGTCTTCGGGCCATTGGTCAACTGCAATTCAACTACCAGGTTATCAAGCCGTACCACGGGGATCCTCTTGAAATCACCCACTTTGCGACGTACTGGAAGGCGACTGGTGCCATCGACTCTGAGCACAATGGATTGGTCACTGGCTCTAGCTTGTCAGGGGACTATGTTCAACTGTTCGTGCAGCTGACACGGGATCGCGTTCCGGTGCTCTATCCTCAATTCCTCATCAACCATCATGGAATCGGCATTCCAGTGTGTCAACTGACATACGCACAATTCCAGGCCATTGGCGTGGAACGAGGAGTGGACCGATCTTATATTCTGCATTTCTTGGCCACCCAGGCACTCGATGATATGCCACAGACTCATCGTCTTCTATCGGAGTCGTTCATGTCCCTACAAGACGTTTTGCAAGACTTGCCAATGGGATTGAACATCAATCTTTCTATCATTTATCCATCCAGCGCCGAAGAGAGATCTCTCATGATGCCCTATCTAGCTGACGTCAACAGCTTTGCAGATTCGATTTTGTCTGTCGTCTTCTATCATGCGCGTGTCTCCCGCGCCAACAACCCCGACTTCATGCGTTCAGTGGTGTTCACTTCTTACAACCCCAACATCTGCACTGCCCTGAACTGGAAGCAGCCTAATTGTAAGTCTCTGATTTTCCAACTGTCATCAAAAACCATGGCTGCTAACCCTCTTCTCTTTTTTTTAGACCCCGTCCTTCTCTGCAATGATCTAGGACAGATTCGGGACTTGGCCCGCAATGTCGACACCTTTCCTGATGTCAATAGCAGTGGTCGCGCCTCTATGTCGATCAAGGAATCTGCGCGGATTGCTCAAAGTAATAACTTTATGGGGTTGATCTGCCGTTCAAGTCTTCTTGTAAGTTTTCCAGAAAATTGGTTGATTGAATTACTTGCTAACTGGACTGGTCCATAGAATGTTGTTCCTGCGCTTGTGGAGACAATCAAAGAACTTGGCCTTGTCCTGGTGGCTGATACTTCCGACGAGGCAGGTCAGCCTGACCGCAGGGACTCTCTAACCAATGCCAACGCCGTTGGTATGGCTGAATGGGCTTACCGTATGCCTGACGAGGTGAACGGCGCTATGAAAGCTAACGGTGTTCTCCGATTCAACGATATGATTGACATGTGAGGATATACCGAGCGACCTGCTTGAGACGAAGACCACGAGATTTGAATAGCTTTATTGACTCACGTTCATGATTTTCATTTTCTTGACCTGTCACCAGGGCGGATCATTCCCCAGCGAGCTTCAATTCGAATTGGTTGTGCACCTGGACATCTTTTCTTTCCTTCTATTTCCTGTCTCTTTAATTTGTTCTTTGGTCTCTGGTCTCATGGCGCTGGGATAGATGGCTTGGTGGCCCCAAAGTTGTATCATACTAGAGTAACGTAGAACAACCAAGTTTGTACTATACTCCCATACTCCTATACTAGCAGCTTTACGCGCATTTTACACACCACTTTGAGTAACATATATTTCTAGTATACCTCCTATAGTATATCATTCTCCTAATCAGTCTCCTACTAGTCGCCTTATTCTTCGATCTTATCTCAACTGTGCAGTACGCATCTCTCCTACCTTCTCACCTACGATCTTCTTTGGCATTTGGGGACCTCTAAACGGAAATGCCATAACCTGGACTTCAAATCCTTACTATCACCCAAGTAATGAAAATGGTAGATTCTGTAGATTGAGCGGGGAGGGCGTATGCGCCGGGATTAGATCTAAAAATGGCTAATATACAATGTTTTCCGAATAATAAACACCAAATTCTTCTCGCTATGCTTGATGAAACGACGTTATCATCAGGGAGTCTTGGGCTTCCGCCCAATGTTCCATCCCCAACTACGCAATACTCTAACAACCTTGGGGGTTACTGCCGCTGTCAAGGGTACTCGGACGAAAATAAGGACAGTCTTGTGAATAGCGTATGCCAATGCAAGTTGTGTCCATATACCTAAAATCGCAAGGATACCATGAGATAAGATGATTGTAGACATGGAAAAGGGGGAAACGTACTAGCTCCTTCATAGTTGGGTTCCTCTGCCTCGACAACGCTGCCATCTTCGGTCTTTTGCTGCGGCCAAATCGATGGGAATGTATTCTTCACCGACTGTACCACCACATGCTCGAAATGACCGATTCGCTCAACGCCCAGCAGCCGCACAGCTGCAAAGCAAAACGGGAAGTCCAGAGCCGATAGTGTCAGATACACACCGAGCGCGGCCCAGCCGTATTCCCGGGATAAATTGCGTAGCCTTTGCGATAGCGAACCGCCATCTTTCGACCCTTCGGTCGTCTTACTCGAGGATCCCGAGTTGAAGCGCCGATTTGTCCTTTGTTTGGGAAGCTGCACCGATCGCAGTCCCAGCCGAGAACGTGGAAAAGCGCGGCCGGTAGAGTTGACCGCCGTTGTCAAGGACCGGCGCATGGACTTGGATACTATTTGCGAGCTGAGAAATGGCTGCCGGTGGAACATGGATACAGTCTGCCATGGAGACGCGGGTGCGGCTTTCATCGCCGATCTTTGCATGAGCTCGGGCTGCGCGTGCGCGAGCCATCGCGATAGGAGGGATGATCGGAGTAACATTTTAATTTGGGCGATGAGAAGAAGGTTCAGCTTCTATAGGAAATGGGTATAGTGCTTCGAGGGGTCAAATGCTTGAAGGTTGTCCGGATAGGATCTGTTTTTTTCTCCCCTTAGGGGCGATCCTTGGCCGGCGGTTTCGGCCATTCCGGTCCGATCCCACGGCCGGACTTAGGAGGATTTTATACTTCAAAGTGAATGTGTAGATATGTCATGGGGCTTTAGTTATTGATATTGGACTATTTGAGATTTAGAGATTCCATGCTAATAGCTAATAGCTAATAGCCATATATTTCAGGTACTTTCTAGCCCTCTATTACTTGGGTACATTACATAGGTTATATTTTTGTACCTACCAAAATGAGGTTACTTATCAATTGAGTAGTTTCTCCCATGTAGCTATGATATGAAACCACTAGTTTTCTAATCAAGTCTGTATTCTCTAGTCAGATAATCTAATTGATCCTTTAAATGTTCCAAAATAGATCCAAAGTTGTTTCTTATAAACTCAAATTGTCCATAGTTGGATGGACCATGCTGACTCATCCCGCCGGCCAAAAACTTCGAGTCCGCAAGATGCAACTTGCTTAACTTCCCAAGTCGCCAATCACCACATCATGTCGCCTCGCCTACCAGGGAAGCTGTTCCAGCTTTCTTCCCCTCTGTGGGATACTCCATTGGCCGTTCCCCGGGTTTCTTTGCGAAAGTTTGGCATCAAATCTCTCAACACCCCCAAACCCAGCCGCTTCAACATCGGACCCGGCCTGCCGGTCCTTGAATCGACCTCGACCGCAGCTCTTCGCCGTAAGGCAAACTCACTCCCACTCCGAACCGGTGTTATCGCGACCAAAAAGGGCATGACCGCTGTTTTCGACCCAGAAACCGGAAAACGTACCCCCTGTACGGTGCTACAAATGGACCGCGTCGAAGTGGTCTCGCACAAGACTCGCCAAAAGCACGGCTACTACGCTGTCCAGATCGGCTCAGGCTGGAAACATCCCAGCAATGTTACCAAATCACTCCTTGGCCATTTCTCGGCTAACGGTCTCTCGCCCAAACGCCATGTCTTCGAGTTCCGGGTCAAGGATGAGTCCGGCCTCCTCCCCGTTGGTCAGAGTGTCAGTGCCGATTGGTTCCAGGAAGGCCAGTTCATTGATGCTCGCTCCAACACCAAGGGAAAAGGATTCGCAGGTGTCATGAAACGCCACGGCTTCCATGGTCAGGATCGCAGTCACGGTGTCAGTTTGACCCACCGTTCTATGGGTTCTGCTGGTCCTAGTCAGGGTGGTGGTTCTCGTGTGTACCCAGGAAAGAAGATGGCAGGAAATATGGGTAATACCCAAAACACCGTTCAGAATCTGAAGATCATGAAGGTAGATGCCGAAGCTGGTATCGTGGTTGTCAGCGGTAAGATCCACACATAAACCCAAACCCCCCCCCCCCCAAAAAATGCTTTATATGTCTTGTTTATTCTTTCTTTCTCTTCCTTTGCTAATGGTGAGCTTTGATGTCTAGGTGCTGTGAGTGGGCCCAAGGGATGCAGTGTGAGAATTCAGGATGCGATCAAGAAGCCGTGGCCTGAGATTACCCCTGCAGAGTCAGTATCTGCTTAAGGGCAACGGCTTGAGTTGAGAGAGAGAGAGAAGCATGTACTACTATTACACCATTCGCGCAATACTTGTTCACTTGAGCGGCGTTTGTATATGATACAACAAATGATATCCTTTTAGTTCTTTTTTGGTCCAATTTTCGGGAAATGCTCTACCCACCTTCTAAACTACTCTTGTTTACCCTAATTTATGTACCCATGGCTTGCAGTCAACCTAATGTTGTACCTGACCTAATCATGTTTCCTATAGCCTAATCAGACAGCCCCCAGTATGCCTCCCCTTGGAAAGTACTTTTTAGCGTCAAGTGTATCTAATCCAGGATCTACTTTAGTTGTTTACCCTAGTAGCTACCCTTTAGCTACGGTGAACTGTAAACGTATCACGCATCCATAGTTGTAAAGATACGTGCCGAAAAACGAGCATTTGAAACTTTCATATTGTATGGTTGCCACTGATTTCGAAGCCATGGGTATATTCCTCCATATACTAGGTTAGGGTGTACAAGAGTCGTTTGGGGGGTACGTGGAGAGAATGCCCATTTTTCGTCTCTTGGCTCGAGAATAAACGTCGCGGTTCGGTCAAATTCAATATCCCCTAAAACGCCGATTCCTAATGCACAAGGCCCTATATTTGTACAATTTCCACCTCTCGGGTTATCCTTCACTCTTGACGAAAGGGATCACTGTCACTATCCAGCAATTGGATCACTGTGCCATCTTCGGTCTCCAGACTCCATTCCTCGGTACGGAACTGTAGAAAAGCAATTAGAAAAGCTCGAATTCATATTCAAGAAAAACCACGCTGAGGAGGATTAACGTACGAAACTCATCCGGTCCGGCCGGATGCTTCGAAACCGCATCTTGCCCTGGGTCTTCGTGCCTTTCACCCAGAACGAGATATCAATGCGCCCATGTAACTGATTCATTTCCCCACTGATCCAGGGGATCTGCTGAGCAAAGTAGATCTCATCACCCAAGATCTCGCGAGCTTGGGGAGAAGTCCGCAATGCATACAGTGTGCTACTGACGATACTCGAGGAGGATTTTTGGTAGTTGAAAATACCGAGCATAGCAGCACCAACTGCCACGGCAAAGAAAGGGAACGTTCGCATCCAACGGCGGCTGTTCTGAATGGTGGGGAGTTCACGGTCTGCCCGTCGTTCCATCAATGGCCCCGTGTTGGGACCCGGGGCAGGGATCAGAGTGCGGCGTGGAGCATTGCGAGAAAGACCCGGTAGCCGGATAGGCCCAGTACGCCGGGGAAGAGAGCGGAGGAAGAGCATTGCAAGGAGAGAGGGGGGGGGGAAAGGGAGGAGCGCAATGCATGTACAGAAAGAAAGATCACAAGTAGTTTTGGATTTCCCGAATCCAAGCCAAACAGAACAAACACCATTTTTCGACGTCACACGTCTTTTCCCCGTTATCTATCACTCTCACTATTAGTCCCCTTTCTGGTTTCTTTATTTCCTCCTATGGCAGCAGTACGACTACGGAAAGTGTTTCAATATCCAGAAGATTCGGACCATGAGAATGATCGCGAGGAGCTTGATGAGCAGGAGCAAGAGCGGGTAATTGAGCAGCTACAGCGACAAAATGATACCCATAACGCTCATTATAATGTAACTATTGATAAGAAAGCCAAAGATACTATGGATCGGTTTTCTTTCCTTTGGTTTTCAATTATCTAATTTTCTTGTTTAGGTCATATTTACCGGTATCCCATTAGTCTTGGTGACTACTTTTCTCCCATCGATACTATGGGCGTCTAGTTTCTTCCAACGCCTTTCTTCCCTGATAGGGATCTTTTCACTGCTGGCTTCAGCCTACACCATGCGATACTTGCCTCTTCATTCAGATCGTAAGGGTAAGAAACCCATGTTGATCGAAGACGAACGCTTGGCTTTTGCCCACACTGCCCTGATCCCCGTGAACGGAGTGGTGTGCGGTGCACTGGCTCTGTATACCTTCTGGGGAACTGGGTCCTCCGGGCCCTGGCCGGCACTCTATCTCATCCCTACTGGTAGGTCGCAGTTGCCATGAATCTTCTATCCCTGACTCGACTCTTAACATGGCTCTCTTTATAGCTATGTTTGGCGCAATTTTGCTCGCCCGGCAGATGATGCTCTCGGTCGATCTATCTACACTGAAAGACCTCCAGTATGAGTACAAAGGGGCCTAAAAAGATAGGAAGACTGGGAAACGGGAATGTTATCAATGGGTCATTATCATAGTTTAGCAAGATATGTTGTTAGCCTGGTCATGTGGAGAAAAGTGGAAGTAATCACTTCAAATAAAGGGGTATCAAAAGGGACCCAGCATTTCCAATACAGAAATGAAAGATGAAACGCAAAACGAAACAAAACAAAATAAGAACAAAACACCTAGTCATATCTTGTGACAAACTTGATTGCATCTTGGTCCGGGTTCAGAAAGAAGTCATTTTCAAGCTCCAATTAATGCAGGGTCCACTGGGATGTAATCGCCATTGACAAGTTCTTGATTTCCGTTCAATGAAACCTGCTGCATTGTCTTTTTCCGCTCTTCTTCAATATCCCTTCGTTGTTCCAGACGGCGTTGGCTATTTTCCTCTGGGCTAGGAAGCCATTTTAGATTTGGTAGACGTAGAGTCACCAGCGACTCAACACTTCGTGGGTCGGCAATCTTCCTAGTATCGTGTCCAAGTAAAACACGACGGGGCTCGTGGGGTCTCATGGTTGGATCTTTTTGGCAAGCTGTACAGTTGCACACCTTGCGACAGCGAGGGCACAGCCAGTGGGAGCGCTCCATTGCTTCCTGAGGTGGGGTATCGAATGCACGGTAAAGTATCGCATAGCAATACTTTAACTGGCAGCTCGAGCATGATGCCAACTTCCAAGATGGCTCAACATTCCTACACATGTGACAAGAGCCAGTTCCCGCGCCCTTTTTGGAGGTTTTCCGCTTCTTTCGTGGCTGTTCGTCATCGGCCCTACTGGGAGGGGTCGCAGACCTCGACTGCTTGGAGGTTGGGTTGTTGGGGTCGACCCAGGGACGAGTAGCCAGTTGCTCCTGGCAAATTTCCGCGACAGATTTCCGGCCTAGCTGGGCTCGTGCAACGGCGAACACGGGGAAGCGAGCCTTGCGGTCTTTATCATCCTTGTTCAAACTGATGAGTTGGCGCCGCCATGTGTCGTGTCGCTCCCGAAGAAGTTTCCACGGGAATTGCTCCACCCATTTGAGTCTAGAAACGCAGTGGCAGCTGCGACCCAACACGTAACAATCCAAACAAATGTCATAAGGGTCATCTCCACCCGTGGCACAGGAAGAACAAGTAAGAAACCGGTTAAAAATATTACACCGGCAGTATGAGCATGTGACGTTGCTGTCGAATTTGATATACTCAATACCCTTCTCTCCAGGGAATTTTGATGAAAGAGTCTCTGACAGTAGAATTTCGGTGAAGATCAAAAACAGCTTTTCAAAATCCTCCCATAGCTGCTGGACTGTAGGATGATCGGCTGTCGGGGCGGCTCGTAGCAGTCTGGAATATCTTTCCAGTGCATAGAAGACGATGGCCTTGTTCTTGTACTGTTCGTCACGACAAACCATCCGTGCATGAGGAAGAGCCTCGTTCATGGCCATTTTCAGTGTCTCCACCGTGGTTCGGTTCCAAGCAACCTTCATGGTCCGTGTACCGCGGTTCCAGACTTGATGAGCCGCCAGCGGTGGAACGAGAATGAGATCCCCGGGTCTCTGTTCTACCACATAGGCCTTGAATGGTGCATTCACCCACGCGTTGAGTTGTGCAAAATGATCCTCGAGATCAATATTGTGGCCGAGCTGTGAGGCCCAATAGTCGGACACAATTTTTCGTTCTTTAGTTTCAGTCATGAACCAGACTGATGATCCCGGCTGTGTTGGCTCTCCATTTTCGACTGAACCATCCGACGCCTCTACCATGATGTTGTGGCCTAGACTGGCACACATCTCTTGATGCGCCGGTGTGTAGGTACCTTCGGGGCCAATGTAACACATTAGATTCTGGGCACGCATTTCTTCGGGCAGACAGCTCATGAGATCGCCTGATTTGGCAATTGACTCTCCTTCCGGATTGACAAGGTGCTCTGGTAGGCAAGTGAAATGGGACCCCGGACCATTGTATGGTTTGGGACCGTCGTTAAGGTAGAAGCACGACGGTGGGATGATTTGCTCCAAGGATCTTTGCCACTCCGGGGGGCAGTCCATATCCTTCAGATACAGTCTTTGGTCAGTGCGAGGATTTGATGAGAAAATTGGCCTCGAGAGTTTTGCCAAGCTCTTCAAATAATGTGATGTGCTCATTGGAACGTTCACTCCATGAATCAAGTCCCGCACCTGCTCGCCTGATATACAGTTAGGGGCAATCTAGACAGAAAATATGCTCTCAGGAAGGCGGCTTACTTCGACCGTTTTGCTGCAGCCACTTGGAAGAAAATAGCCGTTTGTCCAGATGCTCCTGGAACCCTTCAATCACCAAGGGATACCCCATCAATACCACATAGTATAGGACAAGCTTGTCAAAGACCTCACGAGGCTGCTCATCGAGTGACTCGCACTTAATGCGCATTGCAAAAACAAGGTTTTCAGTGGTTTCCACCAGCTCCTTCAAGTCGAGATGGGTAGGAAAGGGCTCAAAAATAGCCCGGGGTGGCGGGCCTGGCGGAGCCATGGTGGTAATTTGTGGTACAAAGTAAAATTAAGGCCTCCTTGGCAAGAAATATGGTGTCAAAGGACGGGAAATCGAATTACTAAAAGAAAGTGTAAAGATGATCAGCAAGCTAACGTTCAAGCACAATGCAACAAACAACTCACTGAAGAACACTCTCAAGCTCCCCGCACGTGGTTAATAACAAGTGGGGAGCTCCAGAGGATAACTCTCAGCTACAGGTTGAGTGAAACAGCAAACATTGAGGAGGAAAAGGGAGAGGCAAAATGACTAGATAACTAGCTAATGGAGACGCGAAAGAGACGCGGAGATGATTTGAAAGGGAATTACCACTTTGGGGTTAGTGGCGATCTTTGTCTGCGGAAATAGTTTTGGGTTTCCCCAATTTGAATATGTTTTCTTCTCCTTCCCATTCTTTCACCTCTTGTTCTCTCTTTCATGGTCTCAGAACTTATTAATTGACACGAATATGACTAGGACCGTTTAACGGAGTGGTACCTTCTCAAAAATATAAAAACCATGCTGCCGTCCGTCAGCCTCCGTCTCTCCCGACGCACCCTGCCCTTGAAGAATTTCATCTATAGTCAACATAGCCATGGATACTTATCGACCCTCAACACCAAAGTCGGAATTTTAATCACCCGGAATCCTCAAATTCGTCCCTCTTCTACTTCGATTCCTCAGACATCAACCTCAACAATCCACTCAACGGCAGTTCGGTCTCTCGATCTCAATGTGAAGACCCCTAACCCGGCAACCCATTACATTCCACCCCAGACCGGTCTGATCGCCTCATTGCCCTCGTCATGGATCCCATATGCCGAATTAGCCCGCCTGGATAAACCCACAGGCACATACTATCTATTCTTCCCGACTCTTTTCTCAACTCTCATGGCCGCGCCTATGGCAGCCAATGTCACTCCGATGCAGGTGCTCGGCACGGCCGGACTTTTTTTCGCCGGAGCTTTGATCATGCGTGGCGCCGGGTGCGCCATTAATGACCTGTGGGATCGAAACCTCGACCCACATGTAGAACGTACCAAGTTCCGTCCTATCGCCAGAGGGGCAGTTTCCGCGCCCAAGGCTGTTCTCTTTACAGGCAGCCAATTGTTGGCCGGACTGGGAGTACTTGTTCAATTTCCGATCCAGTGCTTCTGGTATGCGATACCCAGCTTGCCCATTGTTGTGGCATATCCCTTGGCTAAACGAGTCACCAACTACCCCCAGGTGGTGCTGGGTTTCGCCTTCTCGTGGGGAGCAATTATGGGCTTTCCGGCTCTGGGTGTAGATCTATTGGTCAACCATGATGCTCTCCTGGCCGCAGGGGCCCTTTATTCTAGTTGTATTGCATGGACGGTTCTTTACGATATGATATACGCGCACATGGACATCAAAGACGATGTGGCTGCGGGAATCAAATCAATCGCTCTGCGCCATGAACATAATACCAAGGCCGTCTTAACGGGTTTGGCAGCGACCCAGGTGGCCCTTCTAGGTGCGGCAGGGGTCGCCGCAGGCTGTGGTCCAGTCTTCTTTGTTGGCAGCTGTGGCGGTGCCCTTCTTTCTCTGGGCCTGATGATCTGGAAAGTTCAGCTGAAGAGTGTCTCAAATTGCTGGTGGTGGTTCAAAAACGGGTGTTTATTGACCGGTGGAGGGATCACGGTGGGCCTCCTCGGCGAATATGCCGCTCAACGTCTGGGTTTGTACGATAGAACTGAACAATCCGGGTCCGAGTCGACACAATGACAGTGACAGATGGTCAAGATTGAACCGCCAGAAGACCCAAGTGCTCTTCAATACTACGGACAATATCTTTCCAGTCCATCATTCCACCGCTACCAACATCCCCACAAGCTAGGGGCTTATCTATTGGAGGAAGAACAGTCACCCATCCCTCTGGGTTGGTGGGACTCCAGCCCCATTGGTCTCGAAGGATTCCGAGGTTCTGATGAGTGATAGGTTGGTGCCACATGGCAGTATTCATGGCAGGAGCGACGAAAATTCTTGGCTTCTGGACTTTGAAATCTTGATCGACCAAGCCAGTTGTATCCCAGGCCCGCACCACCGACAGCAGAAGGTTGTCCGCGATGCCCACGCTCATCTTCGCCATTGTATTGGCCGATAATGGAGCGATCAGTAATACATGTGCCCACTTGCTGATCGTTAGCTGTTTTCTAATCACCCAGTATATGTGTTCAATGTTAACCTTGCGTAATTCAATGTGTAAGATATTTGCTCCACGAGTCCATGGCGTTGCCCATTCATCATCATCTCGATACACGGCATCCACGCCCTTAATCTGCCGAAGACTATCCAAGATAGGCTGTTCGAGGCTCTGACCAACTAGGAACCTTTCGGCTGATTGAGTCACTATTATTCGTACTGAGATGGACGGGTGGCGGCAGAGCGCCTCGGCGATATTAGGAAGCTTTATGGTTGCAACTGAACCAGTCTGTGGAGTCAGTCAGGCTAAACCCTCGGGTGAAAGAGGATATATCATTGCGACCTACAGCTGCAAGTACCACGTGGAACTTCTTGTCATCACGATACTGTTTTGCTGAGAAGGAAGCAGAAGAATCAGCCATAGTGGGGAAGATGTACAAGATAATGCAAGGATCACAAAGATCAATTGAAAGTGGGGGGGCTGCTCATGTAGCCTGGAGTTAAGCCAACGGCTGATTAGATAATACTAATCTGCTCCCTGCTCTCCTCACTCGTTCTCCGTTCCTCCAAACCTGAAAGTTTTAGACAATCTTTTTCAGGTGATCATGATGTTCTCTAGAACGGTCTTCTCGGTATTTTATCCATGAATCTAAGGGCTTTTAGTATATCATCAATAGCTCACCAAAACTCCAGGCTTTCCGCCCAATCTCGCGGTCGACACCGCTACGCCCCATTCGTTCCCCGGCGTTTCCTCTGCCATCAACCCTTCATGCCCGTCTTCTATCCTCGGAGACCAGAGCAGCTATTGACAAGGCTATCGCATCCGCTCCCGTCGTCCTATTCATGAAGGGTACTCCCGAAACTCCCCAATGTGGTTTCTCGCGCGCTAGCATCCAGATCTTGGGTCTGCAGGGCGTGGACCCCAAGAAGTTTGTGGCATTTAATGTTCTCGAGGATGCGGAATTGCGTCAGGGTTAGCTCCCCGTTTGAATCCATTTGACTCATGCGCTAAATGATCTCTTTCTACAGGTGTCAAAGAATTCTCGGATTGGCCGACCATCCCTCAACTATACTTGGACAAGGAGTTTGTTGGAGGATGTGACATCTTGATGTCTATGCACCAAAATGGAGAGCTTGCTAAACTGTTGGAGACGAAGAACGTTCTCGTGGCAGCAGATCAGTAAATCAGCACTGATCTATTCCCTGGGCGCGTCTTCGAAAGTTTGTATTGTAAGATTATATTCAGATCCAACCACCTTCCTCCTCTTCTTCTATTTCTAAGTATTATATTCACTGCGGCTTTCTATTCTGTGTGGGATCGAAATGGAAATAATTAGTCCACGTTCTTCCAGGCCAAGGAAGAGAAACAAGAGCCCATCCTCGAAATGGGATTAAGAAGCTATATAAGCCTATCCTTATGAAATGAATTCAGAATGTGCAAGTCACCTGTATTGATTTTTTTGTATATAATAAAAACTCTTCCAGTTGATGAGATGAAGCCGTATGTACAGTTGAATTAGATTTTCATTAGGCGATGGATGTGGGGATGTATCGCGGTGGCCTAAGCCGACGCTTGCTCCTGAGACTTGACCAGGTCTTCAGCAACGGCTTTTTCTAGTTTAGCCCTTTGTCGTGCTTCATACGCTTCTCGGCTCTTCAAGATGCGACCAACAATCTCGCCCGCATTGACATGTTGGAAAGCGTGTGGGGCAACCTCCTGGAAGATTCCCATCTTCTTCGGTGCATCATAAGGATCATATGTTAGAGGGATAAACGTCGTAGGTCCATGGTAAACGACATGTGGTACGCCAAGTGGCAAAGCCTCCAGATAAGGCTGGCTTGGCGTGAAAGGTGCCGAGAAGATGACTGCATGGATATACCGGCACTGCAGGACACAAAGACCACGTTCGAAGATGTTCATGATGGGGTAATTGAGTCCCTTCCAGTGATTAATCACGTCATCGTCATGAATTCCGGCAACTATGTATGCAGGAGCGTAGTCTTCATTGTGCTCCTTCAGTCGCTTCTCTCTCTGTTCCGAGTCAAACCAGCCTCGGCGGTGACCCTCAGCGTCCTCCATCTCCATAACCTTCCGCAGGAATTCGATATGACCGGATGAGAAAAGGTCGAAGCCGCCATCAACATACACGATACGTTGACCTGGTTTTGGGCCCTTCCCATCCACCAGAGCTTGAAAAGTCCCAGCTTCCTGGACGTCGTGGTCAATCTTCGCTGTTCCAGATCCAGCCCATGTCCAGACCTGAGGACCAGGTTGGAGGCCACTCTCGTCTGTCGCATAGGCCCGGATCCTTTGCACAAGATCCGCCGCAGCTGCCTTGCGCTCCTCGAGACTTCCCGAGCCGTCTTCTCCTGAAAGTGTACCTCTGACAGACTTGATAAAGTGATTCCTCGTACATAAAAGCATACGACCAACCAGATCCGTCGTAGAAATGCCGGGCGTTCGTTTAACGACCTTGAAACGACCTGCTGCTTTGACATATCGATAGCAGTCATTCCCATCGCTATCCGATGTGATGTCGTCACCGTGGACCACATATTTACAGCCGTAATGGGAAACCCAAGGTAAGTAGGTTACATAGGGAGCATGGGGCACACTTTGAGTGGCCCACCGACAGGCATCAACAGCTGAGACTCTGGGAATAGAGAAAAAGAAAGATCAACCACTGCAATCGCTGATCCAAGAAGTCGAGGTCTACGAACCGTTCATCCAACGACATCACTGTTGGGCCCTTGTTTTCCAGAATTGCTTGATCCGAATGAATACCCACGTATAGTGCTTTGCCGAGTTGACGAGCCTGAAGCATAGCACCGGCATGTCCTTTATATCATAAATGTTAGATTGCTTTGCATTGTTTCAGAATGAATAGCTATTAGTCTTACCATGGTGGCTAAAGTCGAAGCATCCATCAACCCAGATACGATCCTCAGAGATGGGGACATCTTCCTGAGGATCCACAGGCCATTGGCCCGGCTGAGGAATCTGCTCGTCAAGAGGTGTAATGTCCATCGGAATAAATGCTGCTGATTTGGATGTTGAAGTGGGGACAAAAGAGAGTCAAAGGGAAGAAGAAATAGAAAGGGGGAAATTCAATTGCAAAAAACGAATTTATTTCCGGGTTCACAGAGGGGGAAGAGGGGGAGACCCGTTGTGGGGAACTCTAGATCTCCTGAGATTCGGCATGTTTCTCAACTTTCAGCTCTTCCTCTGCAACGGAACTTTTCCCTCTCCTATACCATACAGAAGGCGTTTATTGATATTGATCCTCTTGCATCCTTCCTCACCCTCGAGCTTAACCTCGTGGCAATGATTTCATCCACATTTGCCCCGACCTTATCGCGAAGGGACACGGCCAAGCCTGGCGGAGGTCATGACGGCATCCACAGCAGTGCACCTCCGGTGTCCAGTGGTGGTGGGCCATTTGGACCGCAGAGTGCGAGTGCCATTTATCAACAAATTCATGACATGGCTGCAAAACGGACGTCAACTTTGGATTATTTGAGAAAGGCGTAAGTTCAAATCTAGGCCCCGTGAACCTGGCCGACACTGAAATGTTTGCGAATATTTAGCCTGGAAGGCCGCGCCTATTGGTTTAATACAGTCCATTTCTCCCGAGCAGATATCAGTCGCCTACCATATTTTGAAGCCCGCAAGCTTTCCCGGCGAGCGGTCAACTACCTCCTTCTGGGCCTGTCGCTACCATCGATTCTTGACGTCAATTCAACACCCTTCGAGTACTTGCGAGCCCTCAACGCCCTGCTACTCGAGTTTGAGGCGTTTCAGCAGGTTCATCCACCCGATGGCAGCTCTTCTTCCAGTCTTGCGCGAGCACGTATTCCTCAAATGTTCAAGCGGGCAGCACACGCGGGTACGAAGACCCGACGTGCTAGCTCGGCCACAGAGATTGGCCTACCGATGCAGTCTAGTGACCCAACGGATTTGAAAAATACAGCAGGCAATATCACATCCCCATCTACAGCAGCCGCCTCGGTCATCTCATTTCCTCTCACCGAATCTTCAGATCTCTTGCCTGGGGAGGAATACACATATCTGCTCACACCATCGTTACCTTTCGAACCGGACTTCTTTGAAACCTTTGCAACCCTCTGTGATGTCCTGATCGATTCTTACAATCGAATCACAGCACTCGTGTCGTCACCCTCCGTCTGTACAGTGGCCCTAGGGGAGGCTTTCTCTAAAGCGGATGCCAAGCTACGAAAAATCATGGTCGCGGGTGCAGTGCGAGAGTTTGAAGATGCCAGTCGCAATGGCGTCAAGAACGAGGTTTCTGGTGTCAGCCGTGTCGTACTTGGTGGATTATTAGGATAACATTCTGAGGGGCGCAGCAACGATTTCTTGCGCAAGGGAAACGACATGTTCATGATATATGGAGGCGTTCTAAGCGGTTCATGAAATCTTTCTGTCTGGGTTTTACTTATGGGAGTAACGAAGAAGAGTGCTGTAACGAAAGAATCCGTTAGGATTTGGTTCTTGATTCTATTTTCGAAATCTTCTATGCATATATTGCCTTCTTGGGTGGATATCGCTAGTGTCAATGAGATTCAGGCGCGCAGGGAACAATCATGAGAACTTTTTTTTCCGTTTTCTGGCCATGTTGTGGTATGGGTGGCGCAGAATCATACCCCGTTAAGAGAAGGATAAACAGAACAATGTGGTAGATGAAAGACAAAGAGGAGAACTCCTGAATATGCCATGGGCTTTGAAATGCTGAGAAGAATGGACGCCGGAAAATGCAATCGCTCGATGCAAGGAAAAGAGATCATAGGTGGGGAATGATCACTGCAGATGTTTCTCGAGGTCGCGTTGTTCACCGAATACGCGACGGCTCATCTCCAGAACGGTCTCGAAGCCTTCTCGACCATGCTTGGCGTTTTCACGGAATCGCTCCACACTGGCCTCCTCCACCTTATTCTTGAACTTCTGCCAGCCACCACACAGGGCAGTGATTTGTGCCTCTTGGGTGAACTCAGTATTTGTGGTGGGGAAGATCGATGACGGCCTATACACCACAGTCTCTCGAACGCTCAGGACATTGGACCAAGTCAAGTTGGTGGAACACATGGTGACTTTCTTGGAGGCCGGGTCGACGTAGGAAACTTCATAGACGTGCGAGGTGGCGCTTCCACCAAAGAGCGAAGAGACCCATTGAGGTACGGACTGGTTAGAGGTAATAAGACGCTCCGTTCGTAACTATGGCAGGAGAAAGGTCAGCCTTAGAGTTCATGAGGGGGCTGAGGAACACTCACGATGCCAGTCTTCGGGTCTACTGTCCGGGAAAGGGTGTCTACACCCACGACATGGGTCACCTTGTCATTCCACGGACAATACTTGCGCCAGTTGGCCGTAGAAACCTCATCCCATGAGTAGTCAAAAGTGCAAGTTGAGGAAAAGACCTTCATGGCTTGCGCTCAACCGAGTCGCTTTATGGAGAGGGTTTGAGGGTTTAAAGGTAGGAGCAGTAGAGGGAGAAATGGAAGAAATGGAGGAAATGGAAGAAGCTAAGTAAAATAAGAGGTGGCAAGCGGATCAATCAATCTAAAAGAAAAAAGATCCCCCGGATGAGTCAGGATTCACGGAAAAATGTGGGTTTTCTCTGGAGTGGCGATCCTGTGTCAGATCGAATTTTTTGAGGAGAAAGATTCATGGGTCAGGGCAAGACCGAGAGAATCCGTGGGTCGGGGCTTATCGGGGCTTTCCTGCTTATGTAATGAATGATACCAAGTTAGGTATAGCCTGGGATCTAACCAGAGTAGGTTATATAATTTCCTAGTATATAGACAACCTTAAGTCGGTTATTTATTCCCCCCTTCCCCTTCCCCTGTTCTTCTCTTGTTTCCCTCCTTCATCCTTCTCACCCCTGTCTATCTACCAGCTTCCTTTTCACCATGGTTGAACTTCGCAAGCGCAAAGCCCCTGCACCCCCTCCGGTCGTTCAAAAGAAATCTAAATCGACCCCGAAAGCTAAAGAGAGTGAGACCATCACTCCCAGCCAATCCTCAACGCAAAAGGTGCCTCAGGTCGACGACATCATCGATCTAGAGGGCTTTGGCGGGGAGATTGAAACAAACGATGGGACGAAGACCAGCTTGAAGAAGCTTGTGGAAGAAAGCTCGGCAGGTGTCGTGTTGTTCACCTACCCCAAAGCCTCAACCCCTGGATGTGCGTATCATCTTTCTCACATCTAATTGGCTATGAGTCGCTATTCCCTGATCGTGATTTTCTAACCATACTTGTGGAACACCAGGTACAAAGCAAGCGTGTTTGTTTCGTGACAACTACAAGCACCTTACATCTACTGGTCTATCTATTTACGGTCTCTCGGCTGATTCACCCAAAGCCAATACCACTTTCCAGACGAGACAAAATCTACCCTATCCGCTTCTCTGTGATCCCAGTGCAACATTGATCAGCGCAGTTGGACTCAAGAAGAGCCCCAAGGGCATCACTCGAGGTGTATTCGCCGTGGATAAGAAAGGCCAGGTCTTGCTTCGAGAGTCCGGTGGCCCAGATGCAACTGTGGATTTTGTACAGGCCCTGGTGGCACTCAAATCCAGCAAGGAGAGTGTGCAAGATCAGGAGAGCAGTGAGGGGAAATAGTTGGCTGTAGACGAGTATTCAGTTCCCCGAACATTCAACTTAGGTCTAATTATGGAGGAAGAAGCTCTTCCTTTGCAAATTTCCAAAAGCCTTCTCAAGTACGGTTATGGGCTATGAACTCTCAACCCGCGCCTCCACACAATATCCAGCCGGAATGGATATCCTAAATATCTCCGTTAGCTACCCATCCATCGTGAAGTCATTAGTAATATGGTGCAGAATGGTTGTGCCGGCGATATGATAATCCGGACCCGGGGGAAACGGCATGTATCTTGCCGCATCACTGTATGATCCCAATCCTCAGTATATAACATCTACAAATTCTCGGGTTTCACGGACTTTAGGAGGTGAGATGGTTTGAGCGCATCAATTGGCTTGCATAGCTCGCTCCATTGCCATTATTCCGACACTTTCAAGAGTGAAACTGACTAGATCCAGGTCAGAGTCTTCAACATCATGACCCGCGATATCCTGAAAGCCGCCAAGTCGGCCTCGAAGTCGGCCTCGAATGTGTTTCCCATCGGCCAGGTAAGATCTTCAGCATACCTAGTCAAGAAGTTAGAATGCTAATAGGAAGGCAGAAATACTCTGTCCAGTCTACTGGAATCTGGGAGCGCATTCGTCGTGTCCTTGCCGTGGACCCCGACCGCTCGACCGGTGTCCCATTGAATTCGCAGTTCCGCCTTCCATCTCCTGGATCTCTGCCTCCCCTGTCCTACGATGATCCTGTCACCATGCCAGCCGGTGATCTTGCCGACAACCCATACTGGAAGCGGGACGTCCGAAGGAACTACCCACAACTGAGCACCATCAGCCAGGCCGATGCCGTGAGCCTTCTCACGGTCGGCAGTCAAGCCGCCCCCAAGGATGATGTCTTGAAGATTGGAGAAGCGGGGGAGAAGCAATTGGTATCTGTCAAGGAACAAGGTGAGGAGCGAGGCCTGGCAGCGCTCTTTGAGAAGGACCAAAAGAACATTCAGGGTGTGCTGGGCGCCAACGGCCTGCCTCCGACGCCCTGCAACATCAATCCTGCTCCCCAGCCCTCGCAATCAAAATATGAGATTACCCACGATCAAGGTTACCCTAGCGTGTATGTGATCTCGACAACTTGAACTCCGTACGCTGTACACCCCAGGCTAACCTCGATGATGACTAGGTATCCTTGCCGCACTTTTGCTTAACATAGATGATTCGTCAGGGTGTGGTTTATTCACTTTTACTCTACAAGAGAGGGTTGTTGCCAAGCTATCATAAATCAAATCTTATTGTTTCCTATCCCTCCCGAAAAATACTCATCCCGGGGTCTACTTTGGTCATATCTTATACATCATCTTCATAGAGCTTGTCAAATTGGTTAATCGACCTCATGTGCTTAATCGTACTGCCACGCTTACATTCCCACACCATGCAAAGTACAAGCCCGCGTCTGATAAACACCCTTTAAGTTGTATTCATTTATTTGAATCAGAAACATAAAGGGAGAAATACAACATATACAAGACATTCTCTTCCTTCAGCTTTGAGTTAAGACCATTCTAGCGTTCCAGTGCGGCTCCTATTATGGACCCAATCTAGTCGAACGGATTGGTACGGGTTCCCCACCAGGTCAAGAACAAACTCAGGCCGACCGTCTCAAAGACTCGACTAACAGCACCAACTGCTACTGTGTCCAAGGGTCGCTTCTCAGCGAATATCTGGCTGACAAACTACATGTCTCTTAGCCGGCGAAAAGTATGGGGAGAAGAGGGGGAGGAAGCTTACACTGGGAGCAGAGCTAGCGAAGAAGATCAAAGTACCGAGGTAGGCAGCACCCTTGTAGCTAAGAGTACCGGTGGCGTTGATCAGTGCAGCGACGCCGTAAGTCTGCACGGCACTTCCGGCTAGGGAGCTACCCCATGCGGCAGCGGCACCGGCGGCTTCCTTGGACTTGATGAACTCTTCCTTCGAGTTCGCGGCCTGGGCTCGGTGGTAGGTATCCCCAAACAGAGGGGCCAAAATTCCCAAGGAGGCCGTGTGGGTGAAGAAGGTACCCAGAGCAATGGCCGAGGGCTTCACAGGGGGGAGATCTAATGCAGTTAGCCACTGGTCTTTTTTGTTCTCAGAAGATAAATACCCACAGTGCAGGGTTGTCATGATGAATCAAGGGATAATAAGAGGTGTATATGGATGAGAGATTTCAGGTGACACGGCCAGGTCAAGTCTGAAAGATATAGTTCTTGGGGGCTACGGTGACGTCGTCATGATTCAGAGGTATGCGGAGAGGAGCATGACGTCAAGTTGCCCAAAAACGAACTCGGATCATTGGAAATCCGGGGGGGGTTGACGGGATTTTCCAGGGAAACTGAAACTGGGAGAGGGAAAAGTCGAAATCTTGATTTTAGTTTCATTTTCAAGGTTTTTGTACAAGTTCTTAAAAGGTCCTCCTGGGCCACTGTTGGTGGAGAACTTCCGATGCCGATCCTTTGGGAAATTAAGGATTAAGCTTAGTTTGGCATTGGCGCACAGATGCCACGCGCTCGTGTAAAAAAGGATGAATAGTGATCATATAATCGATGATCTTCAAATTACCTAGGTATCTACTATACTGTTGCATTTATCATACTAGAGGCTTTCCGCGCTAACATTCCCTACTCATTTACCTACCCAGTATCCTAAGTCTCTTAATCAGTTCTCCTATATCTCCTACCCAGTCTCCTTTTTAGTCTTTCACTCCGTATCCCACGCAGTACCCCACTCAGTATCTCACCACATTCTCTAAAGCCATAGAGGGGTAGAAGATAGTAGTTTTAGTTACTATATTACTATATTACTTGATGACCCGCTTTTTTTAAGTGGAACACTGACCTATTCATGGCTATGTGTTTTAGTTAATTATGGGTCTGATATATCCATTTTAATCAATACATCGTGTCAACTAGTCATCTATAAATCTCACATGTAATAATTACTAAATTCATGAAATCGAGCATTTACCCTGAGTCATGTGATTGAGCGATAACGAGAAACACCATTTTTATCTTTGTTCTTCCACCCCACTCTATCCGATTGGTTTGTCTTTTTCTTTTCTGGGGGAGAAATGGGGGGATTTTTTGTTTCTTTTTTTTCTTTCTTTTCCCCTGTTTTGCTTTTTCCATTTTTTATTTCTCTCGTCTTTTCCCCTTGAAGTATCAATGGAACGATCTTCTAGCCCAGATACGGATACAGATGATCCCTTCCACGTGAGCACGTCTTTGGCTCCGCTACGGATCAACAAAGCCGCGGGGACTACATCCCTCACATTTGATGGAAGTTTAAAAGAACCACTCTTGCTCAAGGAAGACTTGAAGAATGGCTGTGGGGGTCAATTGTGGCCAGCTGGGATGGTTTTGGCCAAATATATCCTACACCGCTATCCCTCGGATTTGTCTGATAAATCCATGTAATGCCCAGTCCTATCACTCTCTACCCTGTGCCCCCTGTGCTCCGGCCCTTCTTAGCCCATCTTGCAAAGTTGACGAATTGTACGCTGACGGTTGATTTCTAGCTTGGAACTCGGGGCTGGAGGTGGACTTGTTGGGCTTGCAGTCGCCCGCGGGTGCAAGATTGGATCCCCAATCCACATCACAGACCAACAGCCAATGTTCACCCTAATGAATGACAACATCAAATTGAATCACCTCGAGTCAATAGTGACTGCCTCGATCCTTAATTGGGGAGAACCCATTCCTGAGAACATCCCATCGAAACCCGATGTCATTCTCGCTGCCGACTGCGTCTATTTTGAACCAGCATTCCCTCTCCTCATATCCACACTCCAAGACTTGCTAGGGCCCGATTCCGTCTGCTACTTCTGCTTCAAACGACGCAGAAGAGCCGACTTAAGATTTATGAGAATGGCCAAGAAGATATTCGAAGTAGTCGAAGTTCGGGATGATCCAAATACCCCATCCTACAACCGGGATAATATCTTCCTTTTTACAATTCGAGTCAAATCGTCAAAGGAGATGAAAAAGGTCCAGCCTGTGGACGGTGTCAAAATGGCACATGAATTATGCATCAAATGAGATTATCCAAAGATGAAATATGAAATATGAAATCTATACATAGTACGGACACTGAGGAGGGGACTCCTGTCTCCTCTCAGGAAGTAGTAAACCCGAGATTACAGTTTCAGGAAATCTGCACTATTCTTCGCACCGGTCCCGACCCTCGCCCCATCCATATCCGTGACTTGACCCTCCTTGTTGACAACCTTGACACCACCCTTCTTCAAGTCTGAGACCAGCTGCTGTTTTTCTGCAGCCTTGCCCTTTCTCTGGTTTGGCTCCGCATGGGCCTTTTGGTTCTTTCTCTGGCGACGAGCCCGCGCTTTCTCTTCCCGACTCATCTCATCCTTGGAGATTGTGGCACCGGTCTTCAGTACCAACTCGCCTGTGGCTCTACCATCGTCACCGGGCGCGTAGATTTCTTGGGGTGCGAGGGCCGATGGTCCATCAGCCGCACTGCCCGCCGTAGGACGTGCCTCCTCCATCATAATAGTTGGTGCGTCCGTCACGATACTGATATTCGCCTGAGGCACCTTCGGCTTGTAATGCCAGTTCGAGAGTGTGTCCAATTGTGAACTAATCTCTTTCCAGAGGTTGTTAACCTCGGCATGTTCCCGTATCAACTTGCGGTCTTTCGAGTCCACGTAATTAGGGTCGTTGGCACGCAAATGATCGGCTTCGTAGAGTTCAGCTAGGCTTTGTTGCGCCTTGGTGTCTTCCAGTTCAAAGCGGCTACTTCGTGGAGCTTTAGTGTCGACAGCACCTGGGCGGCGGCGAATTACCTCATCAAACTCCGCGGCGAGGATTCGGCGTTTGACAAGTTCTTCAATATCCTCGGTAGTTTCATTGGTCACGACGGGGACGGGCTTGCCAACTCTTTCAAAGTCTAGATCCTCCTCGATAAGGGAGTTGACAGGCCGTTCGACTGCACGGGCTTCACCGGCAAGCATCCATTCTTTTTTTGCCACATTGGCCGCTTCCAACCGACGAATCTCGTCGGCGATACGCGCCCTCTGCTTCTCATGTGTTGACCTGGGGGCTTGAGAATCACCAGACTCATCAACAGCATTCTCCTCGTCCTCCTCAACTTCGGATTCCTCGTCAAACAAATCACGACGAACATTCGCCATGGCACGATCGACGTCATTATCCAGAATGGGCAAGGTGGGTTGAGTCTTCGGAAGTGCGCGTGCTTTCTGAGATGAAGCCTTGCGAGGTGGCGGGGCGAAAAAGTCGGTATACTTGATGTTGCTTGTGTCCATCCAAGAAGGGGCATCCATATCGCCCATATCGGAGTCTCCCTCGTCCTCGTCCTCATCTCCATGGAGATCGGCATTACCAAAAGTTGGCCCTTCCTCCTCGCTATCATCCATATCCATGTCATCTAGCACATTTGCTTTGTTTGATGCATTGCTTTTGGCACCCGACATCACATTCCCAGCGGTAAGTGGATTTGCGTGCCAGTCCAGGTCATCATCGCTGTCGTCGGCATCCACATTCTCCCCGTTGGCGTCTTGTCTTTCCCAGAATTCAGTTTGCTTGTTGAAATCATCGATAGAAAAAAAGCCGTCATTGAGTCCAAATCGATCTTCAATATAGACCCCGGGATCTTCGGTGGATTTTGTGGAGGCTTCGTCATCCTCCTCTGGTTCCTCCTCGTCAATCATGTTCGCATCTTCTGGTTCGTTTTCGTCGGAAGGATTGGACTCGAAGTCCGACGCCTCGTCGAGATCTTCAGTGGTGGCGTCTTCCAGGGCATCATTTGACATGCTAACATCGCTTTCAGAGTCAATTCCCTCGAGATCAGAAAAGTCCAGCGAGTCCGACTCCTCTTCGCCTTCGCTGGCAGACGATGAGTAATCGCCATGTGCTGCCAGTAAGTTGACGTCTCTTTCTATTTCATTCCCAGCGGCATCGAGAATTCTTGTCGCCTGTTCCCAAATTTGGTTGGATGTGAATCCATCCACGTATAGGTTTTTCAACTGTAGAGGTGGGTATACGGAATCTGTATCGGCTTCCGATCTTTTGCGCTTCTTGTTGATCTGTCGACGGATGGTTTGCTCCTCTACAACAGAGGAAGCAAGCGGGTCAAGGATTTGTTTGGTGGAATCTGCAATTAGATTATGTAGGTCGTCATTGGGGTGGAGGAAAGTCCAGGGGGTAGACAATATCGAAGGAAGAGTCGGTTGAGAAGATGTTTGAGGCTTGGGCCCCGTCTTCGGTTTCGCCATGTTGTAGTAGTTCAAACAAGGAAGCACTTTGGTAAAAGACTCGAAAGAATAGAAAGAAAAATTGTCGCACGGAGCAGAGGACAGTAGCCAATCACATGAATGGTTCGATAAGATAAGAGACCCACTATGATTACTAACTATGTAACTACAGTGCTCTGTACATAACACAACTACCTAGGTAACATATATCGATTTAAATAACAAGGGAGCTAATTAGATCAATCGACTTGTAGGACTATTTACAGTCTCTTCAATTTATTTCTAGGATACTGAGGTCAGAAATGGAGGAAGTCATAGGTTACTCAACGACCGGGGCTTGCCTGCGATGACAGGTCAAATTGAAAGGACTTAGGTACCTATGTATACATATAATGTATCTGTATGTTGTAATTAGATTGATTCACCCCCTTGGTTCTAGTTGAATGATTGCTATTATATACAATGCTTGTATCGTTACGTCAGACATAGCCCATCTTATGGCTCTGCCGAAGGGGATATGATTAGCCATCAGTCACCGCCTCAATGACAGCAAAGTGCAATCATTTGCCGCTCAATGGCTTTTGGACAAATTCTCAATGTACTGGCGTTTTTTTCGACGGCCTAACGTCATATCTATATCAACCCCAGCGTCTAGACCTGGGCTCGTCTGTCTGAACTCCGCCTCTCAAGATATGTCAAGGTAGGCCAAACTGACATCTTTTTGGTGGCCCTGATCTCCTTTTCTTGCCATTTACGTGCTCTGTGGGCCTCAATCCGCTTGAGTGTATATCTGGCTCCAAGAGCTGGAAGCGTCATGGTGACGGAACGGCTTCAAACCTGGGTTAAAATGGCAGCCTCTTCAGGGAGTCTAAGCATTTGAACTTGCAGGAGTCAACTCTATTCAATTATCCGACACGGATATCTTCGATCAGCCTCCCATTTCTCAACCATAATGTCTCCAGCTGCCCAATATACAGAAAGGCCGGCAAGCGGGTCCAAGTCCCAGTTCCAGTCAGGTGCGGGAAGTCCCCTCCCAGTTGGGATTATTCGATTATGTACTAATATCTTGTTGGAATCACAAACAGGCCACAAGATCCCTATTCAACATCTGACAATGCCAGGCCTACAAGCCGATATGGAAGATCCAAAGCCCGTCTCCTCCTATATTCCGACTGAGGATGGCGGCTACCAGCTCTACAAGGCCGCGGGTAAACTTGAAGGAAAGAAAGCCATTATTACAGGCGGAGACTCGGGAATTGGGCGGGCCACGGCAATTTTTTTTGCAATGGAAGGTGCATCAAGCCTGATAGTTTACCTGCCCGAGGAGGAAAAAGATGCGCAGGAAACGAAGAAGAAAGTTGAAGAAGCCGGGCGTGAATGTTACTGTCTGGCCATTGACATCCGCAAAAAAGAGAACTGTCAGAAAATTGTTGACACGGCTCTTCAAACCATGGGTGGCATCGATATTTTGGTCAACAATGCCGCCTTCCAAGACATGCTGAGTGACATCAGTGAACTGGATGAGTAAGGGGTTTCCCGCCAATCCGTGTAGTGGTTAAACTTACCATTTCTACAGGGAGCAGTGGGAACGGACTTTTGACACCAATATCCACTCTTTCTTCTATCTGTCCAAATACTCTCTTCTTCATATGAAGCGCGGATCGACTATCATTAACTGCGCTTCTGTCAATCCGTATATTGGCCGGGGTGATCTGCTGGACTATACGTCGACTAAGGGGGCGATTGTCGCATTCACGAGAGCTCTATCGAATCAACAAATTAAGAAGGGCATTCGAGTCAACTGCGTTTGCCCAGGGCCAAGTAAGTGGTACCGAGTTGGGAAATGAGTAACCTGCTAACCGACATTTCCAGTCTGGACTCCACTGATTCCATCCACAATGCAGACTGCTGCAATGGAACAATTCCATGCTGTTCCAATTGGCCGGCCAGGGCAGCCTAGTGAGGTCGGAACTTGCTTTGTTTTCCTTGCAAGCCAGGACAGTAGCTATATCTCTGGACAGTGCCTACATCCCAATGGCGGCATGATGGTGAATGGGTAGCTGGAAATAAAAAGGACTCGAAGTCAGGAAAATCCGCACAGTTGTGTGTGGTACCGTGAAGAATAAAAATGGTAGTCGTAGATGCCCATAGATGGAAAAATAATCACTGCTCCCAGTACAACATTATATCTTCCAAGGTTGTAAGATTTTTTCTCAACCCATAGTCAAGGTCATGCTTGTCTTGGAATATCCATAGGTATGAGACGATAATGTAGTCTACTGAAATGATCATACTGCAGATCAATGAATTACTCAACCCTATGCCAGTGGAAATCATTTTGATGTCTTTTCGTTGATTTCTTCTCGTCCTCTTCGTTGGAATTGAAGTAGTCGAGGTTGGCTGAAGATAAATTATACAAGAGGACTTCAGTTGAAAGCAGCACCATAGAATATTGAAGAAATTGGAGGATCACGACCCGGACCTAAAGATTGATATACACAGGAATAAGACACACAAGACTCCACGATAGCTGAATGGATTTTAGACCACCGTGCATGATAGTTCAAGCAAATAAAGGGAAATCACGCATTAAGCTCAACGACGGTACCACATGCGGGTGATACGGGTATGTCTCATTTTCTTCTGCAGTTGGAAAATGCCATACATCAGTGCCTCGGATGTTGGGGGGCCTTCATTTTATTAGCAATGTTGATATGGAAGAAGGCGAGAGAGACTCACATCCAGGAACGTAAACATCCACAGGCACAATGCGATCACAACCTCGAACCACGGAGTAGCTGTAGTGGTAGTAACCACCACCGTTGGCGCAGCTGCCCATACTGATCACCCACCGGGGGTCTGGCATCTGATCATAAACTTGGCGGAGAGCAGGAGCCATCTTATTGGTCAATGTACCAGCCACAATCATCACGTCGGACTGCCGCGGGGAGGCTCGGAAGATGATACCCAGACGATCTTGGTCGTAGCGAGGGGTGGAGAGGTGCATCATCTCAACGGCGCAACAGGCCAGACCGAAAGTCATAGGCCACAAAGAGCTCTGGCGAGCCCAATTGGCAACCTGGTCAAGTGTGGTCCTAGAAATAGAGGGAGGCGAGGTCAGTAGCGTGGCATGGGCTCGAGATGGGGGCGCACGTACAGGACATATTGCATAGCGCCTTCCTTTTTCTCTTGGCTAGCCAAAGGCACCTCTGCCCGCACCTTACCCGAGGCAGACAATTGCTGACCCGATGATGGCTGGCGTTGAAGAGCAGTCGCAGATTTCACGGACGAGGTGGACAGGGCGGCAATGAACTGCGGGCGAAGGCATAGCGCTAGCCGAGGGCGCGCTGAGTTGACAATCAGTAACAGAAATAATGAAGCCCAAGGGGAATTTGCATACATAATGCACCAGTGATGGCGGGTCTGGCCATGGGAAGCATCATATCGTTGGGAAGTGAAAGATGATCTTAAGACCCAGGAGCTTCACAGGTGGCGGGCGTTCTCTTGGGTAAGGGAGGACTTTTGCCGGCATTTGCGAGGGAACATTAAGAATGACGCAGGTATCGGTATGGTGTTTCAGAGTGACATAAGCGGTTTAGAATGAAATGATTGGATTATACCGAAAATAACATAACAGTATTGTCAGAGCGGTGAGAGGATGGTAAAGGCATTTAACTTCGTAGTGATTGGTCTATTGGGATTATTGCCTAAATGTAGCCTGAAATTCTAGGCAATAATCTGCCATTGGCTTACTGTCGTTGGTTTAACTGAAATATAGCTAAACTCACTTCCCCAGCTTTCTACCCCTTCCCCCGCGGTGAGAGATAAATTACACCGGGTCTAATCTTCCACGTCAAGGGACTGGATGTAGATTTACTCTGCAGGATGGCTGGTCCCAGAATAGCCTGCATCGGGGTGATTGGGAAAGCTGTACGTGACGGGGTGGCTTGGATTATGTCTCCCGAATTCATCTTTGCTATCACTAATACCTTGTGAAATCTGTTACAGGATAACCCCCTTCATATCGCCCTGTTCCCACCATATTCCGACTCAATGATTGAATTTTCGTTCCTGCTCAATTCGTGTCTTGATATTTTTGAGATTCGTCGAAAACAAACCTCCATTGATCAGGATCTTGGCCTTCTCCATGCCATTGACGAAAGGCTGGCTGCCTACGGCTGGCTTACAACCACAGGTGTGAAACTTTTGATTATTGTGGATCTTTTTGGCCCCGAGGCTACCAGTGCAAGATTGCCAGGTCCTGCAGTCAGTGGTCTTAGGGATTCGGATCTGAAGCCAGTATGTTGCAGCATTTACCCTTTGTTTCATTCTTTCCTGGAGCAGAGACTGAAAATTCGGATTAGGCATTTCGGGCCTTACAGAGCGCATATATCCAGCTTCTTCAGAATCCATTCTACTCTCCAGATGACCATGTCCCCACACCGGGGGTAACGGCCGGGCCAGCGTCCTCTTGCCAATCAATTTCGAATTCAAGATTCATAGGGGATGTTAAACGCATAGGTGAAACCTGGGTGCCGGGGGGCGGACTGTAATTTAGCATGGGTTGGAAGCGTCCTTGGTTTGGAGATAATCATAGCAAGTTTTCGCCTGGACAAAGCTTTCAAGTTACGACTCCCAACTGTTAAGAGAAATCGATAGCAATAAAGTTATACAATTTGGATGATTTGAATGCTTTGGACCAGTCACGGTGGTTTGTGGCGTAGAGGCTTTATAGATTGGACAATATAATTTACATATTCAAAGGCTTTATGAATATACAGTAGAGGACACCTAGTAAAGCCCCAGTTCATAAGTACCCACTCCTTTTACATTAGCAAGCACCTGCTCCCTCTCACTCAATTCCGTGGGGGCACCGAACTATTGTCTCTAAATTTCTTTTGGGTTCTGGCTCAATTGCAGAAGTGTCATTTGAAGTCGGAGGGATAAATGTGGGCAGCTCAGGTGCAGGAGACTTCAGACTCAGTTTGCTCCAAAGCATTCAGTGTTTCTTCCATTTCCTTTGGATTGCAAATAGCCCACACCCCGCCGCCCTTCGTGTTGACTCTTCCAACTTCCTTGCCAACCAGATTCCGGCCCACCTTGCCAGGTCCAATGCCGATCCACCGCTGCACTCCTTTGTTTTGATGGAGGTAACGGATGCTTTCCCACCACCGTACCGTATCAGTACATTGCCTTGACAAGAGATGCTGTAAATCTTGCTTGGATTTGAAGGGTAAGGCGGAGACGTTGGAAATGCACGGAATGATGCCGGGGAAATTTATATCCACCTCTTGCATTGCAATCTTCATGTCATCTGCGGCAGGAAGCATGACCGGGCTGTGGAAGGGACTATCGCTTTTGAGCCTCACGGCACGAGGATCATGTCCTCCGAACTGGCGAAGCTGCACAAGAAGGGCCCGGATCTTTTCGATGCTACCGCTGAGTACGATTTGGTTGGGGGAGTTTATGTTGGCCACCATCACTTGTGGAATGGGGGGGTGACTGGTGTCATCGTGGTGGGAGGTCCCCAGGCCCAGAAATTCATAAACGGCGCGTAGCAGACCCTCGAGATGATCGGGCTCACAAATAAGCGCCACCATGCCATAGCTATCACCTGATTGTTCAACCATCCGCCGTGTGCACTGAGCCATCACCTCGGCCCGGCGACGAACCAATCGAAGTGCATCGGCAAATTGGAGATGGCGGGAGGCGACTAATGCCGCAAACTCTCCCAGGCTGTGGCCTAAAGTGACATCAATCCGGGAGCCAATATCGAAGTGGAAATCTTCCTCCAGAATTCGAAGGATGAGAACAGATACCGCCATAATCGCTGGCTGTGCATTCTGGGTTTGGTTAAGTCGTGAATTGGGACCATCACGGATGATCTGAGATAGCTTAAAGCCAAGAATAGAATCCATCTCATCCAGGAGTCTAGCTGTGGTCCGAGGGAAATGGCTCATCCAAGTATTGGCCATTCCCACTCGTTGGACACCATGCCCTATAGGAGATAGTTAGGCCGTGTTGACGATCCAAAGCGAATAAGAGTAGGCAAACCTGGAAAGAAGAGGGCCGTATGTAATTCTCTCTCGAGACGTGGAGGTCGCATAATAGTGCTCCACCTCACGGCCGCCGACGAAGCCCGGACTAGGGCCTGGTGTAAGGGATGTGTCACTACGGGGGCCATTCTTCCTAAACTGCGAACACAGCAACCCCAAACTTCGTCATTATACGATCCACATATCCCATGGGCATATTGGTTGTCGTGGTTATTGTGAAGAGTGGAAAGCGTGCAGTCTCAGGAGCTCTTATCCGAATGCCGATGTGGAGGGGAATCTTGTGTTCACGTGAGTTGGTGAGATTCCGAGTTCCCGCCCACATTCTATTGTATCGGGACAATCGGACCCGAGCTAGTGTTAATACATTAGCTTAAAGTGCCTATGTAAACATGTTCACGAGATTATGATATACTAGAAAATTTATATTACAAAATCATATTGAACTTGGTTGTTGTGTTCGGTATATATGAATTTGACATAAGATAAATATCCCAAGCGAAATATATCCGGAAAAGTAACGAAATTGACATAACATAGGTGTTACGTTTTCTCCCTTCTCTCTTGGACGAAGAAAGCCGCTTAAATGTAAACTCTCCCCTTAATACAAGTATAGATAGCCATCTAACTAATACTACTCGATGGTGGTATAGACATGCCGATGGTGAAGGCGCGTAGCCAAACACGTGGAGTTCTTGTCCTGTGGCAACCGCGTTTAGATAGCGGTCACAATAGGCAATATGCCCATAAATGCTGCGTTATATTGCTTCCTTCTTCTCATATCTTCTAACCGATGAAAACTGACTAAAGCGATCATTACAATTATTTTTGTACGCTTTGAACCGTATCCGCTCCCCATTTGTTACCTCTAACATTCAGGCTGGCACACCGCCTTCCTTACAAGCGCGGGCCATCTTTTGTTGTTGATCCTTGGCTTTTCCACATATCAAAACTTGGGCGCATTCCACTACTCTTCATTTGGCCTCCGGCCACCGAATTGAAAGTGAATACTGCGCGCAATTACCCCCAACATGTTTGTTCCCAAGGCAGCCTTACGAAACCCTCGGAGGCGCCCACGCACGAGCTCTGATGATTCGGTGAAGCCACCAAAAGCAAAGAGACAACGCTCTGTGTTGCGACAGGAAGGAAATTCGCCATCTGTCATTGCGGACCATGATAATGGACGAGAGCTCGTCGAGTCGGCCACTTCATTATCGCTCAATGATCATTTAGATGGTGATGCGCGTCTCCCAATCAGAGGTGTGAAGCCAAACGAAGAGCCGAACAACGATCTTGAAGGTGCAATTGTTTTGGTAAGTCTAGGCCTTTGTTCTCAGCTTTTACTCGCCGATGGAGCTCTTCTTGATATACCGATATGCACGACCAACCGGCTGATCTGTTACTATGAGTGATCTAGTCCAGCACAGATTACTACACCGTCGACCAACTCCCAGCGTTACCAGATCAAATTAGGGGCGCCCAGTCAGGTAATAACTCTAGAATTTCATCGATACGACCGAGTCATCGAGCTGACTCCTTGAACCCCAACACAGAACCGCTTAAATGCTTCTTCGCAACGGGTCAAGATTACGCACTCGCTTTGACACACTCAAATGCAGTTGTTTGGCCCTATTCTGTCCCAAATTCAACACCATCACCATCAGAGACCTTCACGGTGTCCATTCCCGAATCATGCAGAGAATCCAGTGGGCCCGTGCCGCTAGGTGTCCTAATCTCGGCTGCCACAGGGGAATATCCGGGACTCTTGGTCATTATCCCGTCAACAGGGAAAATTATCTACTGGGAAACGGTGTCCGGGGCTGCAACTCTAGGGTTATCTCGCCAAAAACAGAATGGAATCCAAGGGTCTATACCAGGTCTTTTTTCCGGCGAATATGCCACCGATATCATGAATTGCGAGCCTTCGGGAATTATTGCAACTTTCTCATCAGGACGTGCGGCTCATATAAACCTCAGAGACTCACAAGGGAAACCCTCTGTGTTCGTGAACTTCCTGAGGAGTGCAACGGGCATGGGAGGAGGTGGATTTCTTGGAGGAATCAAGAATGTTCTAGGTGGGGGCTACTGGAGGAAAGAAGTCACAGCCGTGCACGCAGGTGGATCTCGCCAGCGAGGCCAACGTGATGTGATTATCGCAACTTCAGCCGGCACTGTGGAAATATGGGATACCCACTGGAACCATGGGAATGCTTTAAAGAAGAAATATGATGCCAAAGATGATATTCTTACTGCGCTACCATGCATATCTCAGGATGCAGGGAAGTTGGTGGGGGAGCCCGATCTGAAGGTTATGGACTTTGCATACTCTAGCCAGCAATCTTCGGATGAGCTTGGTCACCAGGATTCAGATGAATCGTGGCGACTATTTCTGGTCGTGAGCTCTGCGCAGTGGCTTGATGCCAAGAAGGTTTTCGTTGTTGAAGTGCATCTGACTGGAAAAGAGTCTCAGGTGCTATCCACCCGCGCTGTAGATCTCAACAGCATTCCGGCTCAACGAGAGGAATTCAAACCGAAGATATTGGTTTCGAAATCTGAAAGCGTTGCCTTCATACTGATAGGACAATCAATCATTGTCTTATCGCTCACAAGCGCCATACAGGAGACACCGAGCTCTCAATTGCTCCAGGGTTCGGATGCACTGTTCCTACCTTTCCAGGATACCATTCACCTCCAATCTGGCGCAGACCACGAAATCCTGGGATATGGTACAGAGGGTTTCTCGGGGAGTGATAGCCGCGCTTCGTGTGTAATGATGGTTCGAAACTTCGGTATCATCCGTGTGAATGTGGCCCCCCAGTACCCAACAGACGACCGAGCAGATGAGGGTAAACTTAGTGCAAAGCACAAGCTTGAGCAGGCAATATTCTTCGGAACAATGGCGAGGAATCCTTTGGATTTAGTTGGTGACGGCGGCTTAAGGTTTTCTCCCGATGAAATCGAACAAGCGTCGTTAGAAATCTGCGGAGACCTTCTTCGGTCAGAGTCGCGATTCATCCCTAACCAATCAATCTCAATTGAAGAAAATCTACGCCTGAGAGCAAAAGCTCTAGACGACCTTGCGTCGTTGCTGGGGCAGAAGGGCAACCCGCTAAGCCGCCCGGCCAGGTGGGAGTTGCTATGGGGTGCAGAGAAGCTTGCCGCTCAAAGAGCCATGTGCACGCTGGAGAATGCGTTTCGGTCTAAAGATGAGAGCCTCTTTATCAGCCATGTCATTGACTCTATGAACGACAAATTCAAGACAACCCCCGCCACTAGCTCAACGGGTGAACCGACAGACCCTACGCGTCATTGGTTCCTACGAGACTCCTTTCAGATGGAACATATTATTCCATGGATAAAAAATGCGATCAAGCCCCGTCGCGGTAATTCCTCGAAGCATGCGCGGAAATTGTCTGAACAGATTCTCCAAGCCAGTGAGGTACTTCTTGCGATCATGGAAACAGCCTACAACTTTCGCGATCTGCACGCTTCCTCGTACGGTCTCGGAGATGATTTTCTGGAAGACGGTGTCCTCGCTGACGGATATGAAGACCTTCCAGAACCCTGGACATCCAGAGCAGTAGGCTATACCGAGACAGGACACCTACTTGACTGGGAGCTAGACAGCTGTCGCTCTTGGATCCAGCAGAAGACAGCAAGCGCTGATGCGCCTGACAGTCAAACTTTGAAGAAGATTGCCGAGAACAGTGCCCGCCATCTCCGTGTCCTCGGTCAAATGCACCGGGAGCGAACCCGCTGGCTTGCTGCTCAAGGCAACCCAAAATTAACAGATGAGAGTCTTTCCATTGAGCAGGCACATGTCAAGGAGCGCAAATGGCAACTTTTCAAGCTGGCCGGAATTGGTCATCTCCAGGATGCGCTCAGCCTGGCGGAGCGGTTTCGAGACATGTCAGCACTGGTCGAGCTCATAATTGAGCTCCAGGATCAGGTGAAAAGCCAGCAAGTCCATGGTGATTTGGCAGATGCTCCAGCCTCCGGAGAGAGTGAGGCTGATGTTGCGTATCGAATCTCGCAATATTTTGAAAAATTTGGCGAATCATGGGCGGATGCGTACTTCTCACGGCAAATTTCTATGGGTCACCCGGGAGCGTTACTTTCTATGCGAAAGTACCAACCATCGATCACCCGTTTCCTGCGAAACACACCTGCATATTCTAAGCTAAGCTGGATTAATGATGTTAACGGTGAGGAAGATTACGAAACTGCTGCAATCTGTCTGGAAAACCTAGCCATTGGCAGCGAAAAGCAGCTATGGTGTCACCGCGTCCAAGTCTCATTAGCAAAACTCAGCCGGTTGGCTTCGCGTGAGGGTACTCCATTTAGCGATCACGCGCCTGCGTTGCAGGAGGACATCAGACGCCTGGATGACTACAGCGAAGTCGATGAAGTGCAAGAACTTCTCCAAGTTCACGTTCAGCCTGTTTTAGAGGGTGCAATTGATCAGAAGGCCGAGGCAGAACTGGCGTTAGATTACTTTGGAGGTCACCTTGTTGACGATCGCCCTTCCCTGCATGAGATACTTGGCGATATTTTCTCTACCCTAGTGAGCCGAAGGATTGTCGGTGCGGACGGCTTGATTGATTTATTGACTCTGATGGGCTCCCCTGCCCAGTCCTCTGAAGAGAGAGATAGTGAGCTTTCTGGCCGGGAGTTCTATCAAGCTCTCCGGGTGCTTGACCACAGCCGCTATGCTCAACGGGATCCATCATATGTTTCGGCATTGCGGAAATTGATCTGGCGACGATGCATGATCAAGGATGACTGGGAGGCCCGCGGAAAGGCGGCTGAGGAATCTAATGGAGATACCAGTAGCGCTGCTAGTTCCACTGCCCTCCATCACACTCTTTGCTGCTGTCTAGCCGGTAAGTCACATTAGCCTCTTGCTACTTCTCTCAGCCTAACACTATATATAGATCATGCCGGTGTAGGCCCCCAGTCTCTGTACAAGCCTATTTCCCCAGCCGATGGTCTCATGGCTGAATCAGAATCAGAAATTCTTGTCTCCCGCTTTCGCCCCGAGCAAAGAGCCCGGGTGGCGATTGACTTAAAGCGAGAAAGTGATCTGCTACAGGAATACATCAAAACAGGGAAGCTGGACTTCTGGTATCAGAATATCCTTTCCTCCGTTGCGTCCCTGTCATCTACTGGAGGTGCTGCTCTGCCTGGGGGCTCTGATCTTGGTGGAATATAGTCTGTAGATCTGTCAGAAACTACTGACAGGAGGGTTTGAGGGGCTTGGTCTCTAGTGTCAACGAGGGAATATGGGCTTAGCTTTGAGAGCATAGGCAGTTCTGAACCCTTTTTATTACAAAGCAATCTACTGAATTCAACAGAAGGCCTTCTTCTTTCTTACAGGTTCTCCGGTGCATTAGCAGTAGTTTTCATGCTGATACTTTTCTGTTAAATTGGCACCTAACTATAAAAGGCATCCTACTCGATGAATGTGTAAATCGCCATTCTGGTTTCATTATGCAGCGGGAGGGGCCATGGCTCTCAACTGGAGTGTAAATGCAGCGTTAATACTTGATGCTTCCCTGGTCCGTTTCACTCTCGTTGCTGCTGCTGGTAGAGTCTACTTTGGTCACCGCAATTTCCTTCGCCACATTCACATCAGGTGTATCGTGGAGCTGCTCTTCGAAGACGGGTTCAGGCTCAGCGATCTCGAATTTTGTCGTGAAATCTGTAAGGCCCTGAGTGCTGCTATTGGAACGACGGCGATTATTGGTGAAGGTATATCCACAATCCTGTGATTCATCACCCGAGCGGCCCCTACCAGGTAGCTCAGTTAATCTGATGTCTTCTTATATCAAGCATATATAGAATGACCAGTTCTCACCAATTAGCTTTACCGCCTCCATCTTTCTTGGTCTTTCGCGGATCGGCATCAGTAGGGCCCGACTTCCCAAAGTAACGCGGCAGCTGTTCATGAGCCACTATGCCATCGACAAGGTGATCCCTATCAGTGAGTTTGTGGGAACGAGTCACTGGGTAGTCAGCATGAATCAGATGTATCTAGGGTGTGAGGCACTTTACTTGTGAGTAGATAGACTGATACTTGGTATATTGCTTGGGAAATGATAAGAAGATAACAAAGGATGTGTGACTGTCTGAGAAAGTGAGTTGCGTGACTTATGACCTCATATAGAGATGCGGGGTTGAACTAAATCCGGCCCCACAAACCTTAATATAATAGAAGTATAGATGAGTATTTATTTAATTATAGTGATATATAAACTATGAGTCATACAATGCAACTATCTATAAAAGAAGATAAAGTCCGTAGGCTCGGATTAATAAAGATATAATTCCTAGCCCTTAATCAAAAATTCTCTATATCTAGGCTTCGGCAGGACCCAATTTTGGACCCAATCTTGGCAATGCCAAGGACCCAAGGACCCAATTAGGACCCAACTTTTTGCATAAATATGTATAAATCATCCAAAATAGGAAATTCTTGGCGTTTTTATGTATTTTTATGTAAAAAGTTGGGTCCTAGATTTAAAATCATTGGGTATTGGGTCCTAACCTTGGACCCAAATTGGGTAATGCCGAAGACTACATAGAACCAAGAAGCTCATTTAGACTGAGTTGAATAACATGCGCGATACAGGGGACCCGAATCAGGGTAATATCATCTGACATAGATTGCTGAAGGGTGTCGACTAAGGTCTTATTGTTTGATGCATTATCAGTGACAACTGCAAGAACTCGATCCTCAATTTTATGTCGCTGAAGGATCTCCAGGAGTACTACACTCAGATTTGCACCAGAGTGTGTTCCATAAAGTGGTTCGAATCCAAGAAGGATCTCACGATACTGCCAGTCCTCATCAATAAAATAGCCACTGATAGCCATGAACGCCTGTGAGAATGGAGATGTCCAGCAATCAAGCGCAATTGATATCTTAGACCCAGCAGGTAGCCTTCGGAGTAAATCTTCTTGTCTCTCTTTCACTGTAGTGTGTAGCCGGTTTCTAATACGTTTTTGTGACGGGATCTCAGGGCATGTTGGGGCAGTTTGGGCCATTCTGATAAGGCTATGAAATTCAGGGTGCTTGACTAGTCGGAATGGAAGCCGTGCGACCGTAAGGAAAGTAAGAAGCTTCTGTTCCCATGCATCTTGTGTAAATTTGTGATTGGTTAAAGGGTTTCTGCTCTATAGCGTTGAAAGTTAAGCGTTGAGCGTGAATATTAATTAAAGATATGTTTTTGTGCACAAAAACACGTCTCTTAATGATCGAAGAGAAAGTTGGAAAAATAGAAGAATAGATGAATATTTATACTTACAGCTGTTTGTATAAACTGGGTAATACCAGATGCTTGCGTCTTATTCTTAGTATAATTGCGACAATTAATACCCTTTAAATGCTTGTTCATTGTCGAAGTTCCATGGCGCATACTCGTTCCAGCGCATGGAGATTGAGGGTGCTCAAGGATTTGCCCGCAACGTCTGCACATTACCTTTGGTGCACCATCAGCGGCATTTGCTACCTGATCGAACTGGGTCCAAACTTCAGAAAAGTGGTTTGAGTCCCATCGTACCCTACTTTGTTTCCCAAAGTCGGTCTGAAGCCACCATTCTACCCAATCACTATGTGTCATGCTTTCATAGAGAATGTAGCCCTTTCGACGATCTGGGCCAACGCGTTTTAGAGAGGAAGGGATCGTGAGAGGGGCGGATGGTCGAATAAACTCTTGATCAAAGGAATTGGTTGTCTGCTGGCTGACTGAGAGTTCGGGTGTATATAAAAGATGTGAGTCCTCTGGTGGAAAATAAGGAAGATTATCTATATCACCATCGTAGATAGATGATGAGAAGCCATCAGCATCAGAGTATTGGAGTTGAGACATATAGAAAGTAAAGAGGGGTAGTAGATGGTTTAGAAGAATATGAGAGCAGTAGGCACTTACGTGGAATTTTCAATGCTGTAAATAAGGGAATTTAATAATAAAGAGGGGGGTTGACCATGCTGTATAGTGAAAAACTGAGTATGTTGATCTATCACAACTTGACTTATAAAGCATGGTTCCTATTGGTAGACCTCGCCAAATGGGCGGGTTGGGTTTCGACCCTTGACCCAAAACCCGCCAAGAGATTAAAATACACGTAACATATACCTGATTACATCACTCTATATCTGGTATTGGTTGTATTTCAACAGTAATACTGTAATATACAGGTAAATGGGTTCTTGGCGGGTTCGCGGGTATTCCTTCGGGTACCCAAAAAAGCAATATGGCGAGGTCTACCTATTGGATAGAATTTATGGGTTATCAGGTAACCCGCAAGAAACCCGCAAGAAACCCGCAGAAACCCACAAGAAACCCATAAGAAACCCATAAAAACCCATAAAAACCCATTGAATTTATGGGTTACTGAAGGCCTTAGGGGTTAATGATTTCTATAGAAATCGTTGATCTCCTGATTTTTCAGGCTATGAAAGTATTACTAATTGCTGTAGAAATGGCTGATAAAGTCTGCCACTGAACGACAGAGTCTAAGATAGAGAGAGTATATAAAAGTACTGCTGATTTCTATAGAAATCAGTCATAGATTTGATATTAAAAAAGTTGAAATTGAGCTGATTTAGGTAGGGGAGAGAAGGTCCACAAATCTCCTAGAAGATACACTTGAAGAGCTCTACATGAAATATATATATTTCCACCCCAAATAACCATTTCCTACCTAAACTCTTTTAAATAACCACAACCTACCTTAAATACATTAAATCCTAAAGGCAATCTTATTACCAGACTTAAAGTTTTGATATACAACCTAAATCCTTTTAAATTCATGATACTAATGATTGAATAACGAGAAATTCAAAAGCGTGACAGAAACATGTGTAAATAACAGTAATTAATTTCATGAATAATCAAATTTATCCATCCTATTTAGGTATAGCGTTAGAAATTTATGCAAAGATGGGCTAGCGTGGGTAACCCGCACCCGAACCCGCAACCCGCATGGGGCGGGTTGCGGGTTGACCTGACCAACCCATGGGTTTTGCGGGTTCGGGTTGCGGGTTGACTTTACCTACCCATTTGCGGGTTATGGCACAGACTAACCTGGACCCAACCTAACCCTTGGGGCCCCAATTGGGTCATAAATATAGCAAACATGCCAAGCTTTTTATTATAGCATGTTTGTAGTACGTTTTAGGGCCCTATATATATGGAATTCTTTGATTTTACTTATTATTCTCCTTTTATCTACTATCATATATATAAATTACCCATAATATATCTTATTATTATTAGTTTCAAAAATAAAATAAATCACAAGAGGTTCTCAGAATATGGTGGAACTACCACTCATTTCAAATATATATCTTGAATTTCAAATTTTTTATGAATGCATAAAATCAGTCTTATCGAGATTTCTCCACTTCAACCGATCGGATATGATTCAAATTAAAAGTATAGGTTAATATAAGCTTTTTCTATATATGTCTATAATTTTATCAAAATCAACCCGATAGAAGTAGTAGAATACAGAGGATACAAAAGCATAAAATTATGAAAATTCAGGGGTAAATTATGCAAAATAGGACCCAAATTAGGTCCTGCCGAAGCCTAATATTACCTATTATTATATACTATAATACTACTTGATTTCTTAAAATTTCTCAATAATAATATAGAAATAAAGTAGAAATAAAAGATGGAAACCAGAATAGTGTTAAAAAACAGTAATCTATTAGGATGACTGAGCAACATTATGCGTCTAAATTAGGAAAGGTCAACTTTTTTTATATAAATGCGGGCGGCCCTCAAAACGTTTTTAATAAGGTCTAGCTATTAGTTACTATAAATAAGATATATACTTTTATAATTAAGAGATAGGTTTTTATATATAAAAACCCCACTATCTAAAATTTTAGGAGTTGATTATTTCTATAGAAATTAGTAACTATTATTAATCTAATTAAAATTTAATAGATAAATTTTAATAGATAATAATTAAAAATATCTAATTAATTATATAAAAGCTAATTAGATAATTAGAGCGCTTCTATATATAACTAGAGATATAAGATATAGATAAATACCTATTATCTGTACTTTTATCTAAACTTTCTTTAATCTTATACTCTCTCTTATATACTCTCTCTTACTTTTACTCTTTTTATTATTACTAATTTTACTCTTTCTACCCTTTTTACTCTCTTTACTCTCTTCTAAAGATTAGATAAAAGTAAGCTCTATCTAGGCTTTATTATAGGCCTATCTATAGATAAAGGCTCTCTATCTATATCTATAGGCCTAAAAAAGCCTATAGGTACCTAATTCTACTGGTTTCTATCTAATTTTTCTTATATAATCTAATAATTTATCTGAAATTAATTCTATTATTTACCCCTATTTTTATTGAAATATATACTATCTACCCTATTATCTATTTTCTCTATTATATTTTTATAAAATATCCCTATTTATAAATAGATAATATATATCTTTATTAGTATAATAGCTATTTTTAATAGATAAGAGTAGGGTATAGGATATATTATAGAGTAGTAGTTAATAATCTTACCAAGAGATAAAGATATATATTTTATATATATATACCCTTACTACTTTTCTAGTTATACTATCTCTAGTACTAAACTTACTCTAAAAGTATATTTAAACTATTTTAAAGTAAAATCTAATAAATTAGACCCTCTATTATCTATATTCTTTATTTAATTTATAAAAAATAGCTAGAAATAGTATAAAAGTTCGGATAAAAGGTTTGAAATATTAGACTTAGATAATTTTTCTTAGTAAATACTAGCCCTATTTAGTATAATTTATCTTTTTTACTCTCTTCTCTTATTCTTCTCTTATTCTTCTTTTTTATTTACCCTTTATATATACTCTATATATCTTAATTTTTATTTTATAGTAATAGTTATAATAGTATTAATCTATCTAATTCTATATTATTAATTTAGCTACTATACTCTCTACTATCTCTATTACCCCTTCTACTAGTATTTTAGACTATTAAAATTTAAACTTTTAAGTATACTATCTAGATACTATCTAGATAAAGATAAAAAATAAAATTTTATTAATTAATAGCTAAAAACCTAATATAGGACTAAACTAGCTAGTAATCTAATGAAATAAGACTAAAAATATTAATCTTTTAAGATTTAGATAAATCTATAGTAAATTACTAATCTATAGACTGGAGAACCTAAGATTATATATATCTACTATAATATCTTATTTATATATCCTAATTAGAAGATAGCTAGTATAAATATAGTCTAGTAATAAGTATCTTATATAGAAAGTAGTAAAATAGGTCCTTTTTTTTATCCTATCTTTTTATCCTATCTTTTTTCTAGCGAAAAAGCTAATAAAGTATTTAATAATAGATCTTAAGATCTCTAATTACTAATATAACTATATCTTCCTTAGATAATCTATAGAAAAAATAGCTTTTAATTATTTTTATTAGTCTAAATCTTTCTTTTCATCTAATGAAAAGCCTATATTTCTAGAATCTTCTATAGCTGATCTAATTAGTCTATTCTATTCTATCTTTTCTTTATAATTAATTAATTCAATATTAGTTAGAAAAATAATAATCTTATAATAAAGAGCTATTCTTAATATCCTACTCTCTACTTTAAAGCTTTTATTTAGTCTTATTTATTAGATCTCTCTCCTTTAATAATATTCATAGCTATAATAGATTATTTTCTTAATGAATTTTAGGATTATAGAGGAATACTTTTAAAATTTAAGTTTTTATTAAGAATCCATTCTAATAAAAATTATATAAAAATAGTATAAATTTTTATTAAAATATATAATTTATAAGACGAAATTATAGCTATTATAGCTAATAATATATTAAATAAATATATTTTAGTTATATCTCTTTAAGCTAAATACCCTATATACTCATTTATTAGAAATACTTATATAGCCTATATAATTTAGCTAAGCTTAAAGTAGCTACTTAGTATTATAGACCTACCTTAAGTATATCATATAAAAGAAGATAAGGATTAACTAAGTTCTTAAGAATCAGTAATATAGTATAATATAAAATTTAGAAATATCTAGAAAACCTTAGGAATAGATTATTATAGACTTTATTACAAAGTTACTAATATTTGAAGAATATAATATAATTATAGTTATGATTAATAAGCTTATTAAATATATATATATATAATTCTACTAATAGAAAAAATTAATATATAAGAAATAGTAGGATTATTAATATGATATATTTTTATAAATTATAGATCACTAAGGAAAATTATATCTAACTATAATAAGCTATTTATTTCTAAGATATAGTATTTTTTTCTAGATTAAATTAGGATTAAATATAGACTCTCTACTATCTACTATCTATCAACTAATGGCTAAATAGAATATATAAACTAAAATATAGAATCATATCTAAGATATTATCTAAATTATTAATAGGATAATTAGATAAAACTATTACTAATTATATAGTTTATATATAATAATATAATAATATAATATATATAATAATAAAAGAATCACTCTTCTTTATAAGTTATAGATATAATCCTAATATAATCAGAGAAGCTATTAGTAAGGATATAATAATAATAAAAAAATATTAAGATAAAGTAACTAAGTAATAAATTAGACTATTAAAAATTAGGACAATTTAGAATAAAAAATAAATAGGACTAGTAAACTACTATTTAAAACTATCTAAAAGTAGAAAATATATTTTTATATTTTTTATATTTTACTACTTAAACTAGTACTAAAAGAAATACTAATTACTATTAATATTGAAATTATAGAAGATATAGAATAGGAATATAATATTAAAGAAATCCTAAGCTATGAGAAGATTAAAGATAAGTCTTACTATTTGGTAAGATGGTAAAGATATAATATCTTAAATAATATATATATAGGAGTCTATTAAGAGCTTAATAGGCTACCCCTAGCTAGTTTAGTAATACTACTAATAGGCGAAGAAGACTTCTTAAAGTCTACTAAAGCTAATATATTAATTTCATCTTAAAAGAAAGAGAATAAAGGACTAATAGATATAATTATCTATATTAGAGTAGGATCTTTAGATATAGCTATAAGGATATAAATATTCTTATGATTACTAATAAGACTAGAATACTCTTTAATAGCTAGAGTAGTCTTAGCTATATACTCTTTTTAAATAGATTTAAAATATTCTCTCTTAAGATAATCTAAATCTTCTTATTCATAATACTTAAGTTCCACTAATTTAAAGATATTCTTATACTCCTATATAATAAAATTACTGATATACTTATATAGTGAGTACTCCTATCTATATATATTAATTTGAAAATAATCTTAGCCTATATCTTAAAGAGTTCTTCCTCTTAAGTACAAAAAGATAACTAGGACTTAAGAAGATACTACTATTTAATATTAGTAAAGGGCTATTTAGATATCTTATATTTAGTACTATAACTAGTATAAATATAATAAGAATAACTCTTAGGATAATTAGAGTAAATATAAATATAACAGAGATAAGTATAATAAAGATAAGAACTTAAGAACTTAAATCCTTACTTTTAATTAATTAATAGAGTTTATAACTTAAAATACTAAAGAAAGATATAGTTTAGAAAAATATAAAAAAGAGAAAATTATTAAAAAAATAGAGTATATCTATCTAAGAGGATCAATAGTTATTGAAGGATTCTTTAGGGATAAAGAACTAGGAGAGAGAGATAATATTATAGATCTATGTTAAGTATATCTTATAAAAGAAGATAAAGACTAACTAAGTTCTTAAGAATAAATAATATAGTAGAATTATATAAGAAATTATAATACTTATTAAGAAGTTAGAGGATAGCCTTTATAGATTTTCTTTATACTATTTATAGTTTATAACTTACTATTATAATATATACTTATTATTAGAATATAGTAATATATAATAGGCTAGAAATAGCTACTATAGAATGAATACTAATTATCTACTATAATAATATAGTACTTACGAAAGTATAATTATATAAGATATAAACCTTAGTAAATAGATATAAGCGCTTTTTATATAAATAGAATAGACCTATCCTATTAATAGGATAGGATATATAAGAGGATTAGATATATAAGAATAGTTATAACTATATACATATTTAGTCTTTATATTTAATCTTATATTTCTACTTAGAACCTAATAGTTCATCTATTAGTTTTATATAAGATAAACCCTAATTTGAAGAGATATCCTTAGTCTCTATAATACCTATTATAGATCCTAAATATATCTTAACTAAGTAAACCTACCTAGTATATCCTATTAAGTCTATTCTATAGACCTAAGTCTATTTAAGGCCTAATATTAACTAGTAATAGTATAGTTATAAGATTAAGACTCTAGGACTAAGTATTATCTTAGTAAGTAGACCTATAATAAATAATACTTATAATAATTAATTAGCGTTATATAATACTTAGATAAAAGTAGATCTTAAGAATAATATAATTAATCTTATTTAGTCTAAAAATCTCTTTTATAATAAAAGAGATATAGAGTATATAGCTAAAACGCTTTAAAAAGCTTAGAATTTAGCTATCTATATTAATATAAGCTTATAATAATAAGATATCTTCTTAAGACTTTAAGATCTAATAAAAAGATAACTATTTCTACTTTAAGATATCTAGACTTAATAGAATTTAATCTTTTTAATACTAAAGTAGACTAAATAAGTTTAGATATAGCTTAAGTAGTATTATATAATATTAGAGCTTATTAAAGAAAAGCTTTTTTTAGATAAATAGTAGTAAATTAACTATTTACTATATATTATAGAGCCTTTTACTAATTTACTATAATTCTATATAAATAAATATTTTTATCTATACTATCTTCTAAATCTATAATAAGCTATTTTTTTATCTAGAAGCTTTAATTCAAAAGCTATAGTAGAAAAAGATAAGTTTTATCTAATCTTTTTTTTTATTTATCTAATCTTTTTAATTAAAAAGGCTAAAATCTTCTTTTTAGATTCTATAGAAGTAATATATACTTTAAGTCTTAGAAATAGCTAAGATTAAACTCTTTAAATATTATAGTGAGATAGATAGCCCTAAGCTTAGTAATCTATATATATATAGGATAATCCTTATATCTTAATAAAAGCTCTATTTCTTTAAAATCTTTAATTATTTAGATTAAGATTATACTAATTGATATAAAATAAGCTTAAAAGATTAGATTTCATATTATTTAGATAAATCTACTAGTTACACTAGTATACTCTCTATTATACTTTAATAAAATAAGCTTAAAAACTTACTAATCTTAGAAATATAAAGTCTTTCTATCTAAGATAAGTTATCTTACTATCTTTAATTAGATAATTTATAACTTATTACTACTTTTTTACTACTTTTCTATGATTTGTTTACTATTTATTTAACTACTTTTTGATATTGATAGTATTTTTTAGCTAAAAGCTAATAATTTATATCTATAAATATAACTCTTCTAAATCCTTATTAATTTTAAAAAGAAAATAAGACTAAATATCTAATTCTTATATAAATTATATGTAATATCTTTTCTATCTCTATTATAGATATTAAGATAAAAAGGTTTTTTAACTTAGTATATAGTATTTACTACTATTAGTATAGTTATCTAAAGACTAGTATAATTAGAGATCTTATACTCTATAGTTATATTACTGAATTTAAGATAGAAGAGATAGAGCTTACTTTTATCTAATCTTAAGAAGAGAGTAAAGAGAGTAAAAAGGGTAAAAAGAGTAAGATTTAAGAGTAAAAGAGTAAAATTAGTAATAATAAAAAGAGTAAGAGATAGTATATAAGAGAGAGTATAAGATTAAAGAGAAGTAGAGAGGTTTTATCTAAAGAAAGTTTAGATAAAAGTGCGGATAATAGATATTCATCTATATCTTATATCTCTTATTATATATAGAAGCGCTCTAATTAGCTAATTAGCTTTTATATAATTAATTAGATATTCCTAATTATTATTGATCAAAATTTATCTATTAAATTTATTGGATTAATAATAGTTACTAATTTCTATAGAAATAATTAACTCCTACAGTTTTAGATAATAGGGTTTTATATATAAAAACCTATCTCTTAGTAATAAAAGTTTTTCCTTTATTCGTAGTAATTAATAGCTAGAATACTAAAAATATAGTATATTTATTAATCATGATACCTAAAGATAAGCTCTACTTTTAAGGGCCTTATAGGCTTTTCTTAATAGACTTATCTATAGATAAATCACTTTTTATCTATCTAGATAGGCCTATAAGGCTATCTAGATAGATATATCTATAAGCCTACTAAAGTCTAGCTCTATCTCTTCTAATTTAAAATATTAGTATAACTATAGAGTATAAGATCTCTAATTATACTAGCCTTTAGATAACTATACTAATAGTAGTAGATATTATATACTAAGTTAAAAAACCTTTTTATCTTAATATTAGAGATAGAAAAGATATTATATATAATCTATATAAGAATTAGATATTCAGTCTTATTTTCTTTCTAAAATTATTAAGGATTTAGAAGAGTTATATCTATAGATACAAATAATGAGCTTTTAGCTAAAAAATACTAAAAAGTAGTAAAGAAGTAGTAAAAAAATATAAATTATCTAGTTAAAGATAGTAAGATAACTTATCTTAGATAGAAAGACTTTATATTTCTAAGATTAGTAAGTTTTTAAGCTTATTTTATTAAAGTATAATAGAGAGTATACTAGTGTAACTAGTAGATTTATCTAAATAATATAAAATCTCATCTTTTAAGCTTATTTTATATTAATTAATATAATCTTAATCTAACTAATTAGAGATTTTTTAAAAAATAGAGTTTATATTAAAAGATAAGGATTATCCTATATATATATATAGATTATTAAGCTTAGGGCTATCTATCTAACTATAATAGTAAGAGAGCTTAGCCTTAGCTACTTCTAGGGCTTAAAGTATATACTACTTCTATAGAATCTAAAGAGAAGATATTAGCTTTTTTAACTAAAGAGATCGGACGAATAAAAAAAAGATCGGATAAAACTTACCTTTTTCTACTATATCTTCTAAATTAAAGCTTCTAGATAAAAAATAGCTTATTATAGCTTTAGAAGATAATATAGATAAAAATATCCTGTATTTTATATAAAGCTATAGTAAACTAATAAAAAGGCTCTATAATATATAATAAATAGTTAATTTATTACTATTTATCTAATAAAGAATGCTTAATATTAGTAAACTCTAATATTAAGTAATATGAATTAAGCTCTATCTAAACTCGCTTAGCCTACTATAGTATTAAAAAGGTTAAATTCTATTAAATCTATATATCCTAAAGTAGAAATAAGTATATATTTATTAGATCTTAAAGTCTTTAGAAGATATCTTATTATTATAAGCTTATATTAATATAGATAGCTAAATTCTAAGCTTTTTAAAGCGTTTTAACTACATTTTATATCCCTTTTACTATAAGAGAGATCTTTAGATTAAGATTAATTATATTATTCTTAAGATCTACTTTTATCTAAATAGCTATTTAAAGCTTAGCTAAATTATATGGACTATATTAGTATTTCTAATAAATAAATATATAGGGTATTTAGCTTAAAGAGATATAACTAAAGTATAATTATTAAATATATTATTAGTTATAATAGCTATAATTTAGTTTAATAAATTATATATTTTAATAGTAGTTTATACTATTTTTATAAGATTTTTATTTAAATAGATTTCTAATAGCGATTTAAATCTAAGAAGTATTTCTCTATACTCTTATGATTTATTAAGAGATTAGTCTATTATAGCTGTAAATATTTACTAAAAGAGAAAGATCTAATAATTAAGACTAAATAAGAGCTTTAAATTAGAGAGTAAAATATTAAAGATAGACTTTTATTATAAAATTATTATTTTTTCTAATAAATATTAAAATAGAATAGAAAATGCTAATTAGATAAGCTATAGAAGATTCTAGAAATATAGGCTTTTGATTAGATAAAAAGAAGATTTAGACTAATAAAAATAATTAAAAGCTATTTTTTCTATAGATTATATAAAAAGAGTATAATTATATTAGTAATCAAAGATCTTAAGATCTATTATCAAATAGCTTATTAGCTTTTTTATCTAAAAAAAGATAGGATAAAAAGATAGGATAAAAAGAAAAAAGATAGGATGAAAAGAAAAAAGATCTATTTTACTACTTCCTATATAAGATATTAAAAATTAGAGTACTTTACTTTATTAGATAACTCTATAAATATTACTAGATATATTTATACTGATTATATTCTAATCAGAGTATATAAATAAAATATTATAGTAAGTATATATAATTTTAGATTCTTTAATCTATAGATTAGTAGTAATTTACTATAGATTTATCTAAATCTTCTAAGATGAATATTTTTAGTCCTATTTTATTAAATTACTGGCTAGTTTAGTCCTATACTAGATCTTTAGCTACTAATCAATAAACTTTAACTTTCTATCTTTATCTAGATAGTGTATTTGAAATATAAAAGTTTAATAGTCTAAATTCTTCATAGAAGAGATAATAAAAATAATAGGGAGTATATTAGTTAAATAGATAATATAGAATTAAATATATTAATACTATTAGTTTAGTTTAGTTAAGATATATAGGATATATATCAAAAATAAATAAGAAAAAAGAATAAAAGAAAAATAAAAGAGGGAATTTATATAGTCACTCCCTCAATTAATACCATTACTCCCCTAAAAAAAGGGAAAATAACTTTGATTTTTTTAATATATAGAATTATGTATTGCCTTTATACCGCCTTTCACTTTTAGATTTTCTAGTCTACCTACCTATCTAACCCTTTCTATATACCTACCTAATATAGATAGTAGGGCTTTATATTAGGGTATTACTATAGTCTAGTACTCTCTATAGTTATCTATATAGACTCTTAAATCCTCTATATAATATAAAAATCTTTAGGATATCTACTATAGGTACTAATAAAGATAAAAGTATATCTTTCAAGGATCTACTCCATAACTATAACTCTAAACTTAACTAGGAAAATAACCCTAAAGTCCGGAAAAGCGATACTAGAATCCCTAATAAGATTACTCTAGAACCTAAAGTAACCTATAAGTTTCCTCCTAGCCCTACTAGTATATATAAAATCCTGAGAATCAACCCTAAAATCTTTAAAAGTAATCTTAAAGTCCTTAAAGTAACTCTAGAATCCCTAATAAGACTTACTCTAGATCCTAAAGTAATAATCTATAAGTCTTCTCTAATATCCTCTCCACTATAGGGTAAGTATTTAAGATTTACTAATCTACTATTAACTTAATAAATAGCTTTACTAGTCTTATAGATACTCTATCTTAAAGAAAGGGTATTATAAATCTCAAATATATCTATGGAGCTCTTACTAGAGGATCTAATTAATAGGAAATTTGTCTAAATAACTATAAATAAGTTAAGAATAAGATTAATAGAGACTACCCTTCCTAAATTAATCTCTAAGAGATATTATATTTAACTTAATAGTCTTACTTTATTACTAATCCTACCTATAACTATAGTTCTATAAATTTAGTAATCTAATAAGTATATTAGTATTAGACTCTAGCTATAGAAAGAGAGACTATTTTAGCTTTATTACTTTAAGATCTATAATCTTAGTATATTCTAATATAACTACTTAAGATAGGGTATCTATATATAAAAATTAGAGATATCTATCATATCTAAGCTAAGATCCAAGAGGAAATTCTTAGTAGTTAACCCTTAATCTAGGCCCTACTTCTAGATCTTCTTAAGAATAGTAAATAGCTTATCTAATAATAGTATTCTTTAAAAAGATTAAGTTAAAGAGTAGTCTCTAGTATTATAGATATAGTTTAAGAAAAATCTTTATAAGGTTTTCTACTTTCTTATAGTTAAGGGTTCTTAGAGAAATTAGTATATATTTTGATATAACTTAGATTTAATAAGATTAATAACTATATTATAAAAGTCTAGATTAAGAGCTATGGTAAATACTTTATAGCCTACTATACTAAAGGCTATCTCTATCTATCTAAAGTAATTACTTCTTATATTAAAGAAGAATACTAGATATTAAAGTAAGGCTTAATAAAGACTAGAAGTTATCTTTTAAGGACTCTCGAGTCTCTTTAAATTTCTATAAAGGTTTAATTTACTATAATTTAATAAAATCTTATAGATTAGATTATTTATAGATAATTATAGATAGATCCTAAAGCTATAATTATAATTTATAATATTAAAAAGATTATTTCTTAAAAGACTATTATAGAGATATCAGTAATCTTTAAGATCTATCTACTCCCTAATAAAAACCTACTAAAGAGATCTACTAAGAATAATAAATAGTAGATTAGATATCCTTATATCTATTTTAAATAGACTAATAGATCTAGAATCTCTTATATCTATATAATATTAATCTTATAAAGAGATTAAGTATCTTTAACTAAAGACTAATTCTATTAGTACTAATATCTCCTAAGTCCTAAAAAGTTTACTAATATCTCTTTTATAGCTCCTTCTATTAATATATAATATCTAGTTTAAGAATCATATATAGTTATTTAGCTAAAAGGGTAACTAACTAAGACTAATAAGTCTATAATCTAATAAGAGCTAAGACTAGATAGATAGTAATTATCCTAGTTCAAGATTATAGACCTATAGCAAAATATACTATAGATAGATAATAATTAGTATAAAACTTGAATATAGAAGATCTAGTAGATATAGTAATCTTAAGAGGACTAGTAATTTTATAAAGATATTACTTAAGAGTACTTTATATAACAGGATAAGACTCTTAAGATAGGTCTTAGTTAAGTCTAAGGATAGAAATAGTCTCTAGTAAAGATATCTAGAAAATATAAGGATCTAATGAATCTAATAAAAAGAGATCCTAGTTAGCTAAGGAAGGCTAATAAAGATAAAGTACTAGATATACTAGATAGTATAATAGATATTATAGAGTTTTAAAAAGTCCATAGTAGACTAAGTAATCTATATAGATAACTTAGAGAGATAGTATATATTATTAGTAGACTTAGTAGTCTACATATATATATATATTTAGGGGATTTAGAAGGTCTATATAGAGGTTAAATTATTAGTATAAGCGACTTAGAAGTTTATATAGGGAACTATAGGGAACTTAGAGGGTAGTAAGATAGACTTAGATATCGTGAAAAGCGTTTAAATAATATTAAATAATAGCTTTTAAGCGTTAATTTAGGTAGTTATTTAGTATAGTAGCCAGAATTCGCTAATATATAAGCCTATATAGGGGGTATCTCCGCGGAGGTAGGGGTAATAATAACAAGGTTTATAAATAAAGTAGTTATAGGTAGTAATAATAGTAGTAGAAGAATATTCTGCCGATATATTCCGATATATAGGTAGAACTTTTGATATTTTTGATTTTTCCTAAATAGATGATTAGGGCGTAACGGTATTAATTTAGTGAGTGACTTTATAATATCCTATAAAAAAAGAGAGTAAAAGAGTTAAATTATACTAAAAGGGCTAATATTTATAAAAAAAAGTTTCTCTAAGTCTAGTAATTTAAATCTTTTTTCTGAACTTTTATACTATTTCTAGCAATTCTTTATAAATTAAGTAATGAATATAGATAATAGAGGGTCTATTTTATTAGATTATACTTTTTAGGTAAATTAAGTACTAAATATAGGATTACTAGGAAAGTAGTAAAGATATATATATATTAAATATATATATTTATATGATTATATCTTAATAGAGCCCTGGCTATTAACTACTATTTTAGAATATAATCTATATCCTATCTTTATTCTTAAAAAGAGCAATTAGATATATAAAGATAGTAGTTATCTATATATAAATGATATATATTTTAAGAAAAATAGGGGTAAATAATAGAATTGATTTCGGATAAGTCATTAGATTATATAAGATAAATTAGGTGAAAACTAGTAGAATTAGATATCTATAGGCTTCTTAGGCCTATAGGTATATCTATTATAGATATAGATAAAGGCCCTCTATCTATAGTAGATATAGATAAGAGGTCTCTATCTATAGATAGACCTATAGTAACGCCTAGATATCTATGGCTCTTAAGTATTAAAGCTATTTACTATTAGCTTAATTAAAGGGTAGGATCTATTTAAAAGTAGATTAGATATCTATTTTAAATAGTATAATATCTATTTTAAGTAGTAGTATAAATAAATATTATAAGCTTTAATATAGCTAGAGAGAAAGCTAATTTAGTAAAGATCTAAAATAGGATATAGAGGAGAATAACAATATTAAAAGATAGCTATATATAGACATCTATATTATCTAGAATCTAAGAAAATATAAATATAATAGATAAGATATCTAATATCATCTCTATAAAGAAATAGAATACTATACTATAGAATACTATATATAGGATAAGAGACTAACTAGACATAGTAAGATAAATAAAGGATTAAAAGAGTAAATTATCTAGTATTTCTTACTATAGTAATAATAGATATTAATCCCTAAACTAGATAGACTCTAGACTTAATATTAGTAGTAGAGATCAAGATCTTTTTTTTAAAAAAAGAATAATAGAATAATATCAGTACTAGTAGATTATAAAATATAAAAAAGCTTTCTTAGTCAAAAATAGATGAAAGAGAATCTATAGAATACTCTCTCTATATCTTTAATTATTAAGATAATTGACAGATATGGAATATAGTTATATAAGACCTAAAGGATTATATAAAGCATTAGTATATAATTAAGCTAAAGACTAATAAGTAGTCTTTATATAAGCTAATCTATTTATTTTTAAATACCAAGTTAGAAATACTATAAAAGTATATTAATAAGAATCTTATAAAAAAGTAGATTTAATCCTTAAAAAGCCTAATAGGAGCTCTAATCCTATTTATATCTAAAAAAGAGATAAATAAATTATATTTATACATAGATTACTAGAGATTAAATAAGATTACTATTAAAAACTAGTATCTACTCCAATTAATAGTAGAATCTCTAAATAGATTAGTAAGATTAAAGATCTTTATATAGTTAGATCTTTAAGATATATACTATTATATGAGAATAGGAAAAAAAGATATATAAAAGACTGTCTTTAGAATAAGATATGAATATTTTAAATTTAGGATAATATTTTTTAGATTAGAAGATATATCAATAATATTTTAATTATATATTAATTAAGCTCTTAATAATATACTTAATATCTATAGAGTAGTATCTAGATAATATCCTAATCTTCTTAAGAAGTACAAAAGAATATATCAAATATATATAGAGTATATTAGATAGATTAAGAATCTATAAGTTATATACTAAATACTTAAACTATATCTTTTATATAGATTAGATAAGTTTCTTCAGGTTTATTAAATTAATAATAGGGATAGCTATAGAAATAGACTAAATAGAGAATATTATAGTATAGCTAGAGCTATAGTATATTTTTAATATATAGTAGTTCTTGAGATTTGATAATTTCTACTAAAGATTTAGAAAGAACTACTTAAAGAGGATAATACTGCTAAATCTATTTATATATAGAGAAAGAGTATATATGGCAAATAAAAATAAAAAGAATATTAGATTTATACTTATAGAAGAGATAAAAAAGATTTTTAAAGATCTCAAATGATATTTTGTAGAGATACTATTATTAGTCTACTTTAATATAGACTCAAAAATATATATAGAAATATTTATATTAGGATATATAATTATAGATATATTATTCTAACTATTTAGAGATAGATACTAGTATCTAATTATATTCTTTTTAAGAACGCTTTTAGATATCAAGATATACTATAAGATATATAATAGAGAATTATTTACTATAGTTGAAATATTCAAGATATAGAGATATAGTCTAAAGAGTAATTAGTATATTATTAAGATCCTAATAGAGTATTATAATCTAAGGTCTTTCATAATAATGAAAGAGTTAAATAAAAGATAAGCTAAATAAATAGAGAAGCCTATAGTATATAATTTTATTATTAAGTATAATATAGAGATAAAGAATCTAATAGATATCTCTGATTAAAGATCTAACTATAGAAGAGAAGTATAGATAAATATAAATTATATATAATAGTAAGCTATTATAGAGATTATAGGAGAGCCTTTAGATTATAGAAAAAAAATTATATTAATAGTAACTATAAGAAAGAGTATTAGTAAATATAAAAATCCAATAGAAAAGAGAAAAAGAAAAAGATGAGATAATAATCTTAATAGTATTAGTAAATATAGAGAATTAGTAAATAATACTAGAATCTTAAGAAGAGATAGTATTCTAATAAATATTAGTAAATATATATATATAGTAGAGAGGGCTAAAATAAAAGAAAGAGATAGTATCCTTAAGAGTATTAATAAATATATATACTTAGTAGGAGAAGCTCAGAGATATAGAAGAGATAATAATCTTAGAAATATTACTAAATACAAAAGTCTAATATAAAAACCTAAGATCTATATATAAAGACTAATACTCTTAAATAAGTATCTAAATACCAATAAAGATATTAGTCTAGAATAATTCTCTATTTAAGTAGAAGTAAGAAATACTACTATAGGAGAAAGAGTACTTAATATAAATCTAAATAAATCTATAGTAGACCATATTAAGAAAATATAGAGAATAGATATACAATATTTATAAGTCATTTATAAATAGAAAACTTAAGTAGAGTAATAAGATATAATAGTATATCTTAGAGTAGAATTAGAGATAGACACTTAAGATTTAATTATAGAGTATATATTCTTAGAGATCCTATAATAATAGTAAAGATTATAAGAATATACTATAGTAACCCCTAAATAGGGTATTATAGAGTAAAAAGGATAATAATAGTACTAAAAAATAAAATACTATTAGTATAATATAACTAAGTAAGTTATTAGTATATATTTAAGTATAAGATATATTAAAAGAATACCATCTATAGATATTAATTATATAGAGCCTTTAAGCTATTATTAGTATCAAAGAGACTAATAGAATAGTAGAGTGTTAACTTTATTATAGGACTACTATTAGTAAAATGAAATAGAAAGATATATAATACAATATTAATAGTAGTTAATCTATTTACTAAGTTCTTAGTCTATATCCTATATAGAAAAGATATAAATATACTATAGCTAGATATACTAAAGAATTCTATTAATAACTAAGAAAATATCTTTATAAATACATTCTAGTCTATCCTATTATCTATAGATAAATAGATAGACTAAGAGATAAAATTAGATCATTAAGTAATATCTATAGAATTATACTAACTAATATTAGAATGATTAGACTAGAATATTACTATTAATATAGTATATATATAATAGGATAGACTATAGTATATTAGGAATATTATCTATAGAGACTATTATAAACTTTAAGCCTAATCTAAAAGAAATAGTAGAGTATCTCAAAAATAATTATAAAGATATAAGATTATAGAGAATAGAGATATAGAAAGTTAGAGAATAATTAATATAATATTTATAATAATTTATAATAAGCTATAATTACTATAAAAGGAAGCTATATAAAAAAGTATAAAGAGCTTAAGCTTTGAAAAAGAGATTAGATATTAATATAAGAGAAATATCTTAATTTAGATAGACTATATCCTAAATTAGATTACTAATATATAGGGTCTTTTAAAGTAGGAAAAAGGATCAGAAAGTAGATATATATACTAATTTTAATATCTATATTCTATATGATCTATCTAATATAGTATATATCTATACGAGAATCATATAAAGATAAATTAAGATAAAATAAAGAATAATCTAATCTAATTAAAATTAATAAATAAGATAAATAAGAAATTAAAAAGATCTTTAACAAGAAAAAGCTAAGAAGAAATTAATAATATCTAATAAAATAAAAAGACTATAGAGAGACAGAGACTATATAAGAAGTTTAAACTACTATTAAAGATACTATTATATTTAATAAGTTTAAAAAAGTATAGAAATTTAGACTAAGAAAAGAGCTAAAATAAGAAACTCTATCTATATCACTATAAAAAGAATATAAATTAAATAGAAGAAATATTATTCTTAGATAAAAATAGTCTAATCTTATAAGCTCAGTTAGCTATTAGATAATATACTATTAAAGCTAAGACTATTCCTTATATAACTATATAGACATATAGAGAATATACTCTAATATCTAAGAGAAAGATAGTAAATAAGAACTTAAAAATATTTAAAGCTAAACTAAAGACCTAGATAAGCTAGTAATAGAACTATATAAAGATTAGAATAAAAGACTTTCAAAAAAGATCTAAGTGATACCCTAAGCTATATTATAAGTAGATATATGAGAGTAAATATGTTTATAAAGTAAAAAGATAAATAGGCTATAGTCTATAGAAAATAGAAAGACTTAAGAAATATATAAATACTATTTTTAAAGAATCTATATAAAATATATTAAATAAAAAAAAAGTAGCTAAAAATATAGTAAGAGTATTTAATTAGTCTTAAAGAACCCTAGATTATAGTTATTATAGATAAGATTCTAATAGATAAGAATAGCTAAAGTAGCTACTATAATATATACTAATAGAAATAGAAGAACTAAAGTAGGCTATATAGATTATAGACCGAAAATAGATATTATAATCTTATAGCCCCTATTATCTATAGCCTTTATAAGATCTATTCTAAGGTGAACTCTAGTAGCTAGAAATATAATAATAAAGCTAAATACTTAAGAATAAAAAGAAATTAGAGAAAACATAAAGATAGTAGTAAAGATATATATAATAGCTATATAAGCTTAGATAATATAATACCTACTTTAATAGCTAAAGCTAAGAAGTTTTTAATACTTTTAAAAATTATATAAAGTATCTTTTAATAGACTCTCTAGATAGTATAGTAGAAAGAGTTAGGATAATAGTATTAGGAAATATATTAAAATAAGTATCTATCTATAACAGATCTATTAATAAAAGACTAATAAAAACATAAATAAAGAGAATAGACTTATAAATAGATTAAACTATAACTAATATAGTATATATAGTAATTATTAATAGGATTTAGAGTATAGTAGATTAGATATCTAATAGAAGTATCTAAATTATAAATTTACTATATATATTCAACTATAGTAGGATAAGTAGGATTAATATTTATAGAAAGAATAAATATAGGACTTATAAGTATATTAGCTATATTAATAGTAAAGAATAAAAGAAGATTAAGTCTATAAATAGAGAACTCTATAGGATTATATTCATAAACTAATTAGGAATTTCTCTATATACTCCCTAAATTATTCACGTACTCCCTCTAACCCGATTCGGCCATTCCCTTAAAGTACCCCCCTAAGTCTACCTCTCACCGCCTTCCATAAAAATCAATACCTAATTCGACCTTAGGGCTAAATATTAGGGTATCACTAGAGTTCAGATTCACTAGGTCTCGTTGGCTTTATTTGATCTTCTATATACTCTTCTTAGTCCACTATATATACTTCTAGATCCCTTTAAATCTTCTCTATACGCATTTTATACCCTTAAAACACGATAAATAGACTTAGAATATCATCTTTATTACTACTAGATAACCCTAAGTTACTTAACGCTCTCTAAGAGTATAACCCTAGAGACTATAGAATCTCTAAGCTAATCTAGCCTAGGATTAACTAAATCCTATATATCTTTCCTATTTAAATCTAGTATAAAGCTAGTACTAACGTTTTTCTCCCTAATTAGGACCTATTTATCCCTAATAAGGACCTATTTATCCTAGAATATAATGATTTTAGTAATTATAAGTCCTTTAAATTAGACCTTAAGTCTAAATATAAAGCTACTAAGTCTAACCACTAGATTAGTATATCCCTATATAGGATTCCTTAGTATAGCCTAGATAACCCTAATCCCCTAAAGAAATATAAATTAAATATATTTATATATAATTATAACTCTAAGATCCTCTCTATTAACTATAATACTCTAACTAGTGATCCTAAGGACTAGGTTTTTAAAATAGAAGACTTTAAGTTATTAGCTAAGTCTATATTAAAGTATAGTATTCTAATCTTAAAGACTTATTAATTATTAAGTCTTTTCCTAATATCTTTAAGTCTAGGTTAATATCTCTATATTTCTCTCTATTTCTCTATAAGGACTCGAAGTTCCTTATTATACTCTACCCTATCCTTATTAAAGATCCTCCTATTATTAATAAAGACTTTCCTATTAGAGATAATAAACTTAATTAATAGTTTTACTATAATTATAATAATTATAATAACCTTTTTATTCTTTCTTAGTCTCCTAAAAGGAATTCTATTCTCCTAAAGAGACCTCTTTTTCTTATAATCCTTATAAAGAGATTATCTAGCTATCTAAGGAGACTATAGATCTCTTAATATCCTATAATAATACTATCTCCTATAATAGATTAGGCTTCTAAGATCTCTTAGTCTATAATTATATAGATTAATAGCTTTTTAAAGCTATATAGGTACTTATTAAATATCCTATAGTTAAAGAAGAATAAATTATATCTTAAATATAACTTATAGAGGGCTAATCTAAGGACTAGACCCTTATAAGAAGGGATAATAAGTAAACTACTTATATATAACTAATTATTCTTTCTAGATTAACCTAAACTATTAATTAACTAATTTAAAGAAGTAGTATATTATAGTAATTAATAGATAATATAATTATCTATAGTTAGAACTTTCTATATAGCTAGTATAACGCTAAATCATACTTATAGAACTAGGAGAGATAATTAAAATAGCTTTACTTTAAGAGATTAGACCTTAATAGGTCCTTATATAACTCTATAAGGCTAGATATATCTATATTATACCTAAGGATATCTATAATACTTAATAGCGAGTCTAGTAGGAGATTCTTAGTAGCTATACTTTAATCTAGGCGTTACTAATAGATCTTCCTAGCTATAGTAATTAGATTATTTAATATACTCTTTAGGAAGATAATTCCCTCTTCTATCTTTTTATAATATACTATACTAGCCTTATACTCCTAAAAAGGAACCCTAATATACTATAGATAGACTATATATATAAAACTAATCACTATAAGATACTACTTTTTAATATAATAGGATTATATTTAATAGGCGAGTCTTTTTATATAGTATTTAGGTTTCTATAGAATAAAAAAGAAGAGTCCTTTAGATTCGTCTTATGATATTTAAAAGATATATACTCTTAGGAATTAATTAGAGTTAGTTATCTAAGGACTTTAATAACTAATAAAGACTATACGCTTATTAATATAATTAAGGAGATCTTCCCTAATACTAATAGAATACTCTATCTTTAGCATATCGTTAAGAATATTAGGTTAAAGATACGCCCTCTAATCTAGAAGTTCCTTAAACTAAGGGTTTTAGCTAGGGAAATCACTAAAGATAAAGCTAAAAAGGAAGCTAATGATCTATAGGATACTATAAAGAAGCGCTTTAATAAGATAATATACGCCCTTAGTATTATATAAATATAAAAGTATTAGGCTAAGTTTAAGATTAAATTTTGAGAGTTTAATACTCTAATCAGCTATATTAAAGCTAAAAAGATTAATAACTATCTAAAGTAATTTCCTTTCTATTATACTCGAAATTATCTTTATTTTAGCGAAGTTATATTATTATAGGCCAAAGATAGATATACTTCCTTAAAGCTAGATCTTCTGATTAACGTAAATCTCTATAAGTTATTAAAATCTATTAAGATTACTATTAAGGGACGGTTTCTAAATATCTAATTATAGATTTCTATAGACTTTAATATAGGCCTATCTATAGATATATTTTTTTCGTTTATAGATAGGACTCTCTATTTTTTATATAATTACTATAAAATTTATAAAAAAACATTAATATAAATATATATTAAATATATAATATATAAATATTAGTATTTATAGATAGATTTTTTGTCCCCTTTTATCTATGGATAGGCCTATATTAAAGTCTAGATTTCTAATAAGCTGATCTATTAGACGATTAACTAATATCTATTATTATAAGATATAGATAGAAAAGTCTTAAGGAAGGCTATAAATCTTATTATAAAGGACTTTAACCGCTATTTACTACTAGATCCTATTCTAGATCTAGAAGAAGGTAAGTAGATTATCCCTTATAAGTATGAATATATACCTAGGATAGGCCGTCTATATATCTATATTATCTAAGACTTCTAGTAGGTAGGGAGGCTATTTAAGATAGAGAATTTCTACTATTACTAGTATCTTATAGAGTCTATAGATATTCTAATTAACCTATATATGAATATTTAAGAGCCTTAGATTATTATATAAGGGGGGTAGTAACTTCGAGCTTAGGCCTTAACTGGTTATAAGCTATTGTAATTTAAGATTATAGACCAATAGGAGGATACTATTATAGGAGGGAATCATCAGTAATCTTAATCTTTATAATAGATATAGGAATTGCTATAGTAGACGTAGCGGTCTCTATCGAAGACTTAGCTTTCTCTACTAAGGACTTAATAAGGGTAGGGGCAGCTTCTAATAAAACGGGGACGCGGTAGACCCTATACTATAGATATAGGAACCGTGCTAGATATACCGCAAGATATAATAGGGGTCCTTAAGTTTTGAAGTATAGATATAGATATAGGGACTTAGGGGTAGCGGGGACTCGGGGGCAGCGAGGTTAGATAAAGGAGTCTGAATTCTATAAAAAAGCGTTTATTACAGGTAATATAAGTGATAATTAAGTATAGTAACCGGAATTTATTAAGATCAAAGCACCTCCGCGGAGATAGATGATATCATATATATAGCAGAAAAGATAATTGGTACTTAGGGGGGTACTTCGAGGGGATGGCCGAATTGGGTTAGAGGGAGTACGTGAGTAATTTAGGGAGTATGTGGAGAAATTCCCAACTAATTAAAGAAATTACCCTAAAATAGCCTATATTTAAAAATAAAGATATTAGTTTAAGAGTATCTATAGAGAAGTAGAAGAGCTAAATTATATATAAAGAATACTAATATAATAAAGATGATCTAAATATTAGAGAGAATTTATGATAGTAGTAGCTAAATAGACTAAGGGTCCTAGTCTATAAAGAAGGAGATAGTATTATAATATATCTACTAAAGAACTATACTATAAGAGCCTAAGAATAGGAGTATATAAATATATAGATATAGTATCTATTTCTATATATATGCTATAGGACTTACTAAGAGTGGGCCTAGAGAAGGATTATCTTATATATTAAATAATAGCTTAGTTAAGCTATATAATAGCTCTCTAGTGATTATATTACTATTAATCTAGATAGTACTAATATAGGAGTATACTATACTGAATTATTACTCCTATCTATCTAACCCGCTAAGACTCTAGTCTTAATAATTTAAACATATAATTCCTTAGTATTATTGTTAGAAGGATAGTATCTATTAAAGACCCTAATAAACTTGAGATAGTTATTCATTAGTAGATCTTAATCTATTTAACTAATATATGTCTTTATTAGGGTTAGTAACTTCTATAACTATTTTATTTAAGACTTCTCTAAAGTTATTACCCTATTTATAGAGCCTATTAAGAACGATATCTATTTTAAATAGACCCTTATCTACTAGCTAAGCTTTAAAGCTTTAAAGAAAGTATTTATATCTACCCTTATCCCAACTAGACCTTAGTAAAAATATTTAAAAACTAGTATCTCTAGCTCTTAGCCGGATCTATACTAGTTAAAGAGCTAGTATTACTAATCTTTAATAAACCATTAGCCCTTAGAGGGCTATCTATAAATAGTCTTTATCTATCTATATTTAAGAAAAGTTAATCTTTCCTAATTTAGATATACAATATCCTTAGTTATTCTGATAGATTACTATTTTTTAATACTATTCTAGTTTCTATCTTTTATTTCTACTTTATTTCTACTTTATTTCTATATTATTACTAAGAAATTTTAAAAATAAGGCAATATTATAGTATATAATAATAGATAATATAGATATTATTTACTTTTAGGCTATCATTATAAAGGAAGGATTAGTAATTTGAAATATTATAAAATCTATAAATTAAAGTTATAGAAATATATGTTTATATTTAGGGTTTAGTGTATTTTCTCTGTAAGAACTTAGAAATTCTCTTTTTAAATCTTAAATATAAGTATTCAGAATTAAAAATTAATTGAAAAGATAGAATTATAATAATTATTTAAAAATTTACTAGTAATTACTATTAATTATATATAGTATAATAGTAAAATACTAGAAATTATAATTTTACAGAAGGTTTTATAGAAGATTTTTGGAAGAAGTATTATAAATATCTATTTTTAAAAAGTAGCTTATTAAACTAAAGACTATCTATATAGTTTAAGGGTTTTTTAAGGTTTTTTAAGAGTTTTTAAAGAGTAGTCTTAATTAGTATTTAAATTCTATTAATAAAGGAAAATAGTAATAGAAAAAATAGATTATATTATAATAAATTATACTATAATTACTATAATTATCATACTTACTATAATTATTTCTTTTAGAATATAACTAATTAATTTTATATATTAAAATATAGTTTATATATACCTATTCTTATTATTACTAAATCCTTTTTCATTCTTTTTTCTTATTCTTACTCTTATTAATAATATCTAATATATCTTAGTTCTTAAATATCTATTTTTTATCTATTTATAATAGTAATCTAGTAGCTAATAATCTTTTTTATCTTTTGTTAATAAGCCATTTCTTACTCTCAAAATTACTATATTAAATTTTAGTTTTCTTATACTAATTCTACTATTTTTAATTCCTCTTCTATTCTAATATATTAATCTTAGTTATTTAATAATAATTATCCTAATTAATAAGATATTAAAAGATAATTTTATAGTATAGTAACTTAAGAGAGACTCTAGAAAGATAAAGAAGATATGTTAGGATAATAAATAGATAGCTAAATACTAAGAATATTTTAATTTAGTTATAGATTTAAGAACTAGGAAACTAGAGATAAAATATTAGAAATACTATAAAATCCTAGATTATTCTAAATATAATTAATATAGATTAACTACTCTTAATTAGTATATAGCTAGACTAATAAAAATTCTATTATCTAAAAAGATAATATCAGAGACTTCTAGCTACTATAGAATATTATTTTAATTATTTTATAAATAATAACTAACTTTTATTTAAACTTATTAGATATAGAATACTCTAACTAGAGTATCTATCTTTAAATAATCTACTTTATATTATCTAGCCCTTTTTAAATTTACTATTAACCATGATAATAATGCCCCCTAAGCGCTCCGATAAGAAAAAAAGCTAGTAGAGTAGGAGGGTTATCTTTTATTAGCTATAAAAGCTATAAAAGATAGTAAATATCCCTCTACTGTGGCTACTATATGATCCTTTGATATCCCTATCTTAACTTTAAAGGCATAGATTAATAGGCGTGAATCTACTACTTAAAAGCGATATAATCGCTTTATTTTCACTAAAATTAAGAAAGGATCGCTTGAAAAATGGCTACTAGATATAGATCCTAGAGGGGTAGCTCTTACTTTGCCTATATTACAAGATATAGCTAATCTACTACTTTATGCCCTAAAAACTACGCCCTCTATTACTATAGGTAACTATTAGCCTACTAAATTTATTAAATATCTAAATCTCTCTACTCGATTCTCTTATAAATAGGAGTATCAGAGAGCCGTTTTAGAAGACCCTAGAATTAAACCATAGTTTAATATAGTATAAAAAATAATTAAAAAGTAGGGTATTATCTTAGACGATATTTTTAACTTTAATAAAAGCAGTTTTACTATAGGTATCGGCGTAATATAAAAGATTTTTACTTTAATAGAATACAATAGGAAAAGAGCTCTTTTATAAGCTAGAAATCGTAAGTAGATAACTATAATCAAATATATTCGAGCTTTTGGAAGTATTATACCTCTCTCTTTATTTTTAAGAGAAAGAAGTTTCTAGAGTATCTACGCTCTTATTCTCTTTTAAATTAAGAAGGACTATATATTACTATAAGTAAAAATAGCGAGACTACTAATATAATTAGTTTATAATAGTTAAAGTATCTTTTATCCTAAATATTAGGCTAAGAGTAGGAAAATATTACCTATTAGTCCTCGATAGTTATAGGAGTCATTTAACCCCTATATTTAACTAACTTTATAAAGAAAACTAAATAATTATAATCTATATACCTCCTTATGCTTCTTACCTTTTATAATCTTTAGATATAGGCTATTTTTCGGATTTAAAGAGGCTTTATAGAGGAGCGGTTTTAATCTTAATGCGGAATAGAGTAAACTCTATTAATAAGGAAGATTTTCTTAAACTTATTACTAATATAAGAATTAGTACTTTTAAGTCTTCTACTATATAGAATAGCTTTTTAGCTATTAGATTAGTATTATTTAATACTAATAAAGTCTTAGAAAAGCTAAATATACGCCTAGATTACCTTCCTCCTCTCGATATTATCTTATAGCGATTACTCTCTAGACTCTCTCAAAATTCATAAAATCATAATCTTAGATTAAAAAAAAATCTAGAATCTTCTTCTTTAATCCTCTCTTTACTAATAAAAAGAGAGCTTTAGAAGACCTATAATATAACTATTAAAGTGGTCTACTACTATATTTTTCTCTAGAATCGCTATACCTAATTAGAGGCTACTAATAAGAAATAGATAAAAAAATGAGAGACTATATATAAGTTTACTACCTAGAGAGATATCTTTAAAGGTCTAGAGAGTAGTAAAGATAATATAATTTATAAGGATAAAGATAATAGTAAAGATATATATTTACTAGAGATATCTATTAGAGTAGTTATTAAGCCTACTTTACCTTCTATACCTTCGGTTCGGCGATAATATGTTCTAGCTATAGGATAAAAGGTTATATATATCCTAGATACCCTTCACGTATTTATTAACCAAAATTTAAGTTATTTAATAGTTTTAATAGTAGTTCAAAATTAATGATTTTTCGAAGTTTAGTAGGGGTCGCTCGCTTAACTAGGTCTCCCGCGCAACCAGACTTCACGTTATTAAATATAGATATAGATATTAAATAGCTTTTTAACCTTATTTAGGATATCTATTACTATTAATATAGCTCTTTAAACCTATTAACTATCTAGGATCTTATTATTTATATATATATATATAGATTTGAGATTAAAGATAGCTATTAAAGCTTAATTAGTATATATCTATGATTTAAAGAGAGATAGACTAATTAAAAGAAAAAAGATATCTATTTAGTAATTTAAGCAATTATTAATGATAAAAAAGATAATAATAGTAGTTATTATAGTAATAGTAATAGTAATATATCTTTATTAAGAACCTAGATACTTAGTTTAGCCTAATCTTATATTAAAATTAAATAGAGTTGGTGGACTCTACTAAAGAACAAAACTATAAGTAAGCCTAGCTTATCTAGTATATAATATTATTTAGGAATGATTTAGTAGTACTTAATACTTTTTAAATAGATATAAGACTAAGGATTAGAGGTATTAGAAAACTTTAAACTAGTTATATATCTAGTAGCTATAATGACTATTTATAAATTATTTGTTTTATTTATCTTATTTATCTTATTTATTAATCTATAAGAAAATACTACCATTTTAGTTAATATCAAAATGAGTAGTATAAAATAAATATCTAAAGATATAGCCAGAAAATATATAATAAATATAAATATGGATCTTTAAAAGTATATATACTATTCATCTTATCTATTAGCTCTCAAAAGGTCTATAGATAGCCCTTTTAAAGGGCTAGTAAAAGACTAGCCTAATCTATAGATAGGCTAGACTAGCTCTCTATCTATCTATAGATAGATCTATAGGCTACTCTCTAACGGCTAACTATAGATAGATATAAGATCTTATCCTAAGGCTTTTTAATTAGTTTGAATAAATAATCCTTAAAATAAATATATCTAATTTTACTTCCATGAGTATCCTATCCTAGTATAATAATATTAGAGTCCTATATCCTATTATCTTTTAAAGAAGTATTCTATAGCTAAATATAATTATAAGATCTATATTAAAGAGCTATTAGCTATTATCTATCACTTTAAAAAGTAGTATCCTAAGCTAGAGAGTATATTCTTATCTATTAAAGTTATAATAGATTACTATAATCTAGAATACTTTATTATAATAAAGCTCCTAAGCTACTTACTACTAAGCCTATTAGTCTAAATTCCTATCCTAATTTAATTTTAAGATTTTTTTTTTTTGTATTCATTCATGGATCTGTCAGGCTTTTGGCCCGATTTGCCAGTAGGGCACTATAAGATAGCCGGATCAACTACATTACAGGTGGAAATAACGCTAATCATGCAAAGTAGGCTATTTTGGTAGGCGGATAGGGTAGGGGGGGTAAAAACAAGGTTATGGGGGAGTGGGGGAAGACAGAAGGGGGAGACAAATAATGCAAACAGGTCCGCCAAGACCAAAACAGCCAAACAGTGCAAACACCAAACTTCGGCACGCCCCTTCTCCGCGTACGCTCAACCTCTCTCCTTCACTTGCACCCCTTCAACGCGCCCGTTTAATTTTAAGATTAAATTCTAGCCTAGAAAGTAAGATATAAAGCCTAATACCCTGATTAGAAGATCAAAAGATTTCCTTAAGAAGAGAGATAAATATCTATTATACTAAAGCTAGACTATCCTAAAGAAAGAGAATCTACAAATAAATACTTTAATCTTTTTAAGAAAGAAAGGAACTATAATTACTCTGCTAGACTTATTAAAAGAACTACTAAAAGAACTACTAGCTATAACTATATCTATATGAAGAGTCTGATTTATTAAGAATAATTTATTAGAACTACTATCTATAATTAAAGATCTACTAGCTAAAATATATAACTAAAATAGTATAGTATAATCTATCTAGCGCTATTATCTAGAAAGTATATATATTAGTTATAAATAAGAAAGTAACTATCTATATATTTTTTATAATAATAAACTAAAAGCTAAAATCCTATATTAATACTATAATAAGCCTTTTACTAGCTATCCTAGCTAATTGGAGTCTTAGAGATATATAAAGTATTATCCTCAGAGTACTACTTAGTAAGTCGTAAGTCTACTAATATATAAGTAACTAGATTAAGAACTACTATATCTACTATTAAGTTATATCTATTTAAGAAGCCTATTAGAGAATCCTAAAATAGCTATCTATATCTAAGAAAGCTTAGTAAGATACTAGTATAGATATTATTATATATCTATTAGACTATTATTTAACTATAGTTATAATACTATCCTTATTATTATAGATTATCTAACTAAAATAAAGTACTTCATATACTATAAGAGAATCTACAATACTAAAGAAGTCATCTATCTATATATTTTTTATATCTAGAAGCTATATAGCCTACTAAATATAATTATATCTAATTAAGACCCTTAGTTTATAGTCTAATTCTAAAAATACCTAACTAAATAACTAAGATAACTAATCTACTATCTACTATCTATTATTTAAAGATAGATAGATAGACTAAATATATAAATACTATCTTAAAGTAATATCTCTAAATATATATATCCTATCTATAGGATAATTAGTCTAAGTATCTATTACTAGCTAAATTTATTATAAACTTATATTACTTTAGGAATATATATAATATATCTCTCTATTCCATACTAACTATATTTTCTATCCCTATATTAGATTTAAAATATCCCTAGTAAATAAGTTTTCTACCATCTAAGATATTAAGAAGTTTACTATATGTATATAAGAACTAATAATATATATATATATGAAGATTCTATCTATATAGGCCTATAATAAAGAATAAATAAACTATTACTATATATTTATCTAATATTACTATTCTACATAGCTAATTTAGCTAAAGACTAACAATATTTAAATCTTTTATCTAGGATCTAGATCTCTTCTGAGTCTTACAGATTATAAGCCTATATATTTATAAACTTAAACTATCTACTAATATAAAGATATATCTAGTATTTAATATAAGCCTACCATAGTCTACTATTAAGAACCCCATATAAGAATAACTATCTAAATCTCTATCTCTAGTTAAAGTTAAAGGATTAGGAAAGTAGAAAATAAAAGATATTCAAGATTCCTGTTAAGAATAATATAGCTATAGAGGCCTATATATAACATATACTATTGAGTAGATTAGATATAATAATCTAACTAAGGAATCTATAAGATTATTTAGAATTTCTATAGGAGATACCTTTTTAAGTCTTATCTTAATAGAGTTTAGCCTTAAAAGAGGAGATACTATTATAATATAATCTAATAGGGTCTATAGGGATCTATCTAGATTAATAAGATAGATTATAGATATATAATCTATATTTTATTTATCTATATCTCTAATCTAGATCCTCTTATAGCTCTTTGAATTATATCTTATATAATAGTTTATACTAGATAGTCTACTGATCTATTATTAGATTAATTAAGAATCTTCTAAACCTAGCTAAATCCTATTAGTTTCCTCTTATTATAGTCTACCAAGCCTATACCCTAATATTAAGATACTTCTTATTAGTTTTATAATAATCATCTCTCTTTGGAGAGATAATTACTCTAGTTAATTAGATTCTTTAAATAAACACTACATATAGAAATAAAGATAAAATTAAGAATTAATAAAGGAGTATATATTATAAAGAGGTAAAGTAGAATTGAGATTAATTTTAACTATGCTATAAACTATATATAAAAAGCTTAGAAAGATAATTATTAAGTAGATATTCTATATATTAAGTTGTTATAGTTATTATAGTTATATAATATTTTACTAGTCTAGATTAGTATCCTTTTTTTGGTGTAGTTCTTCTTATATATATTATAGTTATATTTAGGCCTATAATAGGATCGAAATACGGCTAAATTATCTTTTAAAGATATCTTATATAGAATAATCTTATATATTATTAAGTCTCTATTAAATTTATTTTATCTAATCTATCTATTTTATTAAGATTTCATTATAATATTTTTAACTAATTTTCTGATGTCTTATATGTATTATCTCTTCTACTTTATGTTTAAGTTCTTTATTATCTAATATAAGTAAAGAATATAAATTATCTATAATCTATAATAGAAATAGATTCAACATAGCTAGTCTAACTAGCTCTATATAGAATATTAGATAGATACTAATAGATATCTCTAATTATACGTTATAAGATATCGGGATATCTAAAACTTAACATTAAATATATAGCTAATTAAGCTTTTTTAATTATTATTTTCTATATATATTATAAGTTTAGCTATATCTACTGTTTTTTCATATAGATTAATATAGCTTATTTATTAAATTAATTACTCTTCCTATGGAGCTTATATAAAGATAATTGTAGCTTAAGTCTAACTTGGTAGCTTTTTATAGTTAATCTATAAATATTTTATCTATAATTTCTCTAATTATAAATAGATTTTATAGAGTTTCTCTATCTCTTCTATCTTAATAGAATTAATGTAGTAGCTATATATAAAAAAGAAAGAGAATAGCCTTATTATACCAATATTATAGTTATTATTTACTATATTAATAATAGGAAGTAGTATATTCTAATTATCTTATAAATAGATTATAAATAGAAAGTAATTAATGATTAATATTAGATTAATAGCTTCTTATATACTATTTATTAGAATATATCTATATATTAGATCCTATAATTATTTATAATCATCTACAATAGTCTATAATATATATAGAAATAAAAAAAAATATATCTACTATTTCTTTAATTATTATCTTCATTATATGTATAAAAATTATACTCTTTTTAAACTAATTTATAATTATTATTAAACTTTTTATATCTATATATACTATTAAAGATAGTTCTATAATAAAATCTATAGATAATTCTATCTAGTTTTACTATAGAATTAGTAATAGTTTTAATGGCCTATAATTTATATCTTACTATATTATACTATAGCTATAGACTATATAGTTTTATAGAAAATATTATGTCTTTTTTATTACTTTTAGCTAGAAGAATCTTTATGATAATATTATATAGATAACATCTTTATTAAAATATATTATGATATAGGAGTTATAGATCTTCTATATAATTCTTATATATAGTTTTATGATCTAGAATCTAAATTGATTATTAAAAGTAGAATAATCTATATTTATCTAAATAGTACTCTAATAGGCTTATTTTTATATTTATTTCAGTAATAATTTATTAGTCTTATTTTATTAAAGCTTTATATATCTTCTAATACTCTAAATCTATAGATCTTATATTTCTTTATTCTTATTAAAATATAAACTTCTTAAATAAGATTGTTTCTTTCTTAAAGTTAGTCTTTTCTATTATTAATAGATTAGAATATTCTATCTTAATCTATATTTGTTTTAGTAAGATTTGAAACTAATTTTATAGTCTTTTATCTATTATATACTATAAGATATCTTAGCTTTACTATAATAGTACCTAGAGAATATCCCTGATCCTAAGAGATCTAGAATAATAATTTTATAAAGAAATATCTATTTATTATCCCAAAATAAGTCTATAAAAGATCTTTATATAATAATAAAAGCTAGTATAAATAAATAGATTAAGTCCTTATCCTAAAGCTATTTAGGGTATAGCTCTCTATAAATATAGTATGAAAGATAATATTAATATATTTAATAATCTAGTCTGAAATAATATATAGCTACTATATATAAATTATATAGAGTTAATTTACTTATAGAATAGAGATACTTAGCTAGTAGCCCTATTATACTAGTATAGACTTATACACTAATTATAATAAAGTACGGACTATAGTTAATATATAGAATTAGTAAGTATTAGGATAAATAGAAGTTAAGCTAACGTTATCCTACTAACTCTACTATATATAAGTCTATAAGTCTATTATAAGAAGGTTTATTATATATAACTATTAGAATTAAGGAACTTTATTATAATTAAGAAGGGGGTAAAAGTAAGAGTATTATTAAGTAGAAGATTTAGAGATTCAAGGCTCTACTAAGTATAGAATATCTTTATAAAATTATAGCTTATATATAGATCCCTTTATAGTATAGCTAAATTAATATAGTAAGAAGCTTATATAAATTCTAGGACTCTATATTATAGACCTTATCAGTAATCTAAGCTAAAAGATAGAGCTTATCACTAGATTAGAATACTATAGTATAATCTCTAGTATCTTCTATAACTAATCTTCCTATTTTTAAGACTATAATATATAGGGATTATATAATCCTCTAAGATAGGACTATCCTAGCTATTATTAATTATCTTTACTATATAATAAGTTTAGAATCTCAAATTAAGTAGATAAGGAATAAAGATATTCTTATTAGTAGTAAGATAGTATATCTTAGGGGAAAAATAGAATTAGATAATATAGGGACATCAGTAACTTTTTTATATAAAGTACGCCCCTATGGCTATAATAGCCTAGATATCTATTAGTAGGTAGTAAATTAAACATCTTATTTTTATAGTTCGATTAAAGCTAATTTTAGCTTATATATATTATTAATTATCTACTATATACTTAAAAGGTATAGTTTTATACCCTATAATTAGATTAAAAATACTTCAAGGGCTAGGGGTACTAGCCCTTAATAGACCCTTAGCCCTTAAAGGGCCCCTATAAAAATAGCCCTTATCTACCTATATTTATATAAAAAAAGTTAATCTTTCCTAATTTAGATATATAATATTGTTTACTTATCCTAATCGATTACTATTTTTAAATACTATTCTAGTTTCTATCTTTTTTTTCTACTTTATTTCTATATTCTTATTAAGAAAATTTAAGAAATTAAATAATATTATAGTATATAATAATAGATAATATAGATATTAATTACTTTTAGCCTACTATTATATAGATAGGGTTAGTAATTTTAAATATTATAAAGTCTATAAATTAAAGTTATAGAAATACATATTCATATTTAAAGTATATAATATATTCTCTATAGGAACTTAGTAATACTCTTTTTAAATCTTAAATACTGATATTTATAATTAAAATTTAAATTAAAGATAGAATTATACTAACTACCCCATATTTTACTAATAACTACTATTGAAATTATACGTGAGTATGGGTAAGTCTGAACTGCGCATCGTAAGCGAATCGAGCGCGATGAAGGGGTGCAAGCGAAGGAGAGAGGTTAGACGTACGCGGAGAAGGGGCGTGCCGAGGTTTTGGTGTTTGCACTGTTTGGCTGTTTTGGTCTTGGCGGACCTGTTTGTCTGATTTGTCTTCCCTCCTGTTTTCCCCTACTCCCCCATAACCTTATTTTACCCCTAATCCGCCTACCAAATAGCCCTACTTTGCATGATTAGCGTTATTACCACTTTGTGATATAGTTGTTCCGGCTATCTTATAGTGCCCTACTGGCAAATCGGGCCAAAAGCCTGACAGATCCATGAATGAATATAAAAAAAAAAAAAAAATACTATTGAAATTATATATAGTATAATAGTAAAATATTAGAAATTATAATTTTATAGAAGATTTTTGGGAGAGTATTATAACTATCTATTCTTTAATAGTAGATTATTAAACTAAGAACTATCTATATATTTTAAGGGCTTTTTAAGAGCTTTTTAAGAGTAGTCTTTAATTAGTACTTAAATTCTAACTAATAAAAAAAGATAGTAGTAAAAAATTATATTATATTATAATAGATTAATTTATAATTACTATCACTACTATAATTATAATATAATTAGTTAATTTTATATCTTTCAAACTATAGTTTATATATATCTATTCTTATTATTATTAAGTCCTTTTTTTATTCTTATTTTTATTTATACTTTTATTAATAATATCTAATATATCTTAGTTCTTAGATATCTATTTCTTATCTATTTAGATTAGTAATCTAATAGCTAATAACGTGATTTATGGTTAGGCGGGCGTCACTATTGGTCGGGCGACCCTACTAACTTTTCAAAAATCACTAATTTCTAATAACGAATAACACCATAAAAATAATATAGATTTTATTATTTAAAGCGAGTAGGGCAATAAGTATATATATGCCCTTTTTTCCCATACCTAGAATATATTACCTACCGCCGAACCAAAGGCATAGAAGGTAAAGTAGGCTTAATAACCGTATTTATAGATACCTCTAGTAAATATATATCTTTACTTTTATCTTTATCCTTATAGACTATATTATCTTTACTACCCTCTAGACCCCTAAAGATACCTCTCTAGGTAATAAACTTAGGTATAGTTACTCTCTTCTTAGTCTATTTCTTATTAGTAGCCTCTAATTAGGTATAGCGATTCTAGAGAAAAATATAGTAGTAGACTACTTTAATAGTTATATCGTATAACTTCTTTATCTCCCTTTTTATTAGTAAAGAAAGTATTAAAGATAAGGATTCTAGACCTTTTTTAATCCGAGATTATGATTTTATGAATTTTAAGAGAGTCTAGAGAGTATATTTAGATTACTATTATTACTAGAAGAAGATAGTCACTAAGAGAGGATCTCTATTAGAGGAAGAGAATCTAGATATATATTTAGCTTTTCTAAGATCTTATTAGTATTAAATAGTGCTAATCTAGTAGCTAAAAAGCTATTCTATATAGTAGAAGTCTTAAAAGTACCTATTCTCATATCTACGATTAGTTTAAGGAAATCTTCCTTATTAATAGAGTTCACTTTATTCTATATTAAAGTTAAAATAGCTCCTCTATAAAGCTTCTTTAAAACTAAAAAATAACCTATATCTAAAGGTTATAAAAGATAAGAAGTATACAGAGGTATATAGATTATAATAATCTGGTTTTCCTTATAAACTTAGTTAAATTCAGGGGTTAAATAACTTCTATAACTATTAAGGACTAATAGGTAATATTTTCCTACTCTTATCCTAATATTTAGGATAAAATAATATTTTAACTACTATAAACTAATTATATTAGTAGTCTAGCTATTTTTACTTATAGTTAGATAAGTTCCTTTTTAGTTCAAAAGGAGATAGGGACGTAGATACTCTAGAAACTTTTTTCCCTTAAAAATAAAGAGCGGAGGTTTAATACTTCTAGAAGCTCGAATATACTTAATTATAGTTATCTAGTCTCGATTTCTAGCTTATAAAAGAACTCTTTTTCTATAATATTCCGCGGAAGTAATAATTTTTTACGTTACGCTAATAGCCTAATACCTATAGTAAAACCACTCTTATTAAAGTTAAAGATATTATCTGAAATAATACCCTACTTTTTAATAGTCTTTTAAACTAAATCAAACCATAGTTTAATGATTCTAGGATCTTCTAAAAGAGCTCTTTAATAATCATATTTACGTAAAAGTCGAATAGAGAGATTTAGGCGTTGTTTAACAAATTAAGTAGGCTAATTAACGCTAATAGTCGAGGGGGTATTTTTCTAGGTACTTCGTAGGAGATTAGCTATATCACGTAATATAGGTATCGTGAGAGTAGTACCTCTAGTATCTATATTAAGTAGCTAGTCTTCTATTGATTACTCTTTAATTTTAGTAAAAATATAGCTAGTTGGTCTCTTCTTAGCTAAAGATTCACGCCTATTAAGCCGATACTTCAAAGTTGAGATAGGTAACTCAAATAATTATACAGCAGCTGCAGCAGAGGGATATTTACTATCTTTTATAGCTTTTATAGCTAATATAAGACGGCCCTCCTGCTCTATCAACTTTTTTTTTTGATCGGAGCGTTAGGGAGGCATTTTTATTATGGTTAATAAACATGTTTTATTATAAAGAGGGATTTTGATAGGGCCGCCTGACTAGTAGTGTCGCCTAGGAGACCATGAATCATATTAATCCTTTTTACTTTTTATTAAATAAGCTACTCTCTATCTTTAAAGATACTATATTAAATTTTAGTTTTCTTATACTAGTCTTACTATCTCTAATTTCTCTAATTTCTTTTTTATTTTATTATATTAGTTCTACTTATTTAATAGTATCGATCTTATTTAATAAGATTTTAAAAGATAATTTTAATATATAATAGCTAAAGATAGTTTTTGAAAAGATAAAGAAAATATACTAAGATAATAATTAAATAGCTAAATATTAATAATATTTTAATAAAATTATAGATATGAAAACTTAAGAACCAAAAATAAAATATCAGAAATATTATAGAGTCCTAAAGTATCTTAAATATAATTAATATAGAATAATTATCTTTAATTAGTATATAGCTAGACTAATTTATAAAAATTCTATTATCTATAAAAGTAATATTAAGAGACTTCTAGCTTTTATAATATATTATTTTAGCTATTCTATAAATAATAACTAACTTTTATACTATTTTATTAAATATAGAATATACTAATTAATACTAGCGTTAGTAGTATATAAATAAGAGTAAGATTAAACTATAAGATATATTCTAGTAAGAGACTTAGATATATAAGGGGTATAAGTAAAGGAGAGAGATTAAGTATATATAGAGAAGGGGTATAGTAAGGTTTTAGTATTTATACTATTTTGCTATTTTAGTCTTAGTAGACCTATTTATACTACTTATCTCCTCTTACCCCCCTTTTAATCTTACTTTTAACCCCCTCCCCTATCTATCTACTAAATAGCCTATAGTTATATCTAATTGGCGTTATTACTACTTTATAATATAGTTATACTGGCTATCCTATAGTACTCTACTAGTAAATCAGGCTAAAAGCCTAATATATCTATAAATAAATATTAAAAAAAAAACTCTAATTAGAGTAACTTTTTTTTTTCTTTTTTTTTAGCATTCATTTATGGTCCTATTAGGCTTTTGACTCGATTTACTAGTAGGGCATATAAGATAGCCGGAATAACTATATCATAAAGTAGTAATAACGCTAATTATATAAAGTAGGCTATTTAGTAGGCGGATAGGGCAGGGGGGGGTAAAAATAAGGTTATAGGTAGTCTTCGGCATTACCCAATTTGGGTCCAAGGTTAGGACCCAATACCCAATGATTTTAAATCTAGGACCCAACTTTTTACATAAAAATACATAAAAACGCCAAGAATTTCCTATTTTGGATGATTTATACATATTTATGCAAAAAGTTGGGTCCTAATTGGGTCCTTGGGTCCTTGGCATTGCCAAGATTGGGTCCAAAATTGGGTCCTGCCGAAGCCTAGTTATAGGGGAGTAGGGGAAAATAGAAGGGAAGATAAATTAGATAAATAGGTCTGTTAAGACTAAAACTATAAATAGTATAAATACTAAAACCTTAGTACGCCTCTTCTTTATATACGCTTAATCTCTCTTCTTTCACTTATACCCTATTAACGCACCTATCTTCGCTTATAATACTTATTATTCACCCTATTTATATACCGCTAATACTAGTAGAAGTAATAGAGAAGAAGTTAACTATAGTATAGGTCTTAGCTATCCTTATAAGTATCTCCTATAGTACTCGATCGCGTTATCTCTTTATCTTCGAATAATATAGTAGCCCCTAGGTCTATAAAACGCTAAGGAGGGTTAGATTAGTGATTTTTAGAGGCCTATAGATACTCTAGAGAATATATATATTACTTACGCGGCTATAGTGACTATAGTATAATATATTTCTAGTAGATAGTAGAATTAGCTAAGTAGGCGAGTAGCTAATAAAGGTAGCTACTTTAGGTATATACTCTAGCTTTATAAGCTAGGATATCTATATACTAGGTAGATGATTAATACTAAGGATTTCGGCGTAGAGTTAGTAAAGCGGGGGTAGATTAGTAATATATACTTCATATCTATCTTACTATACTTATAGTAATAGTAGGCTAAAGGGTAGTCTATACTATAACCTATGAATAGGTAGGTAAAGTTAATCTATAACCCGCCCTATATAGATTATAGGTTTAGATATAGGTTATCTACGCTAGGCTGTCTTTATATAAAATTCCAACGTTATATCTAAATAGGATAGATAAATTTGATTATTTATAGAGTTATTACTATTATTTATATATATTTTAGTTACGCTTTTGAATTTCTAGTTATTCAATCATTAGTATTATAAATTCAAAAGATCTTAGGTTATATTTTAAAATTTCAAGTCTAGTAATAAGATTACCCTTAGGATTTAATATATTTTAAGTAGGTTATGATTATTTAAAAGAGTTTAGATAGGAAATATTTATTTAGGGTAGAAATATATATATTTTATATAGAGCACTTTGAGTATATTGTTTAGAAGATTAAATAAACTTCTCTCCCCTATCTAGATTAGCTTAATTTTAACTTTTTTATTATTAAATCTATTACTAATTTCTATAGTAACTATAGAAATTAGTAGTACTTTTATATACTCTCTCTATCTTAGACTTTATTATTTAGTAGTAGACTTTATTATCTAGTAGTAGACTTTATCATTCAATAGTAGATTTTATTACTTAGTAATAGACTTTATAATTTAATAGTAGATTTTATTAGCTATTTCTATAGTAATTAGTAATACTTTTATAGTCTAAAAATTTAAGAGATTAACTATTTCTATAGAAATGATCAACCCTTAAGATCTTTAATAATTTGTAAACTTAATAGGTTTCTATAGGTTTCTTATAGGTTTCTATAGATTCTTATAAATTTCTTATAGATTATCTAATAATCTATAAATTCTATCTAATAGAAATTAGACTTTATAAGTCAAGTTATAATAGATTAATATAGTTTTTTACTATAGAGTATAATTAACTCCTCTATTTATTATTAGATTCCTTTATTTATAATATTAAACAAATCCTTATATCTATAGCTCTTATATTCTTCTAAACTATCTACTACTCCTCTTTATATTCTATATATCTTAACTCTAATACTCTAATATTAATAGCTTCTTATCATCTATCTATAATAGTAATATAGATAATCTTCTTTATCTTCTACTAGAGAACTTATATCCCTTATATATACTTAAAGTCTTAGTTACTTAGTAGATAACTAATTCCTTAAATTAAGAGTTTATTTAACTATCTATCTCTCTTAAAATCTCTTTCTCTTTAAAATATATTAGCCTAGATTATTAAAAAGACTATATTCTCTATAAAAATATAATATATAGTAATTAGATAGATCAGTAGCTTTAGACTAACTTTAAGAAATAAAATAGGGTATAATAGGACTTAAACTATTTTTCTAAAGTTTAGATCTAGTTTAATTAGATAATAAATACTACTAATAGTATATTAAAGATAATATATAATATTATAGATAATATATAATATTATAGATAATATATAATATTATAGATAAATCCTTAAGTATCCTTAATCTCTATATACTAGAATAAATATATACTATAGAACTTTAATAGTAAATAAATATTTAAAGGATATTAACTATTATGATTATACTAAAATAAAGATATAAATATCTAGGATTATCTAGTTTATATAAATAGCTATAAATATAACTATCTATCTATTCTTCTATTTTTCTAACTTTTATTATTTATACTTAATACTTAACTTTTAATATAATAAAGTAGAAACTCTCTAATAATTATAAATTTATAGAGGATATATAGGAATAGAAGCTTCTTACTTTCTTTATAGTTATATAGCTTCTATTCTAACGAGTTAAGTACTCTAAATTTTATAGTCTTATTAGAATAGCCTAAACTATCTTAATATATCCTAAGATCCTATTATAAAATAATATTCGAAACTAACTATATACTATAGTAAAAGAGAGATAAAAAATTATACTCTAAAGGCTATCTATTAGATCTAAGATATTAATTATATTTAATTACTAGAGATCTCTATTCTTATAGATATTTATAGCTATTAGTAGCTATTTTATAAATAAGGACTAATAGTATTATAAGATCCTTCTTATTTTATAGAATAAACTCTAGTATAAATCTAAATATAGTATTTCTTCAGATCTTTTAATAATATAAAATTAAGGATTAAGTTCTTATAATTATTACTAATAATATATTGAATAATAAGATCTTAGTTGATTCCTTTTAGTTAGTCTATTAGACTAATTAGATAATCTAAGTTATCTATAATCAAGCTAAAATCGCCCTAGTTATAGTTGATTAGTATCTACTAGCTTTATACTATCCTATGGAAGGTTTCGGCTATGCCTTTTTGGCTTAATGGAAATCAGCGGCAAGTAATGATGCTTTGGTTTATTCAATAGTAAAATCTTATTAAATTATATAATATTATATAATATAATTACATTATTATAGATCATTTAGAATAAATCTATAATATTTCTTAGAATTATACTTCATGATTACTACTCGTGTGAAATATATTGATTTCTATTTCCCTTTCATGATTTTCATCTTTGCTGTCATGATTCTAGAAATCATTGGCGTATTAAGTAGTGCACACCGAGCTGCCTCATCACCTGCTGCCACTTTGCTTAATCCCTTCCCTGAGCCAAGGTGCAATTTTTCCCATCCCCAGCCTGTGAGGTATACACCAATAAAAAATATCTGGGTACCACCCCTTTCTTGAATGGGGTCACGCTCGTTGACATATTCTAGCTTGACCCCTTTGCCCATGACCTTTTTTGCAAGTTCCTCCTTGGACCGCAACTCCACTTTCTGATGCCCTAACTTGTCTAGCATTGGCGACCACAAAGCAATCAGCCACTGCTCCACAATATCATAGCCTTCTCGTGGATCAGACAGTATGACAGCGGCCACATAAGCTTCGAAAATGTCCCCTTTGGTTTTGATCCATCGTTTTGGCTGTTCAGAGTAGTTCACTGGTACCGTTGCTTCTCGATCAAAGCCATATTTCTCAGAGAATGTTGCAAGCGTCTCATTCTTGACTAATATTTCCCGGATCTGAGATATCCTTCCAGCAGGAATCCCAGGAAACTTCCTCCACACCAATTTTGTCGACATCAGTTCGATATATGCATCCCCCAATACCTCCAAGCGGTCATAGCTAGCGTCATGCAATTTGGCACAAGCAGGGTGCATAAAGACAGCAGCCCGTAGTTTCTTATCCTGAATCAACGGTAAGGTAGGAGTTTCTGAATGGTTGCTTTGTGATCCTATGGACAGATAGTTGGGATCTGGAGCTTGAGAAGCTTGGGAAGGTCCATGTTTAAGTGCTGAGGGTCCATGTGGAAATCGAAAAGCGTGTTTCAGACTTAATAGCGCTTGCGCAATTTGAGGCTCGGTTTTTGTGATTTCATGATCATTTGTTGCTTCTTCGACGAGCGTTTTCAGAAGAGAGAACCGAGAACTACAGCTCGAAGCTTGGATTGGAGCATCACCTTCTAGATGATTTTCAGATTGGAGCCCTTCTGGTAAGTGCTCAACCTCCATACAGAAGGTTAGCCGTGATACAGATTAAACCGACGCAAAACAATCGAGGAGAAGATAGTCATAATCACCTTGGACCGTTTTATGCTCGGGTGGAATGGTCGGTCATCCACACAAGGCACGGATCTTTTGGAGCTCATATCGGGTTGGGGGTGGGTTTGTGATTCTCTTTTTCGGTTATTCACACTGACTTGATCGAAAAGAAAAGGGTAGTTGGGGTTCCGAGGCTCACTAAGATCAACTTCTGTGATGGAAACTCACGGTCACATGACTAGAAACTATCCGCTCCCAGGTCCGGCACCAAGTCGGCGTTCTTCCTCGTTCCACCGCGACCACATTGGCACCGTGAAGATGTCTCAACCCCGATTGTTAGAGCTGGTCAAGGTACGGATATAAGTACTTAGTGTTGTGAGGTATCTGCTAATCATCCTGTCATGTTCACCCGCAGACACAATGTCGCATCTTCTCGCTCAACTTCAACCCGCAAAGACTCCGGTTAGGAAATAAGATCCTCAGACAGCGACTGCGAGGCCCTGCACTTGCAGCATGGTATCCCAAGCAGGAAGTCTCTTTTAGAGATCTCCAGAATACATACAAGCCTCTTGGCCTGACTACATTTGATGAGGCTGAAGATGATCGAGAGGAGGCCATCCAAATGTTAGTACTCTTCGGTCTTGGCGGTCCCTGTTATATTAAACCATTCATCTAGTGCAAAACTTCGAGGAAAAGGACGACCGAAGAAGAAGCGGAGCGCTGCGGGTAAGTGGCTTTCCTTCTCTTTTCTTTTTCCTCAATACACAGAAATCCACTGACAATCATTTCTTAACTTAATCAGAGTCACGATCGGCAAAGAAGAAGAAATAGGTGCATCATCACTCATAGTGAATGGAACAATGCTTTCACGCCGGGTTATCTGTCTCGGTATTCGAATAGAACGAGCTTTGCAAGGGCGGAAAGGTGCATCTCAGGATTTCCTTCAGATCAATACTTTTTCTTTTCGCCGCCTATCCATGATGGCTTACTACCGATTTTCAGGAATAAGGATTGGCTGTACTATATATACATGTATTTTAAAGCGTTTATCATATCTACATGTCGAGAGTTGGATCTTGTCCAAGAAGCACGTCTAAATTTGGTTGAGGACAGACTAATCGTTCAGCTACGCAAAAGCATGAAAGATCACACTACACTCGCTTCAATCTTAGATCAAGTTAGAATTGACCTTAAGGAAAAAATATCCACAGAAATAAAGGATTCGAAAGAGACAATGTAATCATAAAATGACAAAAAAAGGAAATCTGATGCTCCGAAAGGCGGTAAGAGCTACATAACCAATCAGAATACATAATTGGCATTTTATCGCGACTTTGACCTGGAAGAAACGCCGAGATTCAGTTCTCAATTCTACGACAGCCAGCTTCCCGACCCCCACACCCTTACTGGTGATAGATTTTCCGCCAGGGAGATTTGAAGCTACGGTGTCAACAGCAATCATGAAACAAAGCAAGAATCAACTTCGAAGGGCCCGGAAAAAGAGTCAAAAGGCGGAGGTGAGTTCGCGCCCCTGCTCCCGAATACCCATGAGCTGACATAGTTCCTTCTCAGACTGCTACCGGGGTCATTGAACATGCTCCCCAAGAAAGACCATTCCCGTCACCTTCGACCTCTGACATCACAAATGGACCAACCGCCCGTACTGATGAGACATCCCTGGAAGACAACGATCCGTTATGGGAGATGTATAAGGGTATCGTCAGTAAATTTGACGAGACAGCTGGCGAGGCTGCTACAACCACGGAGGCCGAGAAACCTGAAGTGTATTTTGATGATGCAGACGACATCCCGGACGAGGAGCAAGATCAAGAGCTCAAAATATCGAAAAAGAAGCGCAAGGAGCTGAACAAGTTATCCGTGGCCGAACTTAAAGCCATGGTTCGTAAGCCTGAAATTGTGGAATGGACAGATACATCCGCGGCCGATCCTCGACTCCTGATACATATCAAGGCCCATCGCAATGTTGTCCCGGTTCCTATACACTGGTCACTCAAGCGGGAATATCTCTCCTCTAAGCGTGGTGTGGAGAAAGCGCCCTTTGCCCTTCCCAAGTTTATTCAGGAAACCGGCATTGCGGAAATGCGGGATGCCGCTTTGGATAAACAGGAACAATCGAGCTTGAAGCAAAAACAACGAGAAAGAGTTCAGCCCAAGATGGGACGGTTAGACATTGACTACCAGAAGCTATATGAGGCGTTTTTCCGCTTTCAAACCAAGCCCGAGCTAACTCGTTATGGTGAGATCTATTACGAGGGCAAGGAATATGAGACCAATCTCAAACACCTTCGCCCAGGCGAGTTGAGCGACGAACTCAAGGAAGCCCTGAATATGCCACCGGGAGCTCCTCCTCCATGGCTGATCAATCAGCAACGTTATGGTCCCCCTCCGTCCTATCCTGCCTTGAAAGTACCTGGGCTAAACGCACCACCTCCACCAGGCGCGATGTGGGGCTACCACCCTGGCGGTTATGGAAAGCCGCCTGTTGATGAGCACAACCGACCACTTTACGGTGGTGATATTTTTGGGGTCTTACAGCCCCAGCAAAGCGTTCAGCAGGGGGAGCCGGTCGAGAAAGATCTATGGGGAGAGCTACAGCCATCCGAGGAATCTGAGGAGGAGAGTGAAGAAGACGAGGATGAGGATGAAGAAGGAGACGCCGACGAAGAGGATGCCGAAGCTGGAACCCACTCCCCCAGTGGCTTGGATACACCCAGCGGCATGGCATCGGCGGCACCGTCCGAATTCCTGGGAATGGAGAGTGTTGCTGGGGAATTCGACGTTCGAAAACATCACCGGGGAACGGAAACCGAAGAGACTGTTCACCCTCGGAGCGCATATCAGGTTATTCCGGAGAAACAGACAAATGTACAAGGATTCTTCGGCGGAGATCGAGCCTATGATCTTAGTACGTCATCCAGCAAACCTCCAGTCCTTGGAGTTGATGACCAAACCCGAAAACGCAAGAAGCCTGGCGATGTGGACGTCTCCGTGGACTTGGATGCGATACAAGCTGGCGATGGTCTCAGCAAAGAAAGTCTTGAAAACTTGTACGAAGTACAACGTCAGCAGCAAAACCAGCCGCAGTGGGGATTTCAAGAGGACCTTAGTGACATGATCGCGCAAGAGAGTCGCAAGCGATTGCGTAAAGAAGAAGAGCGACGAGGCAAGAACTGAAGCCCATGTCAACGTTTTTATCAGATAGCTCTACCAATTAAATACTTTCCTACGATTACCATCAACATCATAATCATCATCATCATCATCATCATCATAATCATAATCATTGTTTTTACTTCTCTTGTACATGATCTAGTATAGACTTCCCGAAAGTGGTTTGGTTTTCTTCCACGTCTCCGCCTCCGAGTCCTTTTCAAGATCATCATTTTTCGTTCTCGTCCGCGACATCACCCAAATATCTCAATCCACCCAGTCCTTGAGGATGGATTGGGATCGAAGAAGGCATTTTACCCTGTATCTAGTGAAAAATGGTTCATTTCCTGACTAGTTCTATAGATTTGATGACCGACGAGGGGGGAGAGTTATCGACCAGCTGACCGACCTGGTCGGTCACCCTCGCGTGGATACGACACTCGAAACAGACGCTCGCCTCCTCGAAATCGCTCTCGCCTGCGCGCCGACACATGGTTGCCGTCTAGTCGAGGGTATGGACGTCCAAGAAGTCGCTCACCTCCCGATTACCGGCGTCGCTCCAGAACCCCTCCCTTCCAAGGCCGAGGCTTTGGACCCAGTCCGTATGGGAGGAGGCGGTCACCCCCTCGACGGTTCTCTCCACGAAGAGAGGAACGACCCCGATCACCTCTTCCATCATGGCGATCCAAGTCCCCTTATAGCGAGGGCCGATCGCTTGATGTATCTCGTGGCCACAGCAGCCCAAGTCGCATCCGGGATGCATCCCCTGGGAATCAAGATTTACGTACAACCATGCGAAATTCCCCTCCAAAACTCCCGACCTGTGCGAGAAGCGTTCGAGCCCTATCACCGAGAGCCCAAGCCACTTCGTTTCGCTCGCAGAGCCCTTCCCATGCCCATGCCCGGCGACAGCTGTCCATGGACATGAGTAGGGGCCGACACAACGAGCGGTCCAGACCAGTCTCACCTGTCAATTCTGCCCGGCCCGCATCCAACACTACATCACGACGTTCCTCCCCAGCGACGGGTCCAGAGCACGGTGGTTTTGTGTCCCGCAAAAGCCGCAGCCGATCTCCCATGCGCCCTTCGCCTCCGCATCGGTCCTCGGGACTCGCAGGACCTCCTCCTTACCGAGATCGCGATTCGACGCAAACCCTGGAAGCTACGCCCTTTGGAAGGGGACAAGGAAAACTGAATCAACCTGAAGGCGAATCCTCGGAGCCCGTTCAATCCCGATTTGGAGGCTATGTCCCAACGCAGCCAAGAAATACAGGCAATCACCAGTCTCCACCGTCAGGTCCCTCCCAAGGACCTAGGGCGATGCCTTCACATCCCCGAGGCTCTCATAATATGAACTTTTTATCGGCGCCAACACGTCCGCGTCGTGGCCCCGCTGCTCGAGACGGGCCGTGGCCCGGTGCTCCCATGACTCGTCGCGGGCCACCTACGACTGCACCGCACACCCCTTCCGGTCCTCGGGCTTCCTTCACGCCTCCGATGCCTGGCGGGAATTTCCGTCATTCAGGATCCCGACAGAATAGCACTGCCCCCGTGGTTTCCTCTCCCGTGATCAAACCTCCGAACCACTTGGCGGGACTCTGTACCTTGATGCCAGGTGGCAGGACACTAACATCGGTCTTGGAAGTCGCAACGGAGAAGCGCCTATCCCAACTTGAGTCAGATCAGGAGAAACTTCTTGAGCAACTGGCCGAGTCCCAAAAATTGAAACGAGCTGGACTTCGTGACTGGGATCGATTGGATCATGAAAGCTCTATTTGTGCACTCAAAAGCGAACTAGCCGAGGGACATTTACAACGTATGGCAGATGAGACGATCGGAGGAGGAATTCCATTCTAATGGCCATGTTTTTCCGTTGAACTTTGTATCAATATGGCGTTTTATACTTACTCTTCTTCATTTCTTTGGGTGGGTTTAATCTGGAAGCATGGAACAAAGGTGCGAAAAAATGGGGATAGGAGCAATCAGGAGTTCTCTTCACAATATTTCCAAATTCCAATTGCATTCAATATCTTGACTTATCATAGATCAGAGATCATAGATAGATTATAACATACATCATATGTACTCCACTTAAAGGTGCCGCTTGGCCCGCGCGTACCTGATCGGCAATGTAGCCCCTTCCTGGTTTCGTGTCAACAACTTCTCTCCTACAACCTCCCCAATTAGCACCGCAATCATGAATATCTTCAGGCTTTTAGGTGAGCTGCTTGTCCTACATTATGCGCCTATATACTGATCTCAGTATAGCCGATTTTTCCCACCTGGCGTCCATCTTCGTTCTTCTGCAGAAGATGAAGTCGACAAGTGTATGTCACCTCTGACCTTCTCACGGTCATCGCTAATTACTGGATCGCAGAGTTGCTCTGGTTTATCTTTCAAATCACAAGTACTCTACCTTCTTGTTTTTGTCACTCGTTATCTTGGTGCGTTTCAATGTTTCCCCGCCAGAGGCCTTCTGCAATCCAATGGGAAATACCATGCTAACGTCCAGTCGCCCCGTTGATCAGATCTGTTCTGGACATTCTTCGATTCGCTATACCTCACGACCTTCAAGCTACTCTTTATCGGCTCATCGGCCTATATCATCTACCTCATGCTGAACGACTACAAGCCGACCCACGACCCCAACATTGACACTTTTAAGGTTCAATACCTGCTGGGAATCAGTGCGATCCTAGCAGTGCTTTTCCCACATGATTACCGTTTCTCCGAGGTTCGTCCATACTACGCAGAAGACACGTTTGCGCGCGAAAGACTTCCCCACTCATAATCAACTAGATCCTCTGGACTTTCTCCATTTGGTTAGAGTCCGTCGCCATCTTGCCGCAGCTGTTCATGTTGCAAAGGACAGGAGAAGCCGATACAATTACCACTCACTACCTATTTGCCCTGGGCCTGTACCGGGCCCTCTATATCCCGAACTGGATGTACCGGTATTTCACTGAGTCCCACTTCCAACGATCTTTCCAACCCGTCCCCATCATCGCCGGCATCATCCAGACCTTGCTTTACTCTGATTTCTTCTACATCTACTACAACAAGTAAGTCTTGATATCCATCTATGCGCATCCCGTGATTGCTAACCATCCAAAGGGTGTTGAAAGGAAAGAGGTTCTCCCTTCCCGTCTAGGAATACAAGAGACGAATGGAAGAAGGCCCGTCGAGTCAACTCAAGCTTCTGAGTTGCCTCTTTGTGGCTCAATTGTTCTTGGGGAATGTATGACTATGGTCTCTTTTTTTGGAAGGGGGGGGAATCCATCGGATACGAGCATGTTCCGCCTCCTTGCCGGCTTTTCTTTCTTTGGTTATGAATGTCTGATCATCTGATCTAGTTCACGAATTTCATGACGCCTTTCATGTCCCTTCGGCCGCACGGATCTCGAGATTCGCACGTAATTCATATCGCTTGGGATGGTAGCGGTTTTGGGCAGCTTCAACTGCCCATTAACCAGGTTGACTTACGCAACCCACTCTTGATATTGGTAGAGAACAGTGAGATATCTTTCTATCTTTCTGGTCCCTGTCTTGTCTAGTTAGAAGAAATAAACAACCTGAGTGCCATAATCAAATGTATCAATTTTATTTTTTTTGTATTATATTGCATTTCCAATTTTTCTACATCATATCGATGCTTAACCCAATTCCCTCTTCCTTTCCTGCTTTTCCTTAACTGATTTATTTTTATTTTTGAAAAACAGGTCTGCTCTCTCTTTGCTGCAGAACCCATACCGCCAATTAGAAAGTCGGATTTTCGAGCAGACCACCTGACTCTTTACTGAACAAATTTCACTTTTTTGAGGGGCAAGTACGGAGTGTATGCTCCCCAAAATTTCATAAAAAGAACACAAAAATCAACCTCAACCTCAACCTCAACCTCAACAAATTTCATTAAGTAAAGAGACAACACAAAACGTATATCGTATGTCGAATGACCTCAGGCAATGGCCACTCCTTCAAGTGATTAGTATTCCCGAGGAGAGGGGCCGTACGTTGGGACATATCCGGCTGTATAGCTTAGCGGGCCTGGCACAGAAAGATCGGAGAACTGATCTAAAGTACCTGCAATTGAGTGATTGACGGTTGTCATCGATCCATGAGAAGGTCGAACTCCAGTACTCAAGTTGGATCGGCCTTGTAAGTTCTGGTGGTTATCAACCCACCCATGATGACCCAACTGGCCAAAATAGTCATGCTGGGCGCGGTCAAGAGCCACATGTCCCCCATACGTTGATTCCCGTCTTGATATGGGGGGAGAAGGTGGTTTGGGAGACCGAGACAACCTGTCCAAGCGAGGGGAGCTTCGCCGAGAACTGGGTGGTGTGAAGCGAGACCCCCCACGACGCACTTGACAAGTGGGACAGATTTTCACGAAGCGAGAGATAAGCTCCTTTGGGACCCTGAAAGAAGTAACAGAAGTAACAAGGGTCAGTGACCATTCGCAAGACTTCTTGGTCTTGTGGGGGAGAGCATACCAGGAATAAATTCGCCGGACTTGGGCAGAGGTCTTGTCGCGTCCCCCATGCTGGCACTGCTTGTGCGCCTGGGTTAGGATTTTGAATAGTTTCTCGCGGATAGCGACAGGCTTTCCCTCATGACAGATCATCTTGCGACACTGAACAGGTCTTGTTAGGATCTGATAGCAAAGGCCTTGCAGGCACATGGCAAGGACTTACATCGGCTGCTCCAATCCCAGTACTTTGCAGTTTGAACATCTTTTTGACCCAGAACCTGCCTGGTTTAGTATGAAATTGCGGGATATTGGAGGCATGGGAGCTTACCGGAATTGAGCGGATTCAATTGCTGTATCTTTCGGTTCCATAAGCACGCTCTTTATGTTCCGTGCTCTTCTAGCGTGTATCAACGCCTTATCCTGTTTCTTCACCGACAGTTCCTTGACATAGCTGGTCAAGAGTATAGAATCAGTTTCCAGGTCAGTAAGGCAAGCCCCAGGGGAAGGAGGCTGCGTGAAGGTAAACCTACCTTTCCATCAGTTTGTCAAATTCTTTGACATCTGGGAACCCATCTAGCGCGGGGACTACAGCTTCTGAAAGCAAAGTACCCTCGTTATGGGATTCTTGGTCCTCAATCTCCGTCTCGCTGAGAGCCTCGCGGAGTGGTAGGTATCTGGTAGGCAGGTATCGTGGCTCAGGCATATACTGCTGCGATGAATGATGCAATCTCAATTCATCCGAGGTGGACATTGAAGGGATTGTATGGTCGGATGGGTACTGCAAATGCATTCCACCAGCTAAACCAGCCTGTTGCCCATAAGAGGGACCGAATTGAGATCCATATGGGTTGAAAGAATGCTGGGGGAAGTGATACGAGGAAGATCCGGTCGTGTTGAATTCATGACCACTTGAATGGCTATAAGTCCCAGGGACTGCCATCTGCTGATTCATGAGATAATTCTCGTTTCCTTCATTCCGTCTCGCGAAGCTACCCATAATGACAGATGTCTTCCAGAATCAGAATGCCAGCAGTTCAATGTTCCCACGAGTAGCCGCGAAGATATTGGGTTGACTGAAATTGGGAGAAAATGAGAATGAGAGCGAGGTAGAGAAAGAGTGGATGTGTAAACAAAGATGGACGGATATATTTTGAGAAATATACAGTGAAGACAGAAGGGTCACTGATATTTGAAGCGAAAGAAAGGGCCAGGATGAAGACGATGATCATGGGGTAGCAATTGTATTAAAAAGGACCTGCAAGACCCCCAGGTCAATCTTGCAGGACATGACCGATGCCCAAAAGAGTGCACGAGACCATGTCGAAACGGAGTAGGGTAGAAGCAACAGAGGACATCCCTGGAAGACGGACTGCAAAGATTCCACAAGAAAAAAAAAAGAAACGACAAGAGTCAGGCAAATCCAGCAAAACTCTGTAAGGTACGGCCGGAAAGGGTATTACCCAAGGCCTGCAAGGAAGAATATATAGCCAGGATTGGAGGAGATGTATGTGAAATCATGGAAACAAAAATCGATTTTCATATTTCCGAATCCCTTTTAGTGTAAAAGAGATTTGAACAAATAAGAATAAAAATAAATAAATAAAAAAGAAACCAAAATGAACGAAATCCAGCAAAAAAAAAGGCGAGAGAGAGGGGGGGGGGGGGGAAACAACAACAGAGAGAGACAGAGGCAGAAAGCAGCAGGACTGGGGTTCGTGGTCGAAATCCTTCCGACCCGCCGAGTGGATTGAAGGGCGAAAGCAGGCTGATACGACAGCGCACACAAGCAATGGTGATACGGATTCCTGCCTCGATGCCCGGCGCCACCATTTGCCTCATGGAGAGCCACGTTGGGCCCAGTCGAGGCCACCTATAGTAGGGTAGTGGCACTGTGGAGTAGGGGGAGGGGGATCGACTCCTACCATGTCAAATAGCGACAGCAACCGGGGGGCCAAGTAGGACGTCCCCGACTATGACGGCGGAACAAACTCCCCGGAAAAGACCAAGAGGCGAATCTAGGGCTTTGTTTCTGCAGGTTTGCCTTCGTCAAACAAAAGTCGGGCTGTAGATTGCTCCGGCAAAAGTCCAAACATGCACGTAGCCGTCCGTAAGGAACATGGATTGGGGGAGGGCTTTTTCACTGTAAGAAGCACTGGCAATACAAAAATGGGCAGGAGTAGAGAGTCAAATGATGAAATTCCCCTGCTCTCTATCCCCACCGCATGGCATGTTTTTGGGGGGTTTATTTGGTACATCGTGAGCTGTCAGGAAAGCGCTGGGGCGTGACCTTGACGTGGCGTTGATGTCAGGGCACTGCGGGATTGGGTCTGATAGGCAATCAAATGCATCAAGCGGGATGACAGGATTGCATGCGTTTGGCCCGACTGCGACAGCTAAGTCACCGTGTTCGATAGACTTTGCGCCGGACCCTCGCAGCACGGCATCTGGGCCAGTCGCGAAACAGAAGAGGGGCTCGAAGCCAGCATGAGTTATACAATCTAGTACCCGGTGTCACGCTGCTGCTTCCCGATCTCGCTCTATGAGGGCTGTTGGAAAATGGAAGAAAAAGAAAGGAAGCAGGAGAAGCAGAGGAGCCCGCATGCCCTGGAAACCCCGAATCCGAGTGGTTTCGGATCTGCCTAGGGTGAGGCTGCGGTTGTAGATCGTTGCAGCATGGATATTCCTTGTTAATCGAATGCAAACAATGCAGCTGGTCCCATTGATGAAGAAAGATGGTATAGATACCGATGATAGGGGAAAAAAAAAGGGGGGGGGGGAGTATCTACATAGGATTAGGAAGAGGTGTACAAGCAAGAGACCAAAAGATAGAATATTTCTTCTTCTTCTTCTTCTTCTTCTTCTTCTTCTTCCTCTTCTCACATTCAGCGCATTAGTTGCAAAGTATGTATGTACTAGTTCACAGAAACAAAGAATATAATTACAAATAGCTTTCAAAGAACCGTAAATTCGTGCTGGCCAGTTTCATCAAGGCCAATAAAAGACCTGAGGGGTCTTTGCGTCATTAGTTCGTATATCCATGCCCAATCCTCTCTTTCTAGAAGGCCACTGAAGAGCCCACGGGTAACTACTTAAACCGTGGAATGCTTCATGCCAGCAGTCAGGTCACGGATATCCCATCGCCAGTGAGTATCACCGTCTCCACGATCAAAGCCAATCCACTTGTCTACCTTCCGCCTCCATTTCTCTTCCTCGGCTCTCTGTCTGCGGATGAATTCTGGGCCCACATCGAATTCTTCAGTGATAGGCCCTTCATCGGAAGACTCGCCCCCACTCGGATCATCCCTGGCTGTATTGAGAGTAGACCCGACCACTGTTTCAGAGTCTCGTTTGACACCGGTGGTCTTATCATCCAAGTCATCCAGGCCTGCAAAAACATCGTCCTCATCCTCCGGGGCAATTCCACCTTGCTGTCCAGATGCAAGAGGCGTGGCTCGGAGCCAGCACATACGCTGTGGGTCAAAGATCATACCACCGACAGCCTGGGCGTTGTTCACAGCACCCACATTGCTGATAAGAGCTGGAGCAGGTTTGGGTGATTTGGGAGCAGTCGTTATGTCGAACTCCTGCACGAGATTTTCATTGCCTTCCCAGCAAAAAGTATCGGGGTTGTAGTGCATGCCCCTCACAGCTACAACAAGATAAATCAGTCTTGTCCAGTGACGATGGAAGATAAAAGGGCTGGGGTTTCATCATGTCCTTACACTTAGATTCTTGCACACCTGATCCCATGGGTTTGATCAAATGAGGTTTGGATTGGGGTTTATTGGAGTGACCACCCTTCCGGCTGCGAATCGGTGCCGCAATTGGCGATATTCGAGGTATGGGCTGGGCCTTCCAATTCGAGTTGAAAGAACCAAGCGGTGTTGTGTCCCGGTTTCGAGAGCTCAAGGATGCAATGCGCTGCTCTCGCGCATTCCGGGATGCATTGGTGTCTTGGGCAAAGCGTGGTGTAGACACCAGAGGCTTAGAGGTCGAGGGTGGTGTGAAGGATTGTGTCGGGGATTCGCCAGGTGGAGTTATACGGCTCTGGCTAAGCCTAGCTCGTACTGATCGGGGGGCACCTCGGCCGGCCGGATTCTTGGTATACCTACTCTCTGTTGAAACGGATGTAGGCAAATCGTCAAAGGATTCCAGCTCGGTTCCGTCTCCAAAGTTGCGTCGCCTGGTCGGCCGAGTTAGTGTACGTTTAGCCGTTGGGCTAATGCTCTCCGTTTTGCTGTCGTCGAGGCTCAGGCGGAAAGTTTCCGGGCGATTTGATCGTGATAGTCGAGAGTAGGTACCTTGTGGATTGAGTAGGTCACCGGAATTATCAGAGTGGTGGCGGCGGCGGTATGTTTTCATATTTTCGTGGTGCGATTGCCTTTCTGATGCATCTGCTGGGATGAACGGGACTGGTGCTCTTCGGCTGGATGTTCTCCCAGCCACAATCGTGCGCTCCACCGGCGTTTTTGGTCTGTTTGCCGGTGGCAGAATAGAACCATCTGGATTGGATGAAAGTCGTTGCGGAGTCTGCGCTGGAGTAGTGGGTGCCACACCCCGAATGGAAGGTAGAGATCTTTTCGTTCGAAGTTGTCTGGGGGGTGCACAGGAATCACTAGCCGGGGTTGTGGCTTGGGAAACTCGCGCTCCTAGAAGCCTTCGGCCAACAGGATTTGGATTGGGGGAAGTTGAAACCACGCTGGAAGACTGGAGGCTAGAGATTGAAGACTGGGACGAATGCCCAAGGCGGGAGTGGGGTCTTTGAAACTTGGACAGTGGTGCGCCGCTCTCTGAAACCGTCTCGAGATGGGTCGAATGGGCCCGGTCATGGCCAGATAGGCGTGGAATGCGAGTATTCTGGCGAGGGGAGCCTGTTGTATTGACTGGACCGGCACCAGTAGTGGTGAAGGTCAGAGTCGTTGAAGACCGCCGTGTTGGGCTCGCTGGCCACTCCGTCTTACGTTTGACATGAGGGTTAAGTGTTAATTTCTTTGATGCAAAAGCTCTGCCGTTATCAACTTCAATGTCCGAGAAAAAGTCATCCGAGTCAGACGACTTTAAAGCCTGCAGTTCTCGCTTGGCTGCGGCTGCGGTGGTACTCTCTTCGGTGATTTCCTCTTCTCGTCTTTTGAGAGAGGCGGTAAAATCCAATGGGCCATCTGGGAACACTAGGCCATCCAGACCATCTTCTTCGCTTTCCCCAGTCAGGCAACTTGACGCACTGGGGCTGGCAATGGAGATCGAGGAACTAGGAACCGAGCGGCCATCTCGGCCCGTCCCGCCAACTCGGACACCTATGCTCCCTTCGGACCATTCTAGATCGAAGTCGTCTAAAACGGGGCTGGAGATATCACTTGTATATTTTCGGTGTGATAGTTGTAGAGGCTGGTAGTCTGGTGGTAATTCAAGGTCTTTGTCGAAATCTTCAACTTCCTGCTCCATAGTAAGGTTGCTACCGGCCATTTTTAGGGCAGTTTTCTGTGGGGATCGTGGTGTGGGTGCCTTGATGGTGGGCACGTCCCATCCGATAGCGCTATCATCATTATCATCCTGAAACCGATGTAGACTTCCAAGCGCTGATTGTAGGCGAGTTGAAATGTTCTCATTCCAAGATGGGGAAGCTGTAGACTTCACCGGACTTGTGGCCGCCGAACTTATATGTCGGATTGTTTCCGGGAACATCGCCTCTTGAGCTGTCCTGAGCTGCAGTATTGCGTCTGGGCCAGGAAGCTCTACATCTTCAGACCAGTCATCCACAAAAGTCCTCTTGGGCTTTCGAGTAGACAGGCGTTTGATGGCGCCCCCGAGAAGAGCAGAGCTAGGAATATTGGCAGGAATCGGTATCCCCGCATTTTTGGCCGAGGCGAGGGCTTCTTCTTTCGCAAACTCATCGTTGTCGTGCAAAGGAACCTGCCAGTCTTCGTCTCCGACATTCGAGTCCAGATCAGACCGAGCAGACCGCCGCGACGAGATTGAATCGCGATGTCCTGATGGTCGGAATGAGGAATTAGCCATAGATCCTGTGCTGGATGCAGCACGAGATTGAATGCCCTCGGTGAATTGCAGATCATCATCATCATCCCAACATTCGATTTGCTCGTCTTCCTGCAGTCGTATTTGAGCCATCATTGACTTCATGGTGCGCGACACGCGCAAGAGATAGGAAACGCAGTCACACTAGGCAGGTTTCAACGATCAAGTAGTAAACTCCAAGCTTTGCGGCGCTGACACAATAAATCGAAGATAGGGCATCATCCCGTGACAATTGAGCGGAGCGAGTGTATTAGAAATCCCTTTCTTGTTCGGGTTTCTGCTTTTTATTTTCCCTTCTTACTGTAGTGTGTATGTATGTGCGCGCGGTTTTAAGTTGTCCCAGTTCCCCAATTGGAAGGGGCCGACTGAGGGGACAACAGACGGTATTCGGAGTTCAGGGTTCAGGGGTAAGAATTTTCGACCTTCGATGGATTGCCGGATACACCCCTCACTATGAAAGCCTTCGGAAGGAACAGATGTCGAGGAGGGAGGATTTGAGGTAAAAGACCAGTTGGTCAGGGGAGGCTGGAGGAGGGAGAGAGATTCCCGGGAGAGGAACGTGCTTTGCTGTGGAGCGGTGGGGAAACCGCCCACGAGTCACGAGTTGTATGCACTATAAGAGTTCCAAAGTTAAGACCAGTAAAATGTTATTGGGAAGTTAAATTTAGTCTAAGTAAATTGATCGTAATATAATATTATCAACTTATTTCACTAGTTGATGTTGATGTTTACACATGTACCAGCAAGTCACATATAAAAATCGCATTGTTGCCTGGGCAGAAAGATTGGAGCTGGATGACTACTGTACCAAGAAATCCATTTCTACATACCCAACTTCAACCTTCCTCAATAACCTCCATCAAAATGGCTAGCGTTCTACGATTTGCTCGCTCTGACCGACCAAATGAATTCGTTCTTCTCCATGTGGTGAACGCGGGTCCGGCCCCATTGGACCTGACCCTCACTGCCACAGAGGGCGAGTGCCCATATACCGCCAGAGGTAAATTCCCGATGAAGCTTCCCAATCATATTATCCTCACTAATTCCCCAATAGTCCAGGAGTCCCATCTGAAGTCTCTGTGCGCCAAAAACTACCAGGGATCGGATGAAGAGTGGACCCAGACTATCGCTCATGTCTTAGGACAAGCTACCCTTACTCAGAAGCTGCCAGCATGGTCAGGCGTGGAGGCTTCCATTGCCATAACAGGATTAGAGGAAGAGAATAAAGAAATGATCATCACTGTCCGAAAAAGAGTGCAGTCTATCACTGTTCGTGAACCCCAAATACATCAAGCCACACCTGCACCCAAAACCCTAACTTTAGTTTTGTTTTTAGCAAAGGCTTGGTGCGATCACTCTCCAGCAGGATGACGAGAAAGCGATCGAGCTGTTTGAATGGTCTGGTCTTGCTGCTTCCAGAGCTAGCGAGTTAGGAACTCAGGTCATTGACCTGACGGAGCGATGCCTTATCGCAGAGGACACGGTCCGGAACTTGAATAAGCAACTGGAGACGCTGACACGGGCCAAAACCCAACACGAAACCCAGCTTGTGGCCAATTTCGTTCAGTTGTTAAACGAGAAAAAGCTCAAGATACGTAACCAGCAACGGCTCTTAGCATCAGCAACAGCCGACCCGACGAAAGGTGTGTCCTACTTCATTAATGTTGACTCCCTGAGTAGGCTATGAATCTAGGTACTGATACTGACATATACTCTTACTGGGAACCAGTCCTAGAGATCCAATCAGCTACTATTAAGCACCACGCAACTGGGGAGGCCACAAAACGAAATGTCCCCGATGAGAGTGATGGAGATGGTGACACAGAGAAAGGATTTCAGGAAATGGAAATTGATGAAATGAAAGCCGATAATGTTTTGGATGGCCAGGACACTGACGATGAAGGTCTATTCACGCCACAGCCGCTGGAGGAAGGGAACACAACTACAGATGACGAATTCGATAGCCCGGAACTAGCCCAGTCAACCGCCAAGTCAAATCGGACCAGGGATTTGGAGCGTTCGTTGTCCAAAGAAGCGACACCACCACCGCGCAGAGAGCTGCCCTTCAGCAGACGAGAGCCATCGGCGAAGAAAGGACCAGCCTCCGCTTTAAGTGAGGTTGCCGGAGAAACCGCAGGCGAGACAGATGATGATGAGCTATGATTAATGTCTCCTATAACCTACCCAGACATCTCACAGTTTGCCTACCTAAGTACCTACTCTTTCAAGTGTATCTATTCCAGTATGTACTATAATAGGCACTATAGTACATACCTTTTTATCTACGGTATACTCCGTACCACAACAGTAGTAAAAATGCGCAGCCACAAACCATGTGTTGATAGAGCGGAACCTAATTAGGAGCCATAGATAGCCATGGGCTATGTTCTCGGGTTGAAGAGTAATTTAGGGTACGTAGAACATACAATATCTAAATTCAAATTGATAAAACAGACTCTGTCCAGCTCTTTCACACCTGAAGCCAGTGTGAGCCAAGAAAGTCATCGCTCTCCTAAACGAGCTCGCATTCTCCGAGACGGTAGTAGAATTTTGTGGGTCTCAATCATTTTATGTACAAGTCAACCCCGACCAATTATTCCCAGGCAACACCGGAGATTTGGCGAAAGAGGTCAACCGCGGAAACAAGATGAACTGGCGTTGAAGGCGATGGGAGAAAACAGAACATGAAAAGGAAATGGGTACATCAAAGGGAGGTTTAATGTGGTACAAATAACAACGCCTGCAACCATTAGTCAAAACATAGAATCAATCAGCGGCTACGGAGGGAGAAAAATCGCCGGCCCTTTCAGCCGTACAAGGCTTGAGGAGACATTTCGCCTGCGGCCATGAAGTTGGTCTCTGGGTTACCAGTGGCTTTAGAAGCCGAACAACGGGCCATAGTGGGCGAGCTGGAAGATACAAGTCAGTATACAACAAAAAAAAATCACAAGAAAAACCAGGGTACGAACCTTCGAGAGATAGAGTCGGTGAAAAAGAAGTCCTCAATAACTTTCTTGAAGGGAGCGCCGGTCGCGGGTGAGCCCTTGTTCTGATCGGCCAGCTGCACCTTGCTCAATGAGCTGACAGAAGTGGGCTCAACGACATCGTAGCGGCGCATAATCGGGCTGATCTCCTCCATGCGGTCACGGAGAGCCTCGATGTCGTCGTATGGGAGGGGAACACCAAGGAACTCGCTGGTGGCGCGAATAATCTTCCAGTCATCACGAGCGGCGCCAGGTAACGATGTAGCTGCACGGGTCACCTGCACACGGCCTTCAGTGTTGACATAGGTGGCAGATTTTTCGGTGTAGGCTGCACCAGGCAAGACAACATCTGCCAGCTGAGCACCCCGGTCACCGTGGTGACCCTGGTAGATGACAAAAGCATTCTTCGGGATTTCACTCTGCGCAATTTCATCGGCGCCCAAGAGCCAGATCATCTTCGGGGTAGTCTGGGCGACCTCGAGGGATGGAGTAGTGAAGCCCACCTCGTAAGCACCAGCGCGAGACGCGGCACGCTGCAGGACATTATAGCCTTGCCACTCAGGGGTGTTGAAGGTACCGGTGTGCTTCTCGACAAAACTGCCCACGGCCTCGAAGATAGCCTTGGCATCTGGGTGCTCAGCAGCCGCACTGCCAACGACAATCATAGGCCGTTGAGCAGATGCAAGCTTCTTGCCAAACTCACCAGACAGAGCAGCCTTCAGAGCGGAAACATCGGCACCCAAGTGATCATAGTCGAAGGTGCTGTCAAACTCTTCACCGACGAGGCCAATCTCCAGATCCGAGCGCAGATACTGCTTACGAATGCGAGCGTTGAGAACAGAAGCCTCATGACGGGGGTTAGTGGCGACCAGCAAAATAGCATCGGCCTCCTCAATACCATAAATCTTAGAATTAAACAAGTAGTTCGAGCGAACATCGATACCGTGAGCAATAGGGGCACTGCCGCCGGGCTGATCAAGGGCAAGGTTGTCGGAGCCCAACTTGTTTGCCATATCTTTCATGGCAACGAGTGATTCGGTGTCGACGAGGTGTCCGGCGACAGCCTTGAACTCGTTTGGCTGTAACTGAAGTCTCTGCTGAGCTGATGAGATTTCGACCAGGGCCTGCTCCCAAGTGGAAGGAACAAATTTGCCCTCACGACGAATCAAAGGCGTAGTGAGCCGCTGAGTCTTCAATCCATCGCACGCAAAGCGTGACTTGTCATTAATCCATTCCTCGTTGATGTCATCGTTCAGTCTAGGAATAATACGCATCACTTCTAACCCCCGACTATCAATTCGGATGTTGGAGCCAAGTGCGTCCAGAACATCAATGGATTCGGTGTGCTTCAACTCCCAAGGACGAGCTCGGAATGCATAAGGTTTGGAGGTCAAGGCACCAACAGGGCAGAGATCGATGATATTGCCTGACAATTCCGAGTCAAGGCTTTGCTCCAGGTAGGTTCCAATCTGCATTTCGTTTCCACGGCCGCTGGTTCCTAGCTCGGGAGCACCCGCGACATCGTTCATGAATCGAACACAGCGAGTGCATTGAATGCATCGGTTCATTGAGGTCTTCACGAGGGGGCCGATGTTCTTGTCCTCGACCGCACGCTTGCCACTGACCTCGTGGAAACGACCACGATCCGCACCGTAGCGCATCGACTGATCTTGGAGATCACATTCACCTCCTTGGTCACAGACAGGGCAATCCAGAGGGTGATTGGCGAGAAGGAACTCCATCACACCCTCCCTAGCCTTGTGAACCAGAGGCGAGTTCGTCTTGACCACCATGCCAGCCTGGACTGGCCAGGCGCATGATGCCACTGGCTTCGGGGCTCGCTCAACTTCGACAAGACACATACGGCCTAGATTAAACACACGTTAATATTATGGCAAGAAGTCATTCAAGGTGGTAGATGATCGCAACGCACAGTTTCCCGCAATCAATAATTTTCTTTATGGCTAGTCGTTAGTAATGTGACGGGTCGGAAGCATCGGCATCAAAACACGTACTCATGATAGCAATATCTGTTGGCGAGTCAGTATGTAAAATAAGATGGTCGGGTCGGATCCATTGAGTGTGACGTACCTTGGGACAGTAGCACCAGCTTTCTCGCATGCCTGGATGAGAGCCGAACCGGCTATTGGGGACGTGAGTTTTTGACCAATGGCAATTGTTAAGATGTGCATTACCTTCAACTGAAATCTTCTTGCCATCTAGATGAGGGGTTAGTATGTAATGGGCAGTCTATAGAGAATGTTCAGGGCATACCAATGGTCAGTTCAACCTCGGCCGCGCGAGGGGCTGTCGTTGCGAAGGGCCGGGCTCGGGGCACCCGGAGAGACCGGGCGGCCGCACGAAACAGCTGCGGCCGCATAATTGGAAGATGGTCGATAAGGGGAGGGGGGAGAAGGTTGGGGTGAGGGTCTGATGGACGAGGGGGTGGAAGGGAAGAAGGGAGCTCGTTCAGACGGACTTCGAATCTGCTTTGGATTACATAATGCAAATGCTGACCATCCCTGGGTTTGAGTAAGACTTTCCTCACAAATGGCTTTTCTCGGATTGGCTCGGTTACTTTAATCCGGATCAACTGTAATTCCGGGATTTTTCCCTTCCCCTTTAAAACCGACTTCTCTCCTACTACCTTTTCTTGTAAATCATCTCATTCACGGGCATGATTTATTGTAGGAGGCAGGCTCGACTTTTCCTGTTTCCTCTACAGATTGTCCCAGAACGATGTCCCGAACTGGAGCAGTCAAGGGGCTTCCCCCATTATGATTTGTTCTTTACCGACGGTGACTACATACTTGCCAGCCACTCAGTCTGTTGATTTTTGGGGGGTGGGGGGGATTTTTCCCCAGGCACACGTCCGCGGAACCAAAACCGTTCAACAATTCAATTGATTTCCGTATTCACATATTTCAAATATCATCAATCAAATTCCCAAGTCTCAAAGAGGTCACCTGTTCCATAGTTCTTGCCAGTTGCTACTAATGTTCTCTGTTACAACTGGAAAGGCGATATACTTTGGGTATGAACTGCGATGGGTATGGTATTAAAGCATTGTTGTATTCCATCTTAAGATAGATAAAAAGCCTCCGCTTTTGTCCACTGCTTCGATCTACTATGATGAACAGGGTCCTAGTCCAAAAAATACATCCATATACTCAACCGACTGTTTGATGGAGGCTAGCGTAAGGGATCGGCAGATGTCAAGACACGAAATTTCACGCTCAAAACACCACCACGCCATAGTATAATACACCGGATGTCTCCTTGATCGTCCAACCCGGCAGCAAGACGGAGTAAACAAAGAACACACAGAAGAAAGTCAAATAAAAATGCTATGTAGCTACAGGAGAATCATTCACTTGCCATGTTGATTCTTGTTTGGTTCCCGGCAGCCAAGTTCGGGAAACGCTAGGTCCTCGAGGTCGAGCTCGTCCAGGGCCATCGTCCTCCTTTTTGGAGATGTTGGTGGCATGGCCATTATTAGATGCAAAGGATTCAAAGGATCGTGGACCGGGGAAAGCATAGCCATTTGAGTCCCACGGCTTGCTGGAGTGTCCGATATTCGTGGGAAGAATGGATTCCCGGGTGCGAAAGTGGTCTGCGTTCGCGCGTTTGTCAGCCACGTCATCATGGCTGTTGCGATCATACAAGTAAAGGCCCACAAAGGTGAGACCAATCCCAACCGCCTGGATGGAAGTGGTTGTGCTTCCAAACCACACGATTGCGACCACAATGACGAAAACCCGTTTGACTAAGGAGGCGACTGAATAGGAGACGGGAGACACCATTGACAAAAGCACGAAGGCCAGGATATTCTGAGCGAAATGGGAGACGCCGTTGAAGATGAATTCAAGCATCAGCTCCCCATGGTCTAGCGACCCTTGTTTACCGGACAGAGAAATCACACCGTCATGAATGAAATCGGACACCAAAGGATAGCCCTCACTGACAAACCAGATTGGCAAGGTGAGGAAAAATGCCAGGCCAGAGCAATAGCAAAGCAAATTCAGCTTATCCAACTTTCGCCGTGCCGGATTTTGAGCATCGGACTCAGCTCGGTCCGCCTCGTTAAAGAGTTTCTTCGAAAAGATGTTTTGGGACACAAAGACCAACGCGGCCAGAAAGGCACAGGAGATGCCAAAGAAATTGGTTGACAACCCTGTGGAGCATGCAAGCATGACACCAAGAGTCAGAGGAATCAGCGACAGGTAGGTAGCCCGGGCGTATCGGATGCGAAACAGAAATCGGTACGCTAGAACGGTGAACAGAGGTGACAGGCCCTTGATCGTATGAACTAATGAGACGGGTATTTGAGATGTTGCCATGGAGCTGAGAATATGTCCAGCTAGCTGAAAGACGGCAAGTGGCAACGCAGTGGATATCACGTCGCGGGAGGGGTAGCGGATGCCGTGCTTGAGAATCGGCACACTTTGTCGCAGCCAGGGTATCACAGTGGACAGGTACACAAGCAGGAAACACCAGAATGATACAAATGCAAATTGGATGATAGTCAACGTGATGGGCATTGGGAGGGCATTCAAGATAGATTTTGAGGACGTGTTGGTGAGCGCGGAGGTTAGGTACCAAATCATACAGAGGCCCTACACAAACATATTAGCTCGGCATCAGCACCTGTTCATCCCTCGGACCATACAATCAAGCGATATGAGACTGGAGCGCGAAGGGCCTCGGCTAACTCATGCGCGTTGGCACTCATACTGCCATTGCGAGCGCGAATCGTGGTGATGGCCTCGCTGATGCTCTTCCGGGGCCGATGTTTGGGGTTTCGTATAGAACCACTGGGATGATCTCTCGAGTAAAAAGTTGACTTGCGTGGCTCCCACAGATCATTGGATGCATATCTCACGGAGGGGGTTGGGTTCGAGCGGGCAGTCCCCATGGCGGAGTCAATGGTCTCTTCGTAGGGGGGAAATTCATCGACTGGACTACTGGTCGGTTGGGGGGAGGGATTAGCTGGCGCTTGTAGTTCAGATTGTCGCATGGATGCCCGGCGTCCATGACCAGTGACTGTGGTTGTAGCCATAGCGGAAAGCCTCTAGTATCCCCGGCTTTCTTCTCCGCTGCCTATGTTAGCATTGCTTCCCAATGCATCAAGCATTCCGATCCACCTACCCTAACGGATAATAGGCGTAGGTTCCACTCCTCTCTTTATTGTGTGTTTCCCAGGAATCGGTATTCTAATCATATATTTACCCTTGGCGATGGGCAATGAGTGTAATTAGTTGGTTCGTCGATGACGAATCGGCTCGAGCGAATGAAGGTTGAGAATGGCGGGCCCACGGTCTAATTCTCGATTGCAGGGAGGGAAAGACAGACCCTAATCCTCGATAATAAGAAAAGAAGGAACAGAAGATGACAAAAAAAGATGGAGTAACTAGAAGGACTAGAGGCCAGAGCAAAGGGAAATTGAAGGTTGAAGGTGGAACTGACCCGTGTTGCTACCGCCACCGGCCGTTACATTACATACACGGAGGCCGCCGAATGAGGAATAAAATCCATGGATTCTATATACTGTATATAACCAGTGTTCCTTTTTTTATGAGGTTCTATCTAGGTACAAGATTACTGTATAATATCAAATTTGAATTCGTTCATCTGTTAAATAGAAAATTATTTGGGAAAAAATCGATTGAAAGTCACGTGGATGGCCGACAATATACATACATGAATGTGACAATATGTGTATCCTTTTTGACCCTTAAAAAGACTAGATTGGTAAATATTTCCACCTGGGCAAGCTTTGATTTGAATGGTTCACATACCATTTAACTACACTGGTCAAAAGGCTCTCATAAGTAGTTCCAAGGCTGTTCATCCCAGGTCCACCACAATCTTCCGCATTCACTACCAAGCTGGCCCGAAGCAGCGATCTTATCTCCGCATATTATATTGCAGCTTCCTCTGTGCCTCTGCGCCTCGAGAGCTTCAAGTATGTTTCGAAGATCGGTAACATGCGAAATCTTTCAGTGTAAATTGAATCAGTCCACGGTCATTAATCATGATTGCTGAAAAAAAGCCAACTCAAATGGCGATTTTGGATTATGAAAGTAAGTAATATTTGGCTTTTGCCGTGTCAAGCCCCGTGATCTTTACTATTTACTCGTGCCTTCCTAGAGAGATATCTAGATGTGTTTTCCTTCCATTTTATCCTAAATTTGCTAAACCCCCCCGGTAGTTCTTGTCCTCTCCATTCTCTCACTCTACACTCCTCTCTCCCTTCTTAAAGAACCTCAAATTCAAGCTCCAAGTCAACCGTCATTGAGTGAGAACCCAACAGCTCTGGCTTTCTGTGTGAATTCTTGAAATTGGGGAAAACGCATCTGAATTCCTACCCCATTCTGTCCCCTCGAGCTGGCATCATGGCCTCTCTCGTTGCTTCGCCTAGGCCACCCCGGATCAGCCATGATGTACGACTGAACAACGGCATCCCAGATGCACGAAACCTCGGTTTTGGGCGGGACTTATCGGTGAGTCTTCTAACTCGTCGGGGCCATGGAAAGGAAAACATAGTGCTTATCTTGTTGGTCTTCTGTCACTTAGAGCCACCGGCATTCCAACACTTGCCATAGCTCATCGGATGCAATTGACGGTCCTAGAAATGGAAAACTACAGAGTTTATCTAGTGAAGATCTCGAGCCTCCATCTTACAAGGTCAGTGCTCTTGATGTCGCAGAGACAGTTGTGTTTTGGTCTCACAATCCTAGAAGCCGAAGTTGGAGCACATGAAACCTGACTCTATCGCTGAGCATCCCCCGGAGCTAGAGAAAATATTCGCAAAGCTTGCGCCCGAAGTACTGCCAAAAACCTCAGAGACAGACTCATCATCTGGCCCATCACAGATTTCGATGGCAGATGAGACGCATCATTCTGTGAGTTCCGAAGTGAATCAATACGGCCATAGTGACAAGAATGTGGAACTTGCTCGACTACAGCAGCAGCTTCTTGCTGCAAACTCCAAGATCGCTCTTCAGGAGCAAGAACTTGCCCAGACACGGGTAATCAAACATACCTTAGACCAGGCTCTTGGTCCACCGTCCGAGGCAGATTTTGGTGGTCGTGAGATCACGGAACAAACAATCAGTCACTTACAAAATGCTTTCAATGCTTCAAATCCGGCATTTGGTCAGTTACAGGACGCATGGAACTCGCAAGAGGACTCCCAGTCGGACATTTCTGATGCATTATCTGCGGGGGGCTTCAATCGTGCTCGGGGATCATGGAATCCGCATGGTCAGATCTCATTTGGAGTCGCGACCAACGATGCTACTTTCGACAGATCCTACGGCGAGGCCTTCTTGGGCTCCAGCCATGCTGCCCAGGAGTCAAATCGTTTTTGGGGTGGACTAGCTGCATTTCCTGCATTTACATCCCACGGGGCGATGCAGTCACAGAGGGTCATGTCAGGCCCTTCTCACGGTCCATATGGCTTCTATTTCAGACCACCAAGTGAGCAGCCTCGATACGTTCAAACCCCAAACTCCAGACAAAGTCGTCCAATTCCCCAGACAGGCCGAGCGAACTCATTTTTGCCAACTCCGAATACTTCTTGGGCCGGGATTGTTCCAGGATCTACTATAGAACCTCCCCCAAAATCACCCTCGTCACCTATTGCAGGACTATCCAGCCCCTTCCAGTCCATGGGGCCCTACCCAATTCTGCCTTACCACGCCCGATCAATGTCGACTGCTCTTTCTCCGACTGCTACCGAGTTCACCGCGGTGAACGCGGATGGAGGAACCCCGTGGACGACTTCTCCTGTGAGTAGAGCAATCTTAACTTGATTCGTATGAGCTAAATTTGTATAGCCAAGTGGAAACTCTATACAAACCTACATTTCACCCCTTGAACCCCTCAATTATCGCCGTCTTCTGGACAAAAACGTTTCGTGCGACTGGAAATACATAATGGACAAAATCGTTTGCAACAACGATCAACAAGCATCCATTTTCCTACAACAGAAACTCAAAGTCGGCTCAACGGAACAAAAGTACGAGATCATCGAAGCGATCGTCAGTCAAGCCTACCCTCTGATGGTGAACCGGTTCGGGAACTTCCTGGTCCAGCGATGCTTTGAGCATGGAACTCCCGAGCAGATTGTCGCCATTGCCAATGCAATCAGAGGCAACACTCTCAGCCTGAGTATGGACCCGTTTGGCTGTCATGTAATTCAAAAGGCGTTTGACTGCGTTCCTGAGGAACACAAGGCTGTCATGGTACGTGAACTTCTTCGCCGAATTCCAGAGACGGTAATTCATCGATATGCTTGCCATGTCTGGCAGAAGCTATTTGAACTTCGATGGACTGGCGAGCCACCACAGGTCATGGCCAAGGTGAACGAAGCCCTGCGTGGAATGTGGCATGAAGTAGCTCTGGGAGAGACGGGAAGCTTGGTAGTCCAGAATATTTTCGAAAACTGCGTCGAGGAAGAGAAGGTAAGAGGTCTCCAATACTAAAAGGTGTTTGTTTTCCCATGTGCTAATATCTAAAAGCGACCAGCAATTGAAGAAGTTTTGGGGAAAGTGGATTTACTATCCCATGGCCAATTCGGCAACTGGTGCATTCAACATGTTTGCGAACACGGTGCCCCCCATGACAAAAGTCGTGCGATTGAACACGTTCTTCACCATGCGGTCGAATATAGTATGGATCAATTTGCGTCAAAGATAGTCGAGAAATGCTTGAAAATTGGAGGCTCGGAGTTTCTAGATCGCTATCTCTCTCGGGTTTGCACAGGTCGTGCAGACCGACCTCGGATGCCTTTGATCGACAGTGAGTAGAGGCTATCCTCCCTGTTTCTTGAATGGAAAAAAGCTCACATAAGTCACAGTTGCCGGGGATCAATATGGGAACTACTTGATTCAGTGGATTTTAATGAACGCAGCGCCTCATCAACGTGAACTCGTTGCTAGCCACATCCGGTATTTATCTCTTTCACCCCAGTATCACGCAGGGCTACGCACTCATTATTTCTTTTCTTTAGAAAGCACATGGTCTCCCTTCGTGGTTCCAAGTTTGGTTCTCGCGTCGCCATGCTCTGTTGCAACCCGTCCCATGCCACGCGTCCTGGACCTGGGACTGGCATTCAAATGAGTCGATTCAATCAGTTCAATGAGGACAGGTTTCCATCCACCGGCCAAACTGGAAACCGGTTCAATCGAGGAAACCAATGGAATGCCAACTATGCGCCATTCCGTTAAATCACCATGTATCCTTTCCGCTCGACGCATAAAACTTGATATTCCCACTTACCCGCCTGCAGCGAAAAGAAGGGGAAAACGAAAGTAACCAATCCAAAGACCAAAAAATACAAAAAGAGAAAGAAAAGAGAAATCTGACCGCAAACCAACGCATTATTGACCATATCACTTACTTTCCTATTCAACCCTATGTTCATTCCGGGGGCAGTCAGCTGCTGCCAAAATCGCTTTGTTTACCTCCATGGATTCAATTTCGTCCGTTCGCTGTTCCTGCCGATCTATTTTCTTGGTCTCTCACTCGTCCATTGTTCGGTAAACCCCAGACTTTTTGTGTCTCCCCGGTGACGAGCATGGCCCGAAGAAGAACCCTCTGAAGCGTCAATCTGCAATCTGCTTGTGACGATAGCTTATATTTCACTTCCAATTACGAAGAAGTAATCCGGTGTTGATTATGTCGGAGGTTTGATTCGCGAATGGCCTTATTACATGCTTCTACGATATCTACTGCTGACCTTCTCTGTCTGTCATTGCATGTTTAAAGTTCAACGGAGTTGTTCTCTATTATGTTTTCGCCATGCGGAATTTGATGGCCACTGTTGTGTCAAGTGTTATCTCAAAAGAACAGATGAATTGTATCGTTATAAAACCAGTTACATATATCCTCCTTCACAGAGTATCCGCTCCCTCCAATGTCCCATGGTGCTTAAAGACATAAGTTTCATAGAGTGATTACACAGATCAAGCTTCCGCCGTATATTCACTCTTTGTAGGCTCCATTTCATCCTTCTCCCACGGCTTGCGTCGCCGAGGTTTTTCACTCGAGATTTCATGACCCGTCAATACCGTATCCGGAATCTGCTCAATCCCCGGAATTGGCTGCCCTGTGGTAATAAGCTCAACTATATGCGCAAAGGAAGATGGGTATATAGGCTCCGAGTCCACCGGCTTTTCGGGGATAGAGATGTTCGACGAGTCACTTGGAACGTTCGATTCATGAGGCTTGCAGGTTGACGCCGTGAGCCATAACTTATAGGCAGTGAAGTCAATTGATGGTGAGAGATTTTCCTTCCTGTATCGGTAATCAGTGCACCACCCCAGGACAAAGATTGGTTATGATATGATACCGTGAGAAGAAGAAACATTTGGCCTGTAAAACAAGATCATCCTCACGACTCATTTCGAACTCTGTAGCAGGCGTGTCGGGATGGCCCAAGATGGTGGCAAGACCATTAGCAAATTCGGGATCCATATGAAAATCATAGTCCCGCAGCTTCTCGAACTGGGAGTATTGTTTCATAGTTTCTTTCAAATTGCTCCTTCAGGTCTAACAGGACAAGTGATGCGGAGTTGGCAGGGGCAAGAGAAATGGATTTACAGCCGAGGTTCACGCGATAAGCGATAAGCGGTCTAGTGCAAAAGCCATAAGACCGTATGTCAACCTTGTTATCTACATTTTGCTTGTTCCTTCTTTCTTCTTTCATAGACCCTCATTTGACGCCAAGAAATATGCAATGATATATAACAAGAATATATTTTAAATGGTCGTGTCCATTCCGTCTACCTTCGCGTCGTTGTCCATGATCCGGTTATTCTTACTCTGACACCCAGGACAATTATGCACAACCTCATGGGCAAAGAGATCACAATCAATGCAAAAATGATTTTGGCATGCTGTGCATTCGTAGCGACCACTCACACTCATTCCCTTTGTGTGGCTTTCGGTCGCTTGCCATTGGTCTTCCGGTGGAATGGTAGAGAAAGGTAGGCCACAGGCAAAACACCCAGTGCTTCGTGAAGCCCGGCGCCATGGTACCTCGATCCAATTAATCAGGGGGAAAAGATGGTGGTATGACCGGGCAAGGTGTGTCGAAAGAATCAGGGTGAGCCCACACGAGGGGCACTCTGCGGGCAAACTACATACCTTGCTGCCACAACGGGAGCACAAGTACCCACCCCGAGATGGTTTAGAGTGGCAAGCGCAGAGAGAGGGCCTTGCCTCTACTGTTCGAGATGGAAAGCCCATCATCAACAACGAGCTAGCAGATTGTTTCAGGGAATACGTGGCGGGCGGGGTGGTCACGTCCATCATCAACTCTCGGAAATGTTGCTCATTGAGCGCCACACCGTAGGTCGTTTCATCACCTCCGTTCGTTTTTGTGCAAAGCTCACGACAAATCGCGACCTGTGCAGCGAGACCGACAATACGGACTCGTACCTTGTCATTGATCAGGGTATTGATGGTCTGATGGATATCACCTGGGTCCGAAGACAGGAGGGAGCCGAAAATAACCAGCACTTCTCGAGTCCCATGTTTGGGGGTGTGACTGTAGCGGCCAGTTAGCTCAACGAATCAGCCTTGGAAAGCACCACTGGCATGATTGAAGGGTGGATGAGATGACGTACAAAAGGGCACCTCTTGCCATTTCCAGTCCATTTTGTAGACTGGGAAGACCTTTTGGGTCTTGGGTCTTGAGTGATTGGATGGCTTTCATGTGCTCCGTGGGGTTTCCGCTCATATTGCTGATTCGAACAGCTAGGCCGTCCCGCAGACCCAAGACGCCCAACTGGGAGATGGGGTTTTGCTCAAAAAATTCTCGCACGAATTCCTGCGCGTATCGCAGAGTCAGCAGGTAACGTGTCGGACGTAGATCTTTTTCGGACATGGACTGTGAAAGGTCGAGGACAAGGATCAGATGTCGTATAATACCGCGTTGGAGAGGAGTTGTATCTTTCAACAGTCTGGTCGCAATGAGGTCAGCAAGCCGGACATTTCGATATCTGAGAAAGCAAGTGAACACACCTTTTCCGCTTTCCAGCTTCCAGCAGCCCCTCCACGGTCGCACTGATGGTGCCATCTGCGCCTTCGACGAGTGTCTCCCAGGTCCTGGACAGCTCCCACTCTGCACCTCCACGCTGTTTTCTCTTCCTTGTCCCGATCTGATCTTTCCGGGTCACCTGGAGATCATCTTCATCCTCTGTAACATCTCCGACGTATTCCTCGTCCGAATCGGCCATGGCGTTGGCAACTATCGGTTTGTTCCGGCCCAAAGTGGTGAAAGGTGGATTCGTTGCGCGGGAATGCTAGCCGCCTTTGATAATGGTCCAAGCTCCGACGGAGCTCCGTCTGGAGAAACTTCTCTTCTCTTCGTTTGCCGCGCATTCAGCGGGAGATACGTCGAAATAGGATATCATAAAACGGCACAGAGAGAAAGAAAAAGAATACCTAAGAACTTCCTGAGAGTTTCCCATCCGACGATAGCCGAGAATTGGGGAGAGTTGGCAATTGAAAGTGATGTGGGGGAGAAGATCCATAGCGGCGACAAGACGCGCTGGAGTCGCCATTGCAGAGCGGCGAGCGCCTTTCTGCCCCTCCCCCTCCTTCCTCTCTTTTTCTTCTCGCTCCTCTCGTCGTCTAAACCCTCGACTATTCTCAATCCCTGCGCCCAGACTGAATCTTGTCTTTTCTCGTTATTGCTCCGCCGAGGCTCGCATGATGGCCTCCACCGACAGAGATACCTTGCCTGACTTGTGAGTGATGTTGTCTGACCGACTTTCATTTTATCTTCTCCCTCTCCTGAAATCAATGAAAAATAATGTGTTCATATCTTTTGGGATTGCTATATACCTTCAAACACTGGGCTAACCTGAAAGCAGGGCCAAACCGACCAACTACCATGTCTCGCTATTCGACTTGCAGCTTGAGGGTGCGTGGGGGTACAAAGGTCTACTGAAGATCGATACCAAAATTACTCGTACTACGAAGGAAATTGTGTTGAATGCCAAGGATATTGAGGTCCAGGCTGCCGAAGTACTGGGGAAAGATGGTTCGTGTTTGATGAATCAACCCTTAAACGCGCATTGGTAGTGGGATCTGAAAAAGACTGACGGGTTACCTTTTTCTCTTTCTTGAACAGGCGCGCAGCTGGCAAAGACCTCTGACATCACCTACGATAAGGTATCTGAACGGGTGTTTCTGAAGTTATCGCAAGAAATTGCACCCTCTGATGTCGTCCTGTCCATCAACTTCACCGGCACTATGAACAACGCTATGTCGGGCTTTTACCGATCCAAGTACAAGCCCGTGGGGGAACCGGCTGCAGATACCCCCAAGGAAGGTGATTTTTACTACATGTTGAGCACTCAGTTCGAGTCTTGCGACGCCCGGAGGGCTTTCCCTTGCTTTGATGAGCCGAACCTCAAGGCTACCTTTGATTTTGAGATAGAAATTCCCAAAGGCCAGACCGCGCTCAGCAATATGCCTATTAAATCTGAAAAGGAAGGAAGCCACTCTGGATTGAAGTTCGTCGCGTTTGAGAAAACACCAGTGATGAGCACTTACGTGAGTACAAGGTCCGCGCCTCAATGATTGACATTGTTAACGTAATGAAATCGACTGCAGCTACTTGCATGGGCAGTAGGTGATTTTGAATATGTTGAGGCCATGACAGAACGCAAATACCAGGGCAAGAGCATTCCTGTCCGCGTCTACACCACCCGGGGTCTCAAAGAACAGGCTCGATTTGCGCTGGAATGTGCCAATCAGACAGTTGATTACTTCTCTGAGATCTTTGAAATTGAGTACCCGCTTCCCAAGGCTGATCTCTTGGCTGTGCATGAGTTTGTGAGTGATTGGGCCTTCTCAATCATGCCCAAGAACTTGGCATTTAGCTGACTGGATTCTACTCAGGCTATGGGAGCTATGGAGAACTGGGGCTTGGTCACATATCGGACCACCGCAGTTCTTTTTGATGAAGGAAAATCAGACAACCGGTACAAGAACCGGATTGCCTATGTCGTCGCGCACGGTTAGATCGTCGATTCCCCTTGGATGATTTTGGATATATATCTAACCCACCGTAATGTAGAACTGGCTCACCAATGGTTCGGTAACCTTGTTACCATGGACTGGTGGAATGAGCTTTGGTTGAATGAAGGGTTTGCAACCTGGGTTGGTTGGCTTGCCGTGGATCACTTCCATCCGGGTAGGTGTTGTTCATACTCTACAAGCATGTCACAATCTAACATTTCTTGTAGATTGGAATGTCTGGTCTCAGTTTGTTGTACGCAATTCCCGAGGTAAAGCCAAACTTCGTCTAGATCATCATTGACATGTTTCACAGGCTGAGGGTGTGCAACAAGCATTTCATTTGGATTCGCTACGAGCCTCCCATCCTATCGAGGTGCCTGTCCGAAACGCTCTCGAGGTGGACCAAATCTTTGACCACATCAGCTATCTCAAAGGAAGCTCGGTCATTCGCATGCTGAGCATTCACCTTGGTCGTGAGACATTCCTCCGGGGTGTCGCTGATTACCTTAAGTCCCACGCATACGGTAAGGGGAAAAGAAAAACGAAAGGAACTATATTTAGATGCTAACCTCTGGCATTTAAGGAAACGCAACTACCAATGACCTGTGGTCTGCCTTGAGCAAGGCCTCCGGTCAAGATGTGCACGGCTTCATGGTATGTCTAATCTCATCTGCTCTCCAAGGCTTCATTATGTGGCTTCACAGAGAAATCGAGTTTTGACGATACGATACAGGACCCTTGGATTCGCAAGATTGGCTTCCCAGTCGTTACTGTGGCCGAGGAACCCGGTCAAATTAGCGTTCGCCAAACTCGATTCTTGTCCACCGGAGATGCGAAGCCTGAAGAGGATGAGACCACTTGGTGGATTCCTCTAGGAATCAAGTCCGGTGAAAACATGGCCACATTGGATACTCGTGCTCTTGCCCAGAAATCCGACAATGTGCCAGGCATCGGAGAGGATGGTTTCTACAAGATTAATAAGGATTTGGCTGGTTTCTACCGGACAAATTACCCCCCTGCTCGTCTAGAGAAGCTTGGCCAGTCCCTTGAGCTTCTGAGCACCGAAGATAAGATCGGGTTGCTGGGAGATGCCGCTGCTCTTGCAATCTCCGGCGAGGGCAACACGCCAGCCTTGCTGGCTCTCCTAGAGGGATTCAAGGGAGAGCAAAACTACCTGTGAGTATTCCGTCTGTTGTCTGACGATAATTTTTAACCTCCCCAGCTAATTTTAACTTCTTATTCTACAGTGTCTGGTCGCAGGTATCTTCATCGCTAGCAAACCTCCGCTCTGTTTTCTCCCAGAACGAAGCTGTGGCCGAAGGATTGAAGAAATTCACCAAGACTTTGGCCGCTCCGGCTGCCGAGAAACTTGGCTGGGAATTTCGGTCTAATGAGGACTATCTCACCATTCAACTCCGCAAGTTGCTTATCGCTATGGCTGGTAATGCTGGCGAAGAGGGGTAAGCTACATCTTGCTTTCTTAAAATAAGTCCCTGTGCTCATTTTGCTGATGGAATCACAGTATCATCGCTGAGTCTAAGAGGCGATTCGATCTGTGGGCCACGGGCAAAGATACGAGTGCGGTGCACACCAATCTTCGGTCAGTGATTTTCAGCCTTAATGTGTCAGAGGGCGGCCGGAAGGAATACGATGCTGTCAAGGAGGAATATCTGCGCACAGATTCTGTTGATGGTAAGGAGATTTGTCTGGCTGCTATGGGACGTACAAAGGAGCCAGCTCTTGTGCAGGACTACCTGGACTTCGTTTTCTCCGACAAGGTGGCTATCCAGGACATGCACAGTGGTGCAGTATCTCTGGCTGCCAACTCCAAGGTCCGACACTTGCTATGGGAGTACATCAAATCGCACTGGACCTCGGTGGAGGGCCGACTGTCCTCCAACAATGTAGTCTTTGAGCGGTTCATCCGCATGGGTCTGTCCAAGTTTGCTGACCACCAGATTGGTGATGATATTGCCAATTTCTTCCAGAGTAAAAACACTGGTTCCTATGAGCGTGCCCTTGTTATTATCTCTGATAACATTCGTACCAACGCCTCTTACAAGGAACGGGATCAGGCGCTGGCTCTTGAGTGGCTGCGGGCTCATGGTTTCGCATGAAGGATTCCATACTTGTTTTCAGTTTCAGTTCTTGATTAGGAAGAATGATGATGAAAATGAGGTGAGGTGAGGTCCACTGAAAAAACAAGTGACATGGCTGATCACCTGCCAGGGGCAAATGAGGTTCGCACGAGGCAGAGAATGAACATGTGCGGTGAGAAAGTCACTTTCAATGACATGAGTATCTAGTTCTATGATCACAGTTCGTTTGACAGCAATAAAACCTATCATATTTAGATTAAGGCAGTTGAGAATAAGAATATTGGAACAACTTAAATTAATTCAATGAATTCACTAAATTCAATAAATCCAGAGAGCGAGAGGGTGATCAGTTATCAGTTATATTTGGGTTCCTAATGATACAAAGCGGTGACGGTGAAACAAAGCTGCACATCAGGTGCATGTGCTCTCCTGCACCTCCTATCATTCATTTCAGGCGTTCATCATTCAACTCCCCTCTAACTTGGAACCTCCTTCACCTCCCATCTCTCCTCCTCATTTTCCTTTCGCTATATTCAACTGCATCTTGGTGTCTGGACCAGATTCCATCTCTTCATCATGAACCCTGAGTGGTAAGCCTTTGTGTTTCCTCGGTCGGGACACACGTCTCTCCCCCGTGTCCCCCCTCCATCTTTGCTGTTGTTGCAAAACCTTTCTTATGACAAGACACAACTTTAAGGACTCCATTAATATTTCTTTGTCCTTCTAGAGTATTCTTCTGATCTGCTGATATCCCCCCTTGGTTGCGACTGTCCAAACGTCTTCTCGCCGATCTGCCTATCCTAACTTCAAATTCCAATAGATACGATTACCTTTTCAAGCTACTGCTCATCGGAGACTCCGGTGTCGGCAAGTCGTGTCTGCTGCTTCGTTTTGCTGATGACACCTACACTGAAAGTTACATCTCGACTATCGGAGTGGACTTTGTATGTTGACCTCAACTCCGGTGGGGCTCCCGAAATGACATGCTAATACCTGTCGCAGAAAATCCGCACTATCGAACTGGATGGCAAGACCGTGAAACTTCAGATTGTAGGCAAAATCCTCAAAGATGCGGGTGAAACATGGCTGACTGGTGCAAATTAGTGGGACACTGCTGGCCAGGAACGTTTCCGTACCATCACCTCTTCCTACTACCGTGGCGCCCATGGAATCTGTGTGGTGTATGATGTGACCGACATGGACTCCTTCAACAATGTCAAGCAGTGGCTTCAGGAGATTGACCGGTACGCCACCGAGGGTGTAAACAAACTGCTGGTGGGCAACAAGAGTGATATGGAGGACAAGAAGGTTGTGGAGTACACCGTGGCAAAGGTATGCCTTTCCTCCCCTTCACCTATCCTGAGCACATTTCAGCCCTTGTTTCTTCTGAGTAAGTTGTCCGTTGCTGACCCATTGGATTTTCCATCGGTATAGGAGTTCGCCGATAGCCTCGGAATCCCCTTCCTGGAGACCTCCGCCAAGAACGCATCGAACGTCGAGCAGGCATTCTTGACAATGGCACGACAGATTAAGGAGCGTATGGGAACAGCCACCGTCAACAACAAGCCTACCGTGCAGGTTGGTCAGGGTCAGGGTGTTCAGTCTGGGTCAGGAGGCGGCTGCTGCTAGATCCATGCGATATGATGCTTTTCATTTGGCGCAATGTTACATGAATTGAGGGTTCTCAAAGCGGTATGCTAGTTGTTCTGCGACGGCCAGGGTCATTCAACGCCCGACATCGATCGAGGACTGGACGAGACTTGAGGGTCCCTGGGTTCTTCTTCCTGTCTTTTAGATGGCCCTGCGTTCGATTGTTCTGCGTTTGCTTCGTGATCATCGGTGTTATTGTTTTCTTTTTTTCTCCTTTTCTCCTCCCCTGCCCTTAAACCCCCTTTTTTACCTTTTCCTGGCCACATATTCTTGGGCCTTCGCTGTGACATGTTCTACTTTTTCTCTCTATCTCCCTCCCATCCCCTCTATTTTCTCTTTCTTGTAGGTTGGATTCATTTCTGAATGAATTAATGGCGAGAATTATGTCTCTTTTTTAGTGAATCATCTATACGCGTAGCAATAACTAGGTTTTATATACTCTTTGTTTTCATGTGCTTATGGAAATCACATGCCACCGAATTTCTTCGGATATGAACGATAAGAGATTATGAAACGCGTGTTGCATACATATCAAAACGCCGAGTAATTCTAGTAAAGATTCGGTCAGCTCCGGAATCCTCCTAGAGGGAACTGATTCATCTGTCGCATACCCCGGAATGTAGTGGAGTTGGGCACAAGCCGAGGCACATCATTCGGCAAAACGTCATGAAACTCTCCTTCTCCCCATCCCAAGCCGAGTCATTAACGCACCCTTTTTTGCTCCTAAATCCATTTCTTCAAAAACCCTTCTGCCCCTTTGATTTCCTTTATCAATTGTGACCGGTATTCAAGTTATCCACCTTTCCTTTCGACCCCTGCAACCATGTCCGAACGTCCACAGCAAAATCCCACGCCCTCTGTGGCCGTTCAGCAAAGTGATAACATTGCGCACGCTCTAGCGGGCGCTGGAGGAGGAGTTTTGTCGATGATTTTGACGTATGATATTCCACGTCACCCCCCTCCCATATGGATAGACTGTTAAAATCTACATACTAGATATCCCCTCATTACCCTATCCACTAGAGCGCAGGTCGAGTCTAAGCGTGCGCACTCCACCAATCTCGATGCGATTCGACGGATCGTCCAGCGGGAGGGTATCTCGGGACTCTACTCGGGCTTGGAGTCCGCTCTCTTCGGAATCAGCGTCACTAATTTCGTGTACTACTACTGGTATGAGTGGACCCGGGCGGCTTTTGAGAAGGCCGCCATTAAGGCGGGCCGTGCTTCGAAGAAGCTCACGACTGTGGAGTCCATGATTGCAGGAGCAATCGCAGGTAGTGCCACCGTGCTGATCACCAATCCTATCTGGGTAATCAACACCCGCATGACGGCTCGTAAGTCGGCGTCGGAGGAACAAAGTCTACCAGGAGCACCGAAAACCAAGGCGTCAACACTCAGTACTTTGATGGATCTTTTGCGACAGGAAGGTCCCAAGGCTCTGTTTGCCGGTGTTCTCCCGGCGTTAATTCTGGTGATTAACCCAATTCTGCAATACACTATTTTTGAGCAGCTGAAGAATATGGTTGAGCGTCGCCGTCGGATGACCCCCAAGGATGCTTTTTATCTGGGAGCATTAGGCAAGATTCTGGCCACTAGCATTACCTACCCATACATCACGATTAAAAGCCGGATGCATGTGGCCAGTAAGGATGGTCCTAAGGAGAGTCTGAATGGAAGCCTTAAGAGAATTATTCAGGAAGAGGGATGGAAAGGTCTATATAAGGGTAAGCTGAATACGCTTTCTGCTGTCTTTTCTTTCTTACTAATTTTCGAATATCTTACAGGCATTGGCCCTAAGGTGACTCAAAGTGCGATTACAGCTGCCTTCCTATTCGCCTTTAAGGACGTGCTGTATGATACAATGATAACGTTGCGCAAGAAGGGCGCAATTCGCAAGTAAGGAGTACATCTCCGCTAACTATTCAACTCCTTTCTATTTGATTCCTTTGGGAATTTCCTCTAGCTCTAAGGAGAGAGAGAATGTGGAGACGGTGGGGTTTCTACAGATCTGTATATATATTGCTTTTGGGTATCATTGTCACTATTTCACTAAATTGTTTTGTTTTCTACACAAAAGCACTATGATCCGTGAAGTTACAGGAATCTTCATCTATGTCCTAATGATAGATAACAGTATACAGTCAAATATAGATACTTATATACCTAGAATAATGAATATGCCTCTCACCGCCTTGCGGTCTCCGCGCCAAACGTAGCGCGTTTTCGCGATTTCCCCATTCTCCGAACATTTCGTGTCTTCATATGCTTTGTGCTGGTACAAATATTCCCCTGAAGAGGTGTGTCTTCTAAGATTGATGTTTGATTGTTAAGATCTGCTAACAATTGATTAGAAACACCTTTCATAAAACCTCTGGAGTCTCAAAAACCGCTAATTTTATCTACTCCATTATCCACTGCCCGGCTGCTTTCCTCATTCACATTGGTTTCACATTTCCGTATCATCCATCATCGGTCGTCTAGGGGCATAATATTGGATACTCCATAATACTATGACCAGGCTATAACCTTGGGGGATAACGAATGGGTCTCCAATGCTCTGCACTCTGTTGTGGATCGCATTCAAAGCCAGGCTCATATGTGTGGTTTGGTGGGATGTCTTTCCTGTCTGACAATACTGTGCTGACTGAATAGTTCTGTTTACCTCATTATAATGTGAGATAAACCCACATTTCAAGATGAAAGACTCAAACTAATTCACGGCGATGTTAAAAAGTTCTAAGATCCTTATTACGAAATGCTCCACAGTTCAACGCGCACCAGGAGAAGGAGCCAGATCAGTGGCTCAATTCGAGAAGATGGCACAGAGTTTGCGGAACATGTTTCACGTGAGGCTCATCGTCTACTGGCGATATTCACCCAGTCCTCCACTAAGCCACCACATGAACAAGCCTTGGGCTGCTCAAAGTCTGTTACCCATGGCCATACGGTGTTTCATCCAGGAAAAGAAAACGATATCTGGCAGATACCACGAATTGCTCCAGAGATGGTAGAGCCATCCACCCACGTCCCCTCTCCAAAGTCAACACTAACACATAATCTCGAACCCCGCCCCAAACACGATTCGGGACCGAGTGGCCAAGCAGCCCTGCAAGAAAGGGTTGCTGGATTGAATGCGGATGCCAACCTGAAAGAGAAGCCCGCATTTCCACGTCCCCCAGCGACACTAGTTCCTCAGAAAGACATATCCTCGCAATCATTGGGACAGAGTGTAGTGGCTACACTCCACAGTATCAACCGGCCCGATCTGCACATGTCATCTTCGGATCCTAGGTCAACCCCAACCCCACCTCCCTTTGTTTCATCTGTACCGAGCCCTGGCGGTCTAGCTCCCAGGCGTTCTGGACGAGCCAAAAACACACCGACCACCTACAATTTGCGTGTGTTGGTTGGTCTGGAGGAACCTCCCAAGAGCTCTAGGGACTCAATGTCTCAAGCCTCACGAGTCTCCCATGAATTGTCGCCCCCTCCGGATTCTATCCCGGTATCCAGCAAAGATCCTCCCCGCATGATTCCTAACATCCGGAAACTTTTGTGGGATCGAGAACTGCATGGTTGCGGTCCCAGCAACCGGATTCATGCAGATATGACATCGGATATTCGTCCCTGGAAATCATGGAAAGGCGCCTCAAACGATGTAGTGGCTCTCGCCTGGTCGTCTGATTCCACAAGATTTGCCGCGGGGGCAACGGCTCAGCCAGACGAATACAATCGAAAGTGCAATTTGCTTCTAGGCGACCTTGTCGATAGTGTTCTTTACGAGCTTCCAGATCACCGGATTCCTCGTCCTTCTTCGTCAACAATTACTGAAGACCAGTTGTACACCAGCGTGGCTGATATGCAGTGGGCCGGTGACCGACTCTACACAGCGAGCTATGACAACACCGTCAAGATCTGGGATGTTAGCCTTCACAAACATCCTTCTTGCCTTCAGACATTAAAGCATAGCTCCAAAGTTATAGTCATGGCTCTTTCGAAGTCAGTGCCAAATCTTGTTGCCACTGGGACCGACAAGTTCCATCTATGGGATGTCCAGGAGGACCAGGCTCCCACTTGCGTGGATTTGCCCATTGTTCGAGATACTCGGCAGAAAATTCTTGACCTGGCGCCCACAACTCTTGCATGGGGCCACACGGCATCAACGAAGCATTTCTTAGTTGGTGGCATGGCGCAACGAATTCTGAACGAATACAAAGTCCCACACTACGGTCATATTGGTCTGTGGACAATTGGCCAAGGGTCGGTGACCCCACGCAAGCTCATTCCGGACTCACAGAACATTTTCGATATCAAATGGCACCCCTTCTTGCCTAAATTCGCGGCTGCATCTACCTACAGCCAAGCAATGCGTCTTCCATTGAAGACGCGTACTGTTGTACAGGTTTACGACTGCACAGCGGATAGTTTCCTTGTCACCAACCGATTTCCATGTCCAGCGGCAGACGTCAATGAAACGACCTTTTGCCCAATGAATTCTACCTACATCACAGCCAGCTGCACTGATGGCCGTACATACGTTTGGGATGTTCGTTACCCCGACAAATCCATTCATCGACTTTCGCACGGCGATTCGCTTCATCCACTTAACCACGAACATGCCCGAGAGCTGACTGATTATGGAGTCTCTGTCGCTCTGTGGGGGACAGCCATTGATCAGTTCTACACTGGTGGTTCTGATGGATTATTGAAACAGTGGGATATTCGTCGATCCCCAGAGGACGTGCTAGTGGCCAACATTGCCAAGTTCAACGAGGGCATCACGAGTGGGGCATTTTCGGAAGATCGATCCCACCTTCTTATCGGGTCCCAGGGTGGAGGCATTCAAGTATTATCTTCCGGGCCTTGCTCGGACCCTGAAAAGGCTGGATTCGATTCCAAAGCTGCTCCCGAGCCGCCATGTCAGGAGATTTCTGGCCGTGAGACTAGCAGAGCGCTCATCTCTAGCGCCGAGATCGAACGGCATCCAATCTACGGCCCGGGACAGGGGCCTAACTACAAAGGTCCCTATGCTCGCTGGGCCCGTGATGTCCAAGAGGATACACCTCTGGATGAGCTTAAACGAATCCCTCTCAAAGACGAGTACCAACTCAGGCAACTTTGCGGACCACAGGTGCAAACCCAGCAGAAACTCGATCAGAATGCAGAACGTGAACTCCAGATGCAAAGAAACATCGCTGAAGCACGGAATAGTCAGGACAACCGTCTACCAAACAAGGACATGTGTAACGGGCTTGGGGTCAACCGGCCTATTAACGTGACTGCTGGTGATCAAAAGAAGAGAAAGAAACATAGGGTTGAGAAAGATAGAGAAAAGAGGAAGAAACGGCGGCATGGTCCAATGATCACAAATGTCGATGTGGTCCATTTTGACCTGACCGGCGATTCGCCGGAACGCGAGCCAACAAATCCGCCTCCGTCAAAGCGAGAATCATCGAGTTTTTCATCTTTTATTGAAAATCTGGAAGATGGCCTCGAAGATGATCATTGGTGGCCAGACAGTGGATGGTACGACGCCAATATTTGTAGTAGCGACTGAAGGTGAAGTGAGCCGTTTTATGCTACAGGCTACTGTTGTTTGTGAAACCATGGACATACTAGAAGAACTAGTCACCCATAGTTGCCTTGAACTGCCAACACCCGAGAGACTTTCTGCCGCGCAAAATGTCGTGCGGTGCCTAGAACAATAAAGTTTCCACTGTACCTCCTACACCATTCACGGTGGAGGTTTCGAACGTGTATTCAAAAAGTCCACGGTGTAATCAAGTAATAGAGGGGTTGACTGTGTACATGCTAGAAAGTCATGTACTAAACACTGTATGGTAATGTTCGGAGTGTGTAACTTCAACTTACCTGGAATGACGCACTGCCACGTTGTGGCGCAGTGGAATCGCGTTTTTTCTAGATCAGGCGGAGACTGTGGAGCACATATACATGTATACTTAGTTCATCACTTTCCCTTATCCCCCGTCTTTGATTGCTTTTGTGATCTCTCTTTCTTTCACTTTTTCATCGACTTGATCACTTTACTTTGAAATTATCGAATCCTTATACTGCATTCACCCTGCTTATGTCGGCTTCCTTTACGCCACCTTCCGGGCCTCCCCCGCCCTCCGTTCCGGAGGGGTGGAAGGCGCAGTACGACGAACGATATCAGTCATGGTACGACGGCAGCCCCAAAGATCTGATGATTGTCCCTTTAAGTGAGAGACCAGCTGACTCTTTGCAGGTTTTACGTGAATCTTATTACTGGAAAATCCCAGTGGGAACGTCCTGAGACACCAGCACCGTCTGTTGACGGACCCTCAAGCGAACCACCACCGCCACCATCATACGATAATACGGGCTCCGCTGACCCAGCTGTGCTCGCCAACGCTGGTGATCAGAAGCGACCACTGGCCTCAAACAACCCATACAATCCTACTACTTCCTCACGCGGCACTGCCAGCCCTACTATCGATGATGATGCCCGTCTCGCCGCTAAGCTCCAGGCTGAGGAGGATGCACGGGCTAGCAGCAGCAGTAGAGGTCCCGGGACACCGGGAGCTGCCGCCGATTTTTACAACGGGCAGCCTGCACCTCAATCCACCGGTTCCTATGCCTCTGGGCCAATCCCGGAGAGTTCGGCACCAGAGCAGAAATCTCGTAGCCGGGGCTTTCTGAGTAAATTGATGGGTAAGAGCTCTAGCAGCTCTCGCCCGCCACCTCAACCGCGGCCTCAATATGCCTCGTATCCGCAACAGGCTCCACCGAATGCCGGATACTACGCGCAATACCCCCCACAGCAGGCGCCAGGGTATGGGTACCCAGCGGCTGGATATGGACGATACCCATCCCAAGGCGGGTATTACCAACAGCCTCAACAGAAACATGGTATGGGAACTGCCGGTGCAGCTGCGCTAGGTGTGGGTGGAGGACTGCTCGGTGGACTTTTGATTGCCGATGTCGTGGAAAATATGGAAGATCATCATGATTATGATAATGGTGGAGGCTATGGTGGTGGTGGAGACTATGGTGGGGGTGGCTTTGGCGGTGGAGACTTTGGAGGAGGTGGTGACTTTGGCGGTGATGGTGGTGGTGATTTCGGGGGAGGGGACTTTTAAATCGTGCTTATTAGCGTTGCTTCAGAGGTTTCGATTTCGTGAAATCGTGCACTTTCCAGTGTTCGGTACAGATCCTTGGCTCTCCCGATGATGGGTTATTGGTTCTTTGTTCTTTTTTCTTTTTTCTTCAACTTGTGGCGTGATATGGAGGGTTGGGTCTAATTGTTTTCACTATGGACTGGCTTAGGATGGGATGGATTTATGATTTAGAGGAGCATTTGAATCGCTTTGTAATTCTATGAGCTTATTGAACCCCGTAGTATAGAACAAGATGGGATATGGAGTAACCAGTTCAAGCTAACGACGCCGTGTGGCTGCACCTGTGTCACGGCCGGTGGTCCCTGCTGGGGCAGCGTCGGCATTGGCCATGGGGCTAGATGAGGTACCTGCCATCCAACCAGCCAGATCAAATCCACCTCCAGCAAGAGCATTGTTTGCACCTCCCGTCAAGGGTGAGGAGCGTGAGTGTTCCTCAAATTCAGCACGCATTTCCGGGTCCACTGTATCAGTCAGTTAGATGAAATTCTCGGCTCAAGGGAAAACAAAAGGGTGAATCGTACTGCTTTCCATCAGCTTCGGCATGCCGAGAGTGAAACCCAAGGCAACAATAGCCAGTAAAATCATGGGGTTCTTAAAGAGACTTAACGGCGAGACTAGTACGTTCTTTAGCATGCAATTCTCGTGAATGCCATTCGCATCACTCACACTTGGCACGTTCCTCGAAGAAGCCCCTTCGACCCAGAAGTTTGGCCTCTACAATGACATCGGATTGTTGTTTGCCGGTCACATCAACAATATATTTCTCCGCACCACGGTTGTCCCACGGGTTTCCACGGAAGGTTTCCCAGATCCCTAGAATGGACCCATCGGCAGCAACATCGACTCGGTAAGGGGCAAAGATGTACTCGCTGGAACGAATATCCAACAGGTATGATTCCTGTTGGGCCGGAATATTATGGAATATCAAGGTAGAGGTGTGGGATAAGGAGGCGGTCAAAAGATGATCGTTGCCGGTGGAGGGGAGCGTGGTCAGAGTGGCATGGGTGGATGCGGGGAGCCCATGCGGATTGGGAAGGAAATTTGTGGATGGGATGGTGATTGTGAGGGAAGCTGCAGCCAGCTGACAGAGTATAAGAGCCAAGAGCAACATTGTGGGGCGTTAGAGTTGCTGTGAGGCTTAGGTATGTCCAGTGCTGTAGTTGAGTAAATTCATTGGAAGTTGGCGATTCAGACAAGCTTGGACCATGGGGTGTAATATATTTAGGTATATCACGTGTTTTACCAATGACTGAGTTATAACTGGGTTTGCGAAATCTTCAATAGAATAGAATTGGAGTTTCTAGAACTTCCAAACTTTCCCCTTTGAAGACCCATTGTCTTCATTGACGTTGTAAAATCCATAGATCCGATTGTCTCTAAAAGTTGATAGAAATCTCGGTTAGAAATTCATTAGTAAGAGCCGAGCTTGGTTTTCCCCTGTGGACTCTCCACCCCCACTTGGTGGACTCTCGATTAACTGGGGGAATCAAGAATCTTATGGAGAAAAAGAAAAACCCGGGGAAGTTTCAAGTCTTTAGAATTAATGAATTTCATTGACTTTGATGCATGTAGTATCAAAACTTGGTGCATATAAGACAAAAGTAACCCCATGTTTGTATGCAAGGCAAATGATGCCGCTATACCGAATTCTGTCAAATCTCACTTCACTAGACCATATTCTCCCTAGGATAGAAAAGCAGGCGCCTTTAGCGCGAAAGAAAAGACCTCATAGAAGGAAAAAGGTTCATTTTCATTCTGAAATGGAAAACCGTTCTTACCCGAGAAAAAAAAAAAGGTAAACGGGATTCTGTTCCAAAGTTCCAAAGTTCCACTTCAACTTCGTTCCTTTTCCCCTTCCCCTTCCCCTTCCCCTTCCCCTTCCCATTTCTGCCTTCCTGTAACTGCATGTCGCATCCTTGACATCTTGCCTTTGATTGGCTCGATCTCTTTTACTTCAAATTACTTTCCCCTCTTTAATTTGCCTTTCCTCTTCTCAAACCTTCTCACCCCTCCACCACCAAAGACGAAAGGCACCATGGAGCCACAATCGGCCATGTCATGGTCGGAACAACTCCATGAGAATACGCTCATCGCAGCGCCTGGGGAAGATGAATTTTCCAACTTCCTTGAGTTCGATATGCATTTCTCCGACTTGGAAGGGCACGGACCAGCACATTCCCAGATGCAGGAGCAACAGCAACAATCAATGGGACATCCTCCCACCACGGTACCCTCGACTATGGCCTCAGACCCGCGATCAAATATATATGCGACCTCAATGGAAGGCCTGGCAATGGATTTTGGACACCACTCGGCCCAGTCGCAACCCGCCATGCCCTACACAAGTACTCCCAGTATGACCCCAGGCTTCTGCGCCCAGGATTCCTCCCATCAGGCCATGTCACAACAGTCGGGCCACTACATGCAAGGCCCGCCGATGATCCCTCCGACTCCAAACAGTGTCGAAATGCACGGCAATGCAGTACGATACTCGCAGCGGATTGATGATAACCCGGAGATGTATGATCCTCGATACTCGCGCGTTGAGGACCAGGTATGTATCAGATTTGATATATCTAACCCTTTTCTCTCGGGCCTCTCTTGCTCACCAGGTTGCCAGGCGCTCTACACTCCCCTCATATCGCCTGCGATGACACCACTGGAAACCCAATTCCAACTGGACAGTTATGCCGTTCCCGGGGAATATAGCATCACTCCCCTCACCTCACCCGCTCTGGAGGCCCAATCGCACTCCACGCATGGATTTTACCAATCTAGACGGATGTCAGATGTGGGCTTTGTGCCCACCAGCGTCGAGGCCAATCAACTGCCGGGGACTTCAACCCCGGGCTCACCAAGCATCATTCGCAAGACCAATCGCCGACGCACCTCAACCACTTCTCACCTTTCGGGACGAAGCAAGGTCAAACAGTCGCCCTCCATACGGGCCCAGACGCAGCGGAGGGGAAGACAGGTTCCTAATTCGGAGGAGTTTTACAACAGCCTGTCCCAGGAATTGAATAAACCGCAGAACAATGATGTGCGCTCGCTTCAAGCTAGCAGCACCGAGGGCTCCGGTCAGGACTCAGTTTCGCCTGAACCCTTGTCAGAACCTTTGATGCTACCCCCGGCGCTACCTCCGTCGCGCAGGTCCCCGGCCATTGCTCCCCAAGCGACACAGCCTCCCAGTGCCGCGACTCCGGCGACTCTCATGCGCATCCAGCGATCACAACACACCCATGATCCATCGGGTCAGTTTATGGGACGAGCTCAACTGGAATATCATGACGAGACAATGGAGGACATTGCTTTGCCTGAAGCGGTGGAAGCCCCACAGTCGCGTCCTAGGATGAATCGCATTGACACCAGTCTCCGGACCATGGTCAGTCCAGCCATCTCTGCAAACTTGACTCCTTCACTGGAATCCAGGTCGGGACCCCCAAGCGGGACCGTTGCCATCAGCCCTCGCACGGCCGCAATGCCATCTCCCAGCGGGCCGATCCCGAAGAGGTCAGATCCATCCCGGTCTTCCATATCCAGTCGGAAACGGCCAAGTGTGTCTTCCACACACGCCAGCCCGCAACTTCGACCAAAAATTAGCCCTAGTATCCAGCCGCTGATGCGGGCCGGTGGTGAAAGTGAGTTCAACTTGTGTTCTAGTTTTCAGACCCTTCTGTTCTGGCTAACCACATAATATAGATTATGCGCAAGATGCGCTCTTGGCTTCCAAGTCGAACTATCAGCATATACTCGACGGGACTTTGCCCTCGGGTGTTTCATATCCAGAGACCTTGGCTGAGAATCTCAGCTCCAAGCGTACCAACCATAAATTGGCCGAACAGGGCCGGCGAAACCGCATCAACAGCGCTCTCAAAGAAATTGAAGCATTGGTCCCACCAGACTTTGTCCAGGCCCGACTGGCCAAGGAGGCTGCCTTGACAGGGGTCAAATCCGGCGACAAGGAGAAGGATAAATCGGCCAACCAGGCTATCAGCAAGGCCAGTGCGGTGGAAATGGCTATCGACTATATCAAGTCTCTGCAAAAGAGCCTTAATGACACCACTGCGAAACTGGCCGCGACTGAGGCCAAACTCGCGGGCTTCGCACTCAAAGATGGGAGCAACACCCCCACCGCAGGCAGCACCGAACAGGTGGCTAGCAATACAAACGGTCTTGAGTCGGAAGACAAGAAGAGTTCATGACCGAATTTACATTCTAAAATGGAATCGGGGATCGATTCACAATGTATTTTTTTTTGGATTAGGAAAAGGAATCGGATAACCCTAGGATTGTCATCAGCAGCTTTTGCTCTGGTTATAGCGTCGGTGTTGTGTCTTTGCTCTTATTGGGTGGCTTTTGTGTTTTCATTACTCTTTTATCCTTCTTTGTTATATCCTTATGATCTGTGTGTATCAAGATAGACTTTTTTGACATATCACCTTAGAGAATTGCTAGATCTAAAACCTGAATTATGTTCATCCTCAGTGTGTTTTGAATTATCATTCAATAAACCTCCAATTACGTCTCGTAACATTAATTATATCTAGGCTGTATGTACTCTTTCACGGTACTTTTGAGTGTCTAGTCTGATTATAGAAGATTGAAGATGACGAATGTAATACTTATACTTGGCATGTTTCAAAATCATTCCCAATTAGCGCACAGATTGGACTTGTACAAGGGCAAGTTGTAATCATCTAGCAATTCTCTTTCAATCTTTGAAATTTTGGACTATGGATATCTTCCAGGATTGATATACAGACTTGATTGCGTGTCAACCCACTCTGTGATTTTGCAGTGGGAAGATGAAGAAGATATAACACCTTGAAATGCTGCCTGGGTAGGTTTTGTCGCTCGTGTGGCTATACAGATGCAAAGAAAGAACCCCCCTGATCACCTTTAAAAGCGATGACGATTATATGGAATCAATAATCGCGGAACACAGCCACCATATCATCCAGGCGAGCCACTTCGGCAAGTAAGAGAGCTTCCTTGTCTTTCCAGCGCTGTAATAGTTCCAACTCCTCTTCAGTAAGGTACTCTTCCTCGTGGCCCTTAACATCGCTACGCTCGGTCTTCTCGAGGAAATCCTTGAGTCGGCCTCGCTCGACTTTGATGCGCTGCAAGGTTCTCGACATGGCCTTGTATGTGTCCTCCAAGATACTGCTGCAGACACGGTCCGGATCATAGTACCATAAGAAAATAGTCTTGGAAGGCTGGCGTTGTGCGTCCTTGGGCACTTCCTGTAAATCCACAAATCCACCAGACTGCATGCTAGAAAGTGTTTGTCGCAGATCCTTGAATGGAAGAAGACTGATTTCTTGAAGTCGCTTCTCATCTAATTTGCCCTTGGCATGGAGCACACGGATCACACGGATGGCAACGTCGCCATACCTAGATTCAATCATTCGTTCCAGTTCCAGGTGCCGTAATTTGCGGGCCAAGCCACGGAACCCTACCCGCCACTTGGGGACGCCATACAGCTCCACGCACGATGTGAGACTATGAGGGGGTTGTGAAAGAAGTTGAAGGTGTTGGTTGATCTCCCAGGCTCGATTGGGACCACTGGACTCATCGTTGTCAGAGCCCTCATGGTCACCGTTGACCCCATTTTCCAGAGGCCGTTTTCCGCGTCGATTTACCGACTGCGAAGATGAGTCTAGCGGGGCAAAGGCCCCTGAAAGGTCCAGATAAGGATCAATATCCCCTACTATCTTCTCTGCATCGATGGGTACAGTCCACTGCTCTCCCTCTTCGCGCTCACGTGGGATCTCATCGGAATCTCGGCAGCGAAGCGTGACATATTCAATACGACGAAGGAGGGCGTCATATACCTGTGCAGTCGCCGGAGGTGCATCCTGCTCAGCAAGAGTGACAAACCTAGCGTTTCGCAACGCCACATCCAACTTTTCATAGTTGACCCGCACGACCAATCCGGACTGAAGAGGAACGTCAGCTTCCAGTACCACGGTTGATTATAAATGCCCTTACCTCCATGGGGGTGTTGTCGAATTCGTCCTCATCTTCTGACCAGTGGTCCTCTGTCATTTGATGCCCATTTACTCCGTTCTCTGGCATTTGGTCATTCCGTCCAAACTTCCTTTTGACGCCTCGAGGAAGACCATCAACCATGAGCCCCTGAGAAAGGTCGGCGTGTGTCCGATTATGTACCAGTTCCTGGATCTCAAGTGCGACTGTCTCTTGCTGCCTCTTCCCCTTTAATGCCTTTATATCTGAACGGGCAGATACGGTGCGTTGTGCCTCAAGTAGATTATCAGAGGGACTCTGGAAGTGAGCGTCACGAACACGCATCAAGTATCCATGAGATGCGAGAGCTCTGAGGGTAGCATGGAAAGGAGCGGGCTTTTTTTCAGGAGAGTGATCTCCGTTGGTTCTGCCGGATTGTTCTTCAACGTCCATATCATCCTCCTCCGGTTCTTCGTTGCCATTTGTTTGTCCATTTGGAACTATGGACGATAATGATTGAAGCTCGGGAAGGGTTTCGAGGTGGCTGACAGAGGCATGACCAAGGAATAGGATTGCTTCCATGACCCGGGCCGCATATTCACCCAACCGATCTTCGACCAAGTGAAGAATCTTTCCCGAGCGCACGAGGTAGTATGCGGCATGGGGATTTGATTCGTAGTAGGTATTGTTATCTTCAAGAGAAGTGAAATAGTAGATGAGATGGTGCTGTATCATGGCTGTCAGGCCATGGCGGAGCTGACGGTCAGTCAGGCGAGAATAGAATTTTAGTCGAGGAAGAGAAAGCCGTTCATAACGTTGGAGAGTCGAGAAGATGCGCTATGAAACATCGAGCTAATGATTAGCGTTGCTCTGGACCTGGAATTCGACCAAAATAAGGCTATTCTTGCAGAGGTGTATGTGCATCATATTATTATTTCAGGAATACTTACTGCGAACAGCTCTCCAAAGTGATCCTCGATGAGGAGCGTACAGAGCTCCACAGCATGCTGTGCAAAGAAGTGTCAGTCACTAGATCAAGGTCAGTGGAGGGGGGTTAGCGCGAACCTGGGACATCATCATCGTGTATTAATAAGGCTTGCCAGCCTCCAGTCCTCATGAGGAGCAATTGAGGGTCACCGCAACAAGTTCATGGAGGGGAACTGATATAGTTGCGAGAGAGTATTGCGGCGGGCACTTTTTTGCTTATCAGTCACGTGAATGATCATCTGATTCTGCATATACAACTTTCCTCCTCTTTCCCGTCCCTCTGTCTATCTTTCTCTTTTCTTGCTTGTCATGAATTGATATTATAGGAATTGTCTTCTAATAATTTAACTCCAAAATATATAATATATATCATTCAAGTCAATATTCATACTCATTTATATATAACATTACATATCAAAAGTCTTGAACTTCTTAGTAGAAAAGTTCTTCCGAGTCCGTCCGACTCGTCACGGCAACCAATCAGAGTCCGAGTAATCAACCTGGCCCCGGCATCTTGAAGCTTTTCGTAACCCGTCTGCTTCCATCTCCCGACGCATCCCCCCCTCCCCTCCCCTCAATTGCTTCACTTAAAGCCCATTCGGGTTCCTTTTTTTTCCCCCTTCTTCAATTCTCCCTGGCGCATCATGCTGTCGCGGTCTTCCCTCAGCCGAAATGCGCCGCGTGCGCTCTCCGCCGGCCGTCGGGCCATGGCCTCTGCTGCCAACCCGACCTTCCAGTACGATGTCACCGAGGCTGCCGGTGTAAAGGTTGCCAACCGTGAGGTCAACGGTGCCACCGGCACTCTGGCCCTGGTGGCCAAGGCTGGTTCTCGTTACGAGCCCTTCCCTGGTTTCTCCAATGCCCTTGACAAGTTCGCCTTCAAGGTCGGTCCGCAACAAATCATTGTCCATCATCTTCCTCAATGCTGACCTGTCTATTCCTAGACCACACTTAAGCGTTCCGCACTGCGCATCACTCGGGAGGTTGAGCTGCTGGGCGGTCAGATCTCGTCGACACACTCGCGCGAAAACGTCGTTCTCCGCGCCAAGTTCCTCGCCAATGATCTCCCATACTTCACAGAGCTGCTCGCTGAGGTTGCTGGCAAGCCCAAGTTCACCGGTAAGTGACTTGCTATCACGGATGGGGTAATTGAGCTTGAGAATGAAGTGAAAAGGGTGGAATATCAAAATCTTTTTTTGGGGAGGCTCACCCGACTGACATGAATTCTTATTTTGACATTAGACCATGAACTGAGCGAGGTTGTCAGCCAACTCCTCAAGTACCAGCAGGACGCCGTTTACTCCAACGCCGAGACCGTCGCCATTGATGCCGCTCACGGCGTCGCTTTCCACCGCGGCCTGGGTTCTCCCGTCACCCCCAGCCAGTCTACCCCCTATGAGAAGTACCTGTCCGCCGACGCCCTGGCCCAGTTTGCTCAGGATGCCTACTCCAAGTCCAACGTCGCTTTGGTTGCCACCGGTCCCAACTCCGCCGATGTCACCAAGTGGGTGGGCCAATTCTTCCAGGATCTCCCGACCGGTGCCTCCTCCGGCCAGTACAAGCTCCTGTCCACTGAGCCTACCAAGTACTTCGGTGGCGAGCAGCGTCTCCCCTCCAAGGCCGGCAACGCCGTCGTGATTGCCTTCCCTGGCTCCAGCGCTTTCGGTACCGCTGGCTACAAGCCCGAGGCTTCCGTCTTGGCTGCTCTCCTGGGCGGCGAGTCCTCCATCAAGTGGACCCCTGGTTTCTCTCTCCTGTCTAAGGCCACCCAGGGCTTCTCTTTCCTCAACGTTTCGACTAAGAACCACGCCTACTCTGATGCGGGTCTCTTCACTGTCACCCTTACCGGTGCTGCCGACCAGGTTGGTGCTGCCAGCAAGAATGTTGTCGATGCCCTTAAGAAGGCCGCTGCCGGTGAGGTCGCCAGCGAGGACATTAAGAAGGCCATCGCTCTGGCCAAGTTCAGTGCTTTGGAGTCTGTCCAGACTCTCGAGACTGGCCTTGAGGCTACTGGCTCCGGTCTGGTTCACGGTAGCAAGGCTTACCAGATTGGCGAGATCGCCAAGGCTATTGAGAACGTTACTGAGCAACAGGTCAAGGAGGTAGGTTCCGTTTTCTCATTTCTTTGTTGAATCTATTTATGCTGACTATGATTTCTACAGGTTGCCCACTCCTTCTTGTCCGGAAAGGCCACTCTCGTCAGCGTTGGCGACGTCCACCAGCTCCCATACGCTGAGGACCTTGGTCTGTCTGCTTAAATATCCCTTGTATACCATACAACCCCTAGACCGAGGGAAAAGCGTGTTTCCTCGTTTGGATTTGATGTGATCACTTGTGCCTAGATTCTTTCCCGATATCTCCTTTGTGTTTGAGGGTGTAGTTGACTGTAATACAATTGTACCTTATTCAATGCGGCTCCCCTGTAGTGATTCCGTTTTACTTTTTTCTTCCTTCGGTCTTACTCCTTATTCTGTCGACAATGGCTGAGGATCCAAACCTACTTCTTCGTGTCCAATCCACAAGCAGGCAAAATCTCGGGATATAGAAGAGCAGAACATGCCAAAATGACATGACCACGCACGTGTACCAAGCCTGGTACATGATGAGCTTGGTAGCCCTGTCGAATGACCCTTCCAAAGCACCAGTTGATAATCTGTGGTTTCTTTAGAAAAAAAATTTTGCTCCTGTTTTCAACTCCAAATAGTATAGGGATCTTCATATGAAATGACATATGAACAAGTAATTTCTATTAAAATCACATGAGACAACAAGTATAGCTTACATGACTTAATAGCCGAGGTCAACATGGCCGTATAGCCACATGACATTAAGACAATACGGATAAATGGAAGCCAATACAGTGAAGATGTCAATACAATACCAGGAGCCTTGCCAAGAGCCGATTTACGCCCCCGAGATCGGATGATTCGACAAGAGCTTGGACGGGGTAGATTTACCCCGAGAACACAGGGAAATATGAATTCAATGTCCTACTATCGGAAGAATCAATGGCGCTCTGCTTTCTCTCCAATCTTTATATCGTCGATTCAGAAAATTACAAAAGGTTGCGTTATTTGAGTATCAATCACAATTGCATTCAGTGGGTATCGGGGTCTGTTTCAAATTATGGATGTATGAACGATGGGAATTTAAACAAAGTCTCGCTCTTCTCCGACAACCGCTGCATAGCAGAAGGGTATCTCAAACCTTCTCTTTAGTGCTTAGCGGTGACAGTATCGCCAGTCAGTTTTTCGACTGCTTCTTTGGCCCTATACAAAGACAAATGTTAGCTCGGGTATCATGAGGGAGGGGGGGGGGGGGGGGGGGGGGGAAACAACGTACATGTCACCAAGAGCCACCATGCAGACGGTCTGCCAGATGCCCAGACCAATACGGGGAGCGACACCGCGGTAGAGACCACGGATACCGTTGGAATCGTAGATGTACTTGAAGGCCTTGCCGACAGTAAGGTTCTTGGGGCGGTTGGGGTCAACGGTCTTGCTCTGCATCTCGACACGGATGACTTCAATGGGCTGGTTCCAGGCGGAAAGACCACCACCGAGACTGGAGGCGAGGATCTTCTCCCAGGCGGACAGCTTCTGGCCATCTTCCTTGCCGGTGACCTTGCGGATGGCAGACTCGGCCAAACGGGAGAGACCGAAGCGAGAACCCCAGTTGGTAGTTTGGCGAATAGCGACGGCATTGACGCCACGGTTGATACCCCGGATACCCTCCTTGCGGTAGATATCCATGAAGGTTCCGAAAGTGCTCGCGGGCTGGACGCCCTGGGCAGCCATCTTGTGCTTGGTGATCTCGACAGTCTTCATGCAAGTGCAGAAGCCCATGGTGGCATACGCCTGGGCGATACCACCAGCCATACCACCGCTGATACCGCTAACGAAATCATTGGCACCGAATCGGCGAGCCTGCCACTCCGCTTCAGAGGCGACGAACAGGAGGACCGCGCCCTTAGTGGAGGCCTCAATCCAGGCCCACGGAATGAGTCCTTGGTAGTCTAGAGAAAAGATCTTCGGTCAGCTTCATTTGATTCCAACAGGATTGGCCGCCTGGCCGGAGTTGAACCCCACACGCAAGGTGCGTGCATCGGAGGAAAAGCGAAGGGGGCCACATACAACCGAGAATCCCGCCACGGCCCCAAATCCGACCCATAGCTGTGCCGAAGCTGTCGCCCCGGTTTGCGGCCATGGTTGTCTTGATCACTTCCAACGGCTAGAAAGGAAAAGAGAGGGATGTTAGTGGATGGGGATGGTTAAGCATCCTCACTAAGAAGGGTGCAGAGCTTAAGAGTTACAAACCTGTCCCAATGTTGTGACCTCAAACAAATTCAAACCAGCGCCCAGTAGCAGGTTGCTGAACTTGACGGGCTTCTTCTCAAGCTGAGGCGCAACGGCCTTCTCTGGAGTTGTCGACATTTCTGGAATGGGGATGCTGCTGAAAGGGGCCCTGACCAAGGGATGAAGGGGCTTCGTAGCTTAAGGGAATAGAGAAGAGAGTAGAGGGAGTAAAAGACTCAGAGGAAGGAGTCCGGGGTTGTGAAGAAAAGTTGGTATGGAAAAGAAGAAAGAAAGCTGGGGGGAGGAAGGTATCAAATATCTTATAGGGGGAAATCGGGGGAGGAGTCGGTACCTTAAGCCAAATAGTTTCCACTCATTCTATTGGGTACAGAGTATCTCCCATACCGCCTTCTCTTCTGCTTTCAACCTGTAATACTACGTAAAGTCTTAAAACAACTGCTAATTTCGGACATTCAAATTAAACCCCCCCCCCCCGAGATTCGCCAAATTTTGATCGAATTGTTTAAAAGCTGATGACATTTTTCACGGAGTATTCCGTACGGAGTTCTCCATGTTCTCATATCGCCCTAACAACGAATTATTTACTTGACTATTTTTCCATCCCAAGTGGGTCAGCTGAGAAGGTTGAGCCTCCCCAACAATTCAGTGATTGATTCTCCTCAGTAGCCGTCAGACCATTTACCCAATTCAAAACATTTTGGCCTTATCGTACACTAAGATACGATGCATACATCACTTTTGATTTACTTTTTAAAAGTCCGAAAATGATGAAATACGAAATTTACGTGACCCCATAATCATGATATCGAGGAAGTGTGCTGTTACAAGGCCCGCTCGAACCGGTCAAGTCCTATCATACATGACAAAAAACAATCACAGGACTAGATATAAAAAGGAATAATACATGTCATGTCTTAACTTAAGAAACATCCCCCAAACCATTTGTGCTGTCAAATTCACAGCTTGGCACCGACCAGCTTGGCGTAGGCCTCAGTGCTGAAGGACTTGGGGCGCTCAATGGGCATACCAAGAGCACGGTCGATGATCAGCTGGGGCAGGACACCAAGAGCACGGGAAACACCGAACAGGACGGTGTAGAAGTTGGCCTCAGTCAGACCGTAGTACTGGAGGAGGACACCGGAGTGAGCATCAACGTTGGGGTAGGGGTTCTTGGTCTTGCCGTGCTCGGTCAAAACACCGGGGGCAATCTTGTAGACCTGGCTGACCAGCTTGAACATGGGGTCATCGGGAAGCTTGCGCAGGGCAAACTCGCGCTGAGACATGTAACGGGGGTCAGTCTTGCGCAGGACGGCGTGGCCGTATCCGGGAACGACCTGGCCGGCGTTCAGGGTGGACCACAGGTAGTTCTTGATGGACTCATCAGTCAGATCGTTGCCAACGGCAGCCTTCATCTTGGTGAGCCAGTTCAGGACCTCCTGGTTAGCAAGACCGTGCAGAGGACCGGCCAGACCCTGGAGACCGGCGGACAGGGAGAGCATGGGGGAGCTCAGGGCGGAACCGACAAGGTGAGTGGTGTGGGCGCTGACGTTACCACCCTCGTGGTCGGAGTGGATGGTCAGGTAAAGACGCATCAGCTCAACAAAGTCCTTGTTGCCGGCGAAGCCGAGCTGGTTGGCCAAGTTGTAGGAGTAATCCTTGTCCTTCTGGATGGGGGCGACCTTGCCGTCCTGGAAGACGTTGCGGTAGATCTTGGCGGCAATGGTGGGCAGCTTGGCGATCAGGTCCATGGAGTCCTCGAAAGTGTAGTTCCAGTACTCCTTCTTGTTGACACCCTTGGCGTAGGCCTTGGAGAAGGAGGACTCGTGCTCAAGAGCGGTCACGGCCAGGGAGAACTGGGCCATGGGGTGGAGGGTGCTGGGGCAGCGGTCGATGAGCTCCTCAACGAACTTGGGAACATCGGAGCGGGCAGCCCATTCGGCAGACAGGTCACGGACTTGCTGCTCGGAGGGGATCTCGCCGGTCAAGAGAAGCCAGAAGAGACCCTCAGGAAGGGGCTCCTCACCACCGGGAGCCTTGGGGAGAAGTTCCTGGATCTCAGGGATCTAGATCGGGGTGTTAGATGCATGTCGACCTTCCACTTCCCATTTCCAATCACTTACGGTACGGCCACGGAAACGGATACCCTCCTCGGAGTCAAGGACGGAACCCTACATCACCAAAAAAAAAAAGTCAGTCTGACAGTCCGTGCGCGTGATGACGCTATCAAGATGCAAAACCCACCTCCCAGACGAGAGACTTGATACCACGGGCACCACCGTAGGCCTGGTCAAGGGTGACCTCGCCGATGACCTTGTTACCGAACTCCCTGCGATTGTATCAGCAAAATGACACGTAGTTTGGTTGGTTGGCACGGAATGACATACTTGCGGAGCTTCTTAACCTTCTCGATCTCGGCGGGCAGGTTGTCGGCGAAGGTGTCCTTGAGGGACTATCCGGGGGAATTAGTATTCCAATTGATGATCTTCACGACTATATTTCAATACTGGGTTGAAGACACACCTTAGCCTTGGCGGAAGAGTAGCAGCGAGCGCCGTTCAGGGCAGCAGTCTGCACGGGCTTGGCCACGGAGGACCGCAGAACGGAGGAACCAATTCGAATGGAGGCCATTATTTATCTTTTTTTCAATCTCTACAAGAGAAGTTTGGGAAAGAAAGGATAGAGCGGATGGGGGAAAGAAAAGGGAAGAAACCGGGAGCTCCCTTTTCTCGGATAAACTTTTATAATTCTTTTGCATTTCTCCGTGATCCTGCCGGTCCCGGTTCGGGCTGATCAGGTAATTTTACTCCCAACGGTACATGTAACACCGTAGTGTCTCGGGCTGCCGTGTATCTTTGGTATTCGTATATTTGTATTTTGTATCAGTACCAAGTATGTATACTATTTTGGAGCTTCTAATGAATCACCAGTATATCCGTGTCCGTTGTAATACATTTCTCCCCACCCAATCTGATTAGGGCTAACCGAGGCTATAAGTTGATCTCATTAGGGGTTCTAGATATACCGTTATTATACGGAGTGTAAATACCCACTATCCCTGATAGGGTCATCATGGCAGTGACGTCGGCAAAGACGGTAGGTAGTCTCGGGCTGCCGGAAGTGCGGGTTGGGGCACCTCGGCATCAAAATGGGTTCTAACCACCTTCTGGAGGCACCTGGGATGAGCATCTGATTCGATATTCCTGACCCATGATGGCATTGTGCATATGATTTTGGTAGATGACTTGATTTTCATATTCATGTATATATTGAAGCTCGACTCTCTACAATTCCATCTCCGTTTGTAGCCGATTATTTCTCAAAAAGCTCACCGAAATTGGGAGGAGAGACTAGAACCAAAACAGTAAAGATTCAAACCAAAAGAAGCCGACATTCGCCAACGGAAATCTTCCCGGCCCCATCCTAGCTCTCAGCGGAGTGGGTTCCTATCTGTTAGTGCTTGAAGTCAAAAGTCCCCCCATCAACAAAACGTAGCCAGGGGAACGGAACTGATTCCCGAATGGTACGGAAGACGTGATCAGCTAAATGTGCAGAGAACATGGTATGTCAAGTCACGTGTGAATTCATTCCAAATAAAGACTAGTGGATTTTCTTATTACACTGTCTTCCTTTCCCACCGCTTTACTTACCGCTTTTTTTCATATTTTTCATTTCCTTCATTTGTTCCACTTAACATTTCTCCTTCCGTCACGTTCAACTCATCAACTCATCGACCAGTCGACCATCTTTTTATCTCGGATCCAACAACTCGAATTCTTCCACGGATAGTACTCTGTAAATCCGTCGCTGGATTCTTACTTTCTTTTTTCTTGGTCCTGGAATTCACAAGTACGCCTTAGGTTGTACCCTCGTACTCGTACTTCAGGCATCAAAAGGCGAAACCCCCCCCCCTAGGCTGTATTCCAGCTGTAGGCGACATCTTCTTTTTCTATTCTGGCCTGGTTCAACAGTGACTCCTATGCTGTAGTGAAGAAAACGGCTAGATTAACTTTTTCCCGACACCTAATCTTGTTCAGGGAGAAAAAACCCCCAAAACCAAAAAAGAAGACATTTTGCCCCAATTACTCCTCGCAATTGTGTTCAGTAGCCTGGGTCGACGAAACTTCGTTTTCCTTTTCGGGTCCCCCAAAAGACGGCAATAGACCTTTCACTTCTGAACAACTTCCCCTTTTGCTTTATTCTCCGTCAACATGTCGTCAGCTGTAGCGGAACTGGAGAGTTATCTCAACTCCATGCTGGCTTTGAAAGCCCCTGGCGTCTCTGGCTCCAAAATCCACAGCATCACAACATTGTGCACAGCAAATGTTCAGGTACGTTTTTCACTCCAAATTCACCGTCTCGACCATATGACTAACCCTTCACAGAATGAATCCGTTCTTATTCAAAAGATCTACACCCATTTCAAAAAGGCACCGGGCACCCACAAGTTGGGCGTACTCTATGTCGTAGACTCTGTAACCCGACAGTGGGTAGAAGCTGCACGCAAGGCTGGACAACCACCTGGGAGTTCCGCCCCAGATGGAACTTTCGCCGCTGGTGTTAACCGAGTCACCGAACTTCTGCCTGTTTTGATGGGAGATATCATAAACACCGCCCCACAAGATCAAAAGGTACGCAATAGATATGCATCCGAATTCGATGTTGGGGCCGATGGCCCTGGTGTATGCGTCCCGCATGACTTCGATTCTTTAGAGGAACCGTATGATTAACGTATCTCTTTCTTTCTTAATTGTACAGGACAAGATCAAGAAGCTCATTGATATCTGGGAGAGGGGATGCACATTCCCCCTTCCTATGCTCGCCTCCATGCGAGACAAACTGAACACGAACACCCCCCAAAGTAAGCTTGGATCCTTCACTCTTATCATCAGATTGTTTTCCTATCGAATTGGTTATCGTGTTTCTTTCTTATCTTCGTGTATGCTTGGTTTTGGGCTTCAATCTAACCGTTTGTTCAGACGTCGAGTCAACCACTCCTGAAGGATCTCCAGCTCCAGGTTCGAACCCAATGGGAGGGAACGCCTCTGCTGCTGCCCCAGATACCTCGAGTATCTTGAAGGCATTGGCCGACATGGCCAAGCAGAACACCGCCCCCGCTGCCCCTGCCCCAGCCCCAAACCCACTGGCGGCTTTGAACCCCTCTGCCCCGTTGCCAATCTCATCCGCCGATGCCTCGGTTCCCTCCTCGGCTCCCAACCAATTTGCCGCCCCCAATGCTATGAACCCCTACGCTGCTCTGGGCGCTCTCGGTCAGAACCCCGCCTTGGGCCAGCCTCAAACCCAGAGCCCTACCCCCAACCCGATGGCAGCCATGCTTCCTCAGGCCGCAGCTCCAGCTATTCCCGATGGAGGTGCAATGGCACAGCAGCTTCAGCTGCTCCAAATGCTTGCCGCTCAGGGAATCCCCCAAGAACAATGGGCAACTGCCCTGCAGCTCTTCACCATGAGCAACATGGGCGCAAACCCGGCCCAGCCTGGCTTCAATAATGCCATGCCGGGGATGCCTCCGATGCCCGGTATGCCTGGAATGCCCGGAATGCCTGGAATGCCTGGAATGCCTGGAATGCCTGGAATGCCCGCGATGCCTGGATGGGGCTCACAAGATAATCAGAATCGAGATGATCGTGATCGTGACCGCCAATACGGTTCCCCTGGAGGATATCGCCGCCGTTCACGCTCTCCCGGTTGGGACCGACGCCGTACTGCTTCTCCCCCTCGTCGCCGTGACAGCCCTGTCTATGGTGAGTACCGTGGTGAATCCCCTGGTCGTCGAGGTGATCTTCGGGATGCCCGTGGACGTCGAGGCAATGAGTACCGCCAGCGTAGCCCTGGACGCAGACGCCGTTCACCCTCACCTTCTCGCAATGACCCTAATCTCCCCCCTCCGGGTCCTAAGCTGATTGAATGGGATTATTCTATTGGCCAAAACAACATGAAGGTCTTGAGTCGCACCCTTTTCGTCGGCGGTGTCACCTCCTCCGAGGCCAACCTGCGTGCCCTGTTCGGCAAATTTGGTATCGTCCAAACCTGCATTGTCAATGTCGACAAGCGTCATGCATTCATCAAGATGATTTCTCGCCAGGATGCTATCGCCGCACGTGATGGGATGGAGTCGTACCGCGCGGGTGAGATGCAGCTGCGCACCCGGTGGGGTGTTGGATTCGGACCCCGTGACTGTAGCGACTACCAAACTGGTGTCAGTATCATTCCCATTGAACGTTTGACCGAGGCAGACCGCAAGTGGATGCTTACTGCGGAGTACGGTGGCACTGGTGGCCGTCAGATTGAATCTGGAATGGTGGTAGAGGAGCCTGACATTGAGATCGGTGCGGGTGTATCTTCCAAGGCTATCAGCCGTCGCATTGCAACCGACACTGGTGGCAAACGGGGCCCAATTTCCACTCGCACTCAAGGTGATCGCTTCACTGGTCGCCGTCCGGAGCGTGATGGTTTCGGTGGGAGTCACAACTCTGGCTCTCATGATCGCGGTGACGTGAACAGCATGAACAACCCTGGTGTTCCTCCTGCTGTTCCTGCATATGGTTTCAGTTTCCCTAATATGCCCATGCTCCCACCTGGTTTCATGATGGGTGGTCAGGCTGGCTCCATGCCGACTTCTCAACCCCCGCCTCCGGGTCAGGGTGAGTAAAGTCAATGGGACTCTCCTACATATTATCATTTCCGTTTTGTTTTCTCGCCTTTTTTTCTTTTTCTTCTTGTTTCTTCGTGGCCTGGATTTGGCCTTTCTGACCATTGTCTTCTAATCCACCATTTTTGCATGGGCATCGGTATTGTCCACATGGGGCAACTGGCGTTTTGATGGGTTGGCACGATCTGTATCAAAATGACTGAAGAGGGAGGTTCTCTATCTTTTGCGTTTGGGATTTTCTTCAATTACCTTTCCTCTTTTATTTCTTATGCCTTTTCTTCTCTTCTCTTTTTTTCCTTTCCCTGTAACATCTGCATATGCCTTCTGCGAACCGAATTGCGTTATGAATTAATGCCCATAGGCAAGAAACAACCCCATTACGGACTTATTCTTTACCACATATATTTCCCTTCATTGTAGCTACCCTTACTGAAACGAGTCTTTACTTGATTGCGTTAATTTGTGGTGTTACCGTAAAAACATGGCTATGGGAATTCAGACTCTTAACCCGTATGATCCGTTAGTGTTGCCTTGGATGCACGAAATGACTGTTCAAAATCAGCAATGATATCGTCAATATGCTCAGTGCCGACGGAGATTCGGATTCCATCTTCGGTCACACCAGAATCACGGCGCTCCTGCTCGGTCAACTGTTCATGAGTGGTAGACCAAGGGTGGATGGCTAGGGTCTTAGAGTCTCCAACACTGGAAATGGTCAGTAAATTCCACATACTATATCATCGAGGGAAGCTCACTTAGCAAGATTAGAGATCAGCTTAAAACCATCAACCACCTGACTACCGGCAGCGGCACCACCTTTAATGCCCACCGACAAAACACCACCGAAGCCGCGCGGGAGGTACTTCTTAGCAAGGGCATGAGAAGGGTGATCCTCCAGACCCGGGTAGGATACCCAGCTAACATGCTCGTTCTTCTGCAACCATTTAGCCAAGGCCAAAGCATTTGTGGCATGACGCTCTGAGCGCAAACTCAAAGTCTCGATCCCCAATATCAGCTGTTGTGCCGCAAAGGGGTTTAAGGCTGAACCCAGATCCCGCAGAATCTCGACTCGAAGCAGGATGGCATAGGCAGCGGCGCCAAAGGTCTCCCAGAACTTCAGTCCGTGGTAGCTTTCCGAAGGCTCGACAAATTGTGGGAAGCGAGCACCGTGTTTGCCCCAATCGAATTTGCCGCTGTCGATAACCACGCCTCCAATTGTGGTGCCGTGGCCACCGATCCATTTGGTGGCACTGTGCACAACGATATCGGCGCCATGGTCGATGGGACGAACGAAGTAACCGCCCGCGCCAAATGTGTTGTCAACCTGAGCCACGATGAGTTTCTCGACTGTATCTTCAACCAAGGAATCCAGGAGGATTCAACTTACCACCAATGGGATCCCCTTGTCATGGGCAACCTTGGCAATCGCTTCGAAGTCAGGCACATTATACCGAGGGTTGCCAATAGTCTCCAAGAACACAGCCTTGGTACGGTCATCAATGGCAGCTGCAATATCGACAGGGTCATCGCCCTTGACAAACTTGGTGGTGATCCCCAGACGCGGGAAGAGCACCTTGAATTGGTTGTAGGTACCTCCGTATATGTTGCTAGTGGCGACAATATTGTCGCCGGCATGGGCCAGGGCTGAGATAGCCATGAACTGGGCGGCCTGGCCCGATGAAGCGGCGACAGCAGCAATTCCACCCTCCAGGGCTGCAATGCGTTTCTCAAAGACATCCACGGTGGGGTTCATGATTCGGCTGTAGATGTTTCCAAACTCCTTGAGGCCGAAGAGTCTTGCGCCATGGGCGGAGTCATTGAAAGTATAAGAGGTGGTGGCATAAATTGGAACGGCGCGGGAGTTGGTCGCTGCGTCAGGCTCATGACTATTTATTTATTTGAGAAACTGCTCATCGAGAAAGAATCACAGGGTAGAGGTATACTCACCCCGCATGAAGCTGAAGCGTTTCGAAGTGGAGACTCTGGTCCGACATGGTACAAGTACGGGGGAATTTCAAAGTTTTTAAATGAGGAAAAGAAGACCAAGCCAGTGCATATGTGGAATATATTATAGATACGATCAAGAGGGGGAATTGCGGGGGAAGAACTCGATGGCGTGATTTAACAAGGTTGTTCCTGTCTCTCGGGCGAGTTCACAATGGCAAAAATAGAGACGCGATGGCGACATGTCACATCCATATAGATGTGATCTAAAGAACCAATTATTTCGATTATTTCAACTCGGATCGAAAGAAAATAAAAGGGAAAATTGCAGATTTTAGTACTACATCTGGCATATTTTGGGGTAAAAGTAGCCAAGCAAGGGTTCGTGGGGGGGGAAGTGAGTCCATGGTAGCGAATTATGTATAACATGGATAAGTTCAACCTTTGAAACAATAGAATATAGATAGATAATCTCTTATATCCCATTAGAGAATGGTAAAAAATTACATCACATGTCTAATGGAATATTTGTAATTTGTACCTGAACCTAAGTATGATATGCGATCGAGTCCACGGTAGAGTAAGACTTGGCAACAAAGAAACCTTGGGATAGATTCAGCAATTGAAAATATATAACCGTTGAGGCAGTTGAATGTGGAACTACATTTAGAGCTTATTGTCAGACTTAGATAGGCCACACCAGCTCTAGGCAACAGGACAGATCAGTGGCTGTGTCATCTGTTCACAGTAGATGTACAGTTATAGGCAGCAGAAATAATACAAGATTTACATATACTCAGGAAGCAATGCAAATAGAAATTGATATTAAAAGTACTGTCGCATTCCAAGGTCAAGATTTTGTAGGTCATTTTTCCCTTGTGATCCTTATGATCCTTCCTCAGCCCTATTGGGTAGCTGCAAGCCACCTGACTAGCCTGTCACCGATGACGCTTGCGCGACGCCAGTGGCTTGACCCTGACTTTATATACTACTGATTTGGAGGGAAACACAACATTATACCCTTAACGCGCATTTCCATCAACAAATATTCCAACCCAAACATGGCTTTACCTTGGATCTATCTTGTTCGGTTCTTTCAGATCCTATTTGGCCTGATCGTGTTGGCCTTGACTGCTTATGGTACGTGAACATCCATCCTCTCCATCATCAACTAACCTTTTTTCTCCAGTTGTCAGCACCTTCAACGGATGGTCATATTCCAGCACCGTGGACTTCAACCTATTTCTGGGCTGCTGGACAACATTCCTGGCCACTCCATACTTGGCAGCGGCCCCGATCTATGCCCCACACCTCGCCCACCACTATGTGATGCCGGCCATGGAGGTGATTACAATGATATTTTGGTTCGCGGGTTTCATCGCCATGGGTGCCCAACTGCCTCCGGCGGTCGGCTGCACCTGGAGCACTTGTCGCGCCCTCCAGGCAGTAACGGTGTTTGGATCATTTGAATGGTGAATTTCCTACCCCTTCTCAACGTGATTGCGTCAACTGATCGGACATAGGGCTCTTTTCATGGTGACCACTTATTTTGCCATGATCGACCTAAAGCATCACCGCAACAGTGGTGAGAGTGCCCAAAAGACGCATAATGCCCATCTGGGAGTCTAACTAGTCCGGCATCCTGTGTTGATTTCCTATACCTTATTATTGTTGGACGTTGTTCCATGGTTTAATGTTTTAGCGGCATCCGATACCCGAGCTGTATGTCATATGAATTAGTGGACGCTTATCACCGGGTTCCACATTTAACGGAAACGGTTGTGGCATTCACGCAACTGTTAATAATAACGAGTTGATTGGTTCATATTGAACTCTGTTATCAGGCCCATGCAAGAAATTCTGAATTCTACATCTCTTGAAATATCCCAGAATGGTATGAAGTTATAACGTAACATCGAGGCAACTTTAAACTTTGGGCTAAGCTGATAAGCAGATCCATATAGTCATTGATTTGATCAATGAGTATTGACAACGTACTTTTACAAAGTAATATAGAGAGATCTTGTTTTAGTACTCCTAATCCGTGCAAGTTGTCGCCACCAGAAGGGAAAATAGGGAAAAAAAAGAAGAAAAAACTCTGTTGCTTTGGTTCCGCGGCCCACTTGGACGGAAAACATCAAAAACTTCGATGAATCTTTTGAAGAAAAAACCCCCTCTCTATAGAAGATATTCATAATTCATTGGATATTTATTCTCAACCTTGATCTTTCTCACGTTTGAGTTGATTTCCAAGACTTTTGCTTGCCGATCTAGGAAGTACTTGGTAGTCGCGTGCTTCTCCACATCGGCTTTTCCCTCGGAGGCATCCCGCTGTACAAGGTCGTGGTTCCCCGAGTGGAGACTGAGTTACGCGCGACTTTTTTGACCTTCAGATCCTTCTCTTCTCTTCTCCTGAACTTAACCCACACCAGTGTCCCAATCTCGACCTGTCAATTATGGCCTCAGGCAAGGTCTGGAGTGCGCCGTGGTCTGAGAAGGGAAAGATGGCAACTGAGACTCCCATCTCCTCGTCGCAGGTCCCTGAGACCGAATATGATCACGACTATGAGAAGCATGGCGCCAATCGGGATTCCAACCCAATGCCCGATTTGAAGCGAAAGTTGAAGAGCAGGCATTTGCAGATGATTGCCATTGGTGAGTAGATACGACTTTGCTGATACCAGATCTCGTCACGTTAACCTTTTCCATCGTTCTGTAGGTGGAACAATTGGAACCGGTCTCTTCATTGGTAGTGGTACCGCCATCGCAAATGGCGGCCCTGTGGGCGCTCTCATCGCATACATCTTCGTCGGAACCATCGTCTACTCGGTCATGACAGCTCTGGGAGAAATCGCCACCTATCTTCCTATTCCTGGTGCCTTTACCGCATATGCAACTCGATTCGTTGATCCGAGCTTGGGTTTTGCCATGGGTTGGATTTATTGGTTCTCTTGGGCCTCAACTTTCGCTCTCGAGCTCACGGCCACCGGTCTGATCATTGAATTCTGGGATAGCAGCATCCCCATAGCCATATTCATCGCAGTCTTCTGGGTTGTGATCATTATCTTGAACATGATGCCTGTCAGCTGTTATGGTGAACTTGAGTTCTGGTTTGCAAGCATTAAGGTGAGTCATAACTCTTTGTGGAATTGTGGGTTTCGCAATTTACGCAGAACCCCACTTTGGCCCGATTGCTCTGGAGCTTAATTCTGACAGAGGGTTGATTGATAGGTGATTACCGTCGTTGGTTTTATGATCTTCGCGATTTGCGTGGATGCGGGTGTTGGCGACCAGGGATACCTCGGTTTCCGTTACTGGGTTCACCCGGGTCCTTTTGTCGCTTATAGTGCTGTCACTGGCAATGATAACCTAGCCAAGTTCGTTGGATTCTGGTCCGTTCTGATCCAGGCCGGATTCTCATACCAGGGTACTGAGTTAGTCGGCATCGCCGCTGGTGAGACCGAGAATCCTCGCAAGACTGTCCCCTCGGCGATCCGCAAGACCTTCTACCGGATTGTCTTCTTTTTCGTTCTTACCATTTTCTTCATTGGGATTGTTGTGCCTTCCGACAACGAAGGTCTTCTTGCCAGTGAGGGTAGCGGAGCCAGTGCCAGCAACGCCAATGCCTCTCCACTTGTGATCGCAGCTCGCCTTGCTGGGGTCTCGACACTTCCCAGCATTATCAACGCCGTGCTTCTCACCGTGGTGCTCTCGGCGGCCAACTCGAATGTCTACAGCGGTAGTCGTATCGTTGTTGGTCTTGCGCAGGAGGGTTTCGCGCCGCGATTTTTTAAGAAGACTACCAAGGGTGGTGTGCCCTACTTTGCTGTCGGCTTCACCGCTCTCTTCGGTCTTTTGGGTTTCCTAAATGTGTCGGACGCAGGGTCAACTGTGTTTGACTGGCTGCTCCAGATCGCCGGTGTGGCTGGCTTCATCACCTGGGCCTCTCTGAACATCTGTCACCTTGCCTTCCAGCGGGCGCTCAAGGCTCGTAACATCTCCCGGGATGTTTTGCCATACAAGGCTATGTGGCAGCCATGGTACTCGTGGTATGGACTGTTCTTCAACGTGTTGATCATCCTCACTCAGGGCTTCACTTCGTTCCTCGGGTCCTTCCAAGTCAAGGAGTTCTTTATCGATTATATCAGTTTGATGCTGTTCGTGGTTCTATATGCAGGTCACAAGATCATCGTTCGCCCTGCGTTCGTCAAGCCGATTGAGGCCGATCTGGACACTGGCCGAACCTCCTTTGAGAATGAGACGTGGGAAACGAACGAGCCAACCACTTGGTATGGCAAGGTGTGGGGTTGGATTTGTGGATAATTGATGGAGTGATTTTCTCCTTGTTCTATAGAAACTGTTTGGTTTTGTTCTGAGCTTTTGTTGGCATTGGGTGCGGCGTTTTGGTACATACATCCATTGTTACCTTATATATATAGTTTGATAGTGATATATCTCCTCTTGAAGAATCGCATAATGCATATATACATACAATCCGAGTGTCTCGGAGATCAAGATTTGATCCCATGTGAAACTGGAACTGCATGTGCAATATGAATGACATCGGCCTTGCATAAGGTTTGTGCAGGGGTGGCAACACTAGCGTGGGTACTTATGAATATAAGGGGTTTATGACTATGAAGGATGTACCCGCACCCCCAATCCTGGAAGCCGAGGTTGATTAGTAGGGGTCCACTTTATAGCACGAGATAACCCAAATTACCCAAAGTTGTCACTTTCTCCGGATTACTTTTCTCTTTGAACTCCGCTCTCCCCCCTTCTTTTCTCTCCCCACACTTTTGTCCCTATTCTACCTTTAGATCCAAGGGACTTTAATCTGGGAGCTTGTTCCATTTTTTATCTTCTTATCCTTCTTTCCCTTCGAAACATCGCTCAAGTTGATCTCCAGAAGGTAAGTACTTGCTTTCCCCAGGTTGCCGCATCTTCCGGGTGATAGTGCTCTGACAGTCAAGTGCAACTCTACCAGACAGACCATCATGTTCTTCTCCCAACCCGCTCACCTCGCCAAGGCCGAGGAGCTCAAACAAGAGCCTCCCAATGGCAAACCCTACTGTGTACCCATTCCCGGATCCGAACAGCCTGGCCGCAGCCCAGTATATCGCGCATGGAACTCGCAGAAGGAGTTATTGAAGACGCTGGATCCTCAGGTACATAACTGTTCCAGCTATGGAAAAATACAATTCAGATCATTAACGTTATTTGTCGCCAGGTCTTGACCGCCCATGAAATGTTCGAATCAACGGCCAACCGGCAACCCAAGAATCACTGCCTCGGTTGGCGACCGTTTAACCCCACGACCAAGACTTTCGATCCATACCAATGGCTCACATACGAGACTGTGCAGAAGCGACGTGCAGCATTCGGTGCTGGTCTGGTGGAGTTGCATGTCAAACATGATTGTCACCGCCCCGGTCAATATGGTATCGGTCTTTGGTGCCAAAACCGACCTGAATGGCAGATCACCGGTACGTTCATACTCGATTTCAAATCTTGCCAGAGACTAATCAGTTGTCAGACCTGGCTTGCATGTCCCAGAGCCTCTTCTCTGTCTCCATCTATGATGTCTTGGCCGCGGATGCTACCGAATATATTATTAACCACGCTGAGCTGAACTGTGTCGTCACCTCTCTTCCGCACATTCCCACCCTTCTCAAGCTCAAGTCCGTTCTGCCTAATCTCAAGATGATTGTCAGTTTGGATCCTCTTGATGGTGGTGAGCAGGATGGTCACTCAAAGCGCGCATTGCTAGAGTCTATGGCCGCCGACCAGGATCTTACCATCTACACAATGGACCAGGTTGAGGCTTTGGGTGAAGCCTCGAAGCGTGGATACAACGCCCCTTCCCCCTCGGACGCTGTCACCATTAATTACACCTCTGGCACCACTGGACCACCCAAGGGTGTTGTTCTGACCCACGAAAACGCTGTGGCTGCTACCTCTGCCGGTCTCATCACCATTGGCCAGGCTCGAGGTGACACCATGTGCTCTTACCTTCCGCTAGCTCATATCTATGCGCGTCTAGCGGAGCACACGGCCTTCTGGGGTGGTGCCCGAATTGGTTACTTCCATGGTAACATCGTGGAGCTGGTTGATGACCTGAAGCTGTTGAAGCCCACTGGCTTCATGTCCGTTCCTCGTCTCTACAATCGTTTCGGTACTGCAATTCGGGCTGCTACCGTGGAGGCGCCGGGCTTCAAGGGTGCTCTTTCCAGGCACATCGTTGCCGTTAAGACCGCCAACCTCAAAAATCCAGATAAATCCAAGGCTACATTCCGACACGCGCTGTATGACCGAATTTGGGCTAAGAAGGTTGCTGCAGCTCTTGGGCTGGAGCGGACTAAGTACATGGTGTCAGGCTCGGCGCCCTTAGACCCCACGTTGCATGACTTCCTGCGTATCGCGACCGGTACCCCTGTCATTCAAGGCTATGGATTGACCGAGTCTTATGCTTGCAGTACTGCGCAGTCGGATGAAGATGTGACCTCTGGTAACTGTGGTCGTCTGGCTCCATGCGTTGAGGCATGTCTACTCTCTCTTCCGGACATGGAGTACTCGGTGGAGGATAAGCCCTTCCCTCGCGGAGAGCTGCTTTTGCGTGGCCACAGCATGTTCAAGGAATACTTCAAGAACCCCGAGGAAACCTCCAAGGCGGTGACTGAGGATGGCTGGTTCCGCACTGGCGATGTGTGCACGTTGGATGCGATGGGCCGCTTCGTCATCATTGACCGTCGCAAGAACGTGCTCAAGCTAGCTCAGGGTGAATACATCTCTCCTGAGCGGCTGGAGGGTCTCGTGCTTTCGGAGCTCGGTTACCTCGCTCAGGGCTACATCCACGGCGACAGCATGCAGACCTTCCTTGTTGGAATTTTCGGTATTGCACCTGACTTGTTCGCTCCGTTCGCTAGCAAGGTCCTCGGCCGAAAAATCGAAGGCACAGATCAGGAAGCGATCAAGGCTGCCCTGGAAGACGACAAGATCCGCCGTGCTGTGATCCGGGATCTTGAACGCGTGGCTAAGCAGCACAAGTTGGCTGGCTACGAGCGGGTCCGCAACGTTTCTCTGAAGCTGGAGCCCTTCACTGTGGAAAACAACCTGCTAACTCCCACGTAAGTTTCCTGTCTATTGTTATTCGCTTGATGTTAATTCTTACTAACTGGAAACAGGCTCAAATTGAAGCGTCCTCCTGCCGTCAAGGTCTATCGTGGACTCTTGGATCAGCTCTATGCTCAGGCGCTTGAGGAGCAGTCTGCACCTCGAGCCAAGCTGTAATTTGCAGTTTTCATTGCTTGTCGGGCTCCTGATCGCGATGTCATGGTTGAAACTGATTGGCCTAAATAGTCTGGTCGGGAATTGTAAATATTCAGCATTGGCCCTGAAAGCCAGGTGTATTTTAGTATATTGAGCTATAGGAATGAAAATATTTCTATCAACAGAGCCTAGTAGGATTTCCCGGATTTCGAAAAGGGTGGTAGATGTCAACTGTATTCGACTACTTGGACGAGAAAAAAAAAAAGGGAGTGGTAGTCCGTCATTGGACATCAGAAAGATGAAAGCAAAAAGAAATGATAAGAGTGGGATTTGAACCCACGCCTACAAACGTAGACCAGGAAATGATGTCAAGGTGGACCTTAACCTGGCGCCTTAGACCAACTCGGCCATCTTACCATTTGATAGAGGAAGACGACATCTTTGGCTATATGTCCAAGAAAATGAGTGCGCTGGGAATATAACTTTCAAGTCTCATTTTTTGTACAACTCACTTGAACACCACCAGTAATATACGGATTTTATTTAAGTACAACTATTTACTGATTATAAGCCTACCCCCGTGCACCATATATTATCAAGGACACTGCGGGCGGGGGGGGGGGGGGTCTCTCGACATTTGGGCTGCAACATGCACATATACCCAACGAGGTACGTGAAATATATTTGTCTACTAGATCCAGTGACTGGATCGGTACAGGTAGGGGTGTATATTTTGTTTTAACTCGTCATGTCTAGTACTACATGCGGCAGAGACATAATAAAATCGCTTAGTCGGATTAGAAAAATAATAATGGGAACAAGAGCACTTGAGGATAGTCTCATTCAACTGTTGGGATAAATAGCATGTTAAAAAGACCCAAAAAATATGACAAGAGTGGGATTTGAACCCACGCCCCGAAAACGAGATACGGAAATCTGGATCAGGTGAACCTGAACCGTACGCCTTGGACCAACTCGGCCATCTTGCCAGTCGATATCAATTGATACAAATTTTGGCTTTATGACTCGAGAACATAATAGCATGTTACCTGCACGTTATCGCTATACTCCACTTTAGTATACGGACTTCATAAATTAGTGACCTCCAAACCGTGGACTATTTAATTCGTTCTACCAGCTCATCATGTATTATATATATTAGATAATATTCTACCAATTCAACAAATCAGTCTATTACATGAATATACAGTGAACCTGATCATTCTATGATTTACTAGCAGATTACCTACTTGGGGATTGTTATCATCCCCGCCTTGACCGCGTGATGTGGCTTACATACGCATCATGACATGCCCCCCCGCGATTTATCTAAATCGAATCGTATCACCCCATTTACTTTCCCTTTGTTCAGAAAGTATCTTCTCCTATGTTTCCACAATGCGACCTATCCCCGACTTGCCATCATTCTCTCGCAAATCCTCCTTTGACCCTCCCTCCCCATCCCTCGATCCCCGCAATAACACCCCCGCAACCTTCTTCCTATCTCATAGTCCGCATGACTCCGGGGTAGAGTCGGATCCTACTCCGGAGGGACCTGCAGCTTCCAAGGAGAGCATGTACGGAGTACAGAGCCTGGGCGAAACACTATACCGGTCGGACCTGGCTGCAAGCGCATGCGGCCACCCGGACAACCAGGCCTCAAGCAAGCAGGAGGCCGATGATATGGAAGAGTCAAAGAATACGCGACGACGCTCAACCTTGAGGCCCTTTGTTTCTGCGACGCGGGAATCGTCGACGCGACCATCTCTTGCTGATCCATCATCTCGTCCGTTAACCCCACTTCACCCCGATGAGCCGTCTTCACTGCCCAGTAGCCCCAAGTCAATCTCCAGCCAGTCTCTCCGACCCCTCGACGACATTTCTATCACAGATGAAATCAGAAGTCAGATACTCGAGTCGGACGAGGAGGACGGACCGGGGTTCTCACCCCGCCTGGGGCCTCATGGCGCGTCGCAACTTATTATGCCAAGTATCAGGATGCCCAGTCGCCGGCCCTTCACAGAGAGGGGAAAGGCCATGGGCCGCTTCAAAATACTTCTAGCTGGTGCACCAGGTACATTGCGGAGAACCCTACGTCCATCTGTGACTATACATGTCTCTGTACTAACAAGGCGTTGATAGGCTCCGGTAAAACATCCCTGATCAAGTCTATCGTTCAAACCTGTGAAGATATCGTACACGTTGATTCGCTTCCTTCGGTGGATTCTTCTTTGGAGAGGCGCCGGACCTCTCGTCCCCACTTTGGTTCAGTCCCCACTCGCGGGGCCGCTATCACCGAGATCTACGCTAGTACCAAGCCTTATCCCTCCTGGTGGTCAGACCTCGAGGACTCGCGTGTGCTGCGGCGGCGAAAGAGTATCGGAGAAATTGTACTAGAGCGCAATATATGCTTTGTTGACACGCCCGCAACATCGCTGAGTCGGGCGGGTCAAACCGACGCGGTTCTACAATACATGCGACAGCAACTCCAGCGCGCAACAACAGCTCTCACCGTTCCTGGAATTGATTTCCAGAATCTGCTTGCAGGCAACGGGGGCTCCCAGGTGGATGCTATCCTATATTTAATATCAAATGGTATGTACCTAGTCAACTCACCATATGGAATAAATCGACACTAAAAGCCGAATAGATACCCTGACGACTGACGTGCAGTGTATCCGCAAGCTCTGCGAGCTGAGCAATATCATACCGGTTGTGGCAAAGGCGGATACCCTATCCCCCGAGGATGTCACATCTCTGAAGTCTCAATTCTGCCAGCAGGCACAGGATGCCGGGATCAAGCCCTTTATGTTTGGTGACTTGCCACCCGGAGGACTCGATGGATTGGAGCCTCAGCCACCCTATACTGTGTCATCGGAGAAGACAGTCGACATGGAAATCATGGATGCTAGCACGCTCATGAGTCCTGATTATGTCCAGCCGCTTAGTTCATCTGAACTCGACACCTTGGTGCAAAAGATGTTTGACCGAGATAACCTCGCCTGGATGCGGCACTCGGCTGCCAAAAAGTTAATGCAACGACGTAGCGACTTTCCTCCTACCCCACCAACCACAACACCCCTTCATAATGCTCTCTCCGGTACTACTACAGGGTGGCGTGCGGCTTCAGGCTCATCCATGGCTACATCGATTTCACTTGGCGAGTCGGAACCAAGTTATACCATGGCACGGATTGCTGACTACACGAGACATGAGGAGAGCATGGCCCAGGTTAGGCTAGCACGCTGGGCAACAGACTTACATCGAAGTCTGCAAAATGAACGTGACCGATACGCATCACTGGCCAGGGGTGATCGTGCTATTTGGCTCACTGAAAGACTGAGTGAGTGCGTTGTGGATGGTACGCTCGTGCCTTTTTCGAAAACCCCGGGTTTCTGCGGACTTCAAATCCCCACCCACGAAAAGGGGTCCGCATACCGCGTTGCTAGTTTGAATACTCATGACCCTCTGGGTGTGGTCGGCTGGATTGATGATCTCGGACGACACGGCTGGGCAATAATGCAAGTCATCGGCGGTGTTGGAGTTGTTGGTGGACTGGCCTTCTGGCTTGCTCGCGCATGGGGACTTCCATCACGTACTCTATCTGAGTTACAAGTGGGATACTGGTTTGGGAGCGTAGAGCGATGAAATTATACCCGATGAGTCTGATGATGACCGAAAATGGGTTATGAAGATGAGGATATGAACGAGCAAGAAGAGTCAAGTTGGCATGGACTCATGCATATCAGGATAAAAGAAGATATTTTGCTAGCAGGCTGGCGTTTCCTTTCCCGGTGATCTCTTCCCATCCCTTGCGTTGTCGGGCATCTCAACGCTATATTCTTCCTTTTACATTTCTTGCCCTTGACATGCCCCAGCATGAGAGGAGCTAGAAATCATTAGCTAGGTTTAATGACACCCAGTATTCACACAAAATTCATGCTTCATATTATCAAAGTATCTCCACTAATATGCACAGTCTAAGAAGAAGGTTCAACTAATTCCTCAAAACGTCTCAAATCCATATCCTTCTCCAACAATGGAATCACGTAAGGGTCGAAAGTCTTCCAGTAGGGGTTGTTCAGATGATACTGCTGCGACGACTCCTGAACGTAGCGCTCAACAATAGTGAAGTCTTGCTTGTCATGCACAGACTGCATCACAAACCAGGAGAGAGTCTCCTTATCCTTTGAGTAAACGGCCGAGGCCTCGAGGAGCTTAGCGTGCAGCTTGGAGATGGACTCCTCATCTGCCTTGGCGCGCATGTCTAGGGATTCGTTAAAAAATTTCTCTAAAAGGAGCAGAACTCGGGTTGAGATTTCTGTACATACGGACAACAATTGTGTAGACCATTTTGTGGGAAGATGTGTGTATTGTTCAATTTACCCCTCGAGCGGGGCAGAACTACCTTTGTATCTGCATGCCCAGAAATTGCGTCGGTGAGTGTTCAGGTGGGTTTGGTGGAGTACAAAATCACCGAGGAAGGTCCCGAGATGATCCCGATGTTGTGGAGCGTAAGATACTATTCAAGTAGAAGATTTTGGATGTATTACGATATATATAAATGTGTATTTTGTTAGGGATATACCAGGATGTTATCGATTCTATAGCAAGTACATACATACACTAGGAAGATGGAAAAGTAAATAATTCAGCTTCAATTGTAAAAGAAAAGGTTTAAAAAAAAACATCAAGGGTCGTATCCCGTTTCCCATTTCCCATAAGAACTTTGATTTAAGCAAAAATAAGTGAAGGCGAAGACATTTAGTCAACCTCCTCCATGGCGCTCTCGCCAGTGGCCTCGGCCGGGGCAGCGGCCTCGGTGGCAGTCTCATCAACAGTCTCAACATCCTCATCGATGTTCAGGCCAAGAGAAACGAGCTTGTGAATACGCTCAGCGAAGCTGGCAGGCTCCTCAATGGTGAAGCCAGAGACCAGCAGGGAGGTCTCGAAGAGCAACTGGGTGATGGACTTGACGGTACGGTCGTTCTCGCCGTTGGCCTCAACCTTGTTCTTGAGCTCCTTGATGATGGAAGACTTGGGAGAGATCTCGAAGGTCTTCTTGGAGGACATGTAAGAAGACATGGAGGTGTCACGGAGGGCCTGGGCCTTCATGATACGCTCCATGTTGGCGGACCAACCGAACTGGCCGGTACGGATGGCACAGGGAGCGCCCATCAGCTTGTGGGAGACAACAACCTTCTCGACCTTCTCGCCGAGGATGTTCTTGAGGGCCTTGGCAAGCTCCTCGAACTCCTTCTCCTCCTTCTCACGCTCAGCCTTCTCCTCCTCGGTCTCCTCGAGCTCGAAGTCCTTGGTAATGTCAACCAGCTTCTTGCCGTCGAACTCCTTCAGCTGAGTGAAGGCGTACTCGTCAATGGGGTCAACCAGGAACAGGACCTCGAAGTTCTTCTGCTTAAGAGTGTCCAGGAAGGGAGACTGGGCAACGGCCTTGATGGACTCGCCGGTGATGTAGTACATGTTCTTCTGGTGCTCGGGCATGCGAGTAACGTAGTCGGCGAGGGAGGTGACATCGTCACCGGTCTTGGTGGACTGGTAGCGGAGCAGCTTGGCCAGGGTGCCACGGTTCTGGGCATCCTCGTGGACACCGAGCTTGATGTTCTTGCTGAAGGCAGCGTAGAACTTGTCGAACTGCTCACGGTCCTCGGAGATCTCGGTGAAGAGCTCAAGAGCCTTCTTGACGATGTTCTTCTTGATGACCTTCATGATCTTGTTCTGCTGGAGGGTCTCACGGGACAGGTTGAGGGGCAGGTCCTCGGAGTCAACGACACCCTTGATGAAGCCCATCCACTCGGGAATGAGGTCGGTGGCATCGTCAGTGATGAAGACACGGCGAACGTACAGCTTGATGTTGTTCTTGGTCTTCTTGGTCTCGAACAGGTCGAAGGGAGCGCGCTTGGGGACGAAGAGGATGGCACGGAACTCAAGCTGACCCTCAACGGAGAAGTGCTTGACACCGAGGTGGTCCTCCCAGTCGTTGGAAAGGGACTTGTAGAAGGAGGCGTACTCCTCAGTGGTGATGTCGGCGGGGTTGCGGGTCCAGATGGGCTTGGTCTTGTTCAGCTCCTCCTCCTCAATCTTGGACTCCTTGACGGTCTTGGTCTTCTTCTTCTCCTTCTTCTCCTCCTCGTCGTCATCGACCTCCTCAACCTTAGGCTTCTTGTCATCACCCTCCTCCTCCTTGGACTCCTCAGCCTCCTCATCGGGGACCTCAGTCTCGGTCTCCTTCAGGACGTGGAGGTAGATGGGGTAGGAGATGAACTCGGAGTGCTTGCGGACAACCTCCTTGATGCGGCTCTCGTTAAGGTAGTCCAGCTGCTCATCCTTCAGGTGGAGGATGATCTTGGAACCACGGCCAAGGGGCTCACCCTCAGTGTCCTGGGTCAGGGTGAAAGTACCACCAGCGGCGGACTCCCAGACGTACTGCTCGTCATCGTTGTGCTTGGAGACGAAGGTAACGCGGTCAGCGACCAGGTAGGCGGAGTAGAAACCAACACCGAACTGGCCAATCATGGAGATATCGGCACCAGCGGACAGGGCCTCCATGAACTGCTTGGTACCGGAGCGAGCGATCGTACCAAGGTTGTTGATAAGATCCTATATCAAGAATTAGCAAATTGGAATTCCTTCTTCTTTCAATTGCTTCGTTGGATGGTTACTCACAGCCTTGGTCATACCGATACCGGTATCACGGATGGTGAGGGTCTTGTTCACCAAGTCGGGGATGATGTCGATGCGCAGGTCCTTGCACGAGTCAAGCTTAGAGGGGTCGGAGAGGGACTCATAGCGGATCTTGTCCAAAGCATCGGAGGCGTTGGAGATAAGCTCACGCAGGAAGATCTCCTTGTTGGAGTAGACAGTGTTAATAATCAGCGATAGCAGCTGAGAAATCTCAGCCTGGAACTCGAATGTCTCAGGCATGGTGGCGGTGTGGGAGGGAGAATTCTGTATAAGGAAAGAGAGTTAGAGAGAAAGACGGAGGGATGAAGAAACGGAAGAGATGAAGAGAATAAGAGAAGGTGAAGAAAAGAAGAATTGGTAAAGTGGCGAAAGGTGGAAAAGACTTGGGAAAGACTCCCAAGGTACAAAGTCTGGTTGTTTGGGGGTATTGGTTTTTCTTTTCTTTTCTCTTGAAAAGCTGATAAGGCGGGGAAATCGGCAGTAACAGGGAGAGATTGAAGGGACGATGAATGAGGAAGATGAAGAACCTACCAATTAAATAGAAGTGAAACTGCCACAAACCAAGCAGAGATGATGGAGAGAGAGAAAGAAGGAATTGGGAAGCCTTTTGAGTCTTTGACCCAGGAAATCTCTGGTGGGTTTCCACGATGATCCAGGAACTTCCACCACTCGGTCGGTCAGGCAACTGGTAGTTCTAGATTCTTCTGGCCTGTAAAAGTTGACCTTTTTGTTTTTTTATAGGTCAGTTTTAATTATTGGTTACTATCTCTTTTTACATATGCATAAAGCTCCCCTTTAACCCCTTGGTTGTCATAAAATCTAACGAGTTCTATAAGAATCTATGGGCGTCTTGGTCCCGGGGAGAGCTTGAGGTTGATGCCTGAGGCTGGCATATCTAGAACCTTCTTTATACATCAACAGTCATGATATACAATGTACAGATATACAGAGTACCTAGGTATTCCCTAGGCAGTACAGTAATTACTAGGTTAATTTGAATTCATATATCTTATACTCTATATCCTGCAAGAATCCCGCCTTTTTTGCTTCATTTACATCTCAGTCATCATGGTCCCTAGAGCAAAAGATACAGTAAATCGGAACTGGGAAATAAGGCACAAAAAACAGAATGGGACCAGATGGCGCAACACTTCAAAACCCGGGAGCTTGCTATGCGAGATAAAAATATGCGATAAGAGTAAGTCAAATGGTCACAACAACCAGACCAGACCAATAAAGAAGAAGAAGGGAAGTAGAAAAAAACCAGTAAATGACCAAAGGAAAAGGCAAAAAACACAATGCCCAGAGAGAGGGAAGGAAAGAGAGACAACTTTTCCAGCCAACCCGGACCCAACCGCTAATATGCACTGTGACAGGAAAGAAAGGGGAGGGGAGGGGACGTCACATAACACATGTCATAAGGAAAAGAGGGATACCCAAGAACCAAAAAAGAAAATCAAAATCGGGGTAATACAGATCCTGAGATCATCAAGGGCATGCAAAGATTTAGGCGGCCTGGGTCTGGCTGCGGCCCTTGTTGGCAGCCACATTGCCACCACGGCCACGAGGAGCAAAGCCACCACGGCCCTCACGCTGGAAACCACCGCGGCCCTGGCTGTCAGTACGCCCACCACGACCACGAGCACCACCACGGCCTGCGAAACCATTACCACCAAAGGCGTTGCCTCGAGGACGGCGCTCCTCAATGAGGATCTGCTCGCCGCTGACCTGGTGAGGGTTGGCAGCCACGGCAGCAGCATAGCCGGAAGGCTCAGCAAACTCAACGAAAGCGCAGTTCTATAGAAAGGGATTAGCATAGAATTCTGGGAAATATGTTACGGGACTGAACAAACCTTGGGACGGTTGATATCGAAGAACTTCAGCTTGCCAAAGCGAGACAAAGTCTGCTTAAGCAGAGCAAAGTCGACCTTCTCAGTGACATTCTTCATGTAACCCAAGACGATCTGCTCATCAGCACGGGACTGAGTCTTCTTGTGCTCAGCGCCGGCGGTCTGCCAGCCAGCAGCGTCACCGGAGGGAGCGTCCTGGGAGCGGGGCTCAGCGGCGGGGGTGGCGGCAGCGGTGACAGCAGGAGCAGCAGCGGGCTGGGGAGTGGCGGCAGGGGCAGCAGCCTTGGGAGTAGCAGCCGGGATAGCAGGGACAACCGGAACAGCGCCCAGCTTGGAAGAAGAAGCGATGCTAGCCCAGCTCTTAGGGATGGCAGGGATAGGAGCAGACTCCTTCTCAGCGGGGGCCTCCTTCTGCACGGGGGCAGGAGAGGGCTCCGGGGTGACAGGCTTCTCTTCGCTGACAACCTCAGCCTCAACGGCGGGAACAGGAGTCTCCTCGACGTCCTCCTTAGCAGGGGTGCCATTGGTCTGGGGAACGGCCTCTTCGGTCTGCTCAACGACACCGTTGGTCTCATTCTCAAGCTTCTCGTCAACCTTGGAGGCAGCAACGTCATCGGTGACCTGAGCCTCAGGGGTAGAGACAGGCTCGGGGATCTCGGTGGTCTCGGGAACCGGAGCAACGGCTTCCTCCACCAACTCCTCCTCGTCAACCAGGTAGCGGAAAATATCATTGAGCACATAGTAGCCGCTGGGCTGCTCGGCAAGCACAAAGGTCTGCGCAAACTTGCGGGAAGGCTCGGACTTGTTGGAGATCTCACCAATGACCGCAACCAGGATGTTCTCGAAAGAGGCCTGGGAGTCAACGTTTAGGACGCGCACCTTACAGTCCTGGAAATCGAGCTGCTTAATCTTCTCATTGATATCCTAGAACAAAACAAGATTAATATGATATTGACTCTCAGGATAAGGTAATAAGCCCAAAGCTCACCTTGGTGCCAACGGCAACGGGGACCGACTCGGCCTCGGTACCAAAGACAAGCTGAGATCGCCGAGAGTAGAACAGGGGCAGCTTTTCGGGGTTGCGGCTCATGGTGGTGTAGTACTGCTCAACGAAGAACCAGCCCACCTCATCCTTGGTGATCTCATTCTTCTGCTGTTCGGTGGGAGTGGCGGTCGTAGGAGTAGAGGACTGGGCGGGCTGGAAGTTGGCCGCGGTATTCATGGTAGCGTGGGCGGGGTTAAAAGTCTCCGGGTACCCGTGCTGAGCAGGGTAGTTACCGTTGACAGGAACCTGGGTCATATCGGCCATGATGCTGGAGGGGTTTGGATCTTGGAAAAGAGATCGAAAATTATAAAAGTAACCGAGTGGTCGAAAGATATAGTGATATCACCGAAAAAGACGTTGGATGGACCTCTACAACAAGTCAAGCTGTGTGAGATCTAGAAGAACCTTTTTTTGCCGCTCGCTTCACTGGGAGCCTGGTCAGTACTTATATCTCCCACAATGCGTTGGCCTCGGTTTGCGGCTGACTCACAAATGCGAAAAGGACGAGGCAAAAAAGTAATCAATTGAATGAATAGATCGAAGACAAGTAAAGAACCGAAGAAAACGGAAGCAAATGGTGAATCCTCGGATTGAGATGCGGAGTGTTCGGGGAAGTATAGCTGATGGGAATCCACGGGAAAGATTCTGCGACTGAAGGGTTCACGAGGGAGGGATGACTAGGAAGAAATGAGGAGAAGAGATGTGAAGAGATGATCGAGTATACACGGAGGATGAAGGGGAGGAAGTGGAAGAGGAATCGAAAATGAGATGAAGTTCTGAGGGGGAAATTCGCCTTCGAAGAAAAAGCGACTTCACTCAATTGCGACTCCGTGCGGGTTTCGGTGGGCTTGGCATACATTCACCGCCCGGCAGAACATGGTCTTCTTTAAACTTCGAAACTCTATAGTCAACTGGAATTCGTCAAGTAACTAAGGTCAAATGGGAAATGACTATCTAAAAATCATATGAAGATGGCCAATTTCTATTATTAATCCTGGTGGAGCAAGCCTGAATCGATTTCACTCACGATTCCTACAGCAAGTATGCGTCAATGCTTAGATATTCGGTACCTAGTTGAGCCGAGATGTTCGATGTGGGCTTTTTCATGTATGTATATAGGCGAAGAGTTCAGACATGAGTAGTGGAAATTATTCAAGTCCAGGGAACATATACTAGAGATGAAAGAGGGTTATATTGGAATCATTAAGATCAACGCCGTGGAAACCAAGAAAAGAAGGAAGGGGGTATGAAAAAAGAACATGAGGGAGAAGCAATCCAAAAGTAATAAAAAAGTAACAAGTGAAAACGATCGGAGAGTCTCGGCTAAGCAGCGCATAAATGGGTGCTCAAGAAACCACAGACATTAGAAAATGAGCCCGAACCATCCAGATACCGGCAAAATCCGGCGCAAAGAATCGAATCCCATGAAGTTCAGTAATGTTGTTTAAGCGGTGGCTTCCTCAGCAGCTTTTTCACTGAGAGGCTTGCGCATGACTGCGTCCTGACTGGTCATCCGGCGTCCGAGTGCGCGCTCCACCTTGGCCCCGAGAGCCAGCTTGTTCAAGTTGTCAGACTTTTCGGTCGTGGGCACAAAGCGTTGGGCCTGCAGGGGCTTGTTCTCTAGGCGTTCCAGGCCATCGCCGAGGTGGTGGATGTCGGCGACTCTGGGGTCTCCACTGGGGAGACTTCCAATGGTGCGTTCGGTTGGAGCGAGTGAGGGGCTTCCGCTGATGGTGGAGAATCGCTTCGAGGTACGATTCTATATATACGTGTTAGAGGTATGTTGCGCTTCTCTCAAGCCCGCGTGGTGGATGTGGCGGATGAAGAGGGGGTCTGTAAAGGGGGGAATTTTCGGGGCAAATGTCCTACCGAGTTTGTCATGATAGGCCGCTCGGAGTCAAGAGAAGTCTGGCGAGCCATTTCCACAAGTTTGAAAGATGACCTGAGATAGTTTTATCAGGGGTGTTGCGATAATGAAATGGAGGGAAAGACTGGAAATAAATAGATTAGCATAAGCGATCCTGTTCGGGTTCGGGGTCTCATTCGGCCCCAAGGACAACCCTTGCAAGGAATTAGAATTATCACATACTGACGGGGCCAAGCTCTTTGAATGTTGAAGGAGAGAGGGTCTGGAAGGAAAAGTTCTAAAGATGAGCGGGACTGAAACCAAGCCGAGCAACCCAGTTTCTGCTTGCGACTCAGACGACTCAGGAGGCGCCAAACGGCGTGAAGTGGGTCAGTCCGGCGGGGGGGGAAAGAAGAGGGAAAATAGAGAAGATCGACTTGCTAAACGGTTGACCTTTTTAGTTGGTGCAGAGATGCACAGAGAGAGAGAAAGAGGAACATGATATTAAATAAAACGATTTGATTGAAATTCATTCCCCCGTACAGAAGAACTCTGTATTAAAACCCCCCTTTACTCCCAGGGTTGTTTTAAGTATGAAAGTAACAATTTCCCTTAAAAGACTAAAATGCCTAGTGGAACTTTGCCACGTGCGGATCAGCCCAGTATCAATTTTAGAATTCCTTGTCTTTGTTAATACGTAGAATTAGATTATATATGTACTAGTATCAACCTTGCGTTGTTGCCATTGTATGTACTATTCTACAGTCTATCCTACATACATATATACATATATACATATATAAATATATATCCTTATTTTCAGTCTTAAGACTCCACAGACTCTCACATATTCAATAGTCCGTCATGTCTCTGTACTGTAAAAATGTAAAAGCGTACTCCGTCAGATGTAATTTGTAAAGGAGGGATTCCCGAAGTCTTGGCAAAGGAGCTTGCAACTCCACTCCGTCATTCGTCCGAAACTCTTCACCCCTCACAAAGACGGCTAAAATATTTGAACATTTGAACATTTGAAGATGGGCAAACCCAAGGCTCTGCTAAAGGATTTCAAACCGAAGAAAAAGGCCGCCAAGCAACAGGTATTTTTATCACCCCAATTAATCTTATAGTATCTGGTAATCCAGAAACTAAAAATAAATTTGAAAATTCATAGGCCCCAGTCACAGCTGATGACTTTCTTGCTGGTGAGGATCGGCTATGATCGACTATTTGATGTTCCATGCAACCGTACGCTAATATTAATACTAGCGGGCGTTGAATTAGAAGAGGCTGGGGAGAAATGGCGGGCGGGGGATGCCGCTAAATCCATGCGCTTCTTTATGCGCGCCATTACCAACTATGACGAGGGTCTGCAGAAACATCCAGTGGCCTTTGACCTAGCTTACAACAAGTATGTTTATCGATTCACAAGCCGAGGCTAGGATTTCATGTGGATTCTTGTTGGCTAATTCTAGTATAGAGCTCGAGTGCAATATGAAATCACACAACACCCTAAGCTGGCTGCACAGCTTCCCGCTCCTCAGGCAGAGCTCCTGCAGGTTGCATTGCAATCCCACAGGGATGCACTAAAGCTAGATCAGGATAATGCCGATGTCCTTTTCAACAGCGGACAGGTGCTGAACAGCTTGGCAGAGGTCCTTTCAGACTCCAAGCATCCTGATGAGGAGCAACTGATGCAGGCTAGCACCTATTTGCAAGAGGCGATCGAACTATTCCAGCGCTGTCTGGTCTTGCAGGAGATGAAGTACACGGAGATGCAAGAGCAGATTGAGGAAATGCAATCAATCGATCCCGAGACTGCGGCTCCTGCACCGCAGCCAGAGCAGCCTCAACACAACCAAGCAGAGTCCAACGACGACCCACAAGAGCAGTGGGCTGCAATTGTTGAACCGGTCACCAAGAATACCCTGGTAGATACAGCTGTTGCACAGATCAATACTCTAACCACTCTCTGCAATCTGCTGACATTCAACCCGGATGCCGGTGGCGTGGGGTGGGTGCAGGAGTATTCCTCGGGCCTCATTCAAACCCGACTCCCAGTCTATGTAGAAGGTTCAGATAGGCAGTATGAGGCGGGACTGGCACGGGGTAAACTCATATGTGCGATGCACGAGCTTCTCTACCGGGGTGGACATACTGATGTCCAGACGTATCGGCAAGAAGTCGGACAAGCCTTTGGGCCGGATTTAGATGTATCGAAGGACCCGGAAGGTCTCTGCAGCAAAGCCGAGGCACTGACATCGATGAACGGAGCCTTTGCGGATGTTCCACCTTACGAGCCTGAAGACCTCAAGAACTCTCTAAACATTCGCTGGCAATCACTATCGGTCGCCTTGGATGCACTGACAGCTGCATCGAAGTTGCCCAGTGCTGACAATTTACCCAAGATCCACATCGCTAGAGGAGATGTTGAAATGCACCGTTGGCGCCTAGGAACAGACCCGTGGAATCATGCCATTGCCAAGCAGAACGGGGCTATGCTTGTGCGCAATGCCCAGACCTATTACCGAGGAGCAGCCGCTCTGGCTCGCCGGGATGGAGCAGCGGAGGAAGAGCGAGACGGTTTGTACAAGGAAGCAATTGCGGCGGCTCTGGGAGGCGAAAATAGTAAGCTGGACCAGCTCAAAGCCGGAGGCCTGGAGAAATTGATAGGCGTGGCCCAGGATATGGTGGAGGACGGGTTGGTTGAGGGGACTGTGTTGAGCACCCTCATCTCATGAACCTCAAAGTATAATAAAAATATTTCGTCAGGCTTCTTGTTTTTAGATGCTTGGTTGACGGTTAATTTCCTCGTCCATCTGAACCGCATCTTGGCGAATATGGTGCTCCTGAGTGAACTGCGTAGTTGCCAACGCAGCACCTTCCACGTCCGTAACAACCGATTCAAGATGTGACAATAGCTTCTCAATTTCCAGTCTCTGCGCCTGCACGATTTGCGACAGCTCTGCGTTTTGAGCATGTGTGGACTCGAGTTTATCTTTCAGGGTAGACTGCGCTTCCTGGAGATAGGGCGTCAGATGCGCCTTGTAGAGGTCTTCAGCTCCAAGAGTGTGAGGCCTGTATCGCATCAGAATTCAGCTATAGTCAAATTCGACCAAACACTTGACAAGAGAACATACGCATTGCCTGATCGTGACCCCTCCCTGCTCTCCCCCTCATTTTCCTTCCTGATCCTCGCCTCTGCGATTAACCGATCCAATCCATTAATATGCTTCACTGCCTCCCGTTCCGCAATGATCTCTTCAAATTCCGCCTTAGCACCCTCCTCCAGTTTTGCATTCAACTGTCTCCACACACTTTCTAGGCTAGCGGGAACATGTCGGGCAGGCGTGGGGAAGCAGCTAGCAAAATTGGAATATGAGTTCGCACGAAGGGTGCGCGCCAGAGCCTGGTCAAAAACTTGAATCAGACGTGATGCGCGAGGTCCGGGGATTTGCGACTCCGGGGGAGGTGGGGGATCGGAGGCCGATGCTGCAGGTGGTTGCTGATGAGCCGAGTTTGAGCCTGACTCTGCCATGGTGATTATTTCAGGCGTGTGGGCTTGAATTAATTCGATCTGTGTAAATACACCCTCAAGGTGGCTTGAGAGGAGCGTTGTCTGGCGAGGAATTTGGGTCCTTGGGCTTTGGGATACTTGCCCACAGCGCGACGCGACAGGTCACGTGTGACCCACCTGACAATTATTGGCTCAATTTATCATGGAACAATATCAAGACATTTGAAATCCCTTGGGGGACTTCTTTCCATTCTTCTCCGATTGAATGCCATAAGTATTCAAGTAGCTACTGCAAGATTTCGAGATATACATCGAACTGAGCTAACGAGAGATTCGATTCATCTCTCGTCCATATGAATCCAGATCCTAGGACTTGTAAACTCTGCACAATGTCGGTGTACGATATCAAAAATCCGCCCAGAGAGTTTTGAATACAGGTCATGAAATAGAGACATAGATGAGACTGTTTCAAAACCCCCGTAACAGGACAACAAATCTAGAAGCGTAATTCAGACCAAAACAGAAGTCGCTCGGATGAGCAAGAGCGTATACGCTACTCGCAGTGGAAGGGACCTGAAATGTGTGAACCATTCATCATTTATGGACAAATCAAGTGGCTCAATATCCAAGTCACAAGCAAAGCAGTGAAAAAACAGAATTGCTGACTTGGTCTACGCCCAGGGCTGCAGAATTATTTTCCGTGATAACTCGTTTTTGGGAGCTAGAGTCAAACCCTCTCGGATCGTATTGCCTTCAAAGATATTTGTTTTTGAAGGGGACTTGATCCATGTCGTGAGCTGGACTCTAGCAAGTTTCTGGATGTCGTGGGTTGGAGACAAGTGATGGGTTCTAAAGACCCTCCCTCAATTATGACTGAGTATGGACTGAAAGGTGAAACCGGAAAACTGCGAATAGCTCTGGCACCATTAGTCAACATACCTCGATTTTCAGGTAAAGAGTACGCAATCTCGCGTGTGACCTGAAACACTGCGGACTTATTTAGGACATTAGGGTGAACTTCAGAGTCAAACAATTTGCCATTTATACGTATTTACAGAATCTTTTCTCGATCCATAACTCTCAGATGTTCCAAAGTCATGGCAATGCATTATCAAGGACCACAGCTAGGATATCTCGAAAAACACTCCTTCTGGGTAGCAGCAATCTGGCGTTGATACAGGCAAAATGATCACAAGAAAGAGGAACAAAAACCCTAGGTGTACCACTTGGGGATATAGAACAGGATGGTTTAACGATGTTCCGAGGCTGGCTCTGTACACAGTGAGGAATCCATAGTCGCTGTAAGAGGAGGCCGATTCAAAACCTTGAACTCCCAGACTGGCGATGACGTATTCGTAGGTAAGGTGAGATAAGAGAACTAAGCCACCCAATGGAGTCATCTGTAAGAAGCTGTATGGTAACCAAAGTTCATTCAAGGCAGATATTTCGGCTTCGTACCATGCCCAAAGTTGCTATTGGAAGGAAAAGATATGCAGGAAAGTTCATGCGATTCCAGACTATTCACTGCCTGTCTGTCATAGAATGGACACGCAAAACAAAAATGAGACAAAAAAACATTCAAAAATCCCATCACTGAGTACCTGCATGCAACGCCTTAGTCCCTTCCATTCAGATCGTCTAAATCGAGCTCGTTATCTCGTCATGCGCAATTTTCAACCTTTAGTAGGCAGACTGAGGCGGGACCATGCCCCCATAACCAGCTATCTGTTGTTGTTGTTGTTGCTGCTGTTGCTGCTGATGTTGAGCCGCCTGGAGCTGGGTCAAATCTTGGAACCACGGGTGCTGCAGAGCATCACTAGCACTGATGCGCATCTCCGGACGCAGCTGAAGCATGCGCATCAAGAGATCCAAACCCATCTGATCGATTTGAGGCAGGATCAAGCCAAGGTCCTGTGTCGCATAGATGTGGAAAGTGGGCTTGTACTCCGGCAGCTGGGAGATGCCGGGCCACGACCTTTCAGATGGCGTTCCCATCAACCGGAAAATCTTCAACAATTGGTCTTCATTTGTGGTGCCCGGGAAGAGTGGACGGCCCGTGTACATCTCGGCCATGATGCAACCGGCTGACCAAATGTCAATGCTGGTGTTGTAGGTGCGGCTGCCCAAGAGAACGTCGGGTGCCCGGTACCACAGAGTGACAACCTCATTCGAGAAGGTGTTGACCGGAATACCAAAGGCCCGAGCCAAGCCAAAATCTCCCAGCTTCAACTGACCCTTCTTGTTAATGAGCAGATTCTGTGGTTTCAAGTCTCGGTGGAGGACCCGGTTCTCGTGGCAGAAAGCAATACCCTTCAGCAACTGGTGCATGAAAGACTTGATGGTGACTGGATCCAATTGACCCCGATCACCTCGGGTGTCCATGTATCTCTTCAGATCTCGGTCCATGAATTCGAACACCAGCATCAGCTTATTCTCAGTGTGAATGACATCGTAGAGCGACACAATACTCTCATGCTTCAGCTCTTTCATCAATGAGATCTCACGAATAGCGGTGGATGGTGTTCCTTCTTCTGAGTCGAGGTGAATTTCCTTCAGCGCAACCATCTCGCCAGTCTGGCGATTGCGCCCTTTGAAAACCTGCGATCATCCTGCATCAGTAAAAAATCAAGGGTGAAATGACTAAAGATTTTCTAGGCTAGGGTATGTGAAGGTGGGGATCACGGAGGAATCGGAACGTACAGTGGCATAAGTGCCTTCACCGAGCTACCAGGATAAGACGTCAGTCAGGTTTGGGGGATTTCACGTGGAGGGCGGCTAACCTTTTCCAGCTGCTGAAAGGAGCTGGGTTGTTGGGATTTATCCATTCTGAGGGGTTGTGATGTGACGGATGGCTTCACAGGGTTGGAGAAGAGAAAGGAGCCAGGGGAGACAAGTGTAGTCTTGAAAGGGCGGACTGCAGAATCCCTGAGTCGCTCCATGCTGTGATGGGAAGGGACCCCGCGTTGGTGGGCCGCGAGTCAAACCGCCACGGCTTATGTACTCGACCGCTTCCACTTTGCTGGTTCAACGCGTTTTCTTACTTCAATTTTTGATTTCTAATTTGCCAAGTTCCAATTACTATTGCGATTAAATGTAATATAAAAAGTACATGACAAGTTAAGTTCATTGGCATTATTGGTACATGGGTAATTCTTATAGGATCTCATGCTAGTATCTAGCTATATTGGGTAGTTCGGATGCCACGGTTGGTAGAATTGACTCTGTAGGAAGACTACACCGGACATGAGCAGTTGGACTGACATCCAGGTCTTCAAACAACATAGCCTCATTTCGAACCCCACCGACATTGATAATGCCAATGGGCATGCCTCGTTTGTAGGCCCGTTCGACTAAGCGCCAGGCTGAGTAGGTTGCCAGACTGCTTCCAAGAACCAGTAAGCGCCCAGCATCATCAATCGCCTCCTCGGCAGCTTCCTTGACCATTGGATCAATGTTTTCACCGAACATAGTCACCGCAGGCTTTAATATCCCCGCATTTGATGGAAGCATCCATGCACCGTCATGCTCAACCTGAACACGGGCCCTCGTCCCATCTTTCAGAGTAGGAGGGTTCTCCAAGCAGGTCGGACAAGACGGATATCGAAATGTAGAATAAGGCGCTTCCGCAAGATCCACATCACCATCGGGGTTCAGCTTCAGACCTTTGCGCCGTTGTTCGTCGGGGTTGGTTGTGTCAAGCGCACCCGCCTCAACCATGCGCGCGAGAAATTCGGCCCAGGCAGGGTTCAGCTTTTCAAGGGATGACTGGAAATCTGCTCGAGGAAAGTAATTGCGACAACTAGTACAAACGACAGATCTTAGGTATCCATGTAGTTCCAACGTAGACAGCTCCGGATGGGCGAGCGAGTGAAAGGAATCAACATTTTGCGTGACAACCGAGCTGATATATCCTTTGGCAGCGAGATCGTGAATGGCCTTATGGGTGGAGTTTGGTCGTGCCTTCACCAGACCTGGCCATCCCACAAAGCTACGCGCCCAATACCGTTTGCGCGACTCGTGATGTGATGTAAATTCATGGAAGTAGATCGGTCGGTATGATTGATTTCGTCGGTAGGTACCTTGATCCCCCCGGTAGTCTGATAGGCCCGATGCGACCGAAATCCCAGCACCTGTCAGCAAGACAGTTTGAGAATGACCTCCAACATCAATGCCACGCAAGCTCAATGCCGGCGGGGCAGTGAAAAAGGCCGTGACGGCATTGATTGCCCCGGCTATAGTCCTGGCAGATGGTGGAATTATTATGGCCGGCGGAAGTGGACCCGTAAAGGGAATTCGAATAGCAGGCGTCGTCATTGAGGACGCATCCTCACATGGATGTTAGTTCTTGGCAGACTGAGAGGAAAGTTGTCCGATTGCGTAAAGGTCTTGGCCCCGAGCGGGTCACGCACGGTACGTAAATTTGATTTCCGTATCGTTTCAACAGCATAAACAAGCTTACGGGAATTGATTTTATGCCGTAGCCAATGATATTCATACAAAATATCAGCCTAAAACCAAACCTGATGGATATTTTCCAAGAAAAAAAGAGGAAACAAAGAAATGAAACGACAGATCAAAAAAATGGCCGTACATATGATCTCCTGGGTATTAAAAACGTCTGACGATGTTTATCAAGAATGAAAGAAAAGATGGTAAAATCATAGTATGAGAAGCGCCAGGAAATCCGTAATCTGTCGGGATTACGGATACATGATCTTCGATCTTCTCTTTTACAACCAACTTAAACTCAAAGCCTATAGAAATTCCCAGACGAGAAGGATCTCAATGGACCTTGAGATTCGAAAGAGAACACCCTGTCCCGATTGCCCGTGCTCGCGTGCCTCGAACTAGTCAAGAAGCGATGCCGCTCACACAGCCCCTGCGGTGTAGGCTTCGTCCTTCCCTCCACTCTCGAATCAACATCCGTGGCTCGGACCAACGCCGGGTACTTACTTCTTTGCCTGCGCTCTTCAATTCTTTCAAATATTTCCCCTATCAATCTCGACGACCTCAACCTCGTGCCTCCGCAACATCAATCCCCATGACGCAATCCAGAAGCCACGGCCATAGCCACGGCCACCACCATCATCATCACGACAATGTATACCTGACTTCCACGAACAAAAACGACGCCGGTGTGCGCATTACTCGGATTGGCCTGGTTGCCAACCTGGCAATGGCCATTAGCAAATTCATTGGAGGCTATGTCTTTCACTCCCAAGCTTTGATCGCCGACGCCTACCACGCCCTTACCGACTTGGTCTCCGATTTCTTAACTTTGGGAACGGTCGCATGGTCCCTTAAACCCCCGAGTGAGCGATTTCCCCATGGTTACGGAAAGGTAGAGAGCATCGGTGCCTTGGGCGTGAGTGGACTGTTACTATGCGGTGGTATGTTTATGGGTCTCAATGCAGGACAGGTCCTGCTCGCCCATTGCTACCCCGACTTGGCGGAAACGCTCGCCCACATTGGGATATTTGGACATGGACACGGACATTCACACAGCCATGGTATTGATGTGATGGGACCTAGTATTCATGCAGCCTGGATAGCCGGCGGGTCAATTGTCGTGAAGGAATGGCTCTACCGCGCAAGTGAGTACATCATTGGGAGTAGATGATAAGCCACATATATTGAACTAACGTCGCACTAGCCATGAAAGTAGCCGAGGAGCGCAAGTCGTCCGTGCTCGCATCCAACGCCGTCCACCACCGAATTGATTCTCTCACCAGTATTGTCGCCCTGGCCACGATTGGCGGAAGTTATGTTTTCCAAGATGCCACCTGGCTGGATCCGGTTGGTGGTCTTTTAATCTCCTTGATGGTGATCAAGGCCGGCTGGGGCAACACCATTACCGCTCTGTTGGAACTGGCTGATACCACGGTGGACGACGAAATTAAGACATCTGTGCAAACCGCCGCCTCGAAGGCACTGAAGGATATTGAAGACGGAGAGCAGGTGATCATCCGCGACGTCCAGGGTATGAAGTCTGGACAGAACTACCTGATGGATATTGAACTTGCCGTCCCCGGAGCTTGGGCTATCACTCGCTCCCGAGTGGTGGAAGAGGCTGTCCGCCAAACCATCGGAGCTGGAGTTCGTGGGGTGAAACGTGTTAGAGTTCGCTTTATTCCCGTGGAAGAGCAGGAGCTAACATTCTCTGAGGAGTTTGTCTCCCAGGATTCTGGGGCAAACCCAGAGCTTGATGATAGCCATGCCCACGCCTCTGGATCCTCTCACGAGGACCACGCTCACAAGAGGCATTAAGCGAAGCTCGTAAATCAAAAAAAAAAGGTACAAGAAAGGGCCTCTAAGAAATACTTAGCGCGGCTTTTGATACCCTCCGCAGATAACGGATTTGGTAGAGATCTGTACTGTGTATAGACCTGATCATTGGAGATGAAACATTATATAAACCAAGAGCAAAGGTTCATTCCTAGTAAAAACTACTATTCAAGAAATACAAACAATCTAGATCAAACTCTACGCTCAGTTCGTGAATACCACAGCTTCCTAGGCCACCGCGTTCTTTCCAGATCATCCAACGGCCCTTTGCTTGCGTCTTCGGCCAGAAGCCTTTCTTCAATCAACTTGTATCCCCGATGGAGTCCCTTGCACTTTGGAGGAGGGAATTTGGCCCAAACATAGGCCGTCCAACCCTTCTGATCTTGTCTGTCGATATCAATTCCATCGAGAACAAGCAGATTATCGACCATATCGATATCGATCTGATCTACTGCCCGCATCAATAGAGTACGACCTTCATGATCCTCTTCATTAGGATCCGCACCGAGGCCTACCAGATCATTGAACATTTCAAACCTTCGAAATCCAATTGCTTCGGCAAAAGGGGTGCGACCATGTTCTCTCAAGTGAACCAGGGCGGTCCCGAGGTGTGCATGCATCATCTTGAATAATTCCAAGTCACCACATCGGATAATTTGGAAAGCTGGAATCTGCCCTTGGCTATCCGGTGCTTTGAAGGCCATGGCACATAGCTGCAAGAAAGGCGCGCAAATTTTGGATCTGCCATTCGATAAAGCCTCGGAGACTGGCGTATTACCATCTTTGTCTGGCACAAAAGGCATTTCGGGATATTTTTCCAATAGATCCTGACACCACTCCAGATGTCCCCTACCAGCCATGAGAAGTAGAGCAGTTCTGCCTTCGTGGTCCGAAGCCTCGAAATTAATCCGAGCTCTGTGCTTGAACAGACTATTGAGTTTGTCGCTGGCAAGCATCGCCATAATCTGCAATATGACAGGTACAGGTTCATTGAATTGACCAAAAAGAAGTAGACAGTTGAGATCTACACGCTCGTCCTCAATCAGCAAATCTCGCATCTCGTGCACGCGATGTTGTACTGCAGTTGCTAACAAGGTCTCTCCATATTTAGTCATATTTGGATCAAGCCCGTACTCCAAAAGAATTTTCATGGAGCGTGCAGTGCGTGAGGGATTACGCTCGCTAGCAACAGTCCAGAGGGCCTCGGAAGAATGCGCAATGTCCATCTTAGAGTGAGCAAGCAGCAATCTCACGATCTCCTCTCGGTCATGTATAGCAGCATACTGGAGCGCAGTGTTCTGGTGCAGGAGATGTCCCCCTTCGACGTGGATATCAATGTCCTTCCTTCCCAATAGGAGCTTCACATTCTTTTCATGATTTTTGTGTACTGCACGAGTGAGGGGCGTTTCAAAATCATCTTCGCGTTGGTGGTTGATATCGATGGAGGTTTGGATAACCTTTCGAAGCAAGCCATCCCAGCCATTGTCGATGGAGAGATCAAGTAAAGAAAAGCGAAAACGTGTAATGTAATAGTGTAAGAGGCATTCATGAAGCTCTCGGGAAAATCGAGAGAAGGCCCAGATGTCGTTCTTTCTTTCTAGGTGGTCTGCAATGCAGAGAAATCACCTCTCGGCGCAAGTCAATTAATTTCATGTTTCTGTGCTATTGATGTCAAAAGTTGGAAGAGATAGATCTTAAGTGATGTCTTTGTTGAGGTGTAGATGAATGGAAAGGAAATTTGAATGTGAAGTAAGTGTGAAGATTGTTCATTGTACATATTTATACATACAGATATATGTCTAAAATCTTGAAAAATTCACCTGTGTAGTGAGTCAAGTAACATTGAATGGATTACCATTTTTATTAACAACAAATATGCTGTTCCTCTAGCTAGTGAAAAAGAAGCTCTATCACTCACATAATTGGGGGTATCTCAAGTATTGAATCAATATTAAGAACTGCTCCATATTAGGTTAAGTACATACTAATGAATAATAAATAGGTGTTTCTAGGTGGGACTTCCTGCACAAAGGTGTGAAATTGCTAGAACATCAGAATTGCTGTCGTTTGTTTAGCCTGATGGAATCTGCTAGCTCGCCGACCCTACCCTCGATGGGTAGGTAGATCTGAAGGGCTCCCTTGTATGCCCAATCAAGCTTGGAATTCATCTTCCACCTTGCGGAGGTCGAATCGGATGACAAGCAGGTTTGCTTTGAGGGCGAATAGGTCGTCAATTGATCTGGTCAATCTTCATCGCATGGTCCCCCAACATCGTTCGGCAGCAAAACCACATGTCACTCTTCACCTTCTCGGAGTCCAGAGTCGTCTACTTTGCCAGTTGCTGTAGATTGGCCTCGAATTGTCGTAAAGAGTGAGTAGATCTGGTGGTAGGTTTGGTGCTAGGCTTCGTGATAACCTGAGCCTTCTTGAGGAGTATACTGCTGGCTCGGTGCAGTGAGTTGGAGAAGCACTCTGTCCTCGACTTCCGTCCCTGTGAGGAATAAACGGGGAGATGTTGAGATCTGCGAAGCCATATCTAAGTTGTAACTGATAGGGATCATATAATTCAAGGAATAGCCAGGTGGCTAGAGCTACACCTTGGGTGTAAAGCGAAATGAAGATGGGAGTTCACTAGAGTACTGGATTTGGGCTACAAAATTGAATTCCAATCCGGACGCTATATCAGTACATAAGGCTAAAAACTTGCATAAGTACCTACTATCTAGTCACTACATCAATAGAGTAATCTATAGGCTAGACTCTAGCCCCTGTGATTCTAGCCTCTAGAGCCATCTCTGAATAGGCACTTAAATAGGTAATTAGTAATTACAAGTTATACTAAATGGGCTCTTAAATAGACACTTGTGCTTTTAGTACTATTTACTCAGTGGTTTTAAGGCCAATAGACATCATCTCAGCAAGTAAACAATGATTAGTATGGCGTATATAAGGTTAACCACAACTACGTTTTTCCTAATAGACAACATCCCTGAGATAGTTCAAATTTGTAGTAATTTCTATGTATACATGCCATTATAACTGATGATGCTCATCTTGGAAATGTATAAGCCATCTCTTTCGTCAGAATCAATCCTCGTGCTTTAGTACCCAGATAGGGTTGGGGATGACATAATGGTCACAAGGTTTCGCACCAAAAAGTTATGACTAAATTGCCTGCTCAGGCTACAGTGTGAGATTTAGCTGCTGATTTTCAACCCCAGAAAAATAAAAATCCTTTGCCCTATCAAGATTATATCACTTTTCTTACAGACAAGTCGGTCAGTTTTAAGCAGTTAGCGAGGGCGGAGCCAGCCAGGCACGGGAATCCCATGGAAGTGCTTCCTCCACCGAAAAACAATTTTGAACTCAACACACATCAACCCCCCTCCGTGTTACTCCCCTTTCCACTCTGAAAGGGAGCTTGGCTGGTCGAAGATGGCTGAACAGGTTAGTCTGCTGCTCCATGTTTGGGACATTTGAGCCCAAGGGGGGTGACCTTAAAAAAAAATACCATGACCCCTCCCCCCACTGCCCCAAGTCAACCCCTCCAGCCCTGAGGGGTCAGCAAGTCAATATGGAAGCATTGACACTTGCAATATTTTAGGTAGCGAATGCCATTCAGATCGCCTGGAACCCGGAATCCGACCAAGCCCTCAAAGCACAAGCTTTCGACTACCTCAACCAACTGCGCTCTGATCCCTCTGGATGGCAGGTCTGCCTCGCTCTCTTCACCGAAACCCCTCAACAACCCGAAGTCGTACGACATGTGAGCCTGGAAATTGTCAACAGTGCTGCGCAGGCTGGCTTAATTGATTTTGCCTCCCTGGGCGTTGTGCGGAATAGCTTGTTGGCCTACCTGCGGCAGGTTTATGGGCCCGACGGGACCGCCACGCCCGACGCACCGTACATTCAGAACAAAATTGCGCAGACCGTGACCTATCTTTTCTCCGCTTTATACGCCAATGGCTGGGAAACTTGCATTCAAGATCTTCTGAACCTTACATACAAGTCCTCGACTAGCACGACCCGAGACAACCCGCTCGGAATAATTTTCTATTTGCGTGTGGTGAACTCGATTCACGACGAGATTGGAGATGTACTGGTCTCTCGGTCTCGTGGAGAGCAGGATAAAGCCAACGCACTCAAGGATTTGATCCGTGAGCGGGATATGCAAAGCATTGCAAACTCCTGGAAGGAGATTCTTTCACAATGGTGGGATGGGGACGATACGGTCGTTGAGGCTTGCTTGAAGGCTGTTGGCAGTTGGGTCAGCTGGATTGATATTGGTCTTGTGGTTAACCAGCAGATGCTTGATCTTCTTTTCCAGCAGCTTGGACGGGCCGAGAAGCAAGAGTTGCGGGAGGGCGAGCAGCGAGTTCGTGACGCAGCTGTGGATGTCTTCACTGAAATTATTGGCAAGAAGATGAAGCCCGCCGATAAAATTGAAATGATCGTCTTCCTGAATCTGAACTCGATTGTCACTCAGCTCTCCAACAGCCCGCCCCTACGTGAAAGTCGTTTCACCTCCAAATACGACACTGATCTGGCCGAAACAATTGCCAAGCTCGTTAACATCACAGTCATGGACATTGTGCGGGTTTTGGAAACCGATAGCAGCCCAGTGAAAGACCAAGCGGATGATCTCCTGCAGGTTTTCCTGCCGCACGTCTTGCGCTACTTTTCTGATGAATATGACGAGGTCTGCTCGACCGTGATCCCCTGCGTCAACGACATGCTCACCTACTTCCGCAAACTTTCCAAAACAAACCCAACCTTCGAAGATCGCAACAAGACCATCCTTCTTCCTATACTGAAGGCAATCATTGCGAAGATGCGCTACGATGAGACCTCTAACTGGGGGGACGAAGACGAGCAGACAGACGAAGCTGAGTTCCAGGAACTACGCAAGAGACTTGGTGTCCTACAACAAATTGTTGCTTCTGCGGACGAACAGCTGTTCATCGACGCTATCTCAGAGCTCGTGGGCACAACATTCGAGAATCTGCGAGTATCTGGAGGCCAGATTGACTGGCGGGATTTGGATTTGGCTCTGCACGAGATGTTCCTCTTTGGCGATCTGGCCGTCACCCGCGGTGGTATCTATCAGAAGAACCAACCCGCCGGCCCCGCTGCAGTTCGTCTCATCGAGATGATGCTCCGGATGGTGGAATCTGGTAGGCTCTTTCTTTCGACCCATTTTTCGACAACTTAGGCTAACTTGTAACAGACATTCGATCATTCACCCACCCTGCTACGCAACTTCAATACATGGAGATTTGCGTGCGTTATAGCGCCTTTTTCCAACACCACACGCACCTGATTCCTGGTGTGTTGGAGAGTTTCCTTCAGCTCGTCCACCACCCGGTCCGTAGGGTCAAGACTCGTTCGTGGTATCTTTTCCAGCGTCTTGTGAAACAGCTGCGCACTTATATTGGCAATGTGGCTCAAACCGTGGTGGAGGCACTTGGCGACCTGTTGGTCATTCAAGCTGAGCTGCCCTCCGAGGGTGATGATGGTGATGAGATGTCTTCTGAGGACCATGAAGGTTCCGCAGATGCTGTGTTCAACAGCCAGCTGTATCTCTTTGAGGCTGTTGGAATCATCTGCTCTACCCATGGAGTACCCGCCGATCAACAAGTCCTCTATGCCCAGTCGGTGCTCAATCCGATCTTTGCAGATATGGAGCGAAATCTTGAAGCGGCAAAGTCCAACGACGAGCGAGCCCTGTTGCAGATCCACCATGATATCATGGCTCTGGGGACTCTTGCTCGTGGATTTTCAGACTGGATGCCTGGCACAAGCACCCCGTCTAACCTGCCAGCAGTGGAGGTCTCAGAAGCTTTCTGCCAGGTGGCAGAAGCGACTTTGGTTTCTCTCGAGTCCCTCAAGAATTCTTTCAATATTCGCACTGCGGCTAGATTCGCTTTTTCGCGTCTCATTGGAGTCCTGGGTGCCCGTATCCTCCCCCAACTGCCCCGGTGGATTGATGGGCTATTGACGCAGACCTCCTCAAGAGACGAGATGGCTTTGTTCCTGCGTCTTCTTGACCAGGTCATCTTTGGATTCAAGGGCGAAATATTTAGCATCCTTGACACTCTTTTGACCCCCTTCTTGCAGCGGGTATTCTCTGGTATCGCGGATCCGACAACAGGAACCGACGACGAAATTCAGCTTGCCGAGCTCAAGCGAGAGTATCTGAATTTCCTGCTGGCTGTTTTCAACAACGATCTTGGTGCCGTCATCATCAGTGAAAGTAAGTTTTTCCGAAGCGGTTTTAATTATTCTATATACTGACCTGAGAAGGAAACCAACCAATGTTCGAAACTGTCATCACCACCATCGAGCACTTTGCTAAGGACATTGAAGACTTCACCACTGCCAAAATGGCATTTTCCGTACTTCATAAAATGGTTAGCTCCTGGGGAGGACCCGACGTCGTCTCCGGTGCTACCAATGGAACCGCACCCAACCAAACAACTTTGCCTGGATTTGGTGGATTTATGATCTCAAGATTCTCACCCTTATGCTGGGCCCTCCCGATGACTCCCTCCTTCAACTCAAAAGATGCCCAGGCCAAGCAGGTCCTTGCCGAGGCAGGCGGACTCCAACGCGCGATCTACTTGAAGACAGGCGGAGAGTACTTGGAATATCTACGAAACCAAGAATTGCCGGGCATGGGCATGGGAGGAGAGCTCATTGAAGAGTTTTTGGCGGCATTGAGTCAGCCGGATGCGAAGGGATTCCGGCAATTCTTCCCGGTATGTGAACCGAACGTCTTTAGAATGATCACCATACTGACTTTGCATATAGTCATTCATCCAGCGATTGAGCGCATGAGAATATATGTGAGAGTATATTCGATGACCATTTCATTTTGATTGTCCTTTTTAGATTCCCCCAACCCATATTTCCCTTTTGACGAGACGAGGTGGTTTCTGTGGCCCGGATGAACATGTTTATGTGCATTTCCCGTGCTTTCTAGCCTTGCCCCTTTCACCCCATGGATACCATTATACGCATTATACGGCATCGAATCATAACCAAAAATATTGATTGGTTAAACCAGGAAGCGAAAAAAAGTGTTCATGCTCGAGTACATAGTGATTGTTACCTTTCCATCCTGCATTCGCAGCGCGTCGTGGGCGTTCTTTCATCAAAACCTGTTATCCATATTTCAAAGTCAAGCAAGAAGACTTTAATGTCTTTTGACATTGGGTAGTCTTGTTATACTGGTTAAAAGAATTAGGTAGACAATGGATATACTGGTACTTTCTATATCAAAATATACCCCAGTAGAGCAAGTCCAGAAAGAGCAAGGCAAAACATTCCAACATGGAAATCCTTTTTGACCGCAACCCTTCCAATGCTCCTCTTCAATCATATCATAGACTGGGTCTCACAGCATCCTGTCGCTCACTTGAGCAAAGAAAGCACCGAATCAGAATCCGTTTGCCAGTTATGTTTTACTCTCATAACCTCCATCGATACCGAGAAATAATGAAGGAAAAACACACTATGCAAGAAGATACTTTGCCGCATGCTCAACGTGATCATCGGCAAAGGAAGCCATCGTATAGTAGGAGTGGTCATAATCCGGCTGGTAGCGGATACGCAAGCCGGTCAACCCAGCTTCCTTAGCGGCGGCCTCGAAGTTCTCAGGCAGGAGCTGGCCCTGCTTGTAGAAGTTGTCGCCAGTGCCCTATAGTTGAAGAGTTAGATAGATGAAACAAAAAAGAGGAGAGCTCATGATGACATACCACATCAATCAAGATATCCAGAGGACCGCCAGTCCACTTCTTAATCAGCTCAGTAGCATCATGCTCCTTCCACTTCGCCTGCTGGTCATCACCGAAGTAGCCATTGAACGCCTTCTGGCCCCAGGGACAATTGATCGGGTTGGTAATGGGAGCGAAGGCCGAAACGGACTTGTACTTGCCGGGGTTACGGAGGAACTATCCAAGTCAGCGAAATCGCTCAAGAAGAAGAAGAGAAGAAGTCTTACCAAAGTAAGGGCACCATGTCCACCCATACTGTGTCCTGTAATGCTCACACGGCTAGAGTCCAGCTGTGGGAAAGCGGCAAAGACAGTCTGGGGCAGCTCTTCAGTAACATAGCTATACATGTTGTAGCCCTGATCATAAGGAGCCTTAGTAGCATCGACGTAGAAGCCAGCACCAGAGCCAAAGTCATAAGCATCATTCTCGCCTTCGATATCAAGACCACCTGTATTATACCAATTAACACATTTCCCCTCCCCTCCCCTCCACTTTAATATATTTATATATAGGTGATAGAAACGTACGAGGGCTGGTATCGGGATACAGTACTGCAATTCCCTTCTTGCTAGCACCGTGTTGGAAGAAGCCCTTCTCCGAACAGTTGTCCGCGGTGCAAGTTAGACCGGATAGATAAATCAGCACGGGGACCTTCTGGGTCTGAGCCTGTGGGGGCAGGTAGAGATTGAAGGACATCTCGCAGCGAGTAGTAGTGGCATTGTGGCTAAGCTTAAGCAGCTTTCCGCCAAAGGAGGCGATGGTGGCTTTAGTGGTGACAGACATGGTGATAGATGATGGATAGGAGGGAAGTTTCCAACGGGAAGAAATATACGTTTTTTTTTGCTTGCGCGGGGTCTGGTCCCGCATGAGGGGAAGCTCCACTCCAGCTTGTTCTGTGCTCGGTTATCATGCCGGGCTTAGCTCTTATAGCCTGCTCTCAACGTCATTACTGATATAAATTCCAAGGTTATGTAGCTTATATAGTTGACGCCAGATGATACATATGACATGACAGAATACTCCTTACATGTTTTATCTGAACGTTCCTCCAATTGAAATCCTTAAAGCAGCAACAGATTGAAACCTCATTAGGGAAAAATATCCAGATAAGCAATGAAACAGAAACAAACGAATCCGAACGCTGCCCACAGTGGAGATATGCATATCCCAAAACCTCAGGATAAAAGAAAAAGAAGAAATGAAAACGTGATATACATAAACCTAACCAACATTATGTCATTATTTTATCCCAAAAACACCGGAACTCCATATACCACGGGTGCCGCCCCATTCAAGTATTTCAACACGCACGATTTTCGTGCTCCTGCGATCGCTGTGTCTAGACCAACATCAGACTTTCCCTTCTCAAACAATCCCCAGGTATCGAAAGTGGATGACGCGAAACGATCAATGTCTTTGTCAGTTACATCCCACAGGGTAGCCACGAGCGCAGGACTACCCGCATGAAGGTAGTTCATGGGTGTTCCGTACGGCTCATATTCACCAGTCTCTGTGAGTGTACCACTGCTGCAACCCATGAGGAAGGCAACGCCACATTTGGATAATCTTTTGATAGTGCGTCCACGGATGTACTGAGCACCGCTGCCATGTCCAAAGTACAAGAATAGATCCTTACTCTCCAGACAATCGCGGAACTCATCCTCTGTTGGTTCACGATTGACCACACCTGTCCAAGTTTTAAGTCCCGAGAGATCTCCCTCAAAGGTGGTTTGTGTTGTGCGTAGATCGCCTGTCGGGTTGAGGAGGTAAGCACCCGACGTCCGATCAACGACGGCGCCAGATCGACTTTCACGGAATTGAAGCACTCGCTCACGAAGACATTGCAGTGATGGGACGCGACTGACAGGGTATCCTTGAAGGCACGGTAGAGATTCCCATGGAAAGAGATGCAGGGTCTTGTCTAGCACCAGCACTGTATGACTAGGCGGGGTCGAGGCAAGCTCGTCCTGTGCGGCTTCGTGGTAGCGAAGCAGGGCATCAAGGGTATCGACAACCATCATGTCGAAGTCGATCTCATCATAGGCATTCCGCTCGCCCTGGAATTGTAAGATATCTACTACAAAGTAGAGAAGATCCATCAAGGTGTCCTCAGGGTCCTCTGACTGTTCGAGGCCTCGAAGCCCAATGAACATCTCCAGAACGGTTTGATGAAGAGTCAGGCGAGGCAATGAAGCTTTGGTGCCCTTTTGTCGAGAGGGAAGATGCTTATCCAGAATCCCCTGGAATGCACTGGCAAAGCGAGACAGCGCGGCGGTATCCCGGGCAAGCGGCGAAAAAACACCCCGGAAGCCTCCAAACCAAATATTTTCGATATTTTCAAGGAGGCTTTCTAATCGACGATCCAGTGATTCTCGAGTCTTCCACCAATCTTTCTTCATCTTCTTGTCAATTTGAGCCTTGGCAGCGTGTGCACTCTCGTTAGCCAACTTGATAACCTCTTGCATCTCTTCCTTGCCATCTTCAAACGTGAACTGCTCTTCTTCGTCGTCGTCAACGTTGCCCCTCCGGAGAGGCAGACGAAGTAGAAACGGAGAGCGATTCTTCTGTAGTCTTGAGACTACAAACTCAGTCCCATCAGCACTCAGAGACAAAGACAGAACGTTCCAGTCTTCAGGTAGAATATCAACGTAAAGTTCGGTAAAGCTTGAACACACTTCTTCACCCATTTCGGTGGTCAATGATGAAGATTTAGGCCACAGAAGTGGATCAGCAAAGTCGGACAATTGTCGATCAAAGTTAATAGCCATACGTTCGCGAGCAAATGCGCCAACACGTCCGATCTCTATGGCAAATTGTTAGATTCCGCTAGTTTCGCAAGATACTATTATAAGAACTTACCATTCATGATCGCAGGAGATTGCGCCCAGGTTGCTGGGCTTCCCGGGGTAGTAGCATGCGAAAGCATAGAAATCCGACTCATCAATCGAGATGCTGCATGGCTCTCCAATGTGGAACCAAGTAGAGTGACATCAGTAAAGACACTGGCAAGGCAGTCAGTTGCTTTTGAAAGCATAATAGAGAAATCTTCACTGGCTTTTTGAGCTTTGGCCCGAGTTCCTCTAGTCGGTGCCCTTGCTCTTTTGACAGTGGAAGGCTTCGCCGTTTGGAGACTTGGCCCGTCTGCTGCTTTGCTCGGTGTCATAAGACATGGCAGCGAAATCGTCGACTCAGGCAGAACGCAGTACACCGCGTGGCTTGCAAACTGACGAATTGCCTCAGCCAACAAGTGCTCACTTTCACCAATCTCGAGAGAAACTTTGCTTTCGCGCGCCGTAGCAAATTGGCGGGCTTCAGTAAGAGCGAGTGCAGAGCGCTCGTAATCTCGAAGTGTACGCAGGCAGTCAGCCTGCTGACGAAGAATATTGCTCTTCAACCGCATGAGCGACCTCGATTGAGCATCTGCTTGCGGATTTTTGGACGTTGAGTCTTTCTTGGCGTTGATTGTGGCAGAAGTGGTAGCACGAGTGCGCCGACCACTACCAGCGGCAGTAATTGTTGATGGTGTTCGACGAGTACTTCGCATACTCAACTTCTCCATCTTCTCTTCGAGATTTGCAAAATCTGGGGCTTGTGAGATGCTATTTGCGTCTGAGCAATTCACAGCTGTTATGGCCTTGTCAGCTTCCTGGAGCAAACGTAATGCCTTGTCGTGTTGCCCCTGCGCTTTGTAAAGAGAGGCAAGAGCCATGTGCAAGGAGACGGTCTCTATGCTGGTCTTGATCTGCTTTGAAGATTCCGATGCCGCGACAAGAAGTTCTTGTCCCTCGTCGACATGGCCGCCGAGAGTCCAGTAACAACCAAGCTGAGTCTGCGCAGCCACAAGACGAACGTTGGCGTCAAGTGTCTTATCAATCTTCAATGCCTGCTGTCCGTAGTAAATGGCATCCTGGAACAAGCCATGGTGGGCGGACAAAGTTGCGAGGTTCAATAAGCAAGTATGGTGTGAGCCAAGGTGTGGCCAAAATGGCGCACCTTGGGTATAGCTTGCTGAGATATCCGAAGAAGGTCCGTTCTGAGATAGATCAAGCTTGGCCACACTGTCAGCGACAGCGTCAACATCAGAGCTTCTCCCGGCTGGCAAAGACTTGTCTTGTTTCCGTTGAGCTAATTTCTCGACTTTAGCCCAGATCCGACAGTTGAGCCTCACAGATAGCTTGGCAAAGAAAAGGGCGTCAGTCATTGAGCCCTGGGCAGTCGAGAGGCGGGATTGTATGAAGGTAGCATCCGCGATAAGTCTCTCCCATGAAATCTTCGACAACACAGATAGATTGCTCATCTCTTCTGACTTCTGGCTCTTTTCGTACAGTATTTTTGTGGAAGAAAGCACGGAGGCAGCTTTGTCTATCTCGTCTGTCTCGAGAAGATATTCTACTCGTGCCAGTTTGCATGATATGGTCGCTAGGGATGAAACCTCCTGTTGGGTAAGATATCGTTCGCCGCGCGAGAGAAGGTCACCTGCTTTCTGACAATGACCAAGTCTGCAATGCTGTATCACCAAGCGCGAGAGAATGGTGATTGCATCCGAGAGATCAGTTGATTTCTGAAGTTCAGCCACTCTAAGTATCAGCTCCAAGGCAGAGAGCTGTGATTTCCAAAGACCGTGGATCTCCGTGTAGTCAACCAATGCCTTCAGTTGAAGAGCCCAGTAATCGACATCATGGACGCAGAGAAGCAAAGAGTTTGCATCTGGACATCGTCGAATCATCGAGGTCCAAGATGCAAGGGTGTTTTCGAGATCATTCGCATCTATTTTCCCGCGGTGAAAACCAATGATAATTCGTAAAGAGTTCGTGATATGTTGGGTAAAGGGTGCTAAATCGGTGTCTTGCCCGACTTCAATTCCGCTTGTCAAAGCTTCTGTGCCTTCTTCCATGAGTCTTTCGGAAAGGGTGGTTTCTAAACAGCCAGGGTGTTCTAGTAAATATCGAAGAGCGGAAAGAACCACTCGGCTATGACGGACAGGAAAGTCGGAGTAGATATCGAGAAGATTGGACACAATCGACGTAAAAGTGGACCGGAACTCCTCTTCACTCGAACAATATGCATGCAGATCAATAAGAAGTCCCGTCTGCCACTCAAGAAGCATGCCTCTTTGTTCAGAGGCCAGCTCGACATCATCATAGATATTGGAAGACTTGGACCCTTTTCGTCGTAAGTTCACCTTCAGGAACGCAGAGAGAACCCGACCGAGCATGAAAGCAGGACTTTGGGGATCCTGACTTCCCGAATTAGGGTAGGTTTTCATGCCGCTGTCTGTGATTTGTTGTAGAGTGCCCGAATCAACATACTCTGCGATGGATTGCCGAAATGATTTTTCTGATTCCATGTGCATATTGCCCTCCAAGTAAAGATGGGCCATCCTCTCAAACTTCAGGGCAGTAAAAGCGGTGGTTCGGAGCGATGGCGAGCAAGTAGAGATTATTTGAGTAGACTGCTTGAGAAGGGGCAGCAGCTCACGGTAACCTTGACCAGCCTCTTTTTCCTTAATGTAACGAGACCAAAACAAATTAGAGAGTTTCACAAGCCCTGAACCGATGCTGGAGGTATCCAGACCGACTTCTTCAGGGCTTTCGATACAAGTAAGCAGGCGATGACAATCCGCTAGAATGGGGATCATGTCGTCCCATGGCGGTCTTTGCGACATGATTGATAATCTCCCGACCGCAACAGCCGAGTCAATGGCAGCGAGAACGATGCTTTTAGACATGGAGACTCGAGTTTGGAACATATCGTGGTCTTTTTCGTTGCTGTCCTCGGCTGGTGGTCGTCCAACATAACGCTTGAGAAACCTAAGAAATGCTTGTAGAAATTCCCGAATTTGAAAAGCGATTTCATTCTTCTGCTCATTACTGTCCAATGTCTGCGCGATTACCTCGCCGAACCAAGACAGGGCGAGCTTTTTAAGCCGAGCAGCCTCAACCAGCAGCTCGTCCAGGTCAGTTGCACTGCCTCGAAGTTGCAAGCCCAGAGCGTTCGTGGCTTCAGATAAGGATTTCAACGCTGCATCCAAAAACTTCCCACATCCCTTCAAGCGCTGGAAAGAGACAGAAGCAATTTTACATTCAACCGTAGCCAAGGAAAGGCTTTGTGAATTTGAAAGTGGGGTGACAGCTTTCCCAAAAAGTTTCAGGGATTCTTCAAAGCAACTGGCATCCAGTGCGAGCTGGCCAAGAAGGGTCATAATCTTGGCCAATGAGTTCATATCCTTGCTTGCCTGGGGGTGTTTCTTAATCTCTGCCGTCGATGATTGAATTTGAGTGATCGCTTTGAAGACTGCACCAAACTCGGCTTTCTCGATTCCTTTGCTGCGATGAGAAAATGCTCCAAGGTAGCGGATAAGAGGGTCATAAACCTCTTTGCTCTCATCACATACGTGGCCCGCTATCTTCCACCACAAGCATCGGATCTCCAAGGACAGTAGTTGAAGACCCAAGGCTGTAATTGGCTTGAGAGAATCTTTGCTTCTTGGCGATTCATCGCCCGAGGAAGACTTTCCAGAGCACAAAGAGAGCACGGTATTTGACAGCAACTGAAGCTGAAGAGCAGCCTTGTCATTCGATAAACTTCCGGTCTTCAAAGCAGCGAGAATGATCTGGGCCGGGCTGCTAGGATCAGAAAGTTGTAGTAGGGGATACAGCTTCTGGATAGTCGAAGGCTTGCGGTCCGAGGTGAAGAGTCGCATCGCATTCGCCTGGAAGGGAACAAGAAGACCGTAAAGAGCTTGCGCATTCGAAATATTCGAAAAGGTCAGAAGGTCTGACATGCGTTCTTTCCCTGCTTCTTCATCCACCGCATCATGAGAGCTGGTCGCCTTCTTTCCCATCTTCTGCATGTCTAGGTGTTGCTGGATTCTCCCTTTCAAAGACCTCAATTCCTTGACCGCAATGTCGTTCAGTCCAAGAGATATCAATTTCCCTGCCAATACGCATACACCTTGCTCAAGTTGCATGTTCTGGAACTCCTTAGTACCCTGTTCATTTTTGAGTGCTCGCAATGTCGACAAGGCAATTCTAGCGCACTCCGCAGCGGATATCACCCCCACATCCACTCCGGTGGGACTGGACCTCGATGTCGACTTGGCGGAGGGCTTTTCGGAGGTGGAGACTTGACGTTTTGTGGTGTTTTTTAACGCGTCCGTAAGGGTCTTGAGTGTTGTATTGAAGACCTCCGTAGCGAGAACGAGCTTCTCTTGGGAGGATAATTGGGGCGCATCTTGATCGACCATTGCGTGCAACGCGTCGTTCGCGGACGTTGTCTTTGTCCTAGTTGTCTTCGCTCGACTTGTTGGCCTCGACGTATCTTTGAGGGATTTTGTTGTGCGCCTGGCGGGCTTCTCGGGTAGGTTCGACGATGCGCGGAGGAGAGTTTGGAGGGACAACACGGTGGTATCCGAGCATGTTGTTGTTGACCGAACGGCCAGCTTGACGGAGTCAGGCATGGAGCTAGTAGGGAGCACTGTGACCGCCATATTAGAAGAATTTGACGAGCAGCCGGCCTGCGGTCGTCGGATAGGGTGAATTGAGGCTTCAAAGACTGATATCATCAAAGCCCAAAAGACTCCCAATTGAGTGTGTTGTCGTAGCAACATTACCCACTATACCATATTCGGATAATATTGTGGGCCTCAGGCAGGAACTTCTTCCTGTGCGGATTCCGGTGCGGGCGAGTTTTGTTGCGATCTTACGATTTCACCACCCACGACAATGGCGATGGCATTCAGGATGAAACCCTCGGGGCTCAGTCGGCATCTTCTCTCAACACCGATCACATCACAACTCCCGACCCGATCTGCGTCTTATTCACGATCATACACAACCTCCGACCGACTCCCGAAGATCGCAGATAGATCAGTATGGACATCAATGATCCCCAGATTTATTCGAGATCGCAAATCACACCAGAAAAAGAAATCCAACGAATGGAATCCCGCCACATTCTACATTGTGATGTTCACTTTGATCGGATCACAAGCCATCCGGATGCTGTCCTTGAAGAACAGCTATGCGACATATACCCGCACTACGGATGCCAAGATTGAATTGTTAAAGGAAGTCATTGAAAGAATCAAGAGTGGTGAGAAAGTCGACGTCGAAAAGTTATTAGGCACCGGAGACGACGCTCAGGAGCGAGAGTGGGAAGAAGGTACGTCATGGGTGTTACAAACCAATGCGTCTGGTATCTGACTTGTATTTCTCTCTTCTAGTTCTGAAGGAAATCGAGCAAGAAGACACACTGTGGCAGCAGAGAAACAAGAAGGAGTCAGAGAAGAAGCCTACTGAGACCAAGATGGGGGCTACACAAACTCCCGAAGCCAAAGAATCAGCGTCTGCTGCATTGCGTTCAGATGAAGAGACTGTGAAGGCCCAGTCCAAGCGGAAGCTGAACTTCTTCTAAACTTTGGATCTTCCTGCGATTGGATATCTAGACGAAGAGTATATGGACTGCTCCTAGACCGTCTATGGTATTTCAACCACCTACAACCCTCATCCACATCGGTTCTTCCAAGCTTTTCTTGGTGAAGGCTGCTGAACAAGTCTACTATAATCCATGTCACAGTACATATCTGTGTACAGGAATCTAATACCCATGTCAATTCTGTTGGGCGAAGGCTTTGCCTCTTTGTTTTCAACAACGGTACATACAGTATAAATGGTGGGTTCAAGTTAGCGATCACCAGTTACATAAACGGAATCTATGCATTGGAAAGTTGATCTTCATCTGAAAACAGAAAAGTACGATTGTTTTGTTCTAGATCTAGGTACTATACAGAACTCAGGCCACCCAGACAGCATGTCAAGCATACCCGTCGAGCTGGCTTAGAAAGAGCCAAACGCACCCTACATATGATGAGCCGCTAGGGACGATGCGACAACAAAACCCCTTCTATATAGCCCCACACCCTTTTCAAAATCTATGTGCTGGTGGTACAATGCACATCAGGCGACAAAATGAAAGATAAATCGTGCAGAGGCTTTAAAAAAGCCGGCCTAACCCCACATTTTGCAACCAAATGGAAAAGAAAGTGTCAATGGCAGATGAACCCGAGAAGAGAAAAAAATGAGAAAAATAGTCGAAATCTGATGCTAAATGGAACACAAAAAAAAACCCATCCAAATGGCAAACGCCAGATGAAAGTCGTCGCTATATGAAACCAAAAGGGAATTACTGCTTTGAGTTCTGCAGGAACTTGGGCCAGTTCTCAGGGCGAGGGACCTGCACTCGGCCAAGGTTCGGCTCCAAGTCAAGGATGAGCTTCAGAGCGTTCCTTGAGCGGAGGTAGGGGAGAGGCGCCGTCGCACCAGCCATGCCAACACCCGGCTCCACATAGCCGGTGGGGGTCTCATCCTCATGGGAGCCAGGCAGGGGGAAGTTCTTCTGCAGAACCTCATAAGCGGCAAGGGTGAAACCAAACTGTGGGGATGAACGCATGATACGGGCGGGGCCACCCTTGAAGAAGGCCTTCAGGCCTTCCTCCTTCCACACCGTTGTGGCACAGTGTCGCAGGCCATTGTACTTGGTGTCACCCTTGCGGGCCTCCACCTGCAAACGAGTTTTGATCACGTCGCAGGGTGTGGTGAGGTAAGCAGCAGGCATACCAGCAATGGCACCGGCGGTCAGGAGCTGAAGAACACCAAGTTTGTTGGTAGCGGTTTCACCAAACATGTCGGTCTTCAAGTGCGAGTATGTGGGGAAATAAATAGCCGAGAATGGGACTAATGCCTTGTTAGATCATGACCCTAGATGAGGGAGCAGATTGTGCTGGTTCTTACCATCACGGAGGAGACAAGCGCTAGCTCCCTTGTACAAGCCCATCAGACCCAAATTCTTCACAATCCAGAGAGCTGAACGGCGAGGAGCTCCCTCAACATTCTTAGCAACCTCACCCTGCACCTGCAGACGAATCTTAACAATTTCCAGAGGGTTTGTAAAGACCTAAGAGAAGAATTAGCACAGATTACTTTCAAAGGAACGTTGGTGCAATTTACCACTTGACAAGCACCAGCAGTACCACCGGCCAGAACCTCATAAGGGGTCCAAAGCTTATTGGTATCCTTGTCCGTCAAGGCACCACGGACCAGGTCATTAACAGTGAGCTTGATGGCCTTCTCCGGCGCCACACCAATCAGTTGCGGGATGACACCAGAGTACAGGCCGGTGAAACCTTCGTTGCGGATAACCTTCTTCGCACAATCGAGCGAGTTGTTATAAAGACGCTCGCCGGGGCGAGTGGATCGCTGGTTTTGTAGACGGGTCTTGACCAAGTCGATCGGGTACACCATGAAGGCACCAAAGGCACCAGCAATGCTACCAAGAGCGAAGTGGTGTGCTGATTCCAGGACGCTGTGGAGGAAGGTCGTAGTCTTTTCAGCCGCTTCCGCCACAGCTTGGCCTGCCACAGCAGCGGGGAGGCGCCATGAGGCATCAATGACCTTGGCGAAATCCTTCTGGGCAAGGCGCCCAGACGGAGCATCTAAGCCGGCGAAGTGGAAGAGGATATCGGCCTCCATGGGGGTAAATAGGGAGAATCGGGTGACGCGAGCGGCCTCGTTGAGGAAGTCAGAGCGGGTGATTTTGCCGTCAGTGCTCTTCTTGGTGGCTCCCCGGACGACCACATCGATAATATCCATCTCGCGCATAATGTTCTGGAAGGCACGGACAGTAGCGTAAGAGATCTTGCTGCCAGCCGAGATGTTGCAGAGCGAAGGCAGGTGTTCAAGGACATGATCAGACAGCTTGTGCTTTGAGGTCTCAAGGATAATGCGCTGGAAGTCCTCGGGCTCAATGTATCCATCACCATCCTTATCGAAAATGTGGAAGGCTTGGCGAATACGCTCACCCTGGAGTCCGCGGAGCATCTGGGAGAATTGAGGGTAGGTCATGTCATGGCGCGTCTTGGTGCGACCGGTGTAAAGCGAAGCCCATTCCGAGTTCCAGTCAAAGGGAATGCTGTCGGCGGTCTTGTTCAAGTTGTAGAGTCCCTGCACCGTGTCGAACTTGACACTACCGGTTCCTTCGAGGTCGAACAGGCGGAAGGCAATCTCGTACTCGGCGTCGGGCTTGGTCAGGAGGTTCTCGAAGGTTGCCCAGTCGGACAGGGAGAGCTTTCCGTGTCCACGTCGGTCTGCGACCTGGAATAGAATGCCATACTGTTCGCGCTTGATTTTGTGCTATCATTTTGAAGACCAGATCAGCTTTCCATCTGTCCTCGGACTTCGAAGCGACATTGACTTACATAGTCCTCTTGCTTGGGAGCAACAGCATTAATGAAGTCGTCCTCGTTCATGAATGGCTCCCCATTTTCATCCTTCTGTGCATGGCGAAGGAAGTTGGATCGGGCTTGGTGCGACAGCTGAGGTTCCTCTGTGCTGCCCACCAATGTCTCCTTGACGGCTTCCTTAACGCTACTCATTGTGGTACAGAGTAGAACAACCAAGTGTTGACAGGTTCAAATTATCCCGAATGCGAGAATGCACCGCACAACTTGAGGGGGGGAAGGAGATTGAAGGGGGGGATAATCGAGAGTGGAGAAGGGAGAGAGATTTGAGTCAAAATAGGAATGAGCTAGGCCACTGACGGGGGCGAGAATTATTGGCAATGTTTCCCCGAGAATGACAGTTTCTTTTCAACTTGGCTATCTACAGCTGTGAAGGAAATCTGAACTATTTTTTTTTTTGTATTTTGTTCCGATCTTTGCATTGATTGGATTTCCACTGTTTATGTTGTCAGGTATTTTTGGCCACGCGATTGAATTTTTCACCGCCAAACCCCAAACTCCCGGTTATTTACATATTCAAGGTTAATTGCCACATTTGATTTTATGTATGCAAATTACGCGATTTACCCGCGATCGGATTTGGAGCCGAAATCCTTGCACTCCGCTTTACATTGATGTCACCGGAATATCGGTACATATTTGTATTTATTTATTTATTCTGGACATCGATATTTTTTTCGGAACTTGACGGGATTTGCCATGAGTCAGGAGAGAAGATCCCTCAATGTAGCCAATAGGTGACCAAGACGGAATGATACCAGTGAAAGGAAAAGAAAAATCATATATCCCCAGGTGATCACCGGGGATCAGCCATCCCGATATCCCGGGAAGACAAGGGGTGAAACCGGGGGCACTACGGAGCACAAAAAAGCCACGACCGTGTGCGGAGTCAAAACTGGAGCAAAAGTTGGAGAACACATGACAACAGACAACACATAACATGATATGATTGGTCAGCTCCACTCGGCTTAACTCCTTGATCCCGTGATCCTCAAGCTTCTCCGCTTCTCTCCTCACAAGACATCTATTATCCAATTGACTTTAAATCAGTATGGATTCTACGATTCCATTGAAAGAAATAAAGGAAATTAAAGAGTTAACAAAAGCAAGAAACTCCCGAGTTAGCTACAGAGTACGGGAAACCTAGTACATATACACGCATAAACCTGCCTATTACGGTTTTTCACTTTCTCGCCCTGTGGTGCAGTGGAGCAAATCACTTTGGTTCGTGGTTGCATAATAATAAGTCATGAAGAGAGCATCAATTGTCTTAGGTGTCGACTGTGCACTTGTTCATGCACAAATCAAGCTAGAAGTCCTTGGAAATTTGGGATCCATGAGTTAATTTGTAAAATTATGTAAAGCCACTCCTATCATCACAGGCCACAAGACCGCTATCCATCGGGTATATATGTATGTGCGGACTATACATGACCAAACAGAATTCAATGAAAACAGAGTTCACAATGCAAGGAAGGTATCGAGGCAATGATCAGCTGGAGCTTATGTATTCTGCGTCCTTTCGGTACTGGAGCTATCTCAAAGAAGCACATCGACAACCTCGAACTCTTCAGGAAGAAGATGTGACGTTTTGAATCGCCAGAGCAACAGATTTGCGAAGGAAAGAATATTCTCCGGGACCAGAGTGCCAAGGATACCCTGGTAGCGATCCCGAGGGAGATATGTATAGCATTATACAAGGAACATGACCTACAAATATCGGCCAAGATATCCGTCAACCATGGGCATCGGTTCGGAGAAACTGGTTGATAGATAGCTCGACATCGATAGACAGGTGGCTTTCGGGTGTTAAGATTGGATCGCGTGTCGCTCACCTGGGCAGCAATCTGGAATATCGCTAAGATCCGTGAAATAAGCCGGGCAGAGATGGCTTTGAATTCTTGGTATAATATCATCCACAATTTAGTTTACCAAGACCGGCCCGCAACTAGAATCTTCGTTTATCCAGTAGATAAGCAGCCAATACCAGATCTCTCAAAGAATAAGTATATTGCCGCATTTTGGCAGTGCGGATATCAGCATACATATAGCTACTACATAGTCTCAATTGACTCGTAGTAGATGAGTTTCTTCATACACACTCGCCAATTGGTTTTTTTCGTTCGATTTATACAGACTCCGAGGGTAAAAAAAAGCAACTATAGCTGCAAAGCAATTCAGTAACTTCAAAATCATATACACAAACGCTGCTTATTCACTGACCCCTGGCTCCCAGATGGTTTCAAAGCCCCCATATTATGTATATAGACTGACGAGCCATAAGCATCTGTAAATGCAAAGTGATATAGCAGTCCAAAACAGCAAAATCTCGACGACTGAGTAGTGTAAATGTAAATCTAGAAGGATTTGAAATTGAAAGTCTTCACAACCGGTTGAGACGCGTGCGTCGGTCGTTTGACAACGGAAGTCTAGCTTAGTACACGAACACGCAGATATGTATACGGATATGTATACCGTGATGGCCGTGGCTGCCATTTATTGAACCGAGAATAGAAACGTCTAGACCTGCCAAGTATATGTACATGTACTACCTGTGTTTTAATGTAGCGAATATCCCGATTTCCAAGCTTTGGCAATCATCAAGACATGTTGAAACCATCGCTCATAATTCCGTGAGGCTTAGGCCCTTTAGCAGTGCCTTGTAGGAGCCCCTCATTTGCAATTTGTAATAAAAAGCTCTAGGTCTAATCAAGTGAATGCCCATGTTATAAATCCAACTGTTTTCTGCAGTCATGTTAGCTCGATTTGACAATAATGATGTGATTGCAGAAACAAGAAACTGTCTTTAATTTACTTATAATTAATTGAGAGAGTTTTCTTTATTTCCAATTCGCTTCCCTTAGAAGCCCGTAGAATGCTCAATATTGAGACATCCTCCTACCGATAGATGGTCGCATATTGTCTTCAACAAGCGAAAAAAAATTGGATTGTTGGTCGGCCATAGTACGATATTATGCATTCTAATCTCACTAGCAGCTTCAGGGCTGCAGAAACTTAACTCTTCCATCCACTCAAACTTCCTTGATGGGTCGAAGAAGTGATTGCGGAGATAGTGACCATGCTGCAGAAACGACACCAATTGTTCAGTCACAAAGCATGTGGAGAGGAGAGAATGGTATATGGTTGGTCACCATCTACAAGCTTCAGACAAGACCTCCCATAGATAGTCTTGGCTGCATTAAACAATGCTAGACCGTCACATCCTATCACACTGGGTGCTAAAATTCCACATGAGACGAGCTAGGAATACTCTGACTGGCTGGGTGATACACACGGGAACCCGACAAGGTTGGAACTAATGTGTGATGAAAAGAGTGATAGTGCGTGAGAGTGCATGGATGCTGGGCGCTTACAGAAGGATTTTTTATTGGCCCCAAGTGGCCCCTCAGCCCGGACACCGCAACATTCCCCCCAAGCTATACTTATATAGCCGCCCATTTCCCCCCCAGGTGCCTTTTTTCGTGCATCCCCGTGTTTGAGATTTTCTATTTTTTCTGCTTCTATTTTTGTCAAGCGCTTCGTTTTTGGCTGGTCCAAACGAACCTTTAGTTTTTTATACATTGTATCGTTGACTCTACGTCCCATAATCATTTCTCTGTCTCTGCCACATTCCCTTGCTTTGTTGATCAAAGCCTCCGTGCAAGCAAAACACGATATATCATCTAATTTTTTGAGCTTCAATATCCTTCTCGTACCATGTACGCTGCTCGTGTCGCCGCCCGACCCAAGTTGGGATTGAACATCTCTGCTGCGCAGACTGCTCCCCGACCGACACTGTCACTCAAGTCACCTGGTCCTATGCCTCGCACTCCCATCTCTCCAGTGCCTACAGCGAGTCTGACAGCTCAGAGATTCTCAACTCTTCAGGTACCAACATATGGCTACACCAACTCATGCTCGTCGAAGAGCATTCTCAAGAAACAGCAGTCATCGCACTCAGGTGCTGCCGGAAAGCGCATTCAATTCAAGGGTACACCGACAGTCTACTGTGTGACACCTATTGAAAATCCAGACGAGTACTACGGCACACATACAAAGATCTCTCGAGAGGAAAGACGATGGGCTGTTCGCGAGTGATGGTTCTCAGGACTTTGAAATCACCATGGTGATACTGGCCAAGCATAACCATCCCAGCAAGCTGAAGCTCTGGATTAGGAGCCTGTCAGATTGTCATTGCTGTCTCTTGCAATCATACTGACCATCGATCTCGGAGCTCGGGATTTCATGTTCAATACACACCATTTTCAATGGCACAACAAATCTGCAATAATTCGGACTCGAGTCTCGTCAATGGTGTAGCGGGACTATTTGAGTCAAGCCTCGAGCCATGTCCAGCAACCATATCGATGGAAAACCTAAAGCTGCCGGTAGCATCAGTGACCTTGGCTTTTGAATACTGTTTGGATGTTGTGTTGAATCGGCCAGAAGATGATGTATCATATATCAATGTTGGAGAAAAGATTATTTTATGACGTTAACGGGCCTCCGATTGATGACTTTTCGATTTTTAGCATGGGTTTCCTACTTCACTTATTCTGTCATTACTGTGAAAGATGCATCATTGGTGTCAGACACCACCATACACTCCTTTCTCTCCTATCTCTGTAGATCAGGAATTCTGTAGATGTTAGGGCCAACTTTAAGGGCTTCGTGGCCCGTGCGGTCCCAATCTTTTCTCTCCGTCGCCGCCGCATCCCCGTTTACCAACTGCCCAATGTTCTTTTCAATATCTTCAGTTGCGACTTTGCGCAAGTCGGCTATAGGCGCATCTCACAAAGTTCTAACAAACCGACGGGGCCTACTGACTTTGGCAATTGAAACATCATGGTGAGCTTCCTCCGACTCCAACCTCGCGATCCCTCAAACTAACTCGACCCATACGATAGTGACGACACATCAGTGGCAATTGTGGAAAAAATGAATGAAATATCAGGCGCCAACAATGCGAGAGTTCATTTCCTTGAAAACATCACATGCGATTCACGAGCGCATCGCGGCATCCATCCGATTTTAGCCCTCGAATCACACCAGAAGAACCTCGCGAGTCTTGTCCACAAAGCCCTCGGATTCTTGCCTGCCTCAAACGATGGTGATAAATCGATAATCCTTACCGATGGATCAAGTCGTCAGCGACCCGATTTCATTTCGGCAACCCGAGGACCCGGAATGCGTTCCAACCTGTCAGTCGGGCTCGACACCGGGAAAGCTCTCTCGGTTGCATGGCAAATACCCATGGTCGGGGTTCATCATATGCAAGCACACTTGTTGACCCCTCGGCTGGTATCATGCTTGAACAAAGACAATGATACAGAGACACCGGGGGCCGTGAACCCTCAATTTCCATTCCTGTCTATTCTTGTATCGGGCGGTCACTCGATTCTAGTGCACTCCAAGTCTCTAACAGACCACACGATCATGGCCTCTAGTGATGATATTGCGATGGGTGAAACTCTGGACAAGGCGGCTCGCGAAATCCTTCCTCCGGATTTGCTAAAGGAGGCGAAGAACACCATGTACGGCAAAACTTTGGAACAGTTTGTTTTCCCCAATGGCCCGGCAGATTTTGCGAACTACCGCCCCCCAATGAATCGGGGCGAGGAGGTGATCAAGCGAAAAAGCTCATGGGGCTGGAGTGTGACTACGCCATTTGCAAATACCCGGGCACTGCAACTCAGCTTCTCGTCCGTCGCGAGTATGGTAAACAAAATTGTGAAAGACCGGGAGGGTCAACTCTCTCATGATGAGCGTCTCGACCTTGGACGAGAGGCAATGCGTGTTTGCTTTGAACACCTCGCGTCGCGAACTATTATTGCGCTGGATGCTCTTCGCCTGACACACCGCGATGAAGACGAGATCAAGACACTCGTTGTGAGTGGTGGCGTGGCGGCAAATAAGTTCCTGATGGCCGTTCTACGTTCGTTCTTGGACGTGCGCGGATTTGAGCACATGAAGATTGTTGCGCCTCCCCCATATTTGTGTACTGACAATGCAGCTATGATTGGATGGGCAGGCATTGAAATGTTCGAGGCTGGTTGGCGGTCAGACCTTAGTTGTCGCGCTCTCCGCAAATGGACCCTTGATCGACAAGCCGATGACGGTGGAGTTTTAGGGCCGGGTGGGTGGATTATGGATGGAACAGCTCTTTAAGTGTATAGCAATACCCCCCTTCCAAATCTTGTACAATAGATGTATATAATAGGTAAAAACCCAAACCTCTGCTTGTGAACTTAATGTTTACGTTCACAACCCAATTCGATGCTATGGTATACAAGGCATTGCTTTACACATGGTAGCAGACCTATTTCAAATAAATCAATGACGCCAATGCAATGCTACAGCATATTAACTGTAAACGTCCCTTCAATCCGAGTCCTCCCATGCCAGAAACCGCCACAGTAGGGTATCGATGATGCGCCGCTCTAATTCGTCCACAACCGGTGCTCTGTGCAGTACAGACATCAAAAACAGAAAGAAAAGAAAATTCAGCCCAACGTTCGTAGATCAGCCCCCGACAGGAGGACCGGCCTTTTGCAAGGACGCGACTTGTTTCCGCAATTCGATGTAGAAATCTTTACCATTTGCCATGGTGTTCGCTGGAGAAGTCAGTTATCATCTCCAAGTAGCGCATTGAGTCAAAGGAGTAGAGACATACATTTCGCACCCCAAGGACCGCCCGATCGTTGGTTATTCGTGTCCTTGCCATTTGGCTTGTAGAAAGTTGGCTTGGTTTCTGCGACGAGATATCCATTAGAACCGATATATTTGAGACAGTGAGATTGCGCGGTAGAGACTGACCATCGGGACCTGTAATATGGATTGAAGCAAGCTGGTTAGCCTCAATTCCGAACAGACAACACCTGTCCCTGTCCTACCTCTCTTTAGGATATTTTTGGCTTCGGTAGCATTGAAGCCCCGAACGGAGACATGCAGGTCCTGCGCCGGACTAGAGCCACCCCAAGCATTATTTCCACCTTGGGAGCCACCTTGACTACCAGCTTGACCAGCTTGACCACCTGTCCGATGATTGTTTCCGTTGCCAGAGTGGCGTTGCGACGACTGGCGACTAGGTCCGCGCCATCTAAGTTTCAGTGAAATTAGTGAGACTGTAGACATGAAACGAAAGGGTAGGAAATGTACCTATTTTCACCAGAGCCGCTCATGACTGAAATATAATGTGGATCTCTCTTAAGTCAATGATTTGGTGTTCTAGGAGGAATCTATGCGGGGAAAGCTGTGCACGGAGCTGTGGCCAGAGTTGATATCGACACCTGAGGCCGAACAAACGCCTCCGCCTTGAACCAAGATAACAAAACACCTTCCCTTCCAACTGTCTGAGCATTTACGGGGCTATTTACCCCGCGTTCTTCAATCTTTTCCGATTTTCGATACCTACTTCTTTTAATCTCGCATCGCGCTTCAATAACCGCCCTGAAATACATCCTGTACTGCCCCTGAACGCGACTTGACGTTTCGATTGTTAATCACCCCAAATCCGCCGATCAACACACGGAAGCTGCCCCAGCCTCATGGGTGCCATGGCGCCTGCGTCTAGACAATCCATTTCAGGCAGGCCATCACGATCCACCCCTAAGTCATCCATGAAACCCCCGCGCGAGACCTTGGGTTCCCCCGACGAGCCTCCCATGAAGAAGCGCAGGTATGTGCCTGGTGGTCCCGGAGGAGGTGGACGATTCATCGATGTCGATGGCAACGAAGTCGAAGAGATGGTCTCCCCAAAGAAGATTAACGGAACCCCGAGACGGAACTCCATAAGCGCACGAAGTCGCCCTCCACGCGACATCGACCCTCTACTTGATGCCCCTCCACCACCGCCTCTTGAACCAGCAACACCACCATCTGTGACGCGTCCCCGGCGAGACAAGAGCCAAAATCGCGGTCGCTTTACCTCATCAACAGCTGCTGCACTCGCCTTACAACAGGGCGATGGCTACAAACCACGAGAGGAGAGAGGGTGGGAGGAGTTTCATCCTGATTTGGATATTGATAGCAGACTTGCTGTCTTCACAGCCGAGGAGGTGGACACGGTTGACCCTGCTGCAAACCAGCTGACTTTAGAGACATTGGCTGGCATGGCTGGCCTTGATGGCTCAGGGTTACCCATCTTTACACCTGACATGGCATCTCCCGGTCCATTCAAACGCAGACCTGGGCGCCCTCCGCGCCGTCCAGAAGCCATCCTTAATGCTTTACTCGCGCAACAGGGACCGAAAGTGATCCCACCCCCGGGACCCAACCCTAGGGAAAAGTTGACATTGCCCAAACCGTCATTCCGATTGCAAGATCCGTTCACCTTTTACGAGAAGAAGGGTATTGGCCACCAGAACTATGTTGATCGAACCATGGCCAATGTCGGATACCAAGAAACTGACTTGTTCCTCCGCCACGACCGGCGGTTTATTCGCATGACCGAAGGTGCGCAGGAAGATGACATGGATATCATCCAGCCAGCTGCCTCAGAGGGCGATGTCAATGCGACAAGTGGAAGAGTGGAGTACGACATGGACGAACAAGATGAGAAATGGCTTGATGATCATAACTCCAAGCGCAGAGATGATCAGCTTGAGCCCATCAAGCCTGCCATATTCGAAATCACCATGACCAAGATCGAAAAGGAATGGCACGCGCTTGAAAAGCGGATCCCCAAACCAAACCCCAAACCCCCACAGACACACCGCCCTCGCTCCAGCTCTGCTGCTGCGGTAAATGGAGAGACCGCTGGTCCTGGAGAAGAGCAGGATAGCAAGTGTGCTATCTGTGATGATGGCGACTGCGAAAACTCAAATGCCATTGTATTCTGCGATGGTTGTGACCTGGCGGTTCATCAAGAATGCTATGGTGTCCCATTCATCCCAGAGGGCCAGTGGCTTTGCCGCAAGTGCCAGTTGCTTGGACGAGGCTCCACCAACTGTATTTTCTGCCCTAATACCGAGGGCGCATTTAAACAAACCACTTCATCCAAATGGGCCCATCTGCTATGTTCAATTTGGATCCCCGAGGTCTCAATCGGAAATCCGTCACTTATGGAACCTGTCACAGACGTTGAAAAGGTACCGCGCAGCCGGTGGAAGTTGATGTGTTATATTTGCAAGCAGAAAATGGGTTCTTCGATTCAGTGTAGCAACAAAAACTGCTTCGTTGCATTCCATGTGTCGTGTGCACGCCGAGCGCAGCTGTACCTGAAGATGAAAATTGGCCATGGACTGATGGATTCACATCTCCTCAAGGCCTTTTGCGACAAACATGTGCCACCAGACTGGCGACTGGAGCATGGCACTGATGCTGCCACGGCCGATGCGATCGAATACTACCGCAATACCATGCAGGGTAAACGGTGGGGAGATAGCCAGGCTGCCGCGCTCTCTATGGGATCTGCGCTTGCCGAAGATGCGGAAGGAGAAATGACCCATACCCCCCGCATTACATTGACTGTCGGCGGTAACAAACGCAAACGTGCACCCAGAACAATCTGGAAGCTGCCTTCTGGGGCCCCAGTCATCCCACAGGTTGTTTTGAACTCGGTAGTGGCATGCCTTGGCCGATTCACCGTTCGTGGTCGCAAACAATACGCAGAAGAGGCGTGCAAGTACTGGACTCTCAAGCGCGAGGCACGTCGTGGGGCTGCTCTGCTTAAAAGACTTCAACTCCAACTGGAAACCTTCTCTTCCATGGAGATGACACGAAGAGACTACGTGGCGATGGGTGTCACCGGCCACAAACGGTTACAGCGACGCATGGAGTTCGGCGAGCGGCTCTACAAGGACCTTGACCAACTGAGAATGCTGTGCGATGAGGTAAAGAAACGAGAGAGGGAGAAGTTGAAAGATGCCGAAATGCTACGAAGCATCGTCGACATTGTCTACTTTCCCATCTTCCCTTTGCTGTGGCCAATTTTCGAGAAAGCTCAAGTGTAAGCTTTCATCATTGTTAAATATTCTTTTTCTACCAAACTAACATAAATACAGGCTAGATGGGAAGGGAGTTTTTGCGGCGGGACTATTATCGATTCGCAAGCGACTGGAAGAGCGGTTTTACCCGTCAGTGGCATCCTTCTCGGCTGATTTGGCTAGCCTATTCACCTCTGAGATTGGCGTGGGCCCTGCTGGTGATACTGCGGAACTTCAAGCGCAGATCAGTGGCCGTGCCCCTGAGCTTAGTTTGGAACAACGGGAGAAGCGAAAGCTGGCCAAACGAATTATCAAGTCTATCCAGCCTCACCTGGAAGATGCGATTCGAAAAGAGAGCGAGCTGAATCGCAAACCCTACGAAAAAGAACTGAAAGAGCTGGATGCGATCCTTGACCATAGCGTCATGTCTCGCCGAGGCGAATCCTTGGACCCGGAAGGGGACCATGAGGAGGTTGATCAAGCTGACACCAAATCTGAGCCCATGGAGGGTGTGGAGGAAACAGGCCCAAATTCTCCTGCTGAACCTCCAACTGCCGATGAAGTTGTGCCTACCAGAGAGAGTGACTCTGCAGAAAATCCTGTTGAAGAGCCTGCACCTATTGAGGAGGTTAAACCCAATATCAACTTTGCCTATCACCGGCACCCAACACCGATTTTGAGCGAGGAGGATCAGCAATTGCCTTTGGCACAAGGTGGAATCCAGTGGTACATGCAGCCCTTTGATCCCATCGGCACCACAGTCCATGAAGAACGCTGGACAGGCCGAGATGTCATGCGGGGGATGAGTGAGGAGCTTAGTGAACTGGATGAGGACGAATTGAAAGACCTGGTGGATGATGAGCTGGACCCAACCACAAAAGTCCCTTCTACGGAGGGCAACTCTCAGAATGTCCGTCGTACTCGTCGTTTGCGGGGTTGAGAGATTTGATTTTGATTTTCGTTTTATTACCTCATGAGCGACGGGCGTAGGCAGGAGTATTAACATGACATTCACGCAGCCAAGTTAATCGCTAGGTATGGGTACCAGTACACATGTGCAAAATTTTTGTAATTTGCCTATGTTAATAATAAATTATGTACTAGGACTACATACAAGATACCTTGAAATAAGTACTAGTCGCATTATATGCTTCAGTGCCTTGCTGGATTGCCCAACTTCCACTGCTGCCAGATGCACCTAAGTAATTGTAGATCCTTATTTTCTTCTTAATTTCTCCTTTCCTTCAACATAAACTTCTTGATTCTTTCATAAGTTTCTGTGCTTCTAGATTCAAACTTGCACTCGGGGGTGTTGTTCCCTTCCGGAGTCTTAGCGCCCGCTCCCTCTTATCAGCTCCAATTTCTCATCTCTTTCTTCCCTTCCTTCCATCAACCATTTCTTCTTTCCAAACCATCATGGCTGACTACGACACTGACATGGCCCGTTACCCGGGTATGTATCTACTCCTACTAATTGCTTTTCGCCTTTCTAATCAATGTTCTTTCTGTTACAGATGAGCCCCGGTACGACCGCGACCGCAGCGCCTCGCCTCGCGATGAGCCTCGCTCTGACCGCGACCGCGCTCGCAGCCGTTCCCCCAACGGTCGCTCAGAGGAACGGTATATAATTTCTTCTTCCTTGATGAGATAAACATCAACTAATAATTTTCTAGCCCTCTGCCCATTCGCAAGTCTTTGATCCAGGATGAGATGGTCGAGGAGGAAGGAGCTAGCAACACTGGTTCCAACTTGTTCGTCACTGGCATTCACCCCCGTCTGACTGAGTCGGATATCTCGCGCCTTTTTGAGAAATATGGTGATGTCGATAACTGCTCGATCATGCTGGATCCCCACACCAAGGAATCCCGTGGATTTGGCTTCGTCAACATGGCCACTGCCGAGCAAGCTGATGCTGCTAAGGAGGGTCTCCAGGGTGAGGTTATTGAGGGTCGCACTCTCAGCATTGAGAAGGCTCGTCGTGGCCGTCCCCGTACCCCTACTCCTGGCAAGTACTTCGGACCTCCCAAGCGTGGTAAGTTGTCATTCTGGTCTGTTTTGCGCTGTCTTAGCTCATCATTCCCTTTAGATGGACGTGGTCCTCCTCGCCGTGGTGACCGCTATGATGACCGCCGTGGCCCTGGTGGCGGTGGTGGTAACTGGCGCCGTCGTGATGATGACTACTACCGTTATGGCCGCTACGACTCTTACAACGACCGTCGCGAATATGGCGGTGGCGGCGGTGGCCGCGACTACGGCCGTGGAGGAGGTGGCGGTGGTGGCGGCGGCAGTGGTGAATACCGTTCTCGCGATTATGGTGACCGTGACTACCGTCGTGGCTCTCGTGACGACTACGGCTACCGTGGAGGTGGTGGTGCTGGTGGTCCTGACCGTTACAACGATCGCTACAGCCGTGATGATCGCCGTGGTGATGACCGTCGTGCCGGTGGTGGTGACGAGCCCCGTGGAGGAAGTGGTGCTCCCGGTGGTGCTCCCCCTAGTGGTGGTGCTGGCTACTACGACCGTGATGCCAACCCTCCTAGCTACGAGGCTGCTCCTCCTCGTGAGGCCCGTGATGCCTACGCCGGTGGAAGTCGCTCCTACGAGGGCCGCAGTGCCGGTGGCGAGGAGCGCTACGGTAGCAGGTAATGTATCCCCTCAAAAAGCAGGAGATATTAACAGGTGTCTCACTTCATGGTTGAATGCTCGACTGTCCACATTTCCTATGTTACCCCTTCCTCCCCTTTTCTCCTTTCCATTTCACAAATTGTTTTAATGCGGGATTTGACCGACGGGCTACGGGCGTCGTTGATTTTTTTGTTTGTCTTTGTTCTTTGCTCTTTCCTCGTCACGTCTCCTCAAAAGAACGATAATCGGAGCGCCATCGGCCAACTACGACCGACTCGGCAACATTCTCGATTATTTCTATCGTCATCTCTGGATCGCTAGATGATGTGCCTCCAATTTTTATGTTCGCGACGCAACTTCGGGAAACTCTAGCGGCAAGGAGGAAAACATTTATCGCTGTAATTCGGTTATCTCATGGGATCAGCACTCGGTCAAAACAATTCGCCTTATGCACACCACTCCAAGTAACGGCCCGGTTGTATTCGACCACTTAATCTCGCCTTCTTTCCCTTTCCACTCACCTTTCAACATTCGCCTTCGCCACGTCTTCGCGCTTGTAGTATTCGCCAAGATCAAAAGTGCTGCAAGGCGAATTAATGTCGATAAAGGATCGAAGAAGCTTAAGCTTCCTAAAAAGGTAAGATACTCTTGTTTACCTTTGTGGAAATCCAGGTGCCATTTGTCCCCTTGGGTTGAGACATCGTGGAAATTCACTGGTTGGATTGGTAAAATTATCCAACTCTAGTGAGCTGCTTACTCCCCCCTTTCTCCCCTTCCCTAGGACATTTAGATCTGGACTAGCGATAAACAACATATTTACGTCAACTCAAATGTTCAACTTGCGATCTTTGATACTGAAATCAGCTGTTAATGTCTAATATCCATAAAGCACTGAATAAGTCAACTTGGACATAGAATAGATGCACATGTCTATCTAGCCAGTGGGTATTCGTTTCTTGGGCACATTTCACAAAGTCCATTTGTAGCTCTACACACCTAAAACCTTTAAAGCGTCTTAACCTGCTTAAAGCAGAGGAACCTTGAGTATTCTTCTCATATTGCATGTACATCATAACCAAAAAATCTCCCGAAAGCACCTGAGAACGCCGTAACCAAACCCGACTGCCTCTGGAAGTCTAATATTCTTTCTTGACATTACCTTCCACCTCATTGCTCTTCTGGATCAAGAACTCCCCAAGTACGCGCAATGGATTTGAGGGTCTAAGGCACAACAACATCGCAGTTAGCCTCAAGTCCCCGGAGTATTCCAGCAGTATCTTCACTCACTGGTCTTTTGTAACAGCCTTCATCCCTTCCAGCAGGTATGGTACAATCTTCTCGTTCATATATTCCCGGGCCGGGGCCCCTCCAGGTCGAACTTGTGGGTTTGTAACATTGGAATTGGAAAGTTCTGCCATCGGAGTGTTGGAGCCGTTTGGTTCGCCCATGTTGTAGTTGTGTGTGGATTTTCGTGTTGGTTCGTTGACGGTGGACCAGATTGTTCTACCAAATTCGGGTGCAGAGTCTGCGCAAGAAGAAAGGAGATGTGAGACGGGTTCTTCAAGATGAAGTGGCAGGATACAGGAATGGAATGGAAGGAAGAAAAAGTCAAGGAAACAGTTTGGTTTGACGTTGCGCAGGAGCGGAGCTGTGGAGCTTCTGGAAGCTCCCGAGGGTGTTCAGTATCACGGTATCACGATTCACAGGGTCTCAAGTTGCTTTTCTTACCTGTATCTCAGCCATGATTGAGTGGTTGCTGATGATCAAAATGAGGCTTTATTCTTCCTCCTTTCTCTCTTCAATTTTCCCTCTGTATTCTCACAATCTAAAGTTCATTTAAGTCCTCACGTGCAAACAGATCAAACACCCGATCAGGTCAAAGTGCACACGTGACTTCGTGTCGCTGTCGGGTTTTGCTTTAACGCGCTCGCGATCTACAGACTCCGTTCTAACTGAATCAAGATCCTCATGGCTTCGCTCCAGAATGTCTTTGTTGCACTATTATGAGACACAGCGCTCTACCAAACGCAGAAAGGCATTTGACGAAAAGACCGATCTCGATAAAAATGCGAGCGATAAGCAACCACCTAGCCCCAGTCCATCCACTGGGGCAGTGGATGCACCTCCACTTGACGAAGCCGATTTGCCGCCCATGAGTAGCCAAACAGAACTGGAGACCTCATTGCCAGATATCAAGACGGATGAGCAAGCAATTGAGGAATATGAAGCATCACAGGCTGATGAAACGGAACCAGGGCTGCATGTGAGATTGCGGGATGGCGTCTGGAAAAAAGGCAAAAGCTCCATCTATGTCGATGCTTTCAACTTGGCACTGGAGACAGTACTTGATGAAGAACCGCACCTCTTCAGTGAGGCTGAGATGGAGGTGTTTACGCAGTGGAGGGAACTGTCATATGAGTCACAATATTTGTATGTTCATGACCTCTTTTTTTGGTTTCATAAGTTAATGGGATCAGGTACGTGCGACTCTTCTTGCGCAAGACATCTGCGTGGCATCGAGTCAATAGACTGGGATATTATTCAGATATATCCGATCTGTCCGCAGTAGCTGTTGATCTGCAATGTGATCGTACACTACCCAAAATTGAAGATCAAGATCCGTGTAAATTGGATCTTGTGGACACTTTTCGATTCGCCGACGGAACACAAGAAATCAAAACTTTGGAAGAGGCCTCGTCTCTTCTATTACTTGAAGAGCTTAAAGGATTCGCCAAGGAAGCCAAAGTGCAGGGCAAGAACAAGAAAGAGCTGCTGGCAGCTCTATGTGAGACCAGCCAGGCACAGACAGGCCTTGGGTTCAAAAATAAGACACACACCAAACAATGTGGAAACCGAGAAATCCATTTCTTGCAGAAGATCTTGGATTACACAGGCGATTGTATTCGGCTGTCTCCTGGACCCCGTTCTCTGTTCGAGCGGGTACACTTGGTCTTCTATAGATCAACCGAGTGGACCGAAAAGTCACTAACTACTATCATTCTAGCCAAGATCTCACGGAGAAACTTCCCAGAATACATAGTATGCCGCTCAAATTCCATTTTCCCCTCCAGGGGAGCCCTCTTAGAATTTGAAGCTTCCTTACGGACGCAATTTGACATTGACAACATCCTGGAGTTCAATGGCCCTCCAACTACGGATTCATTACAACATATTATTGATCTCGCCAATAAGGTTCATCCCCGATGGCAGGAACTAGCCAAAGAAGAGCAGCAGAAGGAAGACTCCATCTACGATAGCGGCGAGGGTGCTTATCTGCGCCGGTTTTCCCCCGCTTGGGTCTACACACGCATCATCCACAAGAGCCTACAACCTCTTGGTCGGTTCAAGGAACATAAACGCGAGCATGAGGTTCTCACGGAGCTCCTTGGCCAGCGTCTGTTTCACGCTGCCCGTCGTGGTGCCTGGTACCAGCGTAAAGCACTCTTAGAAGAGCACTACATGTGGGCCCTAACACCGACAGACGACCGAAGCGAGGAAAAGCAACGGAAGTTCTGGAGAAGAGTTGCGCTGCGAACGTGCGAGGAGGGATTGGAAGATCCACTCTGCCACTTGATATACCACTATGACCTGCAAAAAAGGGTCACAAAGCTTGAAAGGGCCTTGAAAGTCGTCAAGCGAGAGCAGCATGATTTCGGCCATGTGATGCTGAGCAAACCAGTCGAACGAACAGTCGAGGGAGTCCGTATCGAGCGAGACGAGCCCATGAAGAAGGGTAAACCCACGGTCTGGATCGACGAGAGAGAAGGGGGTGAGTGTCGAGTGGAGAGCATGTGCTTAAGTTGGTACCGCGATCATGGCTGGAAGGGCTATCACTCCGAAGGAGGTATTGTTCGAACCCTGGTAAGTCAATCTAATCTCCGATGTATACATGCAAATGCCAATCAAATGCAGTTCGGACTTCTCTTCTACGATATCTTGTTCACCTACGTCCCCAACGTCTTCCAAACACCATTCCAAACTTGCCCACTCGATCTGCATACTGATGTCTTCTATCCATCTCGGGCATCAGAGATCAACCACCGATTAGTCGAAATTACGAATGGTGAGGCCGAGTGTATCATCCGGAAGGTTCATACTCGCGAAGCAGCCGCACAACCCTGTGCTATTGGCATTGATTGGTCGTTCGAGCTTGAAGATCTGCTTGAGATCGGGCGGTGCTTTCGAGGTGAGGCTCTAGCTACTATCTGCAAGGTTATGGCACAAGAATACCAACAGCGTGGTGGTGGTATTCCTGACCTGTTCCTTTGGAACCCTGAAACAAAAACTGTTATGTTCTCGGAAGTGAAGTCTGAGAATGACCGGTTGAGTGACACACAGCGCCTGTGGATACATATTCTTCGCTCTGCTGGAGTTGAGGTTGAGCTGTGCAATGCAGTTGCGAGGGAAGTCAGGAGGGAATAGGTAAGGTGCCTATGATACCGTTCAATATACATGGGGATCAATTCGATCTCAGCGATGCATATATGGTTTACATATAACCTACGATACACGAATCAATGTTTACACTATCATTCTTGACTACGATCTACACCTCGCCCTTGGCAAGAAAAATGAATCGTAACGCATGAAAGGGTATAAGCTCGTAATAGTCTTCTTTTTATCTGGCGTATCTAGCCCATGAAATGAAAACTCTGGGCACAACCCAGCATTTTCCCTCCACGACCGATCCTCCAAAACCACAAACCAACACACTCAGTACGCTTACGCGACAAGGGTGGAGGCGGTGGCGCTCTCGTAACGCCAGGTGGGGGGCAGGACACCAACGGTCTTGTAGTAACGGGACAGACGGTGGATGCGGGACTCGATCAGAATCAGGCGGAACTTGGAGTCCTTGTCCTTGCGGTTACGCTCAAGGTGCTTGCGGACAGCGACGGCCTAGAGAATACAGATTAGATTGATTCACAGGGTAGAAGAGAGAAAAAGCTTACCTTCTTGATCAGGAAGTAAAGGTCCTCGGGGAGTTCGGGAGCGAGGCCTGTATTCCAAAATCTCTCTGTCAGTCATATTCTTGACCAAGCAGAGGCTTAGCTGCTGGTGCATTTCTGCGACCAGAGTTATAGGAGATTGGATAGATCATTGCAGGAACGACACTCAGACGAAGAAAATTTCGGTTCTTCGGAAAGAGAACAAATTCCGTGCAATTCACTCATCCGATTCATCCAATTGTAGGGAAAAGGGGGTTCGCGAAGGGAGTCGTACCGCTGGACTTCAAGATACGGAGGATCTTGTTACCTATTGAACGAAAAAAAATTAGCGACCGGCCAAATTAGACGTGGTTTCTTTTCGCGAAACCCTCTCCCAGCGAGAAATTCCATACCAGTGACAATCTTGACCTGGGCAACACCGTGGCTGTCACGGAGGACAACACCGATCTGCGAAGGGGTGGCACCCTTCTTAGCGAGCTTGCAGATGTGGTCAACAACCTGGTCGGGGGTGGTCTTCAACCAGGCGGGAGCGGTGCGAGAGTAGGGGATGGCGGAGGACGAAATGCCCTTTCCCTTGGAGTGGAGGCGACCCATTTTTGCTGGCTGAAGTGTCCGAGGAGAGCTGGTCGGAGGTTGTCGAGGTGGATGAGGAAATCGAAGTTCTTCGGAGATAATTTAGAATTGAGAAAGGGCGGATGTGTGGATCACGTGAATCACGTGGCTCGCTTATTTCATAGCAAAATTCTGTGAACTTCAGTTCCGCAACTTCTATTTAATATCATTTGTCAACCCATAAACTTCTTCATTTATTTTGGTTTTTATTTCAGACTTTGAACTGTCATCATCTACATGATCATCGACAAACTACCGATCGTCATCAACTCATACGTAACAGGTCAGTTTTGCCTTCCCATTATCTCTCGTCAACATCCCCCCTTTTATGATGAAAAACACATTTTACTTTTTTCTGGTACCTCTTGATTTAGAGGCGTGTTTTCGGATACGTCTCGATGATCTAACTGGACTTCTGATCTTATTCAATATACTCGCAATATTGTCTCATCAATTGAGAAGCTTTTTCACTGACTGCTCTCTAGACAGGATTCTTAGCTGCAGCACATTTCTAGCATATAAACAATGGATCACCTTTCAATATTATTTATTTCCGATGATATCTTATCAGCTATGGTATATGGTATGGCTGGTCTAGTGTACAAAATATTTCCGACGTAGTGTCAACGGTGGATGATGCTTGACAAGCTTTCAACGTCGAAGTCTCTTCGAAGTCCGTCGTGTTTCAGTCGTCTGCGAAACATGCATGGCTCCGTCTGTTGTTGCCTTGCGTTTCTTCTCATTGTTTTTGATCATGGGCTTGCTCTCAGGCTCTTCCAATTCCACGTCGGCATCATGCTCGGGGGCTATCAAAATTAACTCTGTGAGCTCAGTCTTGGTCTCAGTCTTGGTCTCAGTCTTGATCTCAATCTTTGAGTCATCTTCTTTCAAAACTGCTTCCACCTTTGTCGCCGCAAGTCGGTCTGCAAAAGAACGTAGGTTTGCGGTGAAAAGCACACTCTGCGCCCATCCGGCCTCTTGGCCCCAGAGTTTGCGAAAGTGGTTAGCCACAGCATCATATGTTGCTTTTGTCAAAGATTTTTGGGAGCCCTTGCCGAAGCGGTAATCCCGCTGCGCAATTTGCCATACTGTGCATTGTTAGAAATTTATCGGTCCATATTCTCTAGCAACTTACCATGAGTATCAACAGGCACAGATTCACCCCATCCCAACCCCATCAAGCACACACAGTCGGAAACCTTAGGCCCAACGCCCTGCAGCTCTAGTAGGCTCTCATGGGCATCTCGGTATCCTTGTCGGCCTTCGGGTTTCATCCCATCACCCGGCCGTGCCTCCACACCAAATGCAGGCGACTCGGGGTTACAAAGGCTTTCCAGCCATCCCTTCTCTCGCTCTTGAGACACCATAACAGCGGTCTGATAGATATACCTAGCTCGGTATCCAAATCCCAATGTGCGAAGATTGCCTTCCACATCCTTACCAGCTAATGCCTCGGGTGTCGGGAAGTCGTGATAGGCGCGACCTTCAATTGTACCAACGAGAGGTCCGTAATGAAGACATAGCTTTTCCACCATCTGGGAAATCCGTGAAATATTGTTGTTGCTACTGCAAATGAACGATACCAATGCCTCCCACGGGTCCTGGCGTAATATCCGAATTCCAGTGAACTGGGGTGCTTTTTTCTTGAAGTTAGGATCGTCCGAAGACCACTGTGCATATAGATCACCCAGGTTGGACGAAAGATTGAGATAATGCTTGATAATGCGGAGGGTGTGGTCATCTTTGATGTGAAATTCGGTGTCCGATTGCGCACGAGAGGGTAGCTCCGATGTAGGCGGCGTGGGAAGAGCAGATGACTGAGATTGATAGGTGCGGTAGAAGAGACAGCTTGAATCTTGTTTCAAAGAAATCAAGCGGCCATAAAGTACGCATCGCCATTCTTCACTTTCCGCAATATTATGCCATCTGCATGGTGCATGGGGTCAGCACTATTGAAGTGAGCGGATTAGGCCATACCAACCTGAAAGATTGACCACAACGAAGAGTTGTATTAATACACAACTCTGACAGGCTAACCGGCAGCTTGCGCCATTCTGAGAAAGCCATCTTTAACGGAAATTTGTTGATTGCTGGAACCTTGACGCGATAAAAAACGATAAGCTATTCTGCCACAAATTACCGCAAGCCCTAAAATGGAAGGCGGTCAACACATTACCGCCCCGTGCAGGAGCTTCCAGTTTTCCCCTTCACTGAAGCCATCAAGAGCTTCCTCACCTTTCAAGCTCACCATGAACGGCGATACCTATTCCTCTAGAGGTGAGTCTTAAATGATCAATTATGAATAATTAGGCTAATCATCACAGACTCTGGGCGTCCTCGCGACTACTACGTAAGTGCCAACGGTACAAGTGGCTTGAATGCGACTAACCCATTTCAGCGCGACGAGCGACGTGATCGCGACAGAGGAGACCGGGGTGACCGGGGTGAAAGACCTGAGAGAGGAGAGCGAAGACGATCGCGATCACCTCACTACGGCCCACGAGGCTCGCGCCGTGAGCCTGAAGCCAATTCGTACTCATCCAGCCGCGACTACCGTGCCCGCGAGCGAGAAGACCGCTACTCGAGCAACCGAAGAGACGACCGAGAATGGGATCGCGGAGACCGTGGAGACCGTGGTGGAGATCGTGGCGATCGCCGTCGCCGACCGGACCGACCCGATTTTGAAGAAAGACCCCGACGGGACCTCTTTGAGGAGCGTCCTCGCCGCGGTGGTGGTGGTGGTGGTGTAGGTGGTGGCGATCGGGACCGTGGAGATCGTGGTGGTGACAGAAGAGAACGCAGGAGATCTGCAACACCTCCCCGGAGGAAGGAGCCCACACCAGATTTGACCGATGTTCCCTCAATTTTGGAACGCAAGCGTCGCCTGACTCAATGGGATATCAAGCCTCCAGGCTATGAGAATGTCACCGCAGAGCAAGCCAAGCTCTCCGGCATGTTCCCTCTGCCTGGAGCTCCTCGGCAACAACCAATGGACCCCAGTCGTCTGCAGGCGTTCATGGACCAGCCTGCTGGTGCCACAGAAAATACCGCCCTCAAGCCATCCAACTCCCGCCAATCTAAGCGTCTCTTTGTCTACAACATTCCTCCTGGTACCACTGGGGATGCCATCATCTCGTTCTTCAACCTGCAGTTGAACGGCCTGAACGTGATTCACAGCGTCGATCCATGTATCTCTGCCCAAGTCTCCGAAGACCAAAAATTTGCTCTCTTGGAATTCAAATCTGCGGGTGACGCAACCGTTGCTTTGGCTTTTGATGGTGCCACTATGGCTGAGAGTGGTGACAAGGGTCTGGAGGTTCGGCGACCCAAGGATTACATTGTGCCCACTGGAAACGCAGATCAGGAATACCAGGAAGGAGTCCTTCTCAGCGAGGTTCCGGACTCACCGAACAAGATTTGCGTGTCCAACATCCCCTCCTACATTCCAGAGGAGCCTGTTACCATGCTGCTCAAGTCGTTTGGTGAATTGAAGTCATTTATCCTGGTCAAGGATGCATCGACTGAGGAATCACGAGTGAGTACTTCTTGAACGAGCTTTTCTATAACTTAACTAACCTCATTTAGGGCATTGCTTTCTGCGAGTATGTTGATCCTGCCGCGACTCCCATTGCTGTGGAAGGTCTCAACGGCATGGAGCTAGGTGACCGTCACCTCAAGGTTGTCCGTGCTAGTATCGGTACTACTCAGGCAGCTGGTCTGGATATGGGCGTGAATGCCATGTCAATGTTTGCTAAGACCACCTCCCAAGATATGGAGACTGGACGTGTGCTGCAGCTTTTGAACATGGTGACCGTTGACGAACTCCTCGATAATGAAGATTATGAAGAGATCTTGGAGGATGTTACCGAGGAGTGTGGGAAATTCGGAAAAGTTCTCAGCCTTAAGATTCCTCGTCCCAGTGGTGGCAGCCGCAGTTCGTCTGGCGTTGGCAAGATCTTTGTCAAGTTTGACACTGAACAATCGGCAACCAATGCCCTCAAAGCATTGGCTGGCCGTAAATTCTCAGATCGCACTGTTGTTGTTTCTTACTTCGGAGAAGAAAACTTCGATGTTGATGCTTGGTAATTTAGGAGCGATTTTATCATTTCTTTTGTCTTTCGTTTTGCTTCCTGCGGAAGGAGTCAATGTATCATAGCAGGATAGGTAACACAAACCACTTGGTCACGACAACTTGAAGTTATGATTCCAAATAGTTCAAGCTCTATTGTATTGAATCTTCTCGTCATTGACAGTAGTAGGAAACTAGTAGGCCTACACTAGGTCGAAAGTCTCGAAAGTTTTTAATAGACTAAAAAGACCAAACCCATCAACTTCGAGTATAATTATCTTACGGAATTTATTATCAGTAAAGGGGCAATTGCTCCACTAACCCCCTATATTACACTTATATACCCTAACTCATAAGCATGAATATACTGATGGCTCCGAACTAGGTGTCTACCTACAATATTACCCTTAAAATATTTACTCTCGCTACACATTCTTATACCCATGGATATGTTCGATATAATTTTATAGTATACTATAGCCCAAAGGTTAGGTGTTAGAATAGGTTTTGTAGTAGATGTTGGTATAGACCTGGTATAGATACTGGAAGCTACATATTCAAGTAGGCTATAGGGAACATGGTCTAGTCTGGTACTTATACTTGACTGAAGACCGTGGATATGTTCCCGACTGGGATAGATAGCGTGTGATATGAGTAAGTTAGGGGGTACGTGGAGCGATTCCTGAGATTACTTTAAAGCTCTAGATAATTAAGTTGTAGATCAAGGGGTTCTGTAATTATCACTGTGAAAGTAATTTTAAGGTACAGTATTGAGTAAGCATATACATGTATTTACTTCACCCAACAGCATTCAAGTTTACTTCTCAACAGCCTCATCTTTATTTCTTTTCTCTTATCACATCTATCTCTATCTTCACCCTTTACCCTACACATCTCTCTCTCTCTCTCTCTCTTTCTACACCCTTTGCCTCACATCTAATTTCGAAATCCACACTTTTCGACTTAAAAACGTCCCTGTAACAACTTCAAACCGTTATTATGCCTCATTCCAATTCCGAAGACCCACCGTCACCTTTGCAGCAGCGGCCAGAGGTCTATCTTGTATGTGTTCCATCTCTTATTTCCCTCAAAATTCACAAGGCTGATGATTACGAACCCCAAGACTGAAGAGGAGAAAACCCACCTTCTCAAAATCACCAAGGATATTAGCTTCACCGTGGACAATGCCCAAGCGATGTTATTCATGGCCGAAAGAGCTCTTAAGGCTATTGAAGAGCTGCTGGAAGGAAGGGATCCCATTCCTGATTCCCAAAGTCAGATGATGTTCAGCCACGCGCGCGAACTTATTGATGATGCCTATGCAGTCCTGAGTGATATTCCTAGGGGTTAAAACTTGGATATATCAAGCTTGAAGGTTCTCATACTGAGGCTGGAACTGAATACGTTGCTTCACTTGTATCGATTCCAAATGGTATTTTTCGATTGAAAAGCCTAGATGCATGTGAGGCTTGAAACTTTATTTTCATAACAATCCACAATTTTGCAAGTTGATAGAATCTCTTAAAGCCTTTTTACAGTGAAAAAATTATGTACAAAGTGGCCGTTCATCTATTCGAAAACTCTCACACGTTTCTCAAACTACTGGTGAGCGAGAATACGAGCGGCAGCAGCCTCCGCAATGATCATGATGGTGGTCTGGATGTTACCAGTTGGGAGATCAGGGTGGATACTACCATCAACAATGAACTATCAAGCAAATCCATTAGTTCCATATCAAAGATGTAGTCTTGGAGAGAGAGGCTTACCAGGTTGTCGGTTCCGTACACCTTGGTGTTGAGATCCACCACGGAAGTACCGCTCTTACGGCCATCATCGTTGCCAAGCTTGGCAGTGGTGGTGTAGTGCATACCAGGGGACAGAGAGGAGATAATAGCGGAAGCATTGGTGTAGGTCTCCAGCTCAAAACCAGAATTAGGTTCGTTGAAATCGTTGACGAGCGACTGGATGAAGCTACGAGCGGCCACGCGGTCACCATCAGTCTGCAGATAAGGAGACTTCTCGAAGATAGTCTTCTGGTTCTCGTCAATGCCCAAGACACCCGAAGAGGTAAGACCGTGGGTCATGTAGGTGGTGATATCGAGGACGGAGTCAGCCTTAGGAGCACATGAGCCCTGGTAGTAGCGGGTAGTGCCGTTGATCTCGTTGGAGGAGAAGAATGTCAAGCGGTGCTTGCCCTGGGTCAAGATACCATCACCCTTGCGGTAGAGACTGATGTCCTTGTGGTCAGAACCGTTCAGGATGCTCTCGTAGTCTGGAATACCGAAGTCGCCATCGGTCTTGGCCAGGATGGTGAAGATGGGGTGATCCTTGAGACCGACACCCACGGGCAGGTTGATCCATTCCTGCTCTGAGGGCACAGCAATACCGGCTTTCTTCGCGGTCTCGATCTGTTTCTTCGGGCCAATACCGGAGTTGAAGAGGAGGCGAGGAGTGCCGAGGGCACCACTGGCGAGAACAACACGACCATTAGGGGCAACGGACACGATCTCAGTCTCACCAGAAGCAGTCTGCAGCTCCACACCGGTGATTTGGCCTCCGGAACGCACAACGCGAATCACCTTGGTGTTCAGGCTCAGAGTGAACTTGTGGCTCTTCTGGGCTAGGGGTAGATAGGTGCGCACGGGGCCAGCGCGCATCTGATCCTGGACGTTCCATGCTGGGTGACTGTAGACCTGGTACTTCTCGTTAGGCTGGGTGATCATGTTGACGGACTTCCAGCCAAGCTTGCTAAGGAATTTGGAAAGGACAGTATAAAGTCCCTGGTCATAGTACTTGCCATCAGCGGAAGGCAAGATGGTACCGGGGTTGCGCTTATATAGTCTCTCGGCAGCAGGCTTAAGATCCTTCCACTTCCATCCCTCGGGCCAGTTGTTATTATCGTCAAAGTCATGCTCTGGTGGGTGCACAAAGACCATATAGTTGATAGTGACTCCACCGCCAAGCACACAGGCAGCATATCCTGACGTATCGGAGCATAGGTATTCGTCCCACGCAGGAAGTGAGCCAATATCGGCGGACAGGCCGGGCAGGTCGATCGAGGTCAAGCTGGTGTCCCAGGGGAGGGTGCTGTTTGCGCCGGTTGCAACAGTAGGCCCGGTGCCCTGTTCAAGGAGAAGAACACTCTTTCCAGCCTCAACAAAGCGCTCAGCCGTGATGATACCAGCGGGACCACCACCGACAACGATGTAGTCGTACGAGCCATTCTTGAAGCTGGTGGCAGAAGTCAAAGTTCCGGCAGTAGCCAGAAGAGCCGCTTGGCAGCCTCGAGAGAAACGCATAATTGCCGAATTCCGGAGAACAGATTACTGAGGAAACCTTAGCTTCATTTTCAGGGGAACGCAGTTCATTTAATAGACCCATAAATTTCCATGGGAAGTGGTCTGTTGACAAGGTCTCCAGGGCCGAACCCATCTTCCGTCATAATTCCCTCCTGATCGTGTGGCTACCTTCCCAGTATGGTTTAGATGTTGATTGAAAATGCCGAGAAAGCGGCTGGGGCTATGGATAGATGGATCCTTGTGTGGATTCTTCAATCCACTAAACATGGAAAACTCTGGAAGCTGACCAGATTGAGGATAGTGTGTTCTTGTCATTGATCTTTATCAGCACATTTCGTCCACTCGAAGGCCGTGAATGGATCCACCGGAACACTATCGGCTTCCCGACCATGTCCCGGACCGGACAATGTCCTATGAAACAAGTGGCTGAAGTGGAGATGTTTCTGAAGAGGCCAGGATCCCTATGACAAAATTTCATCTAAAGTGCCTTATCTGATTGAGATCGTCCGGCTCTTCGTTCACCCGGAAAACTTCAAGCCACAATGATCCTTGAAACCTAAAAAATCTTGGTTTTCCTCAACATCAAACATTAAATTTTATATGAATGGAATTCAGGTCGTAGATAGCCTATGTTGAGAAACCGCTGCAGCCGCTCGCTCATACATCAGAGTGGCTCATGATCAACACTCCGCTATTCATGACAGTAATGATCATACCGGGAAACCTGGACTACTTAGTAGAGACGAATCGCCTTTTCTTTATCTGATCATCAGCCCCGCTCTTTCGCAGGGTCAATTGCAAGGTTGGCGAGAAAATAATAAACTTCCTTGCTCCACCAAAACTAGGGTGGGCTATTGTGAACTATAGTGAGGAACAAGTTTGCGAACCAGAATCATCCACCGAGGGGTATGATTTGAATATAAAGAAAAAAGAAGAAGCAGGATTAGCTTGTATAATCGAAAGGTTCAGGGTTGTCTGATGGTCTAATCTCTCAATTGAAGCACTTGTAACGTGTTTCACAGGTGAGTGGCGCAGCCCCATACATTGTAGTAAATCCGTTAAATGTCAACTCATTATCTCAACGCCAATGGTCCGTATCCGTGTGAACTCTCCTTGAAGCGTAGCATATGATATCTAGACCTTTTTAGGGAGTTTCGAGAATTTCCATGGCGTAGTGGCTGGGCTCAATATATCTCATCGGTTTGACGACATAACTTTCTGGACCGTGATAATAAAGAGCTCTATTTATTCAAACTTGATATGTGCTTCTTGTGCAGGATTTTTATCAATATTTATTGGCAAATACTGGAACAGAATACAATTGGTAGTGATTGTTGAGATATTAGAGTAGTAAATATCACATTTACTATAGTGTTTGGGGGTGCGCCGCTCACCCATGAAACACGTTTGTTTTCATTTATTTACCAGATCATTTCACGCCAATCCTATGGTCTAGTAGCAAGTACTTAACCGATATGTGGAAGATGGTAACTCTCGCCGACGCCAAGGGTTTAGCGCCGCCGAGTGTTTCCTGATTCCGAGTCTAGGGCGGCACAGACCCGGTCGATCTTAATCCACGCATGACTTCATATCTAACGGTTGTGCTCATTTATATGTATTCAAAGTAAGTTACTTAGCCCGTGAAATATTACAGTGAAGAGATCCATCCGCAAAAGCTTACGATGTAATTGATCAATGCCCCCATTCTCAACTCCTCTCAACCCCTGTGCATTCTTTCTTCCAGCCTCATACAAGAATCAATATTTTAGCCAGCTTTAATTAAAGAATAAGAAAGACACAAAGTCCACATACTTCTAGAGACATTAGATACCACAATGATGCTAGGGCTCTAGAAAGGAAATGGCCCGGACTCACTCCGACCCCAGATTTCAACCCCGCATTTTCTCCGCATTGGTTATGGACATACCCGGCGACACTTTCCTTTAATTCCAATCAATCTCTCGATCTATATTGACTCTCTATTATTCTGTAAATTCTCTTTTACAGCAATATGCGGAACAAGGCCACTCCTTGGTGAGTGACCCACATAGACAATACAGTCCGATCACTGACTGAAAGGGTAAAAGCCAGGAATGTCGCGGTAAGTAAAATGCAACTGTCCGACATTTGTACCTTGACTGATCAGATGTTTAAGCTCGTCATGTGAAGTGTGAGTTTAGATGGGGCTCTTCAAGTACTGAGCACTGACCAGAACTAGGCGATGAACAGAAGCCGAAATGCCAACGGTGCGAGCGGATGGGTACATCTTGCGTCCGGAAAGCTATTTCTTCGGGATTTCGTCATGGATCTAGCGCGAGTTCCCAGTATGAGTTTGCGGATGATCAGCCCTGGTTACCGACCGGGTACGGTATGGAACCCGAATGCCTGTTGATCGGCTACGTTACTAAGCTGAGCATTAGTGGACTATACGTATGTTGATGAGACAGTCGACACCGCTAGGTATTATTATCTATCGCCATTGGAACGGGAGAGGCGTCGGAGCATGACCTCTGAGCATCAGACTCTTACCGAGCGGTCTATCTTTAGTGAAACAGTCGATACCACTTCACTATCCGATCCATTTGTGTCACAGGAACCTGGCAGTACTTTGGATTGCTCACCCTATGCATTACAGCTTTCACCGGATAATCACTCCTTGTCAGCCTCCCCTATCTTTTCACACAGTAGTCATTCCTCTCTCGGGTCTGGACACTTTGTCAATCCTCTTGATAGCGAACTGCCTAATCTAGATGAGCATGAGGCCTGTCTGATGCGATATTTTGCCGTTGAGCTTGCACCCTGGGTTCGTATCTGAAGGCTTCTGTGATACTCGGCTAATCGGTCGTAGTTCGATATTTGTGATGGAGAGAGACATTTTGCGTGTACAGTACCTCTACGAGCTCGCACCTGTCCCCCTCTACTCAATGCTATTTACACTGCCTCCGCCAGACACTTGAGTCGGGTCAAGAAATATTGGCGTGGGAATCAAGTGCACTATGGAGGCAAAACCCTTCCAAATCTGACGCCCGAGACGGCCATCTACTATCACAACGAATGTATAGCGCATTTCGTCTCGATTTCGGACCACTCCCGGGAAGCCCAAGATGAAAATCTCCTTGCCGCGGCAGTCATTCTACGTTTCTATGAAGAGGTGGACTGTGAGTTCTCTCTATTTGAGATCCCGAATTTCCGCTGACTCTGACAAAGTTCCGTCAATGGGCCAAGATACAGAAAGTGCTCTTCGAGGTATTCAAATCTTTCTGGATTCTCAGATTGGACCTGCAGTATCTGGGTATGGGCTACGACATGCAGCTTATTGGATTGCACTGCGACAAGAAATCACTACCGCATTTAGTAAGCAACGAACCTTCCGACTCCCTCTAGGGCCATGCGAGCCATATCGATCCTTCGAACCAGCCGATGATTATGTCTGGGCAGACAGACTAGTAATTCACTGCGCCGATGTACTCCAATATTGTTATGGGTCTGAAGAGGCCCCCCGAGACCGACCCCAGTCAAGCATGGGTATCCTCCACCAACCGGGTACCGACATGCGCATCGCACGCTACGAGGAACTGGTCGAATTTGAAACTCTCTGGGCTGAGCTAGGTCCGCCCAGTTTTAAACCCATTTATTTTCGGGAACCGGATCGCTCATGCGGTGAAGTCTTTCCAGAACTGTGGTACCTGAACAACTGCCATGTAGCGGGTCTTCAATTTCTCGAACTCGCACGAATTCTGCTCACAGTATATAATCCCAAGCTACCTCGCCTAGGTCCTGGGCAACGCACGGCAATGCGATCGGTAGACGAGAAAGTGCGGGCAATTGTTGTGCGGCTATGTGGGATTGCACTCTCCAATGAACATAGTCCTCCAGGCCTGGTGACGGCGTCCGCTGCAATTGGAATGTGTGGAGATCGATTTACTGAGAAATTTGAACAAAATGCGTTACTTGGGGTTTTGGCCAAATTGGAGAATGAGTATGCGTATCCCACTTTGAGTACACGGGAATCGCTGAAAGTTGCGTGGGGGTGGGACGTGGGAGCAAGTATGTAACGAGATGAACGTGTATAATATGATTCAATGTTGATAAACCGAAATAAAGTGGATACAAAATACAAAGATGAGTATAACATCTCCACATACGGAAACCATTTACCATAGACTTGAGGGGAAGTAGGCGGGGAAGTGGAGTCCCCAGAATAGGAAATCGTCGCCGTTGAACTACTACATCAAGTTATAACCACACAGCAGAAGCTGGAGATCATAGCTATATAACTCTTAAATTCCACTTGTTCTCTTTCTCTGGAGTATCTTCTTCCTCCCTCTCTATCTCCATAAGTCCTTTACAATGTCTGACAAACTTCAAGTTGCCGTCGCCGGTATTGGTCGCATGGGTAAGACAATATTTATCCGAATTGTCCAATTGAGGTCCAAATTCTGATCGTAATTCTAGGCATGCGCCATGCCCGTCACTTTGCCACTCTAACACCCCGTGCCGAGCTCATCGCCGTATGCTCGCCTGTGCAATCCGAGCTTGATGCCGCGAAGAACGAGTTCAAGGGCGTGCGCACATACCTCGACTACGACCAGATGCTATCCCAGGAGAAATCTCTACAGGCAGTTGTCGTTGCTAGTGCGACCACAGTACACGCTGAACAAGCCATCAAGGCTATTGAGCGAGGATTACATGTTCTTTGCGAGAAGCCAATCAGCACCAGCCCAGAGATCGTAAGGACAAGCAAAACCTTTATTTTCATTTGTGCTACTTTTTAACGTATTTTACTTCGTCTAGTCCCAATCAGTGGTAGACACCTACAAAGCCTCGATCAAGAAGTTCCCGAATCAGAAAGTCATCTGTGGATTCTCCCGACGCTTCGACGCCTCGTACCGTGATGCACACCGGCGCATGGCATCCGGTAACATCGGTACCCCATCCGTCTTTCGCTCGCAGACATGCGACAAGCTCGACCCTAGTGGATTCTTCGTCGCCTACGCCGAGTTCTCAGGTGGTATCTTCGTGGACTGCTCGATCCATGATATCGATCTCGCACTATGGTTCTTCGGCGAAGATACCAAGGTGAAGAGTGTCACAGCGATCGGTATCACGGCTGTGCAGCCTGATCTGCGTAAGCATAACGACCGCGACAATGCATTGGGAATTATCGAGTTCTATGTACGTTTGTTCTCCCTACCGCCGTGTTCATGCAGTATACTCACAGAAATTAAAACAGGGAGGTAAAATCGCTCAACTCTACTGCTCCCGCATGATGGCAGCTGGTCAGGAAGACTGCACCGAGGTGTTCGGCACAAGTGGAAAAATAGCAGTCAACACACAGCCCCAGCTGAACCTCGTCAACTTGTATGAGTCAACTGGAATCCGGCGCGAGATTCCAGCGGATTACTATGGACGGTTCCGAGAGGCTTTTATTACAGAAGCGAATGAATTTACGGCTTCTTGTTTGGACAACACGGCGCCTCCGCTGCGGCTTGATTCAGCTGTTAAAGCTGTTACTATTGGGTGTGCATTGCAGGAGTCGTTGATTACTGGAAAGAAGATTGAATTTAGAGAGAACGGGGAGCGGGCGAAGCTGTGATTTATACATGTACAGGGTGCAGGTGTATGTGGGCGGCTCGAGTGAGGAAATAGAATGAAGAATGCGGTGTTACAACATAGAATCATATAACATTACGATTCGTTCCAGGCTTCAAGCATCAACTTAAGACCTATATGACATGCAGTGCTTCCAAAGAGATGACAAAGATCCATACATCCCGATGTCACTATAGCAATATTCGAAATTCTTTTATCTCCATTCTCTTTCTCTTTCTTTCTCAAGGCTCTACATCAGTCATACTATTCTGTATTAGGAGATGCTTCTGTCTAGCTAACAAATTAGTTAGTTGGTCAGTTATTTACTCTTGATGGTTCAGTACAGATTACAGTATTTCCTTGATAATCCTTGTCTCCTGGCAGTTCCATCATCTGTCAGCCCTCAAGTGCTTTCAAAATAATGCCCAATCCCAAGTCGGAAACCACCACTTCCTAACCACGTCCGGCTTCTGATTAGAACAGTCCGGCACACTGATCTATAGAATAGCTATCAGGATCATTACCCATAGCACACAGGATGTCTGACGTAGGAAGACTTTTGACTTCCAGTTGTTACTATATGGTAAAAAATGGAACTAAAGCAGACCCTCAAACAGACCATTATTTTAAAGGTATGACTACATATCTCTTGGCAAAACATCTTGACATAATACCTTGGCCAAATTTAATATCAAATATTCAACCATCGATCGTCTTACTATAACGGCCAATGACGTTTGAGGATCTGTTCTCAGGCCAGTTTACGGAACCAATATTTTGAGATGCTATGAGAATGTTGTTATTTCACCAGTAGGTCTTTCCGAATTGGACACCGGTCTCCTGTAGATTGCGAGTTGAAGATCACGAGTGGCGTTATGGAATGACAACCTGAGTCGGCCTAGATCATTTGTTAGCCCAAAAAAGAGAAGCAGTAGGCCGTTTCACTCTCGTAATCCTTTTGGCTCATCAATTCAAGATCACTGTGGTATTTTTAGGCCCAAAGAACTTGCCACTGAATCTTGTATAAAGAGAGCGAATGTTTATTTGATACTAAGTTTCCTCTGAGAGATAACAACACTTTGTCACTGATCGCTACTACAAGTCTCAACAGGAGGCCCGCTTATCTTACTATGAAGTCATCTTATATACTTTTTGCGCTTCTTCCCCTTGCTACTCAGCTAGCTGTAGCAACGCCGGTTGCAGAACCATACCCCGATACCCTCGAGGAGCGAGGTAGAGGCTACCACAACGGCTATGAAAACGACTATGGAGACGATTAAAAGAACCTTTGTGAAGTCAAGCAAACCTATACATACTATAAGTACCCTTGCAACTCAAGCCCTTCGAACGGAACTTCTCTTCTCGGGGCCACTTTTACCTCATATTGCAAGTACCAGTGAGTCTTTTCATCCGCGGAATCCTTGACTTCACTGCTGAGAAAGATATAGAAACGGAGATTCTGCAGTCTGGTATAGTGCCCCAAAAGGATGGGTTAAAGAAGTAGATAAGCCCCGAAGGTGCCGTATGTGAACAAACCCCCCCTCCTCCTTGGCTTGCTTATGACTATTATGAGAGAGTGATTTAACCGATTTTCTATTTCTAGCTGGGGTATCGAACCCATGCCGTGTTTGAAATAACGTTAACTGGCTGATTTCCGTTTGTGAAAAGAAGAAGCGAACAAAAAATTGCTTTTGATCTCAAAAACATGTATTTGTTATGAATTATGCTCGTTGACTTTTGAATTAAACTTGAAAACAACACGAAAAACCCCTGATCCAGGGTATAAAAATGACCAATTGGCTCTATTCTCATGTAGCTTTGTTCATCAAGGCATATCTCATCTGGGGTGATCTCAAGATACTATTGCTACTGCCAGAGCCTGTGAAGTGACTTGTGTCAAGCCCTGACTACTGGTTAGACCTCGCCAAATGGGCGGGTTGGGTTTCGACCCTTGACCCAAAACCCGCCAAGAGATTAAAATACACGTAACATATACCTGATTACATCACTCTATATCTGGTATTGGTTGTATTTCAACAGTAATACTGTAATATACAGGTAAATGGGTTCTTGGCGGGTTCGCGGGTATTCCTTCGGGTACCCAAAAAAGCAATATGGCGAGGTCTACTACTGGTCACGTGGGGACATTTTATCGTTCTAATTTACGGCAAAGGAGGGCAGCCCCCAATGCGCTGCCAAGATGCCAAGTGCTTTTAGGGGGGCGGAGCAGTCGGGTCTTGAGCGGGTTTGGCGGGAATCTTGGCATTACAAACCTGATTTCTGGGCATTATTGACCTTGATTTCCAGCAAATCAGCTTATCCTTCATGTTCGTATTTAAATCATCCTTTGGCCCTGAACCAAAGCTTAAGCCTTTTGAAGGAAACAGAAAGCGGGAGCGAGAACGATAAACAATTCTGAAAACAAGATAATAATTGACTAATGAAAACGAGCAGGCTCATATATGAACAGGTCAATGAATGTTCAATGATAGACCTGTAATTAGTTAGTTAACTTAACTTACTGTAATCTATGCTGACTCATTAACAGTGAGACACAAGGTGGAGGAATTTCCTAATAGGGACTAGAACGCCTGAGGGCCTTACACTAGGTGAACCTGTACAGTACCAGCTGTAATTACTAGGTAGATGGCTATTTTAGATCCACCATGCTGACACAGAAATGCCTCATGTGTACTTATCCAGGCTCCCATTGATTTTCTCTCATTTCCTATCTACCAAGTCAACCACAGCAAAATGCAATCTATCCCTACGGAAAAGGTCCCCGAGCCAGCCATGTCAAAAGACAACATCCTCCAGCCCCTGAAGTTCCTACTCGCCGCCCGTCGCGGAGTCCGAATGGACCCTCTATTTAGCGAGCTCAATGTTCCCGAGGAACGCAATATCCACTATCACGGTATCTCGGGGTTCTCGCCTCAGAATTCAACGCCATTTTGGACCAAATTTATTATCTATGTGGGATATACGACGAAAACGTAAGGTCCATGAAAATGCTATGGAGAGTTGAACTAACAGAACAATACAGTACGAGAGCCGTGTGGACATTTCTATTATCAATCTTCTCTTTTGACTTGCAACTACAAAGAAGCGGAAACCCGGATAGTCCCAAGAAATCTGCGAGCGAGGAAATCCTCCAAGATCTCATCAACAGCTTCTATTGGACCGCAGGATTCATTCTACTCCTCTACGCGGCCAGGGTATATGCGAAACAGTACCTGTCAAAGAAAACTCCTCCCCATTTGGATCCGTTGTCGTATCAGTACCAGTTCAAGAGTGCCCTGGATGAGCAGGGGTGGCAGTACCGTGAGATCGTGGGTCGATCTCTTGAAGATATGGAACAGATCTGGTCGAAGGATCGGACTCAGGTCGAGAGGTTTCGGGTTGACGGACTTTTGGATTCGGCGAGTAATCTTGTTTATGACGTCGTTGTGATATTGCGCACGGAGGGAAAAGTTACGTTGATGTTTCGGGCGCCTACAGATGGTATGAAATTACCTGGCGGTGTGCTTTTAACATAATTGGGTATCTTGTTAGGAGATTGATCTTGTTACATGTACAGGCTATAGAGACTTTACCCAATCGTTACATTCCGCGCCTGCAAATCCTCATCTTTCGAACTCGACCCAACATAGAAAGTATAACTTCCCTTCTCCACCACCCACTCCATATCCAAATAATACCCCATCTCCTCTCGCGGAACAACAAAAGTGACCAGCTCCGACCGACCAGCTCCAAGACAAACTTTAGTAAAGCGGATCAGCCGCTTAACAGGCAACTCAATGGTCGACCAACTCTGTCGAAAATAAAGCTGCACGACCTCCTGTCCAAGCACAGGACCCGTATTTGTCACATTAACCGAAACCTCAAATGAAGTATCGGCCTCCTTGATCTCAACGCCCGTCATACTAAAGCTAGTATAACTTAGCCCAAATCCAAATGCCATCGGTGGGTCGATCGTGAGAGCGGGGAACTGCCAAGCCGCCGATCCATAGATCGGACTTCCCGAACTGCCTCCGTGATTATCAGACGGGAGCCAGTTATACGCGACGGGAAATGCGCCATTTGCCTGCGGTAGACTGATGGGCAGCTTGCCGCTGGGGTTTATCTTTCCGGATAGGATCTCGACGACAGAGTCGGCGGTGTATTCACCTGCGAGGAAGGTGTGTAGGATTGCATTTGCGCGGAGGGTGGAGTTATTTAGGACGAATGCCTGTCCACCGCTGAGGATTATGATGGTGGGAACGCCTGTGTCGAGGACTGCATCGATGAGGTCTTGTTGGAGGCCCGGGAAGCCTAGGTCGGCGTGCGTATAGAATTCTCCGTCGGTGCGCTTGTCGTCGAGGGGATCGCTGGCGTACACGGATAATGAGCCGACGGATAGGATGGCTAGGTCGGCGGATTTGGCAGCTGTTACTGCGCGGGAGATACCGGTGTGGTTTGATTGATCGAGGAAATCTACGCCTGGTTCGCAAATAATTTTGGAGCCAAAGGCGTGTTGGAGACTTTGGAGGAGGGAGTTGCCATGGGTTTTGTCGGCAGTGCTGTGGGCTGCGTAGGAGCCTGGGTCGATGATTGAGGCGTAGGGTCCTAGTACAGCGATGGTATGGGATTTGTTCTGCAAAGGGAGAATACCGTCATTCTGGAGCAGAACGATAGATTCTCGGGAGATATTCCGAGCTGCTTCAAGGTGGGCTGGTGCACGTAGGGTCTTTGACGCATTTTCAACCGAGGGGAGTGGCGAATCAAAGAGACCAAGGCTGAATTTAAGCTCGAGGATTTTCAAAGTCGCATTCGAGACCAGCGCTGTAATCTCGCTGTCTGTCACATTGACCAGCGTCTGTGTGGCAGACTCTTCCCCAGGCGAAAGTTCCATCTGCATACCGGCCTTGACAGCCAAGATCGCGGCATCTTGAGAAGACTGAGCGATTCGAAATTCGCGTGATAGATCATTCAATGCGCCAGCATCAGACATGATAATCCCCTCGAACTTGAGATCTTCCCGGAGAACCCGTTGAAGCATGAACTTGTTCGCGGACATAGGGACACGATCAAGACTAGCATAAGCAGCCATCAAAGAAGCAGGCTTCCCCTCGGAGATAACCTTGATGAATGGAGGCAGCATGTCATTAAAGATATGATTAATTCCCCCATACTGATGCGCCGTATTGACACCGCCAGTCTCCCAGCCATAAACAAAATGCTTAATTGTGGCAGCGACTTTCATGAACCCATTTTCATCTTTGTCTTGCATAGTTTGGACGTATTTCAAGCCAAATTCTCCGTTCAAATAGGGATCTTCACCATATCTAGGTCTCAGTCAGTACCGATCTTGATACAAGTGTCCATGTATTCTGAAGACTCACGTTTCACCCACTCGGCCATAACGGGGATCCGTCACAACATCCAACTCCGGTGATAGAACCCAATTGATACCAATTGCTCTGCACTCTTCTCGGATCGAGGCAATAACCTCGCCATAAAGCGGTACATTAAACGACGATGCCATGGATAGTGTAGCAGGGAACAAAGTCCCATTGAACAAGTAGACTCCATTAACTGAATCCGTCACAAGAACATATGGAATTCCAAGCCCCGAAGCGGTCTGATTCTCACGCAGCTCGTTCATCAGCCGTAAAGCTGGGATAGCGGGGTTGAATTGATTGCCATATCCTGTATTGCGCTTAGAATAAAATGACCTTGAAGAAATTAGGGTGAATTACCTATGTTCCCATCTTGTGCTTTGTTGAAGATATCAAACTTAGTCTTGTTGAAGGACATCTTTTCCCCGAGAACCTGACGGATGCCACCAAGCTGTTTCACCTTTCCTGTCCATGACATTCGTGAGAGGAGGTCTTCGGCTCTTTGGGATTGTGAACAAGTGGCGTCCTTATAAATGGCTCCATTACTCCCACAGGTAGCCGTGCTTACAACACCTTGAAGGAAGGCTAAGAAAGCAATGGTACAGTTGAGGAACTTCATATCTCAAACAATTACGGGGGTTGCCAACACTCGTAAACTGAAGATTGAATTCTATTTGAAATTCATAACGCAAACTATAGGACTCAATAAGCTCTATATAAGTATATAATATTTACATAGTAAATTAGCAGTGCATGACGTGATATAGCGCTATGATGAGGGGGAGCCCCAACAGCCTATGGTAATTGCCAGAATCCGACTCCCGCCGACTCCCGTCCAGCACGGGCATATATACGGAGCAAAAACGGGGTAAGTTTTAAGTGTAATACAAGGAATTACTAGTATGTATGCTTAGCGGTCATAAGAGTCTATGCCCTCAATCATTTCAGTAGGTACTTGGGTATCTGCTAGCCATTGGAGCCAATTCTACTAATACAATTCCAAAATTTTTGAGTAAGGAAATGCCGAAGCGCTGCAATTGACTAACACGGACAGGCGGACAAAAACCAAATGCCCAAAGAAATTAACGAGAAAATGAGCGGGTAATAGGGCACACAGAAAGCTGGCAAGAACAAGAGATGGCGTAGCAAAAAGTACATCACAAGAAGTTAATAAAAGAAAAGGTCTTAAGCAACCCCCGCGGATCGTATTATTCAAAACCATTCTTTTTTGCGATGCGTGGGCCCATCCAGTGGAAGATAAAAAGGAACAGCACAGTAAGGAGATCAGAGGGAGTGTGGTGTGAGACAGTAATGGAAAAAATAACTTCAGGGAGCGGGTGAGTTGGGAGTTTGATGGGGAATCAGCGGGCGTCAATGGCAGGCGTGAGAGTCTTAGCGAAGAGAAAATCCCTTGCGCTTGCCTCCCTTTTCTTCGATGGGTCGACCACTTTCGAGGCGGGCCTTCTTTTCGTCTAGCTCCTGGCGCTGCCGGTCGAGCTGGTCCTTCATCTCGCGGTGTCGGGCATAGAGTTCGTCTTCGCTCTGTTTGAGCTTGCTTTCCTTCTCGGATACCTTTTGTTGGAAGACCATCTTCATCTCGGCCTCCATCTTGGACAGCTTCTGCTCATGCAGGTTGCGCTCCTCCTCTTGCTTGACGGCTGGGTTGACCTCCTTGAACACGCTCGGGTCTTGGGCGACACCCATCTGGGTGAGCTTGTCAGAGCGGTAGTTCTCGTATAGGAAGTTGTTGGTGTGCTCCTTGAGCTCCTCCATGTGGGTGCGGATCAGCATCTGGCGCAGCTTGACAAAGTCACAGTGCTCCTCATTGTCGACCTCAATGACACCCCAGGGGTAGCTACGGCCACGAACGCGACGGCCATCGGTGGTGCTAACCTCCGAGTTGGCACCAACCACGGCGAAAGGCACCTTGGACATAATCTCGTTGTTCTCAGCAATGGTCTCCTCGTCATCAAGCTCGTAGCGGGGACCCTCAAAGATCTGAATGGAATGGTGGGTAATATCGGCCAGGATCTATAATTCGTCAGCAACTAGTTAAAAAGGGGGGTACAGGGAAACGTACGCGCTCCTTGAACAGGGCAACCTCCTCGTCGGTCAGGGTATCAGCCTTGGCGATGACCGGGATCAGGTTGACCTTGGTGTGCAGACGGCGCATCACCTCAATGTCGAGAGGCTTCAGAGAGTGACCGGTAGGCTGAATGAAGTAAACACAGGCGTGAATGCGGTTATCGACAATGTTGCTGCGGTTGACCTTGTTCTCGGCCTCGAGGTATGTGTCGTAGCGCTGCTCAATGTTCTCGACAATTGGGCGCCAGGAGTCGTCGTTGTTAACAAAGTCACCGAATCCGGGAGTGTCAACCACGGTCAGGCGGAGGCGCACACCGTTCTCCTCGATATCGGCGCTGGTCGACTGGATGGAAACGGTCTTGGGGATGATGTCGGCATTGGGGCCGGTGCGCTCCTTGGGGGGGTACAGGGAAGTGTTGAACAGGGTGTTGACAAGGGTCGACTTTCCGAGGCCGGATTCACCTTGGTCGTGTTAGTTGTTTATCTTCCGGCCCGAATTGGTGGATCCATTCACGTACCGACCACCATAACATTGAAGTTGAAACCCTTGCGAACACTCTTGCGGTGCCACTGGTTGGGCAAGTTGGCGAATCCAACATATCCGGTAAGCTTGCGACGGACAACGTTCTTCATATCGGTCGCGGCCTGAGCAGCGGCCTTTGGGTCGCGAGAGCTGACGGTTTGGGCGATACCCTGGCCCATGGGGTTGCTGCGCTCAACGAACGGCGACTCCTTGCCGCTGCTGGGCGTGGGGGAGTCGTGGGACGTGACGGGGGAACCATTCGCAGGAGGCGGCGAAGCTAAACGCAATCTATCAGTCTTCGTTTCCGTGGATTGATGGAGCTCTTTCTAAAGAGATGACGATTTCCGGGGGCCGCTTACACATGGCGAACGATTGGACGAAGAATTAAAGGGAAGGCAACACTATAAGAACCCCTGACAGTAAGTCATATCATCAGCAACTGCATTGATCTTCTAGTGGGGTCCATTGAGACTGGGGAAAGGAGGAAAAAAATCTCGGGTTGGATGATCAGAGGGTTTCAGGAGGTCATACCTGGACGAAGAAAAAAAAAGGGGGGTTGTAAACCTTTTTGACAGGATATGAAAGAGAAAAAGCGAGTGGAAAGAAAAGCTTTAAAATCAAGAAGGCTTTTTGAGGGAAAGGAAGGGAGTTGGAGAGGGAAGTTGCCAGTCTGGGAAAGAAAGGGGGGGGGGACGTGTCGAAGGTGTTCGGGCCAGCTATTCTGGAGTGGGTTTGGATCGACCCGCGACCATATGTTGGAAAAATTAGGGGGAAAAAAATAGATGCATCATTAGTCATTTCTATAGATCCAAATATACAATATTGGGCATATTCACTTTCTCAACTGCATCTGCATGGCTCTTTCACCAACTCTCAGCCCTGATTACTATTTACAGCGTTGCTGCTAGGAATGCGGGACTGGTCGCTACAGGAGTATACTTGATGATCTACAACGACTCCGGTCAATCATAATCTAACAGGTATAAGGCTGTCAGAAATAGAATTCTCAAGCTTTGCTGTCCTATCATATACTTCATAATGTCGTACGGGACATTAAACACAAACAAAGCCAGATTTGGGTAGAAGTGACGAAGGTAAGCAATGACTGGATCAGGGGTTAAACGGGGAAACACGTGATGTCTCCACTGGAGAGTGGATATTGTTGGAATGCCTAATCCATAGAGTTCAGCTTCATGCTTGACGGAGTATAGGCTCATCAGCTATCTTGAGCGTACAATTACTGATCACACACATAAGCTCATCTCTATACTTTTGACTAGAATTAAATTGGAGCAAATAAAGCACTTATTAGATTCATGATCATTTCTTGATCTACTGATTCAAAGCACTCGAGCATTCAGGTATTTGAAGAATTTGAGTGATTTAGTGGATATAGATCGGTCTTATATGCAGTATACTCCGGTCTCACTGTGTTAAAACTAGTTTTAGGTCCTATCGTTGTAATAAATCGTTTAAAGGTCGTATTCTCGGGTTATTTCCCCTCAACGCTACCCTTGTCATTCCCCCCCCCACATCCTCTAAACATAACCCATGTGCACTGCATGTTTCCCAGACCCATTGTATTCAGTGAGTAACTTTTAATTATACTTTATACAGAAGTCGACTTTCCGATAGACTAGATTGATTCATTTTCGTGGGAACGCCATACTGTGTAGAACACAGACCCAGATGGAAAAAGGGTAAAGGACAAAGAAAACTATTGCGCGTCTATTTGCTGGTCTTGGTCTTCTTCTTCGGCCGGGATTCGTCATCCGATCCAGCCCCCTCACCACCGGAGGCATCACCCATCTCTTCGTCGCTGTCGCCACTGCTCTCATGGTCCTCGTCAAACTCCTCGGCTACGTCAGAGTCTGAGGATGCGGCGAAGTCTTCGTCGGGAGAATCCGAATCCTCATCGGCCGAACCACGGTCAGCCCGGGCGCCTTCCTCATCACTAGACTCCATCATCACGTCGTTTTCAAGAGCCGCCTTAAGGAGACCGGATGCATCTTCCGTCATCTCGTTCTTGATGCGAATACCCTTGGCCTTGAAGAAGTCCTCTAAAGGTTGTTGTTCCTCGCTAGAAGAGAAAGATGTTAGATGTGAGACAAAAGAATGACACAATGGAACTACTTACCGGTTGATATTGCTGAACTGGTGCTCGCCAAGACCGCCCTTCAGGCTAACGGTAATATCAAAGGTGCGACTGGCCGAGACCGCACCACCAACACGCGACATCGTCACCACCGCCACATTCTCCATTTGAATGTAAGTCGCCGGTTTTGGTACAAAGATCAGACTCTTATCCAGGAAGTACAGCAAACCCTCATTGGCCTTGATGGAACACTTAACTCCATGATGACCGTGGTGGCTGACGAAGTCCTTGGACGGCATGATAACCTTCTTTCCGGACAGACCCCGGAAGATTTTGGTCACCACCTGGTGAATAGGCTCCTCGTAGTGTGGTTGCAACTTGTCTTTGTATTGGGTGTTCAACAGATCCTCGGTCATGTTGAGCTCAAGGCTAATCTCCTCGTCCAGCTTCAGCTGCATCACCAGGAAGGGGTAACGGGTCTGACCCTGGCGCAGTGGGGGGTCAAGACCCAGCACGATGAGTGTGTGAGTGTCGTCATTCTTAGGAAGCAAGAAGAACTTTTTGATGGCGCTGTACTGGATTTTGTAATCGTAGGTCTTTCCGCGAAGTCGGAAAGACGATTCGTACATGTCAATATCGAAACGACCACTAGGAAATGGTTAGTAGGTAATTTGCACGACAAGTGGAAGAGACCGACCGAGGGGTAAGATGCAAGACATCCAAGAACGTCGCAAATGTGTCACCAGCCACATCACCAATCTCAGCCTTGTCCATGAGCGTCTCGTAGAAGAGATTTGCTGCATTCTGTTCCTGTTCCTGTTCCTCTTCCTCGTTATCTTCATTGCCCTCAGCATCCTCGGTCTTCTCCTTCTTCGAGACAGTGCCAGGAATGTAGAATCGCATTTCAACCAACTCATCTGGGCCTGCGGCGGCCTTACGACCGCGGTTCTTAGTGCTTCCAGCAGGCTGAGCATTGGTACCATTCGCATCCGTAGCGGAGAGCGCAAATTCCACAGCCACCTCGTTCTTTCCGGCTAGGTTGGTGTTGGAGATTTCGGAATATGGGACCTCGAAGGCGGGTCGGTTTTGCACGTTAAATGACAATTCGGCCTTAGTAAACTCTGCCTTGCCCCAGTTCCATCCTCGTAGGGCGTGTTCGCGGCTCTCAACGTTAATGCCGTACCAGATCTTGAAAGCCTTGGACAATCGTTCGAAGTCCTAATAAAGCCAATGCGTCAGTCTGGGGCCCTTCGCCATATAGTCAGCACCCATACCTCTTGGTCAAAGCCATCCAGCTGAATTACACCGGACGATCGCGAAAGGATTTTCAATTCGAACCCTTTCGCTGCGCGACTCCACTGAGCGCCACCAATGTTACTGCTGTCCAGGGTGAAGGTGTCGCCTCCGCCAGCAGGGCGCCATCCCAAACCACTCTCTGCCAGCTTGCACTTGCCGGCATTGTTGGAGAGATCTAAGTAGATGTTGTCAAAGCTCTCCCTGGAAGATGGTCAGCACTGGAATGTCCAGAGTGTCACAGGGGGGATGTACATGTTGGAGGGGCCTTTGGAGTGAAGGAGCTTGCGTAGGGTTAGAGCGCGAGAATTAAGTTGGGATCTGATAGGTAACAGGTGTGAAGGTTCTGAAGGAGAATTGTGTGGAGAGGAGGTTAGATAGTAGCTCTCAGAATTTCTCGCAGTCTCGCGTTGTCGCGCGCCGCAGAAAGGACCACTTCATCCCATTTGTGGACTAGCGTTGGTGCCTGAGGCGGTAAATGTTAGAACAACAAATTCTGTTGAGGAAAAATTCAATACAAATAGTAATGTAGGCGTGGAATGGACAATAAAATGTAAAGAAATCTCAAGAGGCCAAGACAATAGTTAGAATAGTAAGTAAAGTTTGTCTAATTTAACGTAGTATGCGTGCATGGTTACCAAGGTGAGGTCGGAGGTAATACTTGGTTGAAAATATATATGTACAAGTATTACCACTTCGTTCAGGTCTACAAAGGTGCTAAGCGTGCCTTGAACATTCGAAGCTCCCAGAAAGATCTCAAAGAACTTTTCTAGAACAAAAGTTCAACAGCTTTTAAATGTTTGGTTTTTCTTTTAACTTCTCTGAATACTAGCTTCAATATTCGTTCGCGTTTTTGTTGCACCTTTGATTGTACAAGTGGCAGGCTCACAGTACATATTTAACTACGCCGTCCGGATTCAAAATACAGCCAATTTCATAAAATGACTTTCTCCTAAGTCAAGATGGCATAACCAGTAGTGCAAGAGATAGCATGCATTAATACTATTGGACTTTAGTTAGCTCAACTGGTTATGACAAGTCACGTGCTAGGATACGATGTGATTGGTCAACTTTATTCCTCAGGAACCAATGGACCCGTAGAGTCTTCCCAAGGCCCACCGTAAACCTTGGAAGTTCCACACAAGGCAAACCCCCGCTTCAGTCACAAAATTGTATCTGAAATGTGCGTCACGATTTATCAATCGAAAGCAAGATGACCCCTGGACATCCAGAGCAAGCCGAGTTCTGAGTCTATCACAACCTTGGAACGCCAAGGCAAGCATACCCACAATCAGCATGCTCCATTTGAAACTGCAACCACACCCCCGGCGCAAGCCTGATCTCCAAACCGAAGAATCAGAAGTCGAGTTTGATGAATCTTCCGAGAACATATTCGAGTCTTTCTTAGCTCATATCTTTCCCGACGATGCTGCAACTTGGCACGGAGACCCAGGCCAGCACTTCCTCTATTCCTCTGCCCGCTATGGCGACCTCGAAATTACCATTCCTTCCTACCCGGACCAGACCAATAAGAACACAGAAATCGCGACAGCACAAACAACGGAACAAGATGATATCGATCGCGTCGATGATGGAGTTAAGCTACATGCTCATTTCCTATGGAGCGGGGCGCTAGTGATCGCGGAGGCCGTGGAGAATGCAGATAGCCTTGAGACCAAGGGTATAGCAATGACCGATAACAATACCGATATCTGGAACGTGAAAGGGGAAACTGTCATGGAGCTTGGTGCCGGTGAGTTGATTTTCTTCACGCCCAGACCCAAAAACAGAGTCCTGGCCGGTCACAGCACGTGGAAATGAAAATGCAGCTCGTACCGTTTGGGAAGTTTGATGAACTGATAATTTTCATAAAGCTGCCGCCCTTCCCTCACTCGTCTGTGCTCTCGCAAATGCTTCCAGGGTCGTAGCTACCGACCACCCATTGTCGCCCGCACTTACAGGCACAATTGCTTATAATATGGACTGCAATCTACGCAATCGCCTGCCATCCCCATCAACAGACATCTCGATCCACCCACACGAATGGGGCGTATTGAACGACACATTCGCTCAGCAAAACAAGGGCAGATTTACTCGCATAATTGCCTCAGATTGTTTCTTCATGAGCCTGCAGCATCCAAATATCCTCCGTACCATGCGATGGTTTCTGGCGCCTGAGGGTAAAATATGGATTGCGAGCGGATTTCACACGGGTCGGGCGTGCGTTGCTAAGTTTTTCGAGAGGGCGGTTGAGAATGGATTTGAGATTGAGCGGATCTTTGAACGGGATTTGATTGAACGCGATCAGAATGGCAAGGAGATTAGGAGGGAGTGGCAGCCTGTGCGGATTGATGAGGGTCCTGAAAACCGGAGGAGATGGTGTGTAGTGGCAGTTTTGAAGTGGAAGGATTAGATTGTACATTGCATATAGACTGGTACAGAGACACGATATTCATAACTAATTCTAGAAGTATGATGATGACTTTATGAAATTAAGAATTGTTGGGTGTAAATCTCAAAATCCTATGTACACACTGTTGACCCGGTAAACTTGTATATGTATATAGCCATCATTTACAGTATGTATTATCCCCTCCCTTTGTAGGAAGGCCAACTAACCGAGCGGAATAACTTTTAGATCTCTAGGTGAAATCAATGTACGTTAAATGAGTAGGCTATGGAAACACTATTAAATCGGATTCTTATGTTCCTGATTGGGTTAGACAGGATGTACAATACATAGCGATTTGCGGTGTACGCCCAGTAATTATCTAAACTTATTTGGCTTGGCCGTAGATGCTTTACTGCATTTTGGTTGTTATTATCCAAATCTGTGTTCCAGCTCCAATGCATCATTTGCGATTTTCCGGCTAGAATAGTTCAGCTACAGCATAAAATTTATCACCAGTGGATCCAAACTGAAACCTGGATCACCAGCAGGCTATACAGGCATAAATAGTACAGGTCAAGACTGAGGAAGCATTGCTGGCAAGCCCGAACCCATTCAGCACCCGCGGTGCTTCCAGAAGCCTGCGTACGCCTTCGTACACCGTTGGTTCCACTGGTGGGCCATTTTTTTCTATATTTAACGAAATCGACTTGTGTTTCGATCTTGTTCTGCGACGGTTTATTTCGACCCACTCTGTATCGGAGCTAGACGGCTGTACGGATGTTTGAGATTCAATAATCATGATGCGACTGGGGGTTCGTACTACTTGTTTCACAAAATACGGATGGTAAGCTTTGATGTTCGCAACTCATTATAGTTTAATAGTCCACGGTAGGGATAGCGGGCAGATCCCAGTCTGGGGCGAACCAGAATAGCAGATTGTGTGTAGATCCTCATATGAATCAGGAACCAGCCGTCATCTAGACGTGATTGGAAGTATACTAGTGGTAGGGCTCTCTGCCCATTACTGAATATTGAGAGAGTACGGAATATGTAATTGCGATTGGGGTAGAACACATCAAGCCCCATCGTGGCTATGCTCTCGAATACTCCAGTACTTCCTTGGTACTTGCCGGCATGACCGATAACATCACCCACGGGCGGTGACCCACAGCGAAGACGGGGAGGCTGGGATATATGGACGTTGATTGGATAAGAAGCTTAAATTAGTGGATCCACTATTTACTAGCGATTTCCCCCTTGAATGACACTAAACCTGTGTAATCAAAATTTAGTATGATGTATTTGTGTATTAACGGTATTGACACGGAAACTCTTCCTCCCCCCAATTCGTTGTTGATTCCCTTTCTTCGAGTTCCTTCCCCTATCAACCTTCAGTCATTCGTTGATTTTCTTTCCTTCTGCAAGAGACTTCGGTCTCAATATGCATCCCACATTCTTTTGCTTCTAAATTGGTCTTTTTTTTGATTGATCTCATGCCACATTCCTTTCTTTCATTTCTACGTTGATCCTGAATTGCTGCCTTAAACCTTGTCGGTCTTCCCACATTCGCTTCTCCCTTCCCTTCAACCTTTTGGAAGATCTAACCAACCGTCCGTCGTCGCACCCTAAACAATGAGATCCTCATTGCTTGGGCCCGCGGCGGCTGGCCTGTCGACTCTATTGACACTTTTGCCGACCGCAAATGCCTTGTCATTCGACGCTATCTCACTCCCCGATTTGGACCTGTCTTCATTAGGCCGAGTCTCTATCAGTGGTAATTTCGATGGCGTCTCCCTGTACGAATATGAGGGCCAGTCTGAAGTCACTCTAACCAACGGCTCCTCCTCGATCCTCACGCCCTTGCCTAATGGAATTCTCACGAACCTTTCCACAGCCGACGCGCAGATTCAGGCCATGTGCTCCTTTACGAAGAAAGACGGAACGTTCGCCGGGATTTTTGTGGGTGGAAACTTCACAACACTGGGTGGTGTGGAATCGCCTGGTGCGGCCTTGTTCAACCCGAATTCTAGTACTATTACAGCCTTGCCAGGACTGAACGGCTCGGTGTCTGCTGTAGCGTGCGACCAGAGCACAAATCGCGTCTACGTGGGTGGAACCTTTGACCACAAGAACAGCTCGAACGCGATCGCCTGGAGTCCGGACAATGGCTGGACCGACCTTGCCTTTGAAGGACTCAATGGCCCCGTCAAATCGATTTTAAAGGCAGAAAATGGGCACATCATTTTCGGAGGAACTTTTGATGGAACCGGAAACTCGAACTCGTCTTCATCAAATTCGTCTAATTACGGCCCCCAGGTTCTGAATCTACAGAATGCGACAATCACTTCCGATGCTCAATCCTCTCTCAGCGGCTATGAAAGCCCTCGAAACATTATCTGCTCCACCAGCGGTAAGGCAGCCAAGGGTAAAACGTGGTTGCTTTACGACTATTCCCCCGGCTACTGGCGCGCAGAGCTTGGATTTACTGCCCGCCCAAGCAAGATTCGCCTTTACAACACCCATTTGGATGGACGTGGTACCAAGTCCTTCTTGTTTCGCGCTCTACCCGACGATGGAATCATGAACTTGACCTATACCGACACCTCGGGCAACAAGGCTTACTGTGACCAATTGTGTCCGCTTTCCAACAATGCCACCGAAAAGTATCGTGATTTTACCTTGGTCAACTCCGTAGGTATGACGGGCCTCCAGATTGAAATTTTGGATTGGTATGGCGAAGGTGCTGGATTGAACGGAATCGAGATTTTCCAAGAGGACATCTATTCCTACGCGAATGACAAGTTTAATGAGCCTACCTGTGCCGACATCAAATACCCCTCCAAGTCAATCCTGACAGGTACCTGGGACGTCGATTCAACCTATTTGTCTGCTCAAGTGACCGATGCCAACGACACTGACACTTCCGTTGTCTTCCAGCCTGATGTAAAGGAATCTGGAAAGTACGAGATTTATCTCTACACTCCTGGATGTTCTGACAGCGACACCTGCTCTTCCCGTGGTATGGCCAACGTCACAGTCACAGTGGCTAGTGGCACCGATGCCTCCAACCCATCCCCCACCACCATTTACCAAACAAATGACGACGACAAGTATGACGTCTTGTATTCTGGACATGTCGACAAAGCCAGCGATTCTTTCCGCCCTAGCGTTACTGTCAGACCGATCTCCGGTCAAGGGGATATCAATTTTGTAGCATGGCGTGTCAAATTCCTACCGCTGTTCAACACGACCAAGGCAGAAACTGGATCAAGCTCAGACTCGGACTCTGACTCGGATTCTGACTCTGATTCGGGAGATTTAAATGGACTGTATGATTACGATCCTACTTCGACGACTACGAGCGATGCCGACAAGTCCGATATCAACACGGCTGGAACCTCGCTTAAGAAGGATGCTTCGGTCTTGAGCTTGGCCGAATATGACGGCATTATTTACGCCGGTGGTAACTTTTCCGACAGCAGCATCAGCTATATTATGTCAATCACCGATGGCAATGCTACTGCAATGCCAGGCGGTGGCCTGAACGCAGAGGTCCAGACAATGGCTATCCTTGATAAGGTTTTGTACGTTGGAGGCAACTTCACGGACACTTCCGATGGGGGAGTCGATGGCCTGTACCATGTCGCGGCTTACTCCTTCTCGACAAAGAAGTGGTCTACTCTAGGTGCAGGACTGAACGGCCCTGTTTCGACAATTTATCCCATTCAACTGAACGTGTCTTCTTCCGTCAACGAGACTACACTTGCCGTCAGCGGTGATTTCAATGAGATCCGCGCATCCAATGGTGATTCCGCAGTTAGTGTTCCTGGCTTTGCCATTTGGCTTCCGTTGAACCAGACCTGGCTTCAGACCCTCAATGTCACCCAGATGGAGTTTGCTGGCCGGCTTTCTGCTGTTGCCACGGTGAACGAGACATCCATTCTTGCTGGCAGCCTGGCCACCGATGGATACACCGCCTCCGACGCGGTGTGGCTGCAGAGCTCTAATGACGATCTCAGTCTGCTTCCTTTGACTATGAACATCAACCAGACTCGATCAAGCACTGGATTGGTGACTGGTGTCTATGATACGGCTTCTAGTCGCAACCAGACCATTTTTGGTGGTCAGTTCAATGCCACCGGCACAAATGGCTCTACAATTTCGACCGTTGCCATTGTAAACGGAACCAATAACATCTACGGCCTTCCTCAAGGCTTAGACAGCAACTCGACCGTCCTCTCTATGACTACATACAACAACACCCTCTTCGCTGGTGGTCGTGTCACTGGTACCATCGATGGTTCGTCCGTGAATGGTTTCTTCACATATGACTTGACCGGCAACAAATTCCCATCTCAACCCTGGCAGTTGCATGGGTCCAATGTCTCGGTCAACGCTATTGCTGTTCGACCGGACTCATCCGTAGTCTATATTGGCGGTAATTTTGATACCGCTGGTTCATTGCCTTGCAAGACTGTCTGTGCTTTGGATTCATCGGATAACTCCTGGAGTTGGCCCGGCGTGAGTATCAGTGGTACTGCTCTTGCCCTTAGCTGGGCCAGTTCCCAGACCTTGTATGCCGCGGGTAACCTTACACTTTCGGGGAACCAGACTCTCGTCGCTACCTTTGACGTGAAGACTGAGGCCTGGACTGCCGTGTCTGGCGCATCGCAGTCCGAAATTCCTGGTGAGCTCACTGCATTTACACCTGCCAATGAAGATGTTTCGAAATTTTGGATTGCCGGCACATCGACCAACGGCTCTGCCTATTTCATGAACTATGACGGCTCCAAGTTCCAATCCCCCGGTAACCTGTTCTCCGAGGGCACCGTCATTCGTGGAATGGAAATCCTTCCTCTCAAGGAGAACCACAAATCGGTTTCGCTCCTCAACGATGATCAGACGCTTCTGGTGATGGGTCAGCTCATCATCCCCGACTTCGGCAATGCATCCGCCGCTCTGTACAACGGAACTACAGTCACCCCATTCATCCTTTCTTCGAGATATGATGGCGAAGCTGGAAGCATGTCACAGCTGTTCTCCGAGAACCAGAACCCCTATGACACCAATTGTGAGTAAACCCGTATAACCCCTTTATCCGATCCCTGCTGATCAGACTCTAGCGAGCCATCACTCGAATGGTATTGTGGTCCTGGTGGCGTTCTGTTGTGCACTAGGCTGCGTCTTCCTCATTGTCGCTGCCGGTGTGATCATGAACAAGATTCAGCGTCGCCGTCAAGGCTACTCTGCCGCCCCACAATCGTTTGGCACCGACCGGCCGTCTGAGATGCAGCGCGTCCCACCCGAATACCTCTTCAATTCCCTCGGGCAGCCGAACCCAACTGCCCCAGCCATTTAATGTTCTTCCCTGCACAAAATCTACCCTCACCGTATTATGTGAGACTAGTGTCTGTTTTTGTTTGCTCGCTTCTTCGGAAGTAACGTTGCTATACCCATCCTTCCTTAATGTTTGATTTGCTAGCGCCCCTTCTCTTCTCCTTCGCGCTGGTTTGATCCCGCGAATATTTTGTTTCGCTTTTTGTGGTTAAAATTGGCCTCATCCGACTCCTCGATTTACCTGTGCATATGTGTCACACCTGTATGTAACTTAGTGTGTCCGTCCTGGGGGCGTGGATAATACAACGGTTTACCTATACATGTTCATTTTTTAGTGTTGCCCTTGCCTTCTGACTTCTCAATTGCTTGAGATTAGCTTGGAAGAGTTCGAGTAACCACATGCAAGGCAGTCATTGGTGCGTATACGAATTTGAGCTTGAACCGGTCGGACTGAATAGTAATTTGTGTACCACCTTACTAGAGCTGAACTTGATATTGCTTTTGCCTGCATCTTGAACCAGCCCGGCCCCTGAACCAGCTTCTACACTTTCTGGCTACATCCGAGGAGACAATACCGCCCAGATCATAATTTATCTCACTGTAATGATGTTACCAGCCCAGATTTTAATACTACTGATCTTATCTTCCTATTGGTTGATATTCAGTTTTCGACGAAGACAAGTGAACATAATGCTGGTATTAGATAATCGTATGTATAGAGCATCGCGCTAATGCACCCTTAGCGTGTCTCCTCGGATGTGGCCAGACAGTGTAGATCAGATAATTTCAATTTGAATCATGAACAAGCCATGTTCATAATCTAAGACCAAGATCGCATAAGTTTTTGACTGGTGGAAAGGATGTTCCGCGCTAAGCCCCCACCCAACGCCGCTTTAGTGACCCGAAGCAGATCTGAGCACTGCAAGCGGCCGAGCGCATAACCTGCCCTAATAAACCTCAACCACATGCAGCGCTTGAACCTTTCATCCGTCATACGCTAGTGAAAGACGATGCCAAGCCTTTGCCATGTGACTGTCTGATAGATCTGTATGCGCAAGCCCGCCAATTAAAGAATTTCTGCCTTCACTTTTTTATGCCGAGGTCAGGTTTATTGGCCTGGGGGTTTGCGTGTTCCTATGCTCCGTATCAACATGAATTTGAAGCTATGACCATACGACATACTCTACCTGATGATGGTATACCAGATCTGATGGCGTGTGACTATCCAAGACGGCATCCCTGTTGATATGGGTATAGACGGTAGATGACCCCGCGCGTTCTTAGAGTTTTGCGGATGAGATTTCCCTTGTTTTCATAGGTTTCGGAGATATTTCCTTCCATATCAACGGGCGCTGGTTTCTGTGCATTTGTGCCTGATAACAGAGTACAGAGTAAATAGTAGCGGTGTGCCTGATATGATGAACTGTTTAGGAAACCGCATAGTAAACTACATACTCCGTATTCCCCACTCCGTAGTCAACAATTTGGAGCTCGCACTCAGACTCGGTTACTATCTACAATGAATGCCGTCGTCATAATCGCTTTTCCAGCCAGCAAATAAAAAACCTCTTGTCGCGCGTTGCCAAGAACTCAAAGACTGGTATTTTCTATTGCGGTCCACATGGTTAGACTCTAGATGGGGCCGTTATTGAACTTCAACATCTCCATCCCGGTCCCAGCCGATGTATTGATCCTTGGACATGGATCCTTTAAATTAATGTACGGAGTATTGTTTTTCATTATTCATGCATTGAGCCCGACACATTTCTCGTAGCCCGTACCTATCAAACCAACCGTGGATTATAGTCTGCCACAACCGTACTTCCCATCTCATGTCAAACTTTACGTACGCCACCCGTGAAAGCGGCGCGGTCAAGCATTCGGCCTCCCTTTCTTTCCCGATAATTTCGGGACCTTTAACATTGTTGTTAGATTTATTCGAAATTTTGTCAAAGATTTTTCCCAATTTTTGATTTTTGATTTTTTTTTGATTTTTTTTAATTTTCCCCCAACGGAACATCCAGGTACCCACGGCTGACACGTTAATTAAGCGAACGGCTAATAAGAAGAGAGTATCGGGAACAAGGTTCCGCTCCGCAGACCAATGACCAGTAAGCATCACGTAACACTGGAGAAGTGGATTTAGATGTGGGAAACGACCCATGTGAAATAATTCTTAACTACTAAGAGGAGTACTTTGTAAGTAGAGCCCCTCGCGAGGAGAGAGATCTCAAAAAACCACGTTGTATCGTGGGGGGAGGCATACCGAGATGAGATCACGGCATAAAACGCCTCCAACGTAATCCCGTAGGCCTAACGGAATCCCCGCGGGGAGTCAACTTGGGGAAAAAGAGGACATCGGGACCTATAAGATGGCTTAAAGGGAAAGCCGGGTGGGCCGTGATCATTTCCCCCGGCCGTCGGGCTTCGGAAACACGGTCATTATCGGGGGACAACAGTGAAATAGGCAACTGGGACGAAATTGATGATTGATTGGTTGATATTCGGTTGTACCTAACTGATTATGTGAGGTTTTTCGAGAGAAATTGAAAAACTCAGACCCTGGACCCACTCACCGCTTCCGGCGCAGCTTCTCTTTGTGGCAATTTTTAAAGTTGATCCTCCACCCGCTCCACAAGTCAATCCGTGTCCCCTCTCCCCACAAATGCAACTTTGTGGGCTAGTGAACTCTTGTGCCTGGATATTTCAGGCAAACATATTGGTGGCAAACACAAAACACAAAAGATAACAGCCACTATCTGCCTATATAGGTGGCGCCCAAATGTATGAACCATCGGTTGATCATCCCAAGAATCTATTCCATTTGTACATCCAAACCCAAGGTAGCGCCACATTCCCCTGGTCCCCCGAATGCGGCATCCACGTATGTGGCGCCCCCAAACCGAAAACTCAAAGCCGCTAGCCGCTTGGCCCCTCTTGGCAAATAGCGCATCTTGCGCATAAGGAAACTGAACTCTCAGCCGCTTATGCCTCTGATCCTTCCCGATGGGCTCGCGAGACTTGCCTGGGGAGCCCACCCTACGACGTCACCTTTTCCATACCTTTTCGCCCTTGGCGCTACGGTACCAACGTACCCATGTACCAGCGGTGGGCCGCGTGGGAATGGGTCCGACCTCTCAAATGGAAATATACAGAGTACATAAGGCGCCAGAAACCCCCCCATCCCCATAGTCCGAGCTTTCCTCTCTGTGTCGCTTTTGTCTTTCTTATCCTCCCTACAGTATATACGCTCTAGGTAAGAGGTCATCCATCATGTGGACAAGAACATCTGGCCTGCGAGGTCGCTACCTCCACTGGGCCATTACCTTTACTTCCGTTGTCGGTTTCTCTCTCTTCGGATATGATCAGGGTTTGATGTCCGGTATCATCTCGGGTACCGAATTCGACAATGAGTTCCCTCCTCTTGCTGGTGATGGTGCACACACCCAAGTCCTTCGTGGTGCTGTGACCTCCTGTTACGAACTTGGTTGCTTCTTCGGTGCCATCTTCACCCTCATGTACGGTGAGCGCATCGGCCGAACTCCTATCCTGGTTGGCGGTGGTATCCTCATGATCATCGGCACTGTCATCTCCGTTGCCTCGTTCGGTCCCCAATGGGGTCTGGGCCAATTTGTTATTGGTCGTGTCATTTCCGGTCTTGGAAACGGTGCCGATACCGCCACCATTCCTGTCTGGCAGTCCGAGTGCTCACACGCTCACAACCGTGGTTTCCTCGTCTGCTTCGAGGGTGCCATTATCGCCGTCGGTACCTTCATTGCCTACTGGCTCGATTTTGGTCTCTCCTACGTCGACTCCTCCGTCGCTTGGCGATTCCCCGTTGCCTTCCAGATTCTGTTTGCTATCCTGGTCAGCGTTGGTGCTCTGATGCTACCCGAGTCTCCTCGTTGGTTCATCATCCAGGGTAAGGAGAAGGAGGCCTGCGAGGTTCTGGCCGCTCTTCACGATAGTACCCCCGATGGCGAGGATGTGGTCACCGACATCGCCCTTATGAAGGCCGATCTTATGGCCATGAATGGTGCTAAGGCCGGCTGGAAGACTCTCTTCACCTTTGGCAAGACTCAGGAATTCCAGCGTATGATGATTGGTTGCTCTGGACAGTTCTTCCAGCAGTTCACTGGTTGCAATGCCGCTATTTACTACTCCACTCTGCTCTTCCAAAACGACTTGCACATGACTGGCAAGCTTCCCTTGATTCTAGGTGGTGTCTTTGCTACGGTTTACGCCCTGGCTACCATCCCCTCCTTCTTCATGGTTGAGCGGGTTGGTCGTCGCAATCTCTTCATGATTGGTTTCGCTGGTCAGGGTCTTTCTTTCATCATCACCATGGCCTGTCTGATTGACCCCACCACCTCCAACGCGAAGGGTGCCGTTGTCGGCATCTTCCTGTTTATCTGCTTCTTCGCCTTTACTACGCTGCCTCTGCCCTGGATCTACCCTCCCGAGATCAACCCTCTCCGCACCCGTACCATGGCTGCCTCGGCCTCGACCTGCACCAACTGGATTTGCAATTTCGCTGTCGTCATGTTCACCCCGGTGTTTTCATCCACCACAGGTTGGGGAATTTACCTCTTCTTCGCCCTGATTAACTTCATCGCCTTGCCCTTCGCCTACTTCTTCTACCCCGAGACCGCTGGCCGTGATCTGGAGGAGATTGACATTATCTTCGCTAAGGCTCACATCGAGGGCAAATGGCCATTCCAGGTTGCCCAGGAGCTGCCCAAGCTCACCCAGGAGCAGATCGCCGAGATGCAGCGCGAGCTGGGTCTGGACATTCCCGGCCACCACGTTGAGCGTGACAGCGAGAAGGCCGACATTGGCACGAGCAGCGAGAGTGAAGAGAAGAACATTCACTCCGAGTAATTGTCCCATGCGTAAATGAACGGGGCATGTACATTCGGGCCCACTTGCTTCTGCATTTCTATCCTGGAGACGAAAAGCATGAGGTTACGACCGCTCTTGATGATCTATAGAGTGCATTGATACTCATTGTTTATTATTTCCTATTCTTGCCATGTTCATGTCGCTATGTTGAGTGGTTAATCGCCACTTTTGTCAGATATTTCATTTATTTCGTTTCTAGATATCATCTCTGTCTTTTGTTAGATAGCCAGTTTTTATTCATGAATGCAACCGGCCCCACCAGCCAGTTCCACCGAATTTTACCTCCACATCGGATCATTTCCGTAAGAGTTTTCACATGTTTTAAGACTCTTTCCTCTTTATCCATTTTACCCGAGTCCCGCCCCAATACCCCCGTGGTACGACCAAACCAGAGCGCAATGGCCATGCAAAATAAGGCCGCCTCAAGCCACTGCCGTCAGTCCAGAGCTTAGTCAAACCACAAGGTTGACATGCCATGTGTTTGACCCCATTCACGATGGATCCCGGTCCACACGCGATCCAGGCTGGGCATACGTATGCGCCGTTTTAAAAACACAAATCAAATCAGTCCATGATCGACCATGGAAAACCTCCGAGAACCTGCACGATTACGGTGGATTCTTTCGGCATTCAGCCGTCATTCCAGGAAGGGCAGGTGGGCGGATTATCTTCGAAATTTATGTACGGGGCGCAGCAAGTGTTGTACTCCGTACTTTCCAATGTCTCGATGGTTTTAAGGGATGAAACATCTCCACCTAGCGGATTCATTAGAAAGTAGTAATATTAAAGATTCAATGTATCGTGATACAAATCGAAGTACGGCCGAGTAGTTATACAACAACTGGATACCAGGAAAGGCATATAGTCAACGCCACTATCTGGAATAAACCTACATCTACCTAGATAGCCACAACGTCATTCCTCTCTCGAAACTAGGCCAGAGGAGAAAGAATGATAAATGATAAACACGAGTAAGTTGCCAACATGGAGGAAATGTTCACCCGGACTGAGTTCTACGCTGAGATAAAGCGGCAACTGCCCCACAACGCAGCAGTGGAATAGGTATTTGGCATTTGATTCTTCAATTGTTTGTAGGAAACTATGAAAGGATTTTAAGAGATATGTTCTATGCGAGTGAGGTTGATTGATAAGGATTCCTGGCGGCAAGTCATGGCGGATTATACCCCAGGTACCTTTGTTTTGTGGCTGGACAGGAATAGGATACGGGGGAATACTTCTCAAAAATAGCGGTATTTGTCTCGATACACTCGGCTTTCAGTTCAAGAGGCGGATCGGATACTTTCAAAGATTGAAGCTAAAACGATTCATATGCTACTTGTGAAGCATGGATACCAAATACACCATAGCGAACAACTAACGCTCATATCCGAATAACAAGCATGATATGCATGCATGCTGATAACCTTTCTAAGACACCGAAAAGACATGAAGAGTCCACATATGCACGAGTCAAGGGTGAGGTCTGATATATGATGTCTGGAATCTAGATCAATCTGACTTGGACATCTCGACCCACTTGGGATCTACCTACTGCGAACAGGTAGTTATGTGGGTACCTGAGACAAGAATTCAGAAACAAATTTAGTGGGTCAAACCGATCCCATTCAAATTGGAACAATGTTTTCTACTATTATTACCTTGGAAGTATGGAAGTATGAAATGATCCGTAGAGGGGCTTAGCCCCAGGCTATGCTGGTCTGTGCGGTCGCAAAGAAGGCCGACACAGGACGATTGCAATGAATAGATATATTAATGAAATATCAAATACAATGGAGGAATGGGGTTATTAATATTAAAATTCAAAATCAAGTCTATGTAAACTGTCAAATGAACAAAATCGGGTCAAGTGTGTATTGTGGGGGTCGTGATCCCTGGGTCACCTGGTCTCCCCGCAAGTGAACTCCAGGTTTCGTTTTTTCTTCCGGGGTTTAAATCACGGATGGCCTAACCTCCACACATGCGCCTGCTACGCCATGCGCTCTAGAACTGGCTGGTAAGTCTCACCTGCTATATTTAATGCATTCTACTAACGCCACATAGCTTGACATGCCGGACTCGAAAGCTCAAATGTACCCCATCCCTGCGCGCCCTGACCGTCCCCCCGGCTAACTGGCTTGCAGGCGACGAACAAAAACCCAAATGCTCCCAATGTCGCAAGGGTGGTCGAGATTGCCGACCCAGCGAAGGTATCGTCTTTCGCCATCAGCAGAACGCGTCTATGAACAATGAGCCCGGAGGGTCGCCCGAAGGCCGTGGCAATCTTCAAGGGTTCTATTCGTACAAGAATACCTTCGATAAAGATAGTATTTGGCTGGATATTCCGAAGCACGGTAAGTTTGGAAAATTCCAATCCAGAGATTCTTTGTTGATTATAATTCCAGTCGTCTTCGTCGATAACTCTGACCCGTACGCCGATGACCTCGAAACCTCGCTAGCCGAATCTAGTGCCATGGCCTTGGCCGAGTCGCGCAACCAACGATGGGGTAGTGGGTCGAGGACAAGTGATGCAGAACAACATGGCCTGGAGGCTTTATCCGCGGTCGCAAGTCATGATCGCTTTGTATATTCTCCCCTAGACCATCCCTCCGTCTCCGACAGCCTCTCCTACCCTTCCCCATCTCGATCACGAGGCAGCGCGATGCCCCCTCCGTCGCCGTCCATGTCCTTGTCGGTCAGCAGTAATAATACCAACATCAACTTCCTCCTCAACCCCTCTCACTCTATGTCTCCGTCGATCGACTCCGCAACCCTCCACCCCGATCAGAGAAGTGCTCCCCTGCCATCAAGATCTGTTGCATCTCGAGTACTCGAACACCGAGTAGAAAGCAATTTTGAAACTGATTTCGAGGTGGCTTTCCTCTTGCGTCATTATTCAGAAGGGCCAGGCCTTTGGTATGGATATATTGAACTCTTGGATAATACTCCCATTAACTTTCCCTAGGATGGATTTGTTTGACTTAGGAACGTACTTCGCATCCTATGTCCCAGTGCGGGCAATATCGAACCCGCTTCTCAAATATGCTGCCTGCGCATATGCCGCAAAACAACTAGGTCGTGTCAAGGGTTCCAAAGCGAAGATGGGCGGGGTCTGCTTGCGACAAGCTGGTATGGAGGTATGGCCGGGCAACAATGATGATTTTATCTGGCACGGAGCCAAATATTATGAAAAGGCCATCCAACTGCTCATGAAAGAGCTCCAGCCTGATGCGGAGGGTCCGCCACCATTGAGCACACCGGAGGCTTTTGGGCAATGGCAGGCTTCCGAACTGTGCGAAGACACACATCATTCTCGTAAACGTCGCAGGCGAGTGTCGAATAGTCGGCTGTCGCGTGGCGTTCATTCCGATGAGGTGCTGGCAGCGACGGCCATCTTGTCGGTATATGAATTCCTGGATGCGACGGGCCCGGCGTGGAATCGACACTTGAGCGGCGTAAAATCATTGCTTGATGTAGCCGAGGTGGGGATTATGCCTCTGGAGTCACGTTCATCGGATGGAGACAGTCCATATCAGACAATGAGGAAGTCAGCCCTCTCGAAGGCTCGAAAGGCGGCATTTTGGAATTTTGCGCGACAGGACTATCTGGCTGCATGTGAGTGACTGGTGATGATCGATAGCGTGAACTCACTGACAACTGCAGTCATCAACGAGTGCCATACAAGGCTGAATACCGAAGACCTTGTACTTTGGACCGACGCAGGTCTGCGGCTAGACCACATGGGATTCGTGCGCCCGAGCAATACGGCAGTCACAGGGTATGCCGACGGGGACGATTTCATGAAAGAGGATCTTATCTGCAATGCCCTGGTATGGATCCTGTCAAAGATTGTCAATTTCATTAGTTCTGGGGACAATCTCGGACTGAACGACAACAACTCTGTCGATAGTGGACCTCTAGGGGTTTCCCAACAGGCCCTGCTTGAGCGGTGGTACCGGCTTGAAGCCGAACTGGATGCTTGGTACAGGGGCCTGCCAGATACCTTTGGAGCGTCCGCCAGGGTCGGACCCTCCCAACTATCGCATTGTTACTCACCCGAGGAAATTAAGGATCTCGCCAGTCTGCAGGAAGTGTGGTACAGTATTCCCATGTGCGCCTCGGCCATGCAACATTACCACATGGCGCGTATCCTGCTGTTGATCAATAAACCGCATGAATCTACTAGTCGGCGAAGCACGATCACTCTGCGACTCCAGTCGTATCGATCTATCGAAGCTGAAATCGGCTTTCACAGTCGAGAGATTGTGGGTATTGGCCTTTCCCGCCCAGAGGGCAGTGTACGCATCAACTCGCTGCAGCCTCTGTTCGTTAGCGGCCAGTGTTTGACGGACCCGCGCGAACGTCGAGTCAATATTCGGTTACTCCGAGCCATCGAGGCGGACTTGGGCTGGGCTACCGAGTACCGAGTCCAGCAGCTACTCAAAGAATGGAGCTGGGACGAGAGCTTCCTCCAGCCGGCGGGGACCTGAAAGGCGTGCATTCTTTGAATAACCAATATCTTTACATCATCGCATGCAACTCGAGGCATGAATTCCCTTCAAAGCGAACCGGCAACTTGAGTCCATGAGCATGCGAACCATATAATTCGCTTCAGATGGGCGTCAATATCGCCACCTGTACAGCGACAATCCAGCATTGTCTCAGACCATCGAACAGACCTGTTAGTTACAGGCGCTACAAGGGTCAAGACCCACCGCGAATCTGGGAAGAAAGCCCTGTGCAAGCAGGTCGCAAAACACAATCATAATATAGCATTATTATAGCCAGGCAGGATTCTTCTCAGAACCGCCTTCATAATTATATAAGAGTAAGAATGTACATATAGCTCTGAGAAAATTCCCCCTCGATTTCTGCCCAGATTTTGAGTCTGCAGCAGTCCTCGGACAAGTTTCCCTCTACACGATGTTGCATCATATCGGCAGGTTTAACCCAGCTCCCGAAAATAAAACGTCATTGTTCAGCTAAGCTACTTATTTTATTCTTATTTTCCCCCCCTTTCCTTATCTTCCCAGTTCCAAGGTTCCCTGTTATGATACATAACACTAAGCCCGTTTTACATCAATATAGCTCTGTTCCCCGCAGTAGCTTAGTCAAATCCCCACTAACTGACAGTGGAAGGTGGACCGAACCAAACTGGTTGAGCTCAAACCAATGCCAAGAAGTTGTCCGAAAAACCTCGGGATGCCAATATCGGATAGGCCGAATTATCATGAAGCTGGGGTAGGTATCGCGATAAAGTCTATGTTCTAGGCTCGGGATAGCATAATAAGACACCCCGTCCGGGCGATCTTCACCTCGGTCCTTCATCTGAACCGAACCAGACGGGAACTAAACTGGACTCGGCGGATAAAATTTGAGCACTTGGTAGTATTTTTGTTTGTAGAAAATTGTGGCACCATGATTTTTGAATCTGGTACCCTGATCATTGGCGCAAAATTCAGGCACTTATGAAAATTGCACCCGAACGCTACATATGCTATCCTAGGAGAGCGGAGGATGTCGGAGGCACGTGGTAGGTGGATACCCATTCAGATGTGGATGCGATGTAAGAATAGATCACAATCTTAGCCACTCATACAACCGACCTGTCTAGTCCTATGGCGTCACACTCATATTCCAGATCTTTCCTTTCAATTGAGACCAGATTGGAGCTGCGAATAACTTGTGTCGGATCTACAATGCAGAATGAGAGGCGTCTGGGTTACTGTCGATGATATTGGCTTGAAATATGAGAAACGATCGAGGGTTCTCATTTCGACCGTTGGGATATCTCTGTACCGAGCAAGATTCAAGGCGCGGAGGGCATCGAGGACTATTTATCATCCAAAATGTATGAAGGATGAGGATAAAGGAAGCACAAAAGCAGAAAAGAGAAATGAGGCTTCTCATCTAACTATTATAGTTGTGTTGCCATTTCTCTTAGGTGTCGAATTGCCCAATTTGAAAGACGCGGGGAACTCAATGTATCGGTTTCTGATCTTCTACAGTGGAAGAAGGTGTCATCTTGGAATGCCCAGGCACATAGAACTTCATACTGAGCCACCATCAACCATCCATGTCATGCTCGACATTTGAAATCAATTTCTCGTAGCGAGTCCTCCATCCAATCCTCTCCCTGTAGTCATCTGGTCAGCACTTACCTACCCAGCCCGAACGCTGAGACCGTCACATCCACGGCGCTTGCCTGTAAACCAAATCCAAAAAGTCAACAGTCAACTCGTCCGTAACCGGACGCAGTAGCTGGATTGCCAACGCGTGGGGGAGGCGAAACACGATACTCTAATCGTATTGGCAATTCAATCATTGGTGGTGGCGTGTTCATACCATTGCGAGAGTGAGACTAATTTCGGACGGAGTCTAGTGCGGTTACCCGTCAAGGGAAAAGAAGAGCAGCGGGATGACTGTGTGGATGCTGGACAGGGATTGGGGCAGTCGAGGCTGGATTGATGGTGCATGAATCGCAAGTTCTCGAATAACTAGCGAACTTGGCAGGTCGAAAGAGGGGTCCGATCGAGCAGGTGACTTTCTAACTGGGCTATGTAGTCTCCAGGGCATTGGACGATTGCACATGTGACCGGTCTTGTTTTGAAGCTAGTGAATGATTATTGGTCAATAAGCAAAGGTACTGCATGTTGTGACTGTTGGATGTTAATCGTATTCCACTTCCCCGCTAGATAAGCACGGGCTGAGATTCGGGGATTGGTAGGAGAGAAAGGGGTCCAACGATCGACAGATGTAAAAGGCAGACTGGACTGATCGAGTGTTATAGTCAAAAAGATCCGTGTGAGACATTATTGGTTGTATGTACAACGAATGTGGATGTCGGTCACGGTCGCAGACGAATTAACGTTGGTGATTGGACGGATTGGCGCGATGGGCCGGGAAGAAGAATCGGCCAAGAACAAATTGATTGTGTGAATCAGCACGAGACTGTGATTGAAGTAAGATGGTACAGCAGATACGAAAACCCGTACGAAAGACATGGATATTCTATGTGGAGAGTTCTCCGTAGGGAGAGTAACATCAACTCGGGGTATGCACTAGCCTATCCTAGTAAGCAGTCAGCAACCCCCTGGATCTAGATTTGACGCGACTACTCCGTACTAGTGGCTTGAGACCAAACAGAGCCATTATGTGAACCGGCCCGGTGAAGCCCCGGTAAGATCAAGACTGTAGCCCCTGAGTGATAACTGAAGTATGTAAACGTGGTTCATGCTAAGATCGACATGAACTAAATCTATTGGATCCATGGCTTTCACTTACGTCCCAAACATGGTACTAGTAAGTGCTGATCTTTTGGGAGTTCCAAACTTGTACGAGATGAACTGTATTTCCACAGTATTGTTCGGTATTAGTCCTGTATTCGTGTATTAAACTTTCCCCCTCAACGCCTCGACCATCGCTCGTGTGCATGACCCACTTGGGATCCACTCGGGTTTTTCTTGCATGTATATCGAGGGTTTCCCACTTCCTTTTCTCTCACACACTCCTTAGCGCAAAGCGCATTCTATCGCGCTGGCGCGTTTTGCTTTTCTTCTAGGCCTCATGAACTGGGCTTAACAACATGGTGGACTTGACTGGATACTGTCCAGGCATCTTCTTGCAAGAGAGCCTATTTCCCACGACTGGTGGATGTAAAGTCACCCCCCCAATCGGGTTTTGGACGTGATCTAAATCTAACTCTTCTACAGTCATTGCAGGCCGTTATTGCGAAGACGTATCCCTCGGAAATGATACTATATCATGCTGTCTGCCGTGCCCTCTCGCCAATTGGCGATATGCCGATAGTCAGTTACACCCACACTTGGTCTGAGTCATATTCTAACCAAACTCAGACATTGCGCAACGCGTCGAAGTTGCTAGCTGGATCAGTGTCGCCATTCTACCTCTATGTGTTTTCATCCTGATCTCATACGCCGTCCTTGCACCCAAATGGACCAATCGCCATTACTTGAGTATCTGCTTTACTCTGGGCATCTGCTGCATGGAGGCAAGTCTTATGGCAGGGTATTGTGAAAATATACTGACGGATTATAGATTGCCTTTATCATCCCCCTCGGCGCAAAACCTAACCAATGCTACAACGATATCACACCTAATGACATGTACTCTGATCTTTCCTGTGCCTTTTCAGGCTCGTTGTTACTCTTTGGGGGCTGGATGGTGGTTATCTGGAGTATGTATCCCGATATATCAAGCCAAAGCTCCGCTGACCCTGACAGGTTTCATCCGAACGATTGCATTTCATCTGCAAGTATGTTGGGAGGTCGTGCTGGGGCCAAAATTCATGTGGGGGGCCTTCCTCTGTGGATTTGGAATCCCTGCTATCGGCCTCGCCATCATGCTAAAGTTGACGGGTGTCTCCTACCGGTTTGGTGACATCTGTCACATAAATATCGAAAACGGACAGAAAGACTACTGGATCCCAATTATGACATTCGCCGCCGCCTCCCTGGTACTGCAGGTATCCACCATGGCCTACTGCATGCACATCTATCTGCGCTCGCTATTCGATAAGTCAGCATCGTCCTCAGAGAACAACTCTGGTCTCCCAACCTACAGCTCCAGTATCCGAACCGTCTCCGCCCGCCAGGCCTGGCGTCGCCTACAACGCGTAATACAGTTGCAATGGCGTGGAGTCACCTTGGTGCTGATCATCCTCGGCAACGTGATCTTCTTCGCAGTCGTTTTCATCAATTTGGACCGAGATATCAACCCCACCGCAGCCAATGTCAAAAAGGCCGCACCCTGGCTCCTCTGTCTAGCCTCCGGGGGCACTAGAGAGGAATGCAAGAGCCGTGCGTCAGGCATGGGACCCAACGAAGCTACCCTACTCGCAATGGTCTACCTACTATCTTTAGTTGGATTCTGGAACTTCATCCTATTCGCCCGCCCACTCATGTTCGCTGGCTGGCTCGACCTCTTCGGCCGCGGCTTCGACCACCGTCACGAGTTTATCTCGGTCGATGCCAACGATCGCTACGCTGGGAAGGGATTCGAGATGCTAACCACAACCGCCAAGACGCCGGAGCCATACACATACAACATGCGATCCCCCAGCCCCGCCCACATGGCCGGGCGGCGGAGCCCGATGGTTAGCCCCAGCCCAACGTTTGATCAAAACGTCCATTTCGGCCAAGAGGCGCAATACGTGCCCCCTGCTACGAGTTTCTCTGGCCCGCGGGCCCCTGGCTCGGCACACACTAGTCGCGACTGGGACCCTTCAGCAACATTTGCACGGAGTAACGCATGAAGGGGGCCAAATCCGCACTAGAGTTTGGAGATTCCCGAAGGGGACTAAGGGCGGGGCGAAAGACCAAGCGATGTTACTAAAACTCCCACTAAAAAGGTCTACAGTATTTTGCCCTACTTCACTTTGTTTTATGACCAATGGCGTTGATGTATCACCATTTACCTTACATATAATTCAACAAAATTACAGCTCAGCTCAAGTTCAAGTTCTAAGTTCAATTCTGCTGTCCCGTCCCGTCGAACACGGCATCAAGACCCGCAGTGGATCATAACCCAATCCTAAAGCCTCATCCAAAACGTTTCGTCAAGGCTAACACATTCACAGAAACGCCTAGAATTAGTATCCGTATCCGTATAGATGACCAAGACCAAAACCAAAACCAAAATGAAGACCAACCCCCACCAATCTAGACCATCACAAACCCCACTCCAGATGAAACAGGCCCGAGGTCTCGAGCCGACCATCCGAAAGAGGTTAAATCGCCCGTTCCTGCATATTCGCGGCCTCGTAAACGGGACCGTAAATTACGCACGCGCACTAGTTCCGCCACATTTGATAAGCGATGCAGGGGAACATCTCATTGATCGGCGGTTGTACTAGGGTGAGGCCATTGTTGCTACCGTATTCCTTTTTTGCAAGGATTAGATTCTAGAATGGCATTCTTTCTCCGGCAGGATTGCTGGTTGGGGTTAGGGGGTAAGGCTAGAAGGGGCTCATTGTTGGAGTTTATTAGATGATATACTCCGTAGATTAATTGTTATGCCATGTGGTGATGCGAGCCGAGGGATGGGATTGGGAGAGTTATTGGTGGTAATTGGTGGTAATTAGGATGAGATGGAATTGGAGTTGGAATAGTCTTGTATTCAATTCTCAAAATGTGACTATACTACCTAGGTGGTATAGTAGTGTTCCAGGGTTTGATGTCCTCGGTACCAGACTGTTCTTGTTATCCCCGCATGAAATACTGGTTCGACCAGACTTTACGTTCGTGAACCTGTCTCGAACCATTCGATCAATTCCTGCCCATCTGCCGAGAAACAGGACATTTGGAGGGGTCTAGATGAGCACCTAGTCAAAATTAATCTATATCGGCATATGATTTGACCACATGGTAGGACGATCTCGCGGCATCTAGGTATTAATGAAGTACCCCGCACAATTGATGAGGTATATATGGGGAAATCGGCCGGCTTTGACTTTCCTCATCTCCGTCGGATATTCCGTTCCAAATGTGGAGGTTAACTAAAACAGGTCCATGGTAGGCGTCGACTTGCCATTTCGATTTTAAGCTTTGGATACCGGCACGCGCCGAGGTTCATGTGATTCTTTAAGTTGTATTGAACTTTGTCTTTGTGTTCTAGAAAGAATACACTTCGACCATTACATAGTTATAGAACTTTATTAGAAAACCTTCTATTCTCATGGAGTAGTTACTACGTGGCCACATACCAAAGCCAGACTAGTACAACCTCCACCTATCAAGGCTTCCCACTCCAAGCCTCAATCAAAAACGAACCAATCGGCATAAACTTATAATCCGGCAGCAACCGATTCCACGCATCTGAAACATGGAGCTCATTGGCGTGAACAGCCAACAAAATCCCGGCGAGGATAACCCTCGACATAACCTCAAGATTCTCTCGTGGAATAGAAGGGTGGTCGGCTATCGGCATCCATGAAGTCTTCCATTCCCCGCTCGTGAAGTCTTGCGCTTGGACTTTTTCAATGGTAAAGGGCGTACCACCTATGCAGGGCATGATGGTCAGCGACAGACCATATACCATGGTCATGTTACGTACCCCGGACTTTCTCTCCAAGGGCGATCAATTCGCCTATTGTGATAACGTTCCCGCTGATACCACCGTCAACGGGCCATTCGCCTTCAAATTCGATGGCTCGGGCTACCACGTTGGCTAAATCTTCCACTGTAGTCAAGGTGAGGCATACATTCTCGCCTCCATCTACTACTATTGCTCGACGGTTTTGGTAGTCCCATGGCAAATCGATGAGTGGAAGGTGCTTGGCCGATGAATAGGGGCGAGTCAAGTAGTTGATGATAAATCCGGGCTGGAATAGACTGTACTCAAGAACCTATCAGATCAAGATCATTAGTTTCTGTTAGGGTGGGAACCCCATAAAACTTGCCTTCCTGTCTTTGTTTATCTCCTTGAGATATTCACGAGTCGTCTCTTTGTATGCATACCAACTCATATGTACAGTGCCAGCTGATGCCCACTCACTGGGTGCGAAGCGCTTGACACCAGCTTGAATCGCTGCATCGATGAGATTTTTCTGCTTCGGACTTGTGGGATCGTCTTGCTCAGTCACAAAGGACAGTACAGTGTGTACTCCTTGCAGGACCTGTTTCAGTTGCTGTATATCCAAATAGTCTGTCTTGATCCAAGTCACGCCTTGGATCCCTTCAGCTGGCGCATTCTAACGGGCAATTAGGTAAAACCGAACAGTTGAGCCTGTAATCCTTTACCCACCTTTCTGGATAGCAGCAGTATCTCATGCTTTTTAGTGGCAAGAAGAACATCGATAATTTCCTGCCCAACACCTGGTGGGGATTAGTGCTGGAAGTAAAGATTCCAATTTTCGGTAATATGTAAGACTTACCTCCAGAGCCTCCAGCAACTGCAATTTTGACCATTTTGCTTGAATTTTCCTGATTGTACTTGAGCAGGAGAAACTTTGGAAGTCGGTTTATGACACAAAGTTGCTGATTATTGAAATCGGTTAATGAAGACGAGATTAAGCAACTTTGGAAGGTGAGACTGGTTTAATGTTGGATTCTTTTGATCTTTGGTCGAGGCTTATGTATGTTGAGGTCCAGAGGCGAGATTCGGTCGAACCCATGAAAATAATTTGTAATCCACATGTGCATATCTCCGCATTCTTAACCAGAAATCAGCAGCAACTTCGAGAATACTTGGAAACTGTTCAAAGTTGTGCTGGTGGTTTGAAGGATGCGGAATTGTTCGACCGCCGAGCTCGGGCGAAGCACACCACCTACATAGCTGACCAATCAATATGTTTCGACCGAGATAGCTCGGCGATAACCAGGTCCTTCATCTCCCAAGCCAACAGACCAAGCCTGAAAAATGTACTATGTTCATTGCAGATGAAAGATGTCCGAAATGCCCCGAAATGATTTCCCCGCAGCCAAGCGGAGAAAGGTTCGCAAAGGCACACAAAGCTGCTGGGAGTGTAAGCGAAGGAAGGTCCGATGCACAGTTGCGTCTGAAAACACCATTTGCAATAATTGTCGACGAAGAGGAACTGCCTGCGTCAGTCAAGAACTCCCAGAAACCCCGGTCCCATCTGGTAACCAGGTAGACGCTCGACTTGGCCGGGTGGAGGAACTCATCGAGATATTAACTCAGAATACTGGCCCGAACCAACATCAAAGCTGTTACCCTGACCATGCAGCTTCTATGAACTCTTTGGCGCACGATGAAGGAAAGTCTAGGCGAAAGGCAGCACCGTCGATAAGAACCACAGCAGTTCGTTCTCTCCCAGACCCCGGTCTTGACTAATTGCTAATATCCACAGAACGCTCATAATGAAATGACAAATTTACCCCAAGAGCCTCCCTTAAATACTCCTCGAGGCTGGGGCGGACCCATGGGAAAATATGAGAAAGTGACTCGAGAACTCATCGCAGCGTGGCCTAGCCAAGATGATCTCGACATTATTTGCACCCTTCCAGGTGGTCCAACAATGCGGCTGATCGGTGACATATTTTCACAAAGCTCCAGTGTTTTGGGCGACATGTTATCACTCAAAGACGCGCTCAAGTTACCCCCACCAGGTTCTCATCCAATCCTAATTGCGCGTAAATTTTTCATGCTTGGAGCATTCATCCATGGTGTTCCACTGTCCAAGATGCACGAGCTGGGCAGGCTCGGTACTCTCTATCTTGACATAATGTCTCGAGTTGTCGATACAGCTATCAGACTTGTGACTACCAACGACGAGCTCATCTGCTCTGTCGAGGGAATAGAGTGCATAATGATGGAGGCTTTATACCAGAACCATTCCGGGAATCTTCATCGATCGTGGATGGCTGTGCACCGAGCTACCGCAGTGGCACAAATGATGGTCGTGAGCCGTGGTCTCGATTCACCTTCCCTGAAGTTTCTGGAGTCTGCTACCCGAGCAGTCTTCAACGCAGACCAGATCTGCTTTCGTCTAGTTCAGATGGATCGGTACCTCTCCATTATGTTAGGCCTGCCCCCAACGTCCCTGGAGGCAACATTTGCCACACCAAAAGCTCTGGAGGGATGTTCTCCCATGGATCGCCTGGAGCGAATTCACTGTCTCGTTGCCGAGCATATTCTTAGACGAACCGAGGCCGACCTAAACAACCTCAATGCAACCCATGAGGATGAAAAGCTTCTCCAAAAGATTGCTGCCGATATGCCTGCTCAGTGGTGGTTAACACCAAATTTCGCACCAAGTAATGATGACCCGGAGCTACTTGGCGATACAGTTCGTCTCGTGGACCAATTCGCCCATTACCACCTGCTGATCCGACTGCATCTACCATATATGCTCCGCGCCTCAGCCGACCACAGATATGACCATAGCAAGATCACAGCCGTCACAGCCAGCCGGGAGATTATCTCCCGATATCTAGCCTTTCGCACCTCAAGTCCCGTCCACTTCTATTGTCGCGGTGACGAGTGTCTCGCTTTCATAGCTATCATTGTATTATGCATCGCGCATATGGAATCTCGCAAAAAGTGTCAGCAATCTGCGGAAGCATCTACTTACAGCACTGTCTTCAATTTTCTTGCGCACAGTCGCCCCAGCGACCGCGCCATGATGGAGCGCACGCTCGAAATTATGAAATCAACTGCCAGCCATGGTCTTGATGGAATCACATTTAAACTTGCCCGGATAATCCACCATCTACTTGTAATCGAGGCAAGTGCCGACAGTGGTACCCTGTACAGCACAAGCTCCTCCAAGAGTGACGAGGGGGACCTCGAATTTGTTGGCAAGTTGACTGATGGCGGCAAGGCACTACATATCCATATTCCTTACTTTGGAAGGATCAATTTTGAGCGCCGGGTGGTTTTCGAAGATTCCATTGTCTCCATTTCTAATCAGATTGAGCAAGACTGTGCGTCCCTACCTCGTTCACCTTGCCCGTTCACATACCAAAGTGGGGATCAGCTTGCCATTGATAACCCACCACTGCAATTTCGACAATTGCCATCCCCAAATTCCAATGAACCCCCAGAATTTAACGGCGATTTACCGCCCGAGCAGGTATACGGACTAGTGGGTGCTCTGTTTGATAATTGGGATCTACAGGGTCTTGATCTAGCCCTCTTCGATAGCCTTTTCCGTGGAACGGAAGTTTTCAATAGGGAAGAATAGACATGGACCGAAAGTCTACGAGAGCAAAGTACCCTACGACAATAGTGTTGGTGAACCATCTGTAGATCTTGGATCTGATAAGTAGATATAATGAATCGCTGAAAAATAAGCTGATGCTGTATGAAACTGCTTCCTCCTCACAAACTTTACCAGCCCTTATTAGGAGTCCCTATAAAAATTATACCCAACGAGGTCTTTGATCAGCGGGCGAAAATACCATTTGTGCTCGACAACAGGTACTATGGCAGCGGCGATGCTATCGATCACGGCTGGATATAAATCACGAGAGGTAAGCTATTTTCTTGCTAGTTCACCAGAGACAAAGTAACTTTCAACCTTCAGAGGGCGATTCCATCTGGCTGCTAAATCTCTCGGACTATGGCCTAGCCAAGGGTATTTCCGATCCTTTTCCTGAGGATAACACGGATGAGCGATTCTACCTCTTGCCAAACCTTCATCAACTTCATTGACTGGTAAGTGGCAGAATGGTCTCTTCGATAAAGAATGACTATCTTGGTATTTCAAACAGAAATCTAACATTGAGTAACAATTTATAAGAATGTTGTTCCGCTACGCTTTCGTCAATATGAATCTCGACTTAGCAAACCCGTCAACGAATCAGAGACTATTATGGCGGACTCAAAAGAGCATGTTGACCATTGCTTTGAATATCTCCGCCTCTCGATCACATGCGGAGACTTCCTGTTCTGGAACCTGCCAGTCCACGGGATACACCACCGTAGCTGACAGCTGGCGGGTTGGGAGGGGGGTGGGTACATGAATGTATTGACTTTGATGCGTTACGTAAATGGCAGGCTGAGAAGAGACAAGACTCTTAAGATTCACTACATTAGTTCATATTTGTGTTACTGGAAAACAGTTGGATATTTCATTATATCTACCCCTCTATGATAATATGTATCGGACTTAAATGAATTCCATCAGACAAATTGGTTGCGGACAGCCTCACAAATATGCCGGCATCAATCGGCATTGAGCAACTCATCAAATATGAGTGACTCAGAGGAGGGGTATATCGACCGAAAAAGTGGACTCGATATCTTATCTTACCACTAGACCATTCCAGTATAGTTCAATATGTAAAATATGGACTCTGAGGAAGTGGGATTTTAGATAAATCACCTAAATGGCGGACCGTAATCTCTTGCTTCTTCAAAACATCGAACCAGAAAAATGACCGACTAGCAATATCGCTCACATATGTATGGTGCGTTTTTGATCTAGGGGTATTTCGCTCCAACCGAGTGGACGTGGTAAGTACTAGTTTAATACTGATACGTGTAATATGCACATTTGTTCCAAACCATAACGCTGATTCACTATATACTAAGTATACCCTATCCGGTAGAACATTAACCCGATACTTCTTTCACTTCTCTCCACGTATAAACTAACATTTCTCTCCATCTTAAACCTTCCACTTCAAGTATCAATAACTCAGTATACTTATTAAGTGGTGATTTGTGCTACGTGGTAACAAGTACCGGCGTGAATTTTGCTGCGGCTGATCAAGGTATTTACAGATGGTTTTTGGATGGTAAGATCATCTGCATAACTAGGGTGCGGGGAATGACCAAACCAGTAATAATCGTCCGAGCCGAGCCGCCATGATTAGACGATGATCTAGACGATGATCGGCTATAACAGGGGTATACTAGGGATTACGTGGCACTGAAAAAGGTTATCACGAAGTACGGAGTATAAATTCGGGAGATCATCCAATCGCCACTTTATTTTGAGATTGCGGCTATAGCTATCAGAAGTCGGACTTCCGACCCTTAGCCGGATAACAATTATGATTACACAATGAATATCCTAGACTTGGGCTGAGCCTTATCGTAGGCTAGGCTAACTGGTAGCCTCTCAAATACGCTGCTTATTGCAGGAATCTATTATACCTCCTGGCTCTGGATTTTCTCAAATTCACCACTATTACTACCAACCATTTATCGTTCACTATTCCTCGGCTACCACATAAACCATTGTGTGATTCAAGCAAATATGTCGTCTTCGTCTGCATTTACGGCTTCTCCCACGTTTTCGATTCCTAGTGAACGCCTCCATATCTCCTACTTCTTACCCGACTCCCCTGAACACTGTGCCTTCCTCGTCAAACTGTGGAATACTGAAGAGTTCATCAAATCAAGCGGCCGGACTGGCATTGATACGCCAGAGAAGGCCTCCAATTTCCTTCGCAACCGTGTCCACGCTGACTATGCCCGAAACAAATACGGCATCTTCGTGGTCTCGCTTAAGCCTTATGAGAATGCGCCTTTGTCTGAAAGTACCCCCATCGGTACCGTTTCGCTGATGAAAGGCGAGCCACCAAATTCCTATTTGGCACCCGATATTGGGTATGCAATTCTACCCGAGGAAACTGGAAAGGGATTTGCCACCGAAGCGGGAGTTGCATTACTGGAGTATGCGGGGAGAGAACTCGGGGTCAATTCGGCGTTTGGGTTCTGTGCTAGAGATGACGCCCACAGCGCGAGGGTGTTGGACAAGATCGGTTTCGAATATCGAGGAGAAAAGACGTTAAAGGTGTTTGGAGGGAAGGAAAGTGCGGTTTATGTTCTTCCTGGGATGAACCAAGATCTGGCGATGTATAACTTGGATGATTGAAAACATTTATACGCTGCTTTTATTTAAGCTAGCTGTATAATAGAAACAAAATTTCTAAATATATATTGATGAAGTGTGAAACCCTTCTAATAAATACCAATCCCTTGAAAAGTGCTAGTTCCGATTAGGAGTATGTGTGAAATTATGGCTCAGGCAGAAATATCTATAAAGTAAGGAAACGATCAGAACTATCCCTAGAATCCAAAGAATTCTATCGAGTAAATTCCATATCATACATCCAAAGGTGCAATTTCAAACACTGAGTTATCTTAAAAAAGTAAAAAGTTATAGGGAGGATCGAAATCAGATTCACCACTTGCAAATAGATATTCTTTCTCGAACCCTCTTTCGAAGAAAGTTACTCCCCCTGACTCCTTTTCCTGACAGTGTTTTAGTACAGTTGTAAATAATTGACAAAAATAGCTACTGTACTGGGCTCGTATGGCGTTCGGAGTTTCTAGAATGTTGATTCTGCAAATAAGGCAAACAAAAGGAGATCTCCCTAAACCGGTCACTAGGCTAGAGTTCGGATTTAAGTCTGTTAGCTACTGAACCCTAGAGTGTTCGTTTGAGTGGAGAGCATAATATGTAGATCAAGTGGATTAACTTCTTGCTTTCTGTGATGAAATGTATTAGCGACTAGCCTTTAGTACTGACCATCGTGAGTCCTAAAATTGACTAGTCTTACTACAATGATAACATAAAATATGTCATCCGAATATCCATCAAATTATGGAATTGAAGTGGGACAAGATGACGGTAGTATACACTTCCATCAGTCGCAAGGTAAGTTAGTCTCATTGGCAAAGAGCGCAACTGACGGCTATATACACCAGCCGCAGTTTTACCAAATGAAGTCTATCTATAAGATCTACGCCTGACCAGCCTTGATGATAAAGGTCGTATTGAAGAAATCAGTAGATGGCTGTTCAAGGTTCCTACCCCCAGAGTTTCCGTAGCACATATATCAACATATACCTTAGGCTCATCAGTGACACCATATTCTGGTTAGATCTCCTACACAGAGTCTTCTTTGGGTTGCCTAAGAGTTAATTACCCCCTATAGTAATTCAGATCTTTCAGTACTGCGCGTAGGAAGAAAGCAGACCAGATTATAAGCTTCTAAAAGGCTTCATTAGGTATATGAAAAATAGAAAGCCAAGGTGTATAATCTACTTATATATCATATAGAGGACGTAGTTTAAACTCTATATACTTAATAGCCCTTAGTCCTAAGGAAGAAGATAATATGAAGCTCTCTTATAGAGAGAAGGTAGGATCAAATTATACATATAATTTTTGTGATTGAATATTAGGAGATTTATATTAAATGCTATCCAGCCCAGTAGTATCAAGAAGCCTTTGCATTCGCATAACAGTAGAGGGAAACCTAATTGAATAGGGAAAACCTTGACCAAGACATATGAAAGCCCCTATCAGATCGGTCCAACCTCAATAAGTCTTCTCCAAATATTCCAACGCTAGGTACATCCCACACAAGGAGACGTTTACTAGAGTTTGTTAAAATGAATATATAAAGTCATCTCTCCAGTAGAGGGGTCCAAGCACTTACAAGCTATCCATATCCCATCTCCGTCAGCTTATATATACATGTATGCAAGTCATCTCTCCAGCAGAGGGGTCAAGCACTTACACCCTATCGATATCCCATCTCTGTTAGCCTCCAGGGTAATATATTCAAGTCATCTCTCCAGCAGAGGGGTCAAGCACTTACAAGCTATCCATAACCCATCTCCGTCAGCTTATATATACATGTATGCAAGTCATCTCTCCAGCAGAGGGGTCAAGCACTTACACCCTATCGATATCCCATCTCTGTTAGCCTCCAGGGTAATATATTCAAGTCATCTCTCCAGCAGAGGGGTCAAGCACTTACAACCTATCCATATTCCATCTCCATTAGCTTATATATCTCCAAATAATCTCTCCAGCAGAGGGGTCAAGCACTTACATCCTATCCACATCCCATCTCCATCAGCCTATATATCTCCAAAGGACCAAATCATCTCTCCAGCAGAGGGGTCGAGCACTTACATCCTATCCATATCCCATCTCCGTCAGCCTTTATACTGTATTCCCAAGTCATCTTTTCAGCAGAGGGGTCAAGCACTTACAAGCTATCCATATTCCATCTCCATTAGCTTATATATCTCTAAATAATCTCTCCAGCAGAGGGGTCAAGCACTTACAACCTGTCCATATTCCATCTCTGTTAGCCTCCAGGGTTATGTATTCAAGTCATCTCTCCAGCAGAGGGGTCAAGCACTTACAAGCCCATCCTATCCAGACACCATCTATATCAGCCTATACATCTCCAAAGGACCAAATCATCTGTCCAGCAGAGGGGTCGAGCACTTACATCCTATCGATATCCCATCTCCGTCAGCCTTTATACTGTATTCCCAAGTCATCTTTTCAGCAGAGGGGTCAAGCACTTACTTGTCTTTTTTCAACTTCGTTTCCACCTTGACTATTGGCTTGCAATGGTCCTGCTACCACAAAAGCGGCAAAAGCGACCGTAGAGAGAACTGCAAAGAACTTCATGTTTACGCGCGTTGTCTTTCGAAATCGGCTCGGAAAATAGGGTTGAGACCAAATTCAGGGCATTGCATGGGACAGTAGAGGGCTTCTATATGAAATAGGACAATCACCATAGCCACATACTTGAATAGTGCGGCTGAATAAAGCAAGGGCTACAAAATATGAGCTCTGCAGATCGATAACTCCTTTTTGCTCTCGTCGAATAAATATCCACATACCTGGGCGGCATTCCAGCTACGCTACAAAACAACTTTAACTAAGCAGAAGTAAATATTCTGCCTCAACAATCCTACCCCTTTATCTAATTCCGAAACATTGTTGATATGGAAATTAACAGCGATGTGGGAGATTAAAGGGGAGTGAAAAGTGGATGAGGAATAGGAAACAGCTAGAGAGTGGTAAATTGATAGTGAATATTAACGAACGCGCTGAATATGGATGCGTAGATAATAAATGTATTTAGGAGTTTATGTTTACATGGTATTTCTGGCATTTAATGTACTTCCCAAAAGTATGTCCTATCATGAATTGCCCATATGCGCACTTTTTGAAGGATATTAACCTCACCGCTCTATCAAGCCTCGCTAGTAAAATAATAGAATGAGTAGATGGAAACGTCGTTAGCAAGCTCAAGATGCAAGATTCTAGTATTTTGGTTAGAGAATTACATCTAATTGACGATATAGTACACACATGATGGTGTCTTTCAAAACAATTCAGGATTCAAAGCTAAGCTTAAGCCGGAAATGGATTAGTGTGTCTCAGACTGGGGTCCGAGATAGATTCTATATGAGCGAAGTGGTGAAACTGATTTGGATCCATCCTGTGCTATAAAATAAATATTATCTAGATATGATCAGGTTTCTGTCTAAAAAGCCATCCAATGTAAATTCTATATGGTGAAATCGAAAGTTGTTTCAATAGTTCTATTTCCAATGACGTGGTGATCTGCAATTCCTCCCACAATTGGACTCATGCCATGTCATGCTCCGGCGTACCATGATAGTATTCAAGGGCACATCATCTCCCAAGTCATCGGGCCGTGTCACTACTAGCTGAACCATCGGTTTTCCCAATAGCTCATCTGGAGGCCGAAAAGCCAACTTTGTAGATCCCCTTCTACCCGAGATCTTCACATCTGTTGGGATCTGGGAGCCTCTGGGAAGACTTGAGATTATTTCCAGCAACGGGTGAAGGGTTGGTACGCAAGCTGCGATTATCCCACTCGAACACTCAATCACAGTCCACATGGATGCATTGCCGAGCGTCCAGGAAATATCTGTGGGTTTGTATGTAAAGAGCGTGGCGAGACGATAGGCACTTGTAAAAACAACGCTAAAGATGGTCAGTCAGTTTCGTATCTTCATGATGCTGGATTCTAACGTACAAGATGCCCAGAAAGAAAACGGCAGCAATGGAGAGGCGGCGCGTAACGGTAGTGTGCATTTTCCACACAGCTCGTATTGGTAGCATTAGGATGGCGATATAGATGACAATATTGGGCACGGCATCTGCGAGAAATGAGGTTTTCGTGTCGGTGCATACTCCCGAGATCGATGTATCCCACGCCCTTTGGATAGGAGCGCATTGAATAACACTCATGCAAACAATGGCAATGATCCATCCAACAATCACTACTCCCAAAGTAATGGTGGCAACGCGAAACCCCCGGGTAGGAAAGATGCGAATATACATGAAAAGAACACAAATCTTGATGACGCCCACAGTGGTACAGTAGACACATTCATATGCTATCAACAACTATGATACGTTAGCTAGATCGGGAGATGGTGATCACAAACCCACTTTGGTAATCAGCACCAAACTTTGGGTTGAAAGAACGCTCGCATGTAGTCCCAAACCATACTGTATCACTGTGCACTATTAGATCCGAGTCCATGTGGGAGTCAATAAACCTACAGGTCAAACTGAGACCAGCATCCGCACATAGAAAAAACTGCACTGGGTTAGATACAAAGTATGTAGGAGCAATTCTAAATACTTACCAATGCTACCAGCATTGCATAGTCATCAATCCCAAGTCTACCTTTGCGGGACAGAAATCGTAAAGCAACAAAGACCGCGGCCAGCGCAGTCATGATAATAGTCACGGCCCGAAACTCCCATTGTCGAGATTCATCAATGAGGGACATTATTCCGAATCCGTCGGGACGTAAAATAAGATCAAAACATGTCAGGAAATAGATCAATAAAAGAGTGAAGACGAAGAGGATAAGAAAAAGCAAATCAAAACAAAACGAGCAGTCCTAGCGCAGGCGCCGTTGAACCCATTCGACATTAGTAGATCCCACTTTAAAAAGTCTTAGCAAGTGTCAGAAAGGAATCGGTCCCGAGGCTAGAAACAAAAGAAGAAAGTATTGAGCGAATAAGAGGTTGAGTAGAACAAAAGCCGTTGTACAGAGTGGATCAAGTGGGGATTAAGAGGGCGCCGTTTGCACCAACTAATCTAGACTGGGAAATGGACAAGATAGGGGTACATAAGTAACTAACTAGTTATGGTTGGACTAGACTCGATGCTTGTATGTGAGCCTGAGCTGTAAGGTTCCACGTTTCAGATAAATAGGGGAAGCATCATCCACATGAACAGTTCATCAAGCTTCAGCACTGACGTACTATAGATTGATCTCATATTGCTTCACATCTCGTTCCATTTAAAACACTATTGGAGTGTGGAATCAGGTGACCTCCGTTCGCTCCAGCTAGATTCCTCTCTCTCTCTCTCTCTCTCTCTCTCTCTCTCTTTCTCTCCTTCTAAACAGATCTTGACCATTTCGTCTGTTTCCCGCCTACCATTTAGCCCTTTCTTTCCCTGGGCGATAGCAAGATTCAGCTGTTGACGACATCTATTCGGACTATATGCATTGGTGCCTAGCTGCACGCCCAGAGCTACAGCATCACAGGATGTAATACCTACTTGTACCATCCTTGGGGACATATGACAAGTCATGGGTATACCGTATACGACGCTGCAAGGCTTTCCGAAGTGGCAACCAAAGTCCTACAGGTGGCCTTGTTGCTATTATTGGAAAACATGATTCATGGATTGATGGGTGGGGACCTTAGCAGATGTTCCGTAGATGTGTACTCGGTACTTAGTCCTTAATCGGAATATGTACCTTCCTGTTCTAACAAGACATGTAGCATTGGATTGTGGAAGTAGATTATCGAGATCGCATCAGGTAGCTACTAAGTCTAGGAGTTTGTGAAATTAAACTGCTGATCATATCTGATCTCTTTCAGTCCCGGGGCTAGAACTCTAGATATGCGGAATACGACACGAAATCGGGTTAGTTTTGCCCCTCGTGTGGAGAGCGAATGGGGATCGTCATCCGGGAATCCGAAATTGTGTTCTGCGTACTCGTGAGTGTTCCCCTTGGTGAGTTGGCTGTACCGTGATCGTCACTTGGTTCTTCTAATTTTGAAACCCTTTCCGAGATGGATGGCCATTTGTCAGTTTTGGGTTATGACCATGGAACGAGGTTGGGTGACAGGGGGATCCACTTGAAAGGGGGAAATTTGACGAAATTTCGAAGGAAAACAGATTTCCCAACCGAGATTAGAGGATTAGAGAAGAGAAAATGAGAAAAACAGAAAAACAGAAAACTAAGCCCCATCTCACCCGAACGTGCAAATAATATCTATTCAATCTCTAAATACTTGATATTTCCCTTCTTTTCTCCCCGAAACCTTGAAACCTTGAAACCGTGAGAATCCGTGGTTCAACTGGGTCTTGTGGCGCTTTTCCGTTTCAGGTTTGTATTCGTACCTGTCTTTGTCTTTTGTCTTTGTCTCATCTCTGACGTGAATCAGATCCTTATAGACTCTAGCCTTGCAACATCAGCCTTCGACCTCAGCCTTCATTCTCAGCCTCCAGCCTTTTCTCCACTCCAAAATGACTTAGTTCCGATCACGATTTTATACCCAACTGTCCCCGGCTATGCTGTAATTATCAGGCGCATAACTGCGGATCAAATTTTCGATACAAAGTCTGGACTTCTTATATATCGAACTGGGATCACGCTGTGATTCTCGCAGCTTTTCAAAATGCTCATCCCCAGCTATTTGGATACCGATGGGCGCAGTCCTGTTAGTCCCATAACTCCCACTTCCGACGAGGACTCGACAGATGGGTCCCACGACACAGAACCCTCACCGGAACATCCGATCGCTCAACTTCAAGGTCCCTTTGAGGAGTCGATTCGCGAAACCAATGATCGTTCCGCGAGTCAATGGATTGTCAATATCGATCCACAATCCCGTCGGCGCGATCTACTGGAGAATGATGAGTATGAGCGACTCTGTGGTCGCAAATGGCGCCAACGCTCCTCTGAACGGTGAGCATCCAGATAAGGGACATGAGTCAAGTGTGAGGGCTGACACGCTCAGATATCATCCATTTTGGAAGCTCATCTCGCAGATGGTCTTTGGAGTCCATCTGCTGGCGAGGCGACTCGCCAAATCAGAGCCCCAGGTTATGAAGATCCTGCAAACCCATGTTGATGAAATGGATGGCTTTCTGCAGAGGACGACAGAGGATTTTCTGATCATTCACATGGATGTCCGCACGAGGATTCAATATCTGAGTCTTCCCCTAGGGAACTTACATTTGTTCGATCAGATGCTCGAGGATCGCAATTTTCGCCTCTCATTGATCGCCTACCACGATCAGATTGAGCATGCCATTGACCGGTTTACACTTGCCATCACTGATACCATCCGGGATTTGCTCAAAGGGAAAGAAGCAATCAGTGTTCTGTGGCACTACCTCCTCCAACTATCAGAAGAAGGCTGCTTCGAATCCCACAGCCTTAAAGCATTCTACCAAGCCATGATGGACAACCTAGAAGGCTGGCTCGAAGCCTTCTCCAAGCTCCGCCGTCGCGGCATGGCCCTCCAAAAGGCCCTCGCCCAACTCGCTTTAGCAGTCACCGAGATGCAACACCGAGTCGGCGTAGCAAGCAGGAAAGAAGTGCGCTCAATAAAGCCCCTTAAACCCACTCGCAATCGATCCGTTCGAAAGCTCTTCTCCCCCCTGCCCTCCGAAAAACCGCTCCCCGCCGACCCCCTACTGAAACCAAAGAACTCAAAGGGCGAGGAGGGAACAGGTAGAAAGGGCAATGTGGGTCGCACTACCAATGCTACAAAGCGAGAAAGTAACATACCCAGGGCCCTCAGTCGCGCAAAATCGTGTAGTGCCCTGGCCATGGACTCCAGTTCCATTTCCACTTCTCCCCCACCACCAGTCCCTCGTCCAAGAACAGCAAGCAGATTGAGCAGAAGACTATCCAAGCCCTTCCTCCCAAAAAGATCGCTTAGTGAAGGCGAAAAGGCTGATACTACGCAGAATCGCCCCGCTACGGCTCCAGACCGGACCCTGAAATCCCGCAGTGTCTCCATGGAACAGCTTAAAGCGCTATGGACAAACACTGGTCGTCCCCGAACCCAGCAATCCATAAACCATCCCCCTCCACCCCCATTACCCCAATCTCCACCCCTATCACCATCTCAAAGCCCTAAACAAGACCGCACAGAACGAGAAGAAAAAGAGAGAGAGAAAGAGAAAGAGAAAGAGAAACAAAAAGAAAAAGAAACTTACGACACAATGAAAGAACAAGTTTCCCAATTCCTCAAAACCGACCGCGTCGTCGAAGCCTGGGACGCCATGACAAAATCAGCAACATGCAGCCGGACCCTAAAATCCGCCAAAGACTGGCCCTGCAGTATCTTCCGTGCAAAATCGCCTAACGCCTGGCGCGCACGCTCAGATCTATCAGACGCACCGGACGAAAAACAGATGTCCTGGGTCCCAGATGAGGTACTGAATACGTACACGTTCAAGCAAAGACCTGAGATGTCGCCGCGCATTCATGTACTTTCCGTCCAGATGGCGCTGGATGAGGAGATGAGTGGCACTGTCAATGTGCAAATGAGTGGGGGTGGAGGGGATGAGATTTCAGATTGTGATTCTGGGTCGATTATTACGGCGCTTCCGGCTTTGCCGCCTACTCCTACGACTACTACTTCTGCTACGATTGAGTCTGTGGCGGGGGAGTATAGGGCTAGGGCTGTGGAGTGTGCGCGGGGTTGACATTGAGATATGTATATGTGGATGTCAGCTTCGATTTTGGTGACGGCTGGTTCCGTCATTCTAATCTTTATACCATTTCTGCAATCCTTGGCGATTGCCTTTGTTTATACCCATAATTCTTGACATGCATTTCTTATACTTCCAGAACCAGAAGCGAATCATCTCTCGATTCTGAAGGACAATCAACTAGTCGTACAAAATAATTGAATTCGAACTGGGACTAAAAATATCTAGAATTCATTTTTTAGACCCACGGCCGAGCCTAAATCCGCATACTCGCGCCTAAGCAGTAAACGCCCAGAAAATGACCAACAGCATGGACACAGTTCATAATACGTAGCCCATGGAAACACAAAGATCAAGGAATGAAGACAGACAACTATTTGCAGCGCTTCTCTACAATGTTCGCGCCGTGCTCATCGTATTCCTTCTTGGAGATCCACATCTGGTGGAAAGTACCCAGACTGGCCAGGATACTTCCTCCGATCCAGGAGCCGAAACGGCGCTCGGCAGTGTTACCGGGAGCCGTCAGACGAACGCGCGGACCGGGGAACAGAGCCATTAGTTCATGGCTCAGACGGTCGCCGAAGCCGTAGAGCAGACTGGAGGCGCCGGTGACGACGACGTTGCCTAGCAGGTGGGGGCGGAGGTCCACGTCCACACCGCTCAGGGATGCCTTGATCAGCTCAGGGAGAGTCTGGGCGGGGGTGGGTGGAGGGAAAGGAGAGTCGGGATCAGGGATGTGAGCTTTAGCATCGAATAAGGACTCCACGACACGGAACCGGTCGGAGCCAAAGACCTGGTTGTATCCGTCGGGGAACTCGAACGGACGGCCGGGGGATGTGCGAGCGGCGTCTTCGTTGGAAACACCGTTGGGACCGGTGGCGGAGAGTCTGTTAGGTCCGGGCCAGGTCTGGACGACACACTCCTTGAACTCGGCGAGGGTGCGCTCTTCCAGAAGGGCGCGGTAGGACGCATCTGGTGCCTTGTCGGCAGCGAAGGTCTTGAATTGGACCTGGGGTTCCTGGCCAGCCTCGACGGGGCTCTTGGAGCTGATCAGGTAGTGCGGCGTGATAGTAATGGGTTGCGGAGAGTTTCTCTTGAACAGTGCGCGGATCTGGGATGAAATATAATCTCCACCTAGCGGGGAGTGCTGCACACCTCGCTTGAGGATCATGCCATCGTGAACCGGGGTGATGGAGATATTCGAAGCGCCAATGTCCACCACGAGAGCAGAGGCTTTACCAGAAGCAAAACTGTAGGGAATTAGCAAGCCGCGCTGGGTATTGATGATCATCTGTGAGATACATACGATGCAAGCACACCAGTCCGTGCCAAGTAGAAAGCTGGGGTGCCCCATTTCTCCATGGCAATCTCAATGGTCTTCTCGCGTGCCTTGACCGGGTTCCATCCAGGCTCCGTCATCAACAATGGGCTGTCCGCCAAAGGCTTCTCTTCCGACTCCACCTCCATCTCTGTGGGCAGCTCCTCACTGGGGATATCGTTCAGTCCATTCTGGAATGGATTGCCTGCTTTCGCGCCTGTGAGTCGCGAAGTGAACGAATACTCCCATACCTTCTCTGCCATGTCCCAATCCTCAACAATGCCATCTCTGCCGATCGGGTTGTGGATGGAAAGACCAGGGCGCGGGGTAACAAAGATGTCATCTCCGTAAATGAACTTCTCTTGGCCATCGGCGTTGTACTTGCCGTAATACGTTGGAACTAGTGATTTGGGGGCATCTTCACCAGCGAAGCCAGCGCGGATGGTCGAATAGCCCGGGTCGAGAACAATGGCTGAGACTTCATCTGAGAGTGACATAAGTTAGCATCTGGTTTGGGATTTGTCGATATTCAGGCCCTGTTAGGAAGATCGGGCGCATCGCGCAAGGCAACGTACCTCCACCATATTCGGCAGCTTGGGGCGGATTGGAGGGGTTCATGGCGATAGCGCAAAAAGACAAAGCAGCCCAAAAGGAATTGTTCAGACCAAGGGGTTAGATGGCCTGGAAACCACGCGCGCAGAAGACAAGGGAGGGCAGGGGAAGAAGCGGTCTTTTCGGTGCGGGAGCAGCTTTGGCGGAGAGAGAACCGATTGGGTCCGCTTGGCACTACATGACCTCACCTACAGTGCAAGCTTTCATTCTTTTCCTTTCATCACCAACTCTATTCACCACTAAAATGGATGAAGCGGACACCGCACCTGAATTACTCTTTCGGCCTTCGAAGCGACGCAAGTTTATCCCACGACGCGCAAATGATACAGACTCTGTTGAGGCCGACACTCCAAGCAGAAATGACAACCAAACGCCAGAAGCTCTGTCCACAGGGGACGAAGATCAGACCGCACAGCCTACAAATGTCGTTCGTCTACGGCGCCCTCATCAAGCTCGAAAAGGAGGCATAGGCTTCTCAGCCACATCACGATCCAAGAACGGCAATCGTCAGACAGCTTTGGCATCTGCGGAGGAAATAGAGGCGGACAGAATCCAGGCTATGGCTGACCGGTTCACGACATATACTGGCCAGTCGGAGGACGTGGACAAGCACATGTATGATGCCTTATTTTGCGCGGCGCAGCCCGATCAATACCCGACTAACAAGATAAGGATGGCCTATATAGATTCCGAGATGGCTAAGCGATCCCAACGCAACCCACTACTAGACAATTCTGAAGCCTCTCAATCGGCTGAAACACACAATGCGAGCGAAGCGTCAATACCTGATCAGCAGCGCGCGCCTGCCTCGCTGGGCAAGTTACAAGAAATCGACCTTGGTCAGGAGACTACAATGCAGAACATTGCGCGTACCGAAGCTGCCCGGAGACGGATTGCGGGTGACAAGGAGTCTCCAAACTCTGATGAGCCTGAACGGCCTGGCCGTTCTGGCGCCGATAAAGTATGGCGCAACCGCAAGCAACGGACCAGCGCTGACATCGAACGCGACCGCCTTGTGGAACAGGTGATGCGTGAAAGCAGACGTAAGTAACCAAGTCCCTCTGTTTACCGCCTCTGCTAACTCTCTCAGTGGAAATTTACGATGAACCAGAGGACGAAGGGGTTGGGGATGATCAAGACGCGGATGATCGCATTGCCGAGAAGTTCCGTCTAGACTTCATGGATGCGATCCAATCCCGACGACGGCTTCGGCCAACCCGGACCACGACCGAGAAGACTGAAGGACCCAAGGGACCTAAGTTGGGTGGAAGTCGCAGTGCGAGGGCAGCTATGCGAGAAATGCAAAGCAAAGGGCAGAAATGATCCGTTATTGGCAGCTGTCATGACACATACAAAGTTTGAGACATCTCACAATAGATTGTCCAGACAGCATGTAGAAATATTAAGAATACTACGGTGATACCCTAGGGATGACAGAGAGCCTTGTTTTGGAAAGTGATATAATGCAGGTCCACATCTGAGAGTATTTTTGGAAGATCAACATTGATTTAATAAGCTTGAATACGAGCACTTGGTATTCTCGGGGTAGAACAAATGTAAACCTTGGAAGCTTGGAAGGAAAGACGTGGTGAGTTTATGAAGCGAATGTCCACAGTTGTTTATCTCGACAAAAGTAGTGAATTAAGGCTGAACGTACTGTAGAAATGATATTGAAGAATCAAGTAACATTAAATTATGTCCACCGTACAGAGTAATGGACTCAGGAAATTAGCGGCATTTATATTAAATTCCAGTCGACCAAACGGTTAGCCTCCACAATAAGCGCCACATCAGTTTAAGGATGAGGCTGGCGCTTGGCTCATGTCTCAGGTTGATAGGTCTTTCTGTGCAGGATTTCCCACTTGTCTCCGAGTCTCCGTGTCTCCGTGTATTCCGTCCTCCGTAGACAAAGATTTTCGTTTACGCGCAATCATGTCAAAATCTAGATCTTGAAAGATCCACAGCCTAGAACCGAGTCGATGCGCAGATCGACACGTAACTTGAACTCGAATGTGGCGAGACCAATTTCTGCATTTGACGTATGGATGGGATACGTTGTAGGGCACACAAATATGAAGAGAATGTTTCAAAGTGGGCTTTGCCTTGCGTAGGAGGTTTTATTGTGGCGGCGGGCTTGGGCCCATTATACTCTTTTAGCTCTTTAAGTCAACCATGGTTGAGTCCACTTATCTATTCAACTTTGACTTCATTATTGAGTAAATAATCACATTATCAACAAACCACAACTCTACGGCGTTAACAGGTCTGACTCAATTCTTAAAATGATGGACTTGAATAAACCCGAAGAAATGATTCGATGCAAAGAATAAGTTGGGCGTCAAAAAAGAACGAATGAAAAGGGAAGAAAATGGGGGGGAAAGGGGGGAAAGTCTAGACTCTGAAACGGGCTAGAGCCAATCATGTGGGTTCAGGGGGTTCGAATTCATCTCCTCTAGGGAGAAACTTGAGACTTTCTACTCCGTAAACCATGAAGGGGCTCTGATTCACTTCCCAGACTCCCTTCTTCCACTCTCTTTAACCTCGATCTTTAATTGTCACTCTCTCTAACCCCTGTCGCTTTCCCCGTTTATCGCTAGGTTGATCCTGCGATATTCTTGCGCCCATTGATCGCCATTCTTTAACCGATCTCATAATTCACCATCGGCGATTTTCTTCATGCTTACGTCTTAACTCGATCTTTCGTTATATACTCTGGTTCTGGGACCACAATGCGATCCCTCCTTTGGGCCCTGTTGGGTCTCGGCATCGTGCCTAATGTGCTGGCTGCCGACACTCTCAGCACCAAGGGATTTGACCTCTGCTTGACCGACTCAAGCATCGATATCACCAATTTGGAAATCACCTATAGTCGCTCAACAAGAGCACTCGTCTACGAACTGGCTGGTACCAGCTCGGAAGAACAAACAGTCACCGCCGAACTGACCGTGACAGCCTACGGCACTCAAATCTACAGCGAATCTTTTAATCCCTGCGGCGATCAGTTCCACGTAGCTGCCCTCTGCCCAGGTGAGTCTGCAGCAGATCTTCTGAATAGATGACCGTCGACAGTAACCTAACTTGTGTGCTAGTGCCATCCGGCGACTTCTCCGCTCAAGGCACCTACACCGTCTCCGAAAGCTACGCGTCCCAAATCCCCTCCATTGTCTTCAACATTCCCGACCTCGACGGCCAGGCCAAACTTGTCTTGAAATCGTCTTCCGGTGGAGAACTTGCGTGTGTTCAGTCTTCATTGACGAATGGGAAATCAACAAGCCTCAAGGCCGTGTCATGGGCGTCGGCAGGTATCGCAGCGGGCGCCCTTGCTTTCAGTGGTGTCTCTGCTGTCAGTGCGGTTGGCGCACACCCGGGTGCCTCCACTTCCAGCCCTGGATTTGGAGACGTGATGGGTTGGTTCCATAGCATGGCCACCAATGGCATGCTTAGTGTCAGCTACCCCACTGTCTACTCTAGTTTCACCAGGAACTTTGCCTGGAGTACCGGCCTTGTTACCTGGGATGGCCTGCAGGAATCGATTGACAATTTCCGAAAAGCTACCGGCGGCAACCTTACCGACAACAGTGTTTCCTATCTGGGTAGCATATCCAGTACGAATTCCTCGTCCACGAAGCGTAGCTTGGACATGATGCGCCGCTCGGTGAAGCTGGTCGCTCGATCTGACTCTAATGACACCAGCGACAGCACGGTGAGCGGGATGAAGGCCTTTGCCGAGGAATTGATGATTCCGTCAGCCAACGTTTTCATGACGGTGCTGTTGATCTTTGCGATTGTGGTCGGTGTTGTCATTGTTGGAATCTTGCTCTTCAAGGTTATCTTGGAGTTGTGGGCTCTCTATGGCACTTTCCCCCAGAAGCTTACCAACTTCCGGAAGGACTATTGGGGAATTATGGCCCGGACTATCACCAACATGATTCTTATTCTGTACAGCATCTGGGTGATGTACTGTGTCTACCAGCTCAAGAACGGTGACTCGTGGGCTGCCAAATTGTTAGCCGCCGTGACTTTGGTTGTCTTTACATCCGTCCTAGCCTTTTTTGCAGTTCGCATTTTCTTAATGGCCCGCAAGTACAAGAAGTTGGAAGGAGATACTGCGAGTCTCTACGACGACAAGGATACTTGGCGCAAGTACAGTCTCTTCTACGACAATCTCAAGAAAGATTTCTGGTGGCTCTTTGTGCCCGTCATCATTTACTCTTTGGTCAAGGGCTGTATCATTGCCGGTGCACAGGGCCATGGACTGGTCCAAAGTGCCGGCCAATTGGTATGTGAGGTTCTGTTGTTGGGTCTTGTAGTATGGAACCGCCCCTACGCCCGGAAATCAACCACAGGAATCCAAATCACTATCCAAGTCGTGCGGGTCTTGTCAGTCGTTTGCGTGTTGGTCTTTGTCGATGAGCTGGGACTCTCTCAGACCACCAAGACTGTAACTGGCATCGTCCTCATCGTCATCCAGTCTCTCCTGACTGGCCTCCTCGCCATCCTGATCGTCGTCAATGCAGTCATCGCCATGTTCCGCGAGAACGTTCACGAAAAGCGCAGAAAGGAGGCAGAGAAGGCAAACCGTGACCTCGATGACCTAACTCCCTTGGACGCCCGCGATTCACTCCTGATTGATCACCCACCAAGAAGGGATTTCTCCGCAGTGAGCAAGTTCAACTTCAATGGTCCCTACGAGTCTTACCGTGATAACCCACCACGGCCCGACTCCGCTGGTAGCAAGGAGCGCCTGGTGTATGCCGACTACGGTGTCGCGCATGACCGCAGTTACAGCCAAGAATCCCACCATGGTCGCCGAAGCCCATCTCTTGAGGGCCGTCATCCGACTACTGCTGGGTATGGCATGGCATTGTAGGCCTGCGCTCCGAAGTCATGATTCAGAAGCTTTTCCCTTTCCTCTTTTCTCTCTTCCTCTTTCCACCTTTCTAACGCCTGACGGGTTCTTTGCTTTCTTTCACCCGGACGGTTTCTTTGATCCTTTTCGCTTAGCGTGTTCGATTAGGGGATGATTATTCTCGCCTTCAGATGCCTGTGGACATCACCTTCCTCACTACATATCCTCGACCTTCTCTTGTCTCTTATACTCCATCTTGGACTTTGACCTTCCTTATATCCAGCGTCTTTCCTTGTATTTCGCAATCTTCTTGTTCTTATTACAGCCTGGTGAAAAATTTGCTCTTTCTTGCATGTGTACATGTTCATAGATTGCTATCAACTATCAACACCTTCAGATCTCACTCCCTCACTCAAAGTTAGAAATCCCTAAAACATCCTACCTCTCTTCCTAATATTAGTATTTACAGAATCCAAGTTACCAGGATGGAAGTTTAATTGAATATTTGGCATTTGAGTGCTCGCGAACATACACAAGATTGAGAACACCACCATGTCCCAATGGGATTGATCATTTTGAGAGAAAAACAAACAAGAAAAGAATGAAACCTCCCCGGAGCCACATCCCATTAGACTCGTTCGCAGAAAAGAGCCATTGATTCCGAACATGTAGCTGGTGGAGATTTACAAGATGGTAAAGAGTCACAACGACCATCCATCCCAAACCATTAAAGATTACGTTAACGGGAATAAGGGTGGAAGCCGCGGTGTCCTTGTCCTCCTCGGCCACCGCCACGGTAGTTTGCACCGGGCTTACCGGCGTTTCGCGGTCCTGTAGGGGCGTTGGCGGGAGCAGCACTTTGGACCTGGGAACCCGGTCCTCCATCTAAAGAAGTTAGCATGGAGATGAAAAAGAGGTATTGCGTATTCGGCAGTACATACCTTGTCCACCGGGGTTGTTGGGCTGGGGCACTTCGTCGTACATGCCTTCCCACGAAGTTGGACCGCCCTGCTGGTAAGGAGAGAAAGCGCGGTTCTCCATGGTGCGGCGGACCTGCTGTTGCTCGTACTTCTGCTGTTCAAAGGCGATCTGCTCCTGGGCGTTGTAGCCGGGTCCGCCAGGCTGGCGGTAAGCGGCATTGGGGCCCGGGCTGGCACCTCCGTTACCAGCAGCTGGAGCCGCTTGTGCTTGGCCCTGGTTCTGCATCTGTTGCATCATGGCGGGGTTCATCATGTTAGGCATCGGGGAGTGGGAGGGGGCTGGGCTTTGAGGGTTGGGGCTCATGTTGCCCTGTGGCTGCTGGGCCTTCATCTGCTGCATTTGTTGCATCTGTTGCATTTGCTGGAGCATGGCAGGGTTCATGCCACCCATGCCCATGGCACCGGGCATTCCCTGGGGCTGGCCCTGGCCTGCCATAGCCATCTGCTGTTGCATCATGGCAAAGTATTGCTGCATGCGTTGCCAGTACTGTGCCATCATCTGAGGTGTCATTCCACCGGCCATGCCTTGCTGACCACCTTGCTGGGGGGCACTTTCGCTTCCATGGCTCATGTTGTCACGATAACCTCCTCCGTCTCGGCCACCTCGGCGACCTCCTCGATCTTCGTCACGCAGATTACCGCGGGGCTGGGCTTTCTTCACTTCGATGGGCTTACCCAAGATTTCAAGGGGGCGGGAAAGGGCATTCTCCACCGCGGTTTCGCTGTCGAATGTCACGAAGCCGAAGCCACGGGGGCGACCAGTGTCCTTGTCGATCATAAGGGTCGCATCCACGACGCGTCCAAATTGCATGAAGAATTGCTTGAAGTCTTGTTCTGTCGCTTCTTGACTGACACCGCCGACGAAGATCTTGCTGGTCTTTTCTTGCTCATCACGGGGAATGGCACGCTTGGGGTCGATCTAGCAAAGTATTGTAAGTGGCTTATTCGAGTATTTTTCCTGTCAAGGAATTCTTACAATCTTGCCATCCAGGTAGTGTTCCTTCACCATAACGGTGTTCACAGTCTTAGGGTCACGGAAAGTCAGGAAACCAAAACCACGAGAGCGACCTGTGGCGCTATCCCGCATTACAGTGCACTCCTGAACATCTCCAAATTGCGAGAAATAATCACGCAGAGATTCTGTGGAAAGTTAGACTGAAAATTTCCATGCATTTCTGTCCATAAGCAAGATACATACGATCTGTAGTCTCCCAGTTCAAACCACCGATGAACATTTTGCTAACCATAATGAATTAGTATCAACCAAAGTACTTAATCGCGCAAGTATCAAGGTCATATATGACCAGCAAAAATCAGGGCGAAAGATCCATGGGTGGATATGGGCTCTGGCTAAGGAGCTGGTGGCTCTCAGCTGCTATTCACGAATACAGCTAAATGCGAAACTGCATGGGTCCACGGCAGATAGTGGATAGTCGATATACGGAAACCGCACAGACACGCAAAACCCAAGTTTCCTGGTTTACACGAGCTTGGATCCCGAGATCAACCTTGTTCCTCCTCTTTTGTTTTGGCTTCACGTTCTGGAGCAAGATGAAAGGCCGAAGGCGAGAAATTCGGGCGAAATAAGTGAATTGTCACTGTCTCTCCTCTCCATGGGAGAAGATCTGTCTGTCTAACAGTCCCAAGCTAGCTCGGGGTTGATGAACTTCCATCTGACAGCGTTGCTACTTCTTGCTCTGCTCTATCAACGTATATCGATAAGAAGCTATATAGTATCCGCTGTACTATATATAGTCGCTCGCAAAGAAGCTTGCTGGAGACCGCTTTCTTGTCAAAGCTTCTCCGGTGCGCCCAGATTTCCTCTGTTCAAGGGATCCCGGATTTGTTTCTCCCTCTTTCTCTGATGTTGCTTCTGTCTGGTGTCTCGAGTTTCCAAGAATGACGCAGAAAAGGTTGTAGAGACGAGAGCGGCGAAGAGTGAAGTTCTTCAAGAGGTATTCCCAATATTGCAAGGTGGATATAGCGCCAGTCAATCACGCCCCGATCGTAATTGTAATCGCCACTCTTTTCTCACTGAGCTGGCATCTGAGCAAATCACGTCCCAATCCCCCAGACCCCAGAGTCGCATTTGCGCCGTGAATAGTAACGAGTGCCACCCAGGTAGCCAATGAAGATAGCCAGATACACAACCCAGGAATAATCAAAACAAAAAGGGACCAGCAGGGATATGGACTTACCCATCTTCTTTGATGCCCGTTCCGTGAGACTCATTCTCTGCGGGGGCAGGTGCTGCGGGGGCAGCGTAAGCGCTCTGAGAGCCGTTCTGGTAATCCCCACCATAACTCTGCTGCGAATGAGACTGTGTCGCATATGTGTCTACTGGCGAAGGATCATAGGTTTGCGGGGTTGACTCCGCGGCAGGTGGTGCAGGAACTGCTGGAGCGGGTTCTGCAGGCTTGGGCGCCTCTACCGCAGAAGTAGTGCGGTTTGTCGATTCGTCGGCATCGTAGCTGAGAAAGACATGACACGTCAGTTTCATCTCAAAAGGGATATTCGAGTAAGCTTACAGATCAGCGAAAAGATCCTCTTCCAATCCCTCCGGGTCGGCCATGGTGCAGAGAGTTTGCGGGACTGAAATAAGTAGGAGATGGGGCAATGGGAGAAGTGAAAGTAAAAAACACAATCGTAAAGTGTGAAGAAGAAGAAAATACACGAGAAAATGGTGAAATGATCGGGAGAGAAATAATGAACAAAGTTGAACCTTGGAAGGGAGGAAAGCGGAGGACGTGGCTTACATACGCACGGCCCGTTTGACCTTGAAACTAAACGTTTCACTTATGACTACGAGATTGACCTTCAACACCTCAGTGTTCACATTTTCTTCTCTGATTCTGTTGTTTCAGAAACACTTCACCTTATCGGGCCCTTGAATGACCCGCAATGCCTTACTGAGTTCGTACAGAGACGTTGGAGGAGATAACAACACCGTCGCTGGGGCGCCCCGCATTCAACCCTCCCCTCAAAAGCGCGCGCACTATTCATCACCTCGGTAGTAACCATGACAAACAAGAAGGGGCAGCAGGTAAGTCTTCCAAAGCTTGAACTCACATGATAATCTCAATGGGTAAAATACTGATTATATCACTCCAGGAAATGGTCCAGGTTGGTGCGTATTTCCCGTCGCAAGCTTCAGGGTCCATAGCTAACATAGCTTCCCCGATGGTTAACAGGTAACTCCGAGTATGTCGATAACCCCCTTGCTCCATATACCGACATGAACATTGGCTGACAGTCATTGAAGACGTGCAGATTCTCCTTTCTGGTCAAATAGGACCGCATCGTTGAACCAATCGTCTCCGAAGAGCTATGGTCAGAACACGGTGGTTGGCGCTTCCTACTCCCATGCAAATCTTATGCAGTCAGTACCTTGTATTCTGGAAAAGTCCCAATGGATCGGCATTGGAGTTATGCTGACAGATCATGGACAGAGGCACATCATCCCACCCTCGCCCCAGGACGCCCCCGAAACCCTCCGCCACCAATGCGCCCTCGCATTTGGCTCACCGATCTGGAAACGTCGCCTCTCCTCCAAGAGAACCATACCCAATCATGGCTGACGGAGTACATGAATGGAGTCGGGATCCAACCGAAGAAGATGACGATGACGATGACGATGATGAAATGGTGTATGATGATGACGAGGATGAATTTGGGCTTCCAAGTCTTGCAAGTATGAGACGGAAGAAGACGCCTTCCATGAAAACCAAGAAAAATGATAGCGGGGGACTTATGGGAGGAAAACCTGGCTCCCTTGGCTTTGGGCTTTCGGCCAACAATCGACAACGGGCAAACAGCTCAGATATCGCCGAAGAACGCGGCACTCCCATGTACCCAACGGCGCGTAAGAGTGATGAAAAGATCCTTCGACCGCAGTATAAGGATATTCTGCAAGGTTAGAATGCTTGCCATCGATTATCAGCAGAGGACTAACGCGAGAGCCAGATCCCGCAAATGCTTTGAATCTCATCAGTCACACCACACCCCCCACCAGCGCATCCCCCAAAGAAAGGGAGATTCATTCAAGTCGCATTTCCCGAATCAATAAGTTCAAACGCATTCTTCAGGCTAGCACTGTGTCTCTTACTGAACTCCGAGATCTGGCATGGTCTGGAGTGCCCGAGGAGGTTCGGCCGATGACTTGGCAACTTTTACTCGGCTATCTGCCCCCGAATAGTGAACGACGCATTTCGACACTGGAGAGAAAGCGCAAAGAGTATTTGGATGGAGTTCGGCAGGCCTTTGAACGAGGCAGCGGCGCTGCCTCAAACCCCCCTGCTTCAAGCACCGGACGGGGTAGGGGACTGGATGAGGCAGTTTGGCATCAGATCAGTATCGATGTCCCGCGTACGAGCCCTCATATTCCACTTTATGGATACGAAGCTACTCAGCGGTCTTTGGAGCGTATTTTATATGTGTGGGCCATTCGCCATCCGGCCAGTGGTTATGTCCAGGGCATCAACGACCTGGTAACACCATTTTGGCAAGTCTTCCTGGGAGTTTACATTACAGATCTTAATGTGGAAGAGGGCATGGATCCCGGCCAATTACCTCGAAGTGTCTTAGATGCCGTGGAGGCTGATACATTCTGGTGCCTGACAAAGCTTTTGGACGGAATTCAAGACAACTATATCTACGCGCAGCCCGGTATTCACAGACAAGTTCGAGCGTTGCGCGACTTAACCAAACGAATTGATTCCGCTCTTGCTAAGCATCTTGAGCAAGAGGGTGTTGAGTTTATGCAGTTTAGTTTCCGGTGGATGAACTGCTTGCTCATGCGGGAAATGAGCATCAAGAACACGATACGCATGTGGGATACGTATATGGTATGTCTCTTGGGACTATATGATCTCTTGATGATGCTAACGAATAATACAGGCCGAGGAGCAGGGCTTCTCACGATTTCATCTGTACGTGTGTGCCGCATTTTTAGTTAAATGGACGGACCAATTGGTGAAGATGGACTTCCAGGTATGTCACAGTCCCACCATCAAGAAGTAAATTTTCTAATCATCATATAGGAGGTTATGATGTTTCTGCAAGCATTGCCCACCAAGGGTTGGACTGAGAAAGATATCGAGCTTTTATTGAGCGAGGCATTCATCTGGCAAAGCCTTTTTCAGGATTCCGCTGCTCATCTTCGGCCTTCTGGTGACGCGCCTCCTGAAAATGGTATCTTTTATTGATAGTAATCATAATTCATCATTTTATTCGGGACTGTCCCAAGGGGGACTTGGTCCTGATCAGTTAAAGTGGATTCCCTTCTGGTTGAAGGCCCACAGCATTTTCAAAAATTCGTTCTCATCACACATTCTTGCGCGCTTATCAGCGAGACCAGTGTCATCCTCCAGAACCTGGCGCACCTTTTCACGCACCAACTCCGAAACCTTTCCTCGCTTCTTCCGCGAGGTCCTGTTCTTGAGCGCTTGTTCGAGGCGAGCATTAGTCTCCTGTTTGAAGAAATCAGGGACGTCATCGTCGTCGTCCATTTCCATGACCTCCTCTTCGGCGTCTTCCATCTCTTCTTCTTGGCCCATATCCATTGCATCGCCGTCGGCATCCTCAGCGGGACCATCTTCCACCGGGATATCATTCTGAGCACACCAGGTCCGGTAGTTCGCTTCCAGCATGTTGACGATGCTAGTAGTTCCGAGGAAACTGGCACGCAATGTCTTGTTCTTTCGGACGAATGCAATGCGCAACATTCCGTCCCATTCCTCATAGTTGACCTGTGGCCGCGGAACCTTGGGGACCATGCGAATTACGCTGGACTCGACCAGGGGTGGAGGTTTGAAGTTGTTCTTGCCAACCTTCATAATGTGATCGATCTTTGCCCACATCTGTGCGTTGACGGAAAGTCGACTGTAAAGCTTGTCTCCGGGTTTGGCGAACAGACGCAGCGCGAATTCACGCTGGAACCTAAGCTCAGAAATGCATATTAGTATATAGCAAATTGAAAAGGACGCTAGTTCACGACAAGATTGCCACCGTTGGTAAACATACATGAGAATGCAAACCCGAGGAGCGGGCAATGTAGCCAAAAGCTTGAATGTGAGAGGGGATGAAATCTATGTGAATGGTTAGCTACACCCGGTATCTTCTGTTGGTGTGCCAATGTGTTTATACCTGGTAGGGTGTGTTGCTAATGCAGACATCGAAGTATGGGAGTTCGGTCTTCATCACGTCTCCGAGGATCACCTCGAGACGCTTCTGCGCCGGAGTGCCCTGGAAACGCTTGGTAACTTCTGCCGCCATGCGAGGATCCAATTCCACAGCGATGACCTTCTTGGCATGGTCGAGAATCTTGGTTGTCAAGTTACCAGTACCGGGACCGATTTCAAGCACGACATCACTCTGCTTGAGTTCCGCCTTGAGGACAATTCTATGGAATAGATACTTAGTGGGCGTATATACACAGCTTCGTACATAGACTTGACTTACTGCTCTGCAATACCAGGGTTTTTCAAAACGTGCTGACCGATATCTGTGTTCATCTTGAAGATACTGTGGGCCGCCGAGGTTTTTGCAGCTGCATCGCTTTGCGCATTGTTGCGCTTCTTTGGTTTGATAGCCTTAGGCATTTTCCCTCGATGGCAGATATACTGCCTGTGAATTCTTTCGTATTAAAAAGGAATCTCAACGTGCGAGACTTGGTGTTTTCATGAGACAAGACGAGGTGGGCAACTTTTTTTCTTTTGCGATAAGATTGTCGGGATCGGATCTACTTTTCTACGAAACCCGCTTTACAACTATTGTCTCCAATTCACTTCGAGCTCGCTGTGTTCATCATGGCGTCCGGACGCAAGGATTTTCTTAGCCAGCAGGCACCGGAGAATTATGTCGCTGGTCTGGGTCGTGGTGCGACCGGCTTCACCACGCGCTCTGACCTGGGACCTGCGCGCGAAGGCCCAACACCCGAACAGATCCAAGCCGCTCTGACGAAACGAGCTCAGCTTCTGGGAGCTGCTGCACCGACTGCGTATGGAAGTCAGTCACGCGAAAAGGGAGGCAAGGATGAAAAGGAAGAGGAGGAAGATGAGCGTTTTCAGGATCCCGAAAACGACACCGGTCTATTTGCCTACGGACAGTTTGACCAGGAAGATGATGAGGCAGATCGCATCTATCAAGAGGTAGATGAGAAGATGGACAGACGTCGGAAGATTCGAAGGTTAGTCACACTCCCCATACCCCCTGCAAGTTCGTCTTGTTCATCGGGCCAAGCCCCGGTTGTTTGGATAGAATACCGACTTGAATCGTTCACCACCTACAGGGAAGCTCGAGAGCAACAAGAACGCGAAGAGTACGAACGAAAGAACCCTAAAATCCAGCAACAATTTGCCGATCTAAAGCGATCCCTCGCTGCGGTTTCCGAAGAGGATTGGTCCAATTTGCCCGAGGTTGGTGACCTGACTGGCAAGAACCGACGAGCCAAGCAGAACCTACGACAACGATTTTACGCCGTTCCGGATAGCGTCATCGCGGGCGCTCGAGATGCTGGGCAATTCGATACGACTATTGCCGATGATGGAGCTCCAGCCGGCGACGAGGATGGCGCAGACGGGACTATGACGAATTTCGCGGACATCGGTGCTGCGCGTGATAAGGTTTTGAAAGTGAGACTGGATCAGGCTGCACTTGGATCAAGTGCCGAAAGTTCTAGCTCCGGAAGTGCGACCAGTATCGACCCCAAGGGCTATCTCACCAGCCTGACACAGTCGGAAATGAAAGCTGGAGAGCTTGAAGTTGGCGATATCAAACGAGTTCGTGTGCTGCTGGAATCTGTCACCAAGACTAACCCGAAACATGCCCCTGGATGGATTGCGCTAGCGCGTCTTGAGGAGCTTGCGGGCCGGATTGTTGCAGCCAGGAATATCATCGCGAAGGGCTGTGAACTCTGTCCGAAAAGCGAAGACGCTTGGCTGGAAAACATTCGACTTAATGAAGGCCACAATGCCAAGGTCATTGCTGCAAACGCCATTAAGAACAATGACCACTCTACTAGGTTGTGGACTGAGGCCATGAAGCTTGAAACAGATACTCGGGCCAAGAAGAATGTGCTGAGACAAGCTATTCTTCACATTCCCCAGTCTGTTCAGATCTGGAAAGAAGCCGTCAACCTGGAGGAGGACCCGGCGGATGCACGTCTTCTGTTAGCCAAGGCCGTCGAAATGATTCCCTTGTCAGTGGAGTTATGGCTGGCTCTTGCTCGATTGGAGACACCAGAGAATGCGCAGAAGGTTCTGAATGCGGCACGTAAGGCCGTTCCCACGAGCCACGAAATTTGGATTGCTGCAGCTCGTCTTCAAGAACAAATGGGTACCTTCGAAAAGGTGAATGTCATGAAGCGTGCCATCCAGTCGCTGGCTCGCGAGAACGCAATGCTGAAGCGAGAGGAATGGATCGCGGAGGCGGAACGATGCGAAGAAGAAGGTGCCATTCTCACCTGCGGAGCTATTGTGCACGAGACTCTTGGATGGGGCCTAGACGAAGATGATGACCGCAAGGACATCTGGATGGACGATGCCAAGTCTAGCATTGCGCGCGGCAAGTACGAAACCGCGCGAGCCATTTACGCTTACGCATTGCGTGTATTTATCAACCGCCGCTCAATCTGGATCGCAGCAGCGGACCTGGAGCGCAATCATGGTGATAAAGAATCTCTGTGGCAGGTCCTGGAGAAAGCCGTCGAGGCGTGTCCTCAGAGCGAGGAACTCTGGTTGCAGCTTGCTAAAGAAAAGTGGCAGTCTGGAGAAATCGACGACGCTCGCCGAGTCCTCGGCCGTGCCTTCAACCAGAACCCTAACAACGAAGACATTTGGCTGGCAGCCGTCAAGCTCGAAGCAGATGCCAAACAAACCGACCAAGCAAGAGAGCTACTGACCACTGCTCGCCGGGAAGCCGGCACAGATCGCGTGTGGATTAAGAGTGTTGCTTTCGAGCGACAACTGGGCAACATCGACGATGCCCTGGATCTCGTCAATCAAGGATTGCAGCTCTACCCCAAGGCTGACAAGCTTTGGATGATGAAGGGCCAGATCTACGAGGCGCAAAACAAATTCCCACAAGCCCGAGAGGCATACGGCACAGGTACCCGTGCTTGCAGCAAATCCGTGGCGCTGTGGCTACTTGCTTCTCGACTGGAGGAGAAGGCCGGCGCCGTTGTCCGTGCCCGTTCTGTTCTTGACCGTGCTCGTTTAGCTGTTCCCAAGAGCGCCGAGCTCTGGACAGAGAGTGTTCGTGTAGAACGACGCGCAAACAACCTTGGACAAGCAAAAGTTCTTATGGCCAAGGCATTGCAGGAGGTCCCGACTTCTGGGCTGCTTTGGAGCGAGAGTATCTGGCATCTCGAGCCCCGTGCTCAGCGCAAGGCTCGTAGCTTGGAAGCTATTAAGAAGGTGGACAATGACCCGATTCTGTTTATCACCGTGGCTCGCATTTTCTGGGGTGAGCGACGATTGGAGAAAGCGATGACCTGGTTCGAAAAGGCCATTGTCTCCGATAGTGACTATGGTGATGGTTGGGCTTGGTACTACAAGTTCTTGATGCAGCACGGTACAGAGGTTAGTTATGCAACGTTGTGCTCTTTCTATCAGCGACTAATGTTTGTTTCAGGAAAAACGATCCGACGTCGTGTCCAAGTGTGTCTCAACCGAACCCAAACACGGCGAGGTGTGGCAGTCTATATCCAAGGATCCAGTTAATGCCCACAAATCGACGGATGAGATATTGAAGATGGTTGCTAATACAATCAATTGAGCTTTGCGTTTATGATGTACCACCATGCGGCGTTCTGGGACACTACTACAATGAAGAAATGCATATTTCAATCGTGAATCAAATTCATATATGGGTATAGAACAAGCTTGACTTCTCTACAATCAGTAGAGGCCATCGCCATCGTTTCTGCATTTGTAGTTTTGTGAAAGAAATAATCCCCTTGACGATTGCGTCCACCTTGTCCATAGAAAAGGCTGATACTGTACATTGCAGGCTCGCACCGCCCACGGGGGGTGAAGAGCGAAAGACAAAAAAACGCAAGGATGACATAGTCGAGGCTGGCGTCACGACACATCCTCAATAAACTCCAGAACCGGATGCAAATAAAAGGGGAGCCACGCGGTGGCTCGCCGTAAGTCCCAGACGCCGTGATCCTCCCACCGCCCAAGACCGAGAATCAACAAGAAAAGAAAGCATATAATGTGGCAGCGTGGTATCAAAACAGGAAGGATAACCAGATGTAATATAGGGGAGTCGGGGGTATCATCTTCATGCAGCCATAGACAAGCACTCGTCGAGCAGGGAGCCCAACTGGCCTCGATCTGCGGCAGTGCCTCCTTCCCAGTCCGACATTGAGTCGTCGACATCGTCAATGTCCATTTCATCCTCATCGGCAGTCTTGACCTCGATGGACTCATCCACACCATTCTCTAATCGATCTTGCTTCTCAGTCTCAAGCTCGTCTTCGAAGTACCCACCCTTGATCTGGTCAATAATCAGCGGCATATGACCAAGAACCCCGCTGCTGAGCTCAAGTGTAAGCCGCAGATCCCTAACTCCGAGAGGTCTGCGAAGGGCGGCTTCTTTAGCTTCAACTGGAAGTAAACCGGTAGCGGTGTCCTTGACGATTTCACCACGAGTAAACGCCAGCTCTTCCTGTTCCAGTTGCTGTCGGTACTTGCGCATCATCATTCCGTTACTTGTACCGGACGGACCATTTGATCGGGTGCGAGAGAAAACTGAAGATAGGACCTCTTTCACGAATGTTTCCGTCGCAATTGCCATGAACTCTGCACATGGGAGGCCGGCACCGCCGGGGAGGGACTCTTCGTAGCACATGGGGACCATACGGGCATAAATAGATTCGGCATCGGGGAATTCGCCAGTCTCAGCAGCGAGTGGTTGCGCATATCTTTTCCGGATTTCCAATTCCCAGTCTGCAAAAAGTGCCGGTTAGATCTTCCTGATTGTAATAGCGTGCGCAATGCGACAACGCAACTCCAAGCTACGAGGGTGACGGTTTCTTACTGGTCTTGTTCAATCCACCAGCGCTTGCTGGAACCTGACTTGGAAGCTTGATTTGTTTTGCCAGGTAGTATTCCTCAAGTTCACTGGGTGTGACTTCGTTGGGGTCGCGCTATAAATGGCCCATTAGCACAATCCTCGGCAGACAAGTATTTCCCCCTCCACGGTAATGATTCTTCCTAACATACCTCTGGAATACTCTTGATACGTCGTCGATCTCTTGGAGGGAGCTGCATAACCTCCGTCTTTAATCTCTGTTCCGCAGCATCGCCCGAGATCGGCTTCGACACCATCGAAGGCTTATCATTGGCTGAAACCCAGTTCGCGACGCCATGATCAGGGAGGTCTCGCGTGAGGTTTCCAAGAATCGCGCAGACGAAATTATTATGTAAATGTTCGGTTTTCGCATCGGCGCATATAATATAATCGACTCGCGACGCGTATTCACTTTGATTGTAATGGCCTAGAAGGTAGGAGGCCAGGAGGTCAGCACAGGTAGCTCAATTCAGGGTCAGGAAGCTAACCCCGAGATAGCAGATGTGCACCGATGCTAGACAATAGCACGCGCAGGGATTGTCATACCTAGTAAGAAAAGGGCCGTCGATTCCTTGTACTCGGCCCACTGGTCCCCGATGGCGGCTTTTAGATCCGTGTAGGCATGCTCCAAGTCGAGCCGCGGAACGGAGTTCAGAGCCCTGGAGGATTTCACTGCTGCTGAAACATTTGGTGTCGCACTCTTAGCCGGATTTGACGCCGAGTCAGACCGACTCAGGGCGGCCGGGTCGATCTGCATGGCTGGAGGACTCGCTGGAGTGCGACGAGGCGAGGCCGAAGGGCGGCAATTAGGGAGAAGGTCTACGCATTCATCAGACTAGGGCTGAGAATGAGAAGAGAAGGAAGTTGAGGATGAGTTGAGATGGAAGTGATGGATGATGGGGATGGAAGGGTTGAGGCTGGAGTAGGTTTCCGCCTTGGTCTCCCCGCCAGAACCGGATACCACCTTCAATTCCGAAACAAGTGATGATTTTATACCTGAACGACGAATGATGATTAGGAGGTTTTGTCTTCATTCGTATCAGACTATTGATATTTTATACTAGCTGTACTACATCTTCACTCAGAACTCCAAATAACTGCCCGATATCTGCGATGATTTCCATGATCTCTTTCGACAACTGGCCAGTTACCAAGACTAGAAGGAAAGAGGTCAGTGACGGAAAATAATTCGCATCAACGTGGATCATATACTTACTGTATGCATACAGCAGGGCACAGTCTTCGTCTGTCGTTAGCTGAGAAACCTCATGGTCTTGGCGGTAGCGATAGATGCGAGCAAGCAGCCTGTCGCGTGCATGATCGATACTGGGTAAGACATCGCTCAATGGATATTCAAGCTTCATAGACGATGCCATAACTAAAGTAATTCGGAATATTAGGTCTGCTGTCACAACACACTGCTTCAAACTAGAAAAAATAATGAGAAGAGTCTTACCTGTAAGGAGGTGGCTTATGCGAGCAGAGAGCTGCTGCCGCTCAACAGCCGTATATTGAAGAAGACAGATCTCCCCCGCCGTGGCCATGTCGCTTTTCATCAGTTCAAGGTTCATAGCATGAAATGCATTTACCATGCTTCGGGTACGCCGAATGATATCAGCGTAGGGGACGTCATCAAAAGCACACCTGAGCTCAAACTCCGAGCGTGCAGAAGCCAGAAGAGATTCAAGGCGGGTGAGATATCGTTCAAGCTCAAGTCTCTCCCTCGCAGTCATATATACAATGGATCGGCCATTGATAGCCATGGAAGACAGTGGGTCACGCTTCCAGACAAGACCCAGCCGAAGCCAGAGGATGCTAAGTCCATCCTTCAATCGGCTGCGAGCACTGATGGGCCAAATGAATCGGGTGATGAAGATACCCCAGATGCAACCGGACAACACCGCAACAACTCTGTGGAGGGCAATCTCGGTTATTATTGGGTGTTGGCCTCCTTCGTCGTCGCCATCGGCATCTTTTTGTGAGAGCGAGTATGCATAGAGGACAGAGAGATTGTAGGTGAGCATGATAAACCGTCCCATGGGACCATTTCCTCGAACAATGGTGATCCACGCTGTCCAGGTGGCCATCAACCAGCCGAAAAACGCAAGGCCGAAGACATTACCACTGGTGATATACCAAGCCAGGATCGCACATACAGCCCCAAGACAGGTACCGAGGAAACGAGCATATCCGGTCGTATTGGAAGCACCGATTGTCATAGAGCAAACCAGCATGTATGACAGCAAGCCCCACTCACCTCTCCAGTGCTGGTAGAAAGGTCGAGTGGACGGAAGAAAAGCGGGCAACGCGTAAAGAGCGGCACCAGCGCCAACCTTGATCGCATATTTGGTGTCGTCCCGTCGGAAGCATTCGAGTGACTTCCACAGCCGGTAACCCACTCTCTCCTTGACGGATCTTTCGCTGTTCGGGCGTAGACGACCCCTCACTGCGGCCGTTAGCCCGTTATCTGATCCATTAATGCGTGAGATCTCGAGGTGTCGGTAACTCTCTGCACCGCTGGATGGTTCTAAGGGTGATGAATTAGTAAACAGGTTCGCGAAGGGACCATACATGAATCGAAAACACACCTGCATCAAAATTTTTGTCTCCCACGTTCCAAAATTTCATCCATGACCAAGATCGACCATTGGGCCTCTCTTCGGTTTCAAGCTGCAGCTCGTCTAAGATAGCTAGAAGCTCATGGAGTTGCTCTCCAAACTCCAGAAGCGAGAAACTGAAATGGCCGCAACTAGCTGATACTTCTTCTAGGTCCGCTTCGGCATCGGGGCTTTTCATCTTCATCGCTTCTGTTTGTTCGTAGAGCGATTTGAGTGTCTTTCGTCGAGACTCCCGGTAGAGAGCAAGGGCACGATCCAAACTGGTATGGAGTCGACTGTTCACTGAGACCTTATAGTGTGGGGCTGGGCCAAATGGTATCTCGTTAAAGATTTCCTTCATAGTAAATGTCAATGACCGCTGTTTTGGATATTAGCTACTAGAATACTCTTCTCTAGCTATATCAGCGATACTTACCATAGAGGGACCAAGATGAGAAATGAAGATAGTAAACACGTCCGCAGGAAGAAGAGTTGGATCATTAGCATCCGAGTTTCCTTGCTGTGCAGGATAGGTTCCACCTGGCGATAGTTCTGCCTCGGGACGTTCATCTATTGGTTCCAGGAACGAACCGTCAGGGAAGGACCACGAACGCTCAAGGGTTGCAACGTAGTCTGCATATGGAGTGGGGAGTCCGCTTGAGCCAGATTCTCGATGAATCGTTTCTCGGATTAGACTGAATTGAAGTTCTGCAGCACTGCGCAATCCTCCCATGTTATGGGTAATATCTTGCACCCAGCGAACAAGCTTCTTCTCCAACCGATATTCTCTCTCGGTGCCAACCATAAAATGCTCGAGCTTGGCTTCTCGGACCAATTTATCAAGCTGGGAGTAGGCCTTGCGGTGCCTTGTTTCAGCATCAAGATACTCCTCCACCGTCAATTCTTCTTCGGATCCACTTAAAAAAGCATCTGTCATGATAGCCAGCATAGTAGCCAGTGTATCGGTGGTTGTGACCAGGTTAGCGCGGAGCTTTTTTCGTGCTGAGATAGGAACTATCAAGAATGATACCGCCATAGCCACGACGACACCCATAATAACCATTTTCAAAACCTGTGAAATCTTCTCAAGGGAAAGATCACCATTCTGCACCGCGCCTTCTTTGGTCAAGACAGTGATCGTCGACAGCGCCGTGAGTGAGCAGGCTACATTTACCAGTGGATCGCCGAGTCGCTGTTTAGTCCACCCGACGAATCCGAGTCCTCCACCACAGAATACGATCAAGACCAGTGCATGGCCAAGTATCGGCATATCCAGCGTATCCTGGAAGAGGTTCTCGACCAACATACTTGTGATTGACACGAAGGCGGAGTAGCAGAACGCAAGCAGCGCGCAAATCGAGGCTCGGTACATGCTCCCTATCGTTCTCGCCGGATGGAAATACACCGTCACAGTAGCCACCATATGTTTCCCATCTTGATAACCAAGCAAGGAGGAAATGATCGGAATAAATGTCGCCATAGATCCGAGTAAATATGCCAAACTGCACTTCAAGATTCCGATGCCTTGTTCGGAAGTGATAAACTTATAGATTCCCAGCCACAGTTCTCGCGCCCGCGCGGAGAGCTTCTTCAGAAATCCATCATGGTGTGTCTCTATTTGCCCGGAGAGCAATCCGCGTAGCTCTTCATGATTGTTTTCGTTGGGCACTGCGAGTCTCTCGGCGGGATTGCGCAGGCTCACGAGGCCCTTAAGGCGCTGACCGGTTTTTGGGAGGACAAAGGTTGCCTGGCGCAGCTCCACGGGCTGTCAGTATTCTGGGATTTGGGGGTCTGATTTGTGGGATCTCTGGGAATCAGGTACCTTTGGGCGCAAGAAGCGGCGGGAGCTACTGGGAGCTCCAGATGGTGACATAGTTTTCGTCTCACGCTCGGACTCGGCGCGACTTCACAGTGAAGATCCCCATGGAACCGATAGAAAAAGTGCCGTCGCTTTTTTAGCTCGACCAAGTCGTACGGGTTTTTTTTGTGGGGGAAAAGCTGAGTTGGCAGACGCACGGTTTTGTTAGGTTCATCAATGCGGGTTACGGCCACGTCCTTTTTTTGTTCAGTCGACGCACTTGGAACAGTTTAAAGATCTACCTAACTACTTCCAGATCCAAATATATCAGCCTATTCCAAGGTCATAATCATATAAAGTTCCAAAAGGTATAGAGATCTGGCATCAAGTATCTGGTTGACCAGTTACCCTTCCACTGGTCGAGGTAAAATGATCTTGGAAATAGTATATTTACATATCACACACGTCCGAAGTCGTTCATCTCACTGCAGCTAATGTATTTCAAATGCTGTCTTGTCATATGTCGAACGCCCCTTGCGCCTCCCTTCGATTAGATCATGTACGTAATACAACGTCATCATCCACTCATCATCTATAGACAAGACAATCAAGATCCCAGAAATGTATGTAGATGCTTGCTCTTAGCTATGTATTTGGCAGCAAAATCCGTTCAGTTCTATACACATGCAAATACTCAACATCCTCCCACATTTGCACTCATTTCATTCCCTCAACCTTCCAAACCTTCACTGCCGCATCAGTACCCGCCGAGGCGATCTTCGATCCTTCAACCCAAGTCACACCATTGACACCCTCCTTGTGGGCGTTCTTCAGCTCAATCCAGTCACCCTGGTTGGCCAAGCTCCACACAAAGATGTTGGTGTCTAGTGAGCCACTGACAAGGTGCGATCCATCCTTATGCCAGGAGATGGATGTGATACGTGCGGTGTGTGCAGTCCACCGGTCCGTAACGAGACTTCCATCTGCAACCTTGTAGACCAGAACGCGGCCTCGCATATCTCCAACTGCCAGGAGGGAGGCATCAGGGGAGAATGCAAGAGTGGAGATCTGGTTGCGGGAAGCATTGATATCAGTCTGGCCCGAGAGGCTAGAGGTAGAAACCTTGCAGATCTGAACAGATCCATTCTCGCCTCCAATGGCAGCAACGGCTCCATGGGCGGCTACGATAGTGACAGGGAACTTGGGCTTGTATTCACCGGTTTTCTTGCCGTCTTGGAAGATTTCAACGGCCTCCTCGGTACCGACCAAAATAATGGAATCACCAGCGGCAACGCCCTTTGGCTGCCCGGTCAACTTCGAGGTGCTACCAGTGTATGTCTGCGCAGCAACATCGATGGAGCGAATGGTGTCATCCCAGCCAACACTGTAGATTCGGCCAGAACCCTCTGTAGTTGAGGTGAGACCAGCAACGTAGCCAGGGTGACCCTCACCTTCGATCTCTGCTGCGGTGCCGGAAGAAACATCCCAGCTACAGACCCGTCCATCGAAGCTACCAGTCCATAATGTCTCCTTGTTGTCCAGCGTGGTCTGGCCCAGAGAGGTGATGCTCTTCTGGTGGCCTGAGATCACTTGCCGGGGTTCAGGAGTTCCCTCCACCAAGTAGTTCAGATCTCCACTAAGAGACAAACTGATAAGCAGATTATCACTGCGTCCAGGCGGCCAGACAACGCCAACTTGCTGGTCGCGAACAGCCATTGCGCCCTCCTCTCCAAGAGTCCAGCTCTGTGTGGATTTGCCCGCTTCCACATCCCAGATCTTAACCGTCCGATCAGCACTGGCGGTAACGAACTTCCGGGAATCCTTGCTCCAAGAGAGACCAAAGATACTACCCTTGTGCTCCCCCTCGCCAATCTGGCCCTTGGCCTCACCGGTCTTGCCATCGTACAACCAAATCTTGCGGTCTCCACCAACACTGGCCAAGGTGGCGCCGTCAGGACTGAAGGCAACACCATAAATATAGTTAGAGTGCTTGTCCGCAACTCCCATGTTAAATTTGAAAGGCGCTCCGTGATAGAAGACCAGCTTCTTGTCATCACCCGCAGTCGCCGCACGCAGAGGCCGCTGCTGCCTAATCGAAACGGAGTTGATCTGTTGCGTGTGACCAAAGACTTCGCCGACAGTGTTTCCACTGTCCCAGGTAACAAAGTGACCGTATCGTTGCTTGCCGTCTCCTACGGCAGAGATGCGCTGCGAATCACCATCCCAGGCCAGGTCGTTAATCCGGCCATTGATGATGTTGTACTCGCCCTTGGTAATGCCGTCTCCAACGCAATCCCACACTCTCACTGTACCGGAGGCATCACCACTTGCAACGTAGAATCCAGAGGGGGAGAACCGAGCAACGGTGGTCTGAGCCTTGTGCTCTGTGTATTGGCGGGCGACTGCGGGGTTGTCGATCGAGCGCAGAAAGATAGATTTATTGGACTGCAATTGTTTCGGTCAGGATTGATGCATGGATGTCAAGGATTTCTATGTCTGGGGGGTCGTACAGCGTATGCTAGTCGCTCACCCTTTGCGTCCGAGGAGAGCTGGGTGGGCTGTCCACGAGTGGTGGAGGGGCTAGGAGCCCAGATGGACTCTTTAGAAGTGTTAGCATCGCATATAGAGAGCGACCGAATATTGAGGATCCATACCGTTTGTGATTGACATTGAAAAGTAGATCTGGTATGGGAGGGGGGAGACGTTTCAGGGAAGTTGGAGGGGAGATTGTTTATGGACTGACGTACTCAGCCCAGCTTAGGCGGGGACTTAACTCTATCCAGTAACATCCACATTACCGTGACCCCAGACAAGAATATGAAGTTGATTGTAAAACTGCTCAATTTTCATAGCCAAGAAGTTGATTTCAATCGCGCTAGAACTAATAATACATGGAAATTTGCCCCCTCGGGCCTTGCTTTATAAAGTATGAAAATGCCACTGGGGATCTGGATCTTCTCCAATTGAACATATCCTAGTAGAAGGAGCTCATCTTCGACCTAGCCTCCGAAGCCAGGATTTCAGGGTGTCGGTGGACAGAGGGCATGAGACCAAGTCCCATAGCCCTCCGAATGGCCTTAGCAATCTTCCGTTGGTTGACAGGGCGCAGGCCAGTTTGGTTTCGGTGCTTGATACGGCCCAAAGGCGAAACGTATTCGGACATGATGGCGAAGTTCTATGAAAGCAAAGCACGTCAGAAAATAGGACATCAAGCAAAGCACACGAGTGCTACACTGTAAGATTTCGAGCACTCGTACCTTGTGCAGGTTCAATGGGTTCAGGTTCAAGGCGTCGAAGGCGTCGAATGAAGGAGCCTTGCGCTTAGACCATTTCTTCATCTCTGCAGGGCTGAGATCATGGGGTGCGTAGACATCACCAGCCTTCCACTCGCGGGATTGGAATCTCTCCATAGCCTTGCTCTCGCTCTGGGATTTTTGATCTTCAAGGAAGCGCTTGCGGTGATTGGGGTGCATACGTTGACCGGACGATTCTAGTAAAAATTTGTGAGCAAATAATCCGAAGGAATTGCATGCCTAAAGAAACCGGAGGGCCAAGGGCATACTGAATGTTGACGGGGATCGTTGGGAAGTGAAGGCGCTCATGGCCGCGGTCGAGCTCCAGCGACAAGCTGAGGGCACAGCATTTGTGACGCTGCGAAGCGATGAGAACAGATTCAATGACATGACGAACAGATCTCAGTAAGAGGTGGAATTGGGTACGTGAAGTCAGGTCGGGAAGAGATTCAACGGTTCGTTTTTTCGCAGTAGCGCCAAGACCGCCTTCCCGCCTCAGACCAGCTTTCTCCGCGTGTCGCGAACTTTTTGATCCGAAGTTCATCCAACAATTTTATCCCCATTTCCCTTCAAGCTTGACCAGGTCAGTCCAATTAAAGTCGGAGGACTTGTCCCTCCTAGTCATGCAGTCTCATCTTTCGAAACGGGTCATCCGGGCCATTATCAACAACGAGCCGTTACATTTCTCACGATGTCGCCGAAATCAATTGCTGCATACCATCTCTCCTGCACGAGTACGGCCTTGTGTGTCTAGCCTTGCTCATGTTCCCCGGCGAACTCTTTTTGCATTCAGCTCCAACCCGACGGATACCGGCGAAGGTCAACCAGCGACGTTGCCCACGGAGAAGGGGCTGAAGCCTATGACCGATTTGAAGCGGTCACTGGGTGATAAGAGCAGAGCACCTCCGAATCATACACTGGTGAAGGCTTTCCAGCTGTTCTTCACGTCACGCGTTGAGACCCCAGCGGTCATCAACCTGTTCCAAGCCCGGTTGCTGTCCATCACATGGAAGCATTTGAAGGCCCAGCAAAGCGAGCTGGAGGAGAGCGAATGGCAAGATGTATTCTCCGTGGAGAACCTAGAAAGGATGCTATTTGTTCTCTCCGAGGCACAATGTCTTCCTGAGGCACGCGACACCATCCTCAAGTTAGCACGTTTTGCCTATCTGGAGCTCTGTGCCGATCACGGATTTGGTCCCAACTCCATCAGTCGACCCGCACTTTTGATCTATATTGATTTGATGGCATCAAATGGAAACCCTGAAGAGGCTCGTCATGTCATTATGAAGTTTGGGGGTCAATTCCGCGGAGCAAAGCCTTCGCCCTGGCTCAGTGTCCTGAAGGGGTTCGCTTTGAAGGACGACCGACGCCAGCTACGAAAGGTCGCCCAAGAATTGGAGAAATTCGGTGTTAAATTTGATCAAGCTTCGCATGAGGAGCTCACTAAGTTATTGATTGCTCAGGATCTCCCCACTGCAGTTCAAACAGTATATGAGTGTCCGATCGCTGGAAATTTGGAGCCTTCGGTTGCCGCGAAGATTGCTGCCATTCAGTATGCGATCCTCCACTCTGAGGTCTCGTGGGCCAAGCCTATTTACGAATCTCTTGCGCAGGATCTCAGCGCGGAGACCGTCGGTATCACTCTTCTTTGGGACGCAGCGCAGGGCAGTAGCGCGTCGTCACTTGCGGAGAAGGTCAAGTCTTGGGCCGGGACCAACCAATCACTGAAGGAAGCCCTTACTATTGCCAATGTGAACAGCCTTATCCAATATGCAAACTCTTTGCCAAACCCGCAGCTGGCTACCGAGTACGCTAAATTGGCTGAGCAGTGGGGTCTCACCCCGGATGAAGAGACAAATATGCTGCTGTTGGAGTCGTCTGTCCAGGCCGGTAATGTGGAGCAGACGCTTGCAATTCTGGAGGACCGGATTGATCCCAGCGTTCTAGCCAGTGACCACTTACCCCTGGCTAATAGGCTCATCACTATGCTATGCTTATCTGAGCAGAAAGATGATTTGTTCCAACAGATCTCGTCTCTCCTCGACCCGCTTTTCCAGGAGAATGTGTCGCTAAGTGCAAAGACCATCGCTGCATTGACGCGCATGCTGCTTTATCGTCACGACTGGGAGGCTGTCTCTGAACTCCTTCGCCCCCGGTTGGGAAGCTTAGATGGCGAAGGCAAAGGCATGGTCCGTACCGCACTGACTGATTACATTATGGACATGAGTCAGACAGACGCGAATGTGTGGGAGGTTTATCAACTCCTCAAACTCGCCTTCTCCGAGACAGGTGTCAGCGTACGCACTGAGCTCATGAGCTCTTTCTTTGAACGAAAGCGTAGTGATCTGGCATTCTTGGTCTTTGGACACATGCGCCAGGCCGAGGACCTGAGTCGCCGTCCTAAACCTGACACGTATGCTCGATGCTTCCAAGGCTTGGCCCGCACGGCCGACGCGGCCAACTTGGAGCTGGTTCACAACATGCTCAAACTTGATCTGGAGGTGGAACTCAACACACGAATTTTGAACGGCCTCATGCTAGCCTACGCAGCGTGTGAGATGCCCGATAAGAGTATGGGGATTTTCCGACAGATCCTGCAATCAGAGGAAGGACCATCGCAGAAGACCATTGCGATATTCTTTAAAATGTGCGAGAAGCACCACAATGGCGTGCAGGAAGCGATCAAAATGATGGCAAAGGTGAAAAAGCTAGAGATTACGATCGACCGCCGACTGTACACAGCTTACATGGAAGCTGTCGCTTCTCAATGCGAATTTGATATGGCGACTGAAGCCATCGACAATATGCAAGCTGAAATTGGAGTGGCCCCAACAAGTACTACGTTAGTATTTCAAGTGAAATTTCGTGAATCGTGCTAACTGTTACTAGTCTTGGATTGTTCTATAATGCAATTCCATACCAATACTGGAAGGATGAGGTCGAAAAGTGGGCGCGCGAGAAATACCCAGAGCAGTGGACACACCTAGCTGAAACGTCCCGAACTGAGCACGAGGAAGGGCTCAAGTTTGATGGCATCACGAATGAGGTGTGGGTTTAGTATAAAAAGTTGAGGATGCCAGTGTATACTATGCCGCCAGATCGTGGCGAAGACTATAATATAAGCAAGGAAACATCAATCACAGTTTCATTGATTTATCTGATACTTTATGCATATTTGTTTGAATATTCAATTGATTGAAGCCACCTGGGCAGTTCCATTCCAAGATCTCTTCTGGATATACCAATCTCCATCAGACAATATAACAGAAACCCCCCACAGATAACATATTATCTACCAAAAACCGAAGGTATCGTGAACCCGAGAATCTTAGGCTTACGTTGCTTATTCACCTTGGGCCAAATCATAGACGACGGAAGAAAGCTATAACCATACATTCTTGCACGCTCAACCACGTGAATTTGCATTGCCGACGTCGTCCATTTATCAGGCAATCGATTAAACAACTGCTGACATTTCTCCCTGGCCATAAAAATAATCATAACTCGTTCATTCGGCCACTGCGTGAGTGGATTCATCAACCGGGGATTAAACCGGAAAGACCACAAGTCCATCGATAATCCAACCGAACACTTCTGACACCAAGGCGAAATCGCGGAAGAACGCATCCGGCATCCCATTGAGGATCATTTTGAACATCTCATTGCTGTGGAAGGTCTGGTTGAACGCAGCAGCTCGGAGTGCATATGAATAACGGCTGTTAGGTCGTGAGCTCAAGGGCGCGGCTGCGTCGCCATGCTTTGATAACCACTTGATTGCGGTAATGTTCTCGCCGCGAGCAGCCTACATGATGGATGTATAGCCCTGTTTGTTAAGGGTAGTCGATTTTGAGCCTGAGTTTTCCGAGAGCCATTCCATGAAGGCTTCGCCGTCGGGATTGTGGCGGGCTGCTTGGTGCCATGAACTTGTGGTTGGCCGATAGGGGAGGTAAGCTCCCACACGACCCAGAGGGTATTCCCAATTGATTTCCTTCTTCATCACAACTTCGCCAATGTTAATATTGAACTTTTTCAAGAGCAAGTCTGCATGTTGGGCGGACAAAAAAGCGCACATTTGAAGCTTGCGTTGGTCATCTTTCAGTGACCAGCCAAGGTCCCAGTTCTCGAGACCCCTGCTCTCTGCCAGCTTTCCAAGAAGCTTCTCGAATCCCTTCTGGTTGCCACTTTCAAGCAGACTGACAAGAGGATGCTTATCATCTCGATATCCAAGGCGGGGAGCTGTGGAGTAGAAGAATTCTTCGACGGGCATTACATCAATCATGTAGTCCACGACGGGCTGACAGCGCTTTCTGATTACCCAGTTAAGGAAACTTTCTCCATTCAAGTCATATCCTCCAATTGGAATCAAGTTCTGTTCGACGAGGAGGCGGAAGCATTCGACACAAGTTATTGCCGCTTGAACTGCCACATTCTCTTCCTCAATTCCTCGGAACGGGAGATAATGATAACTCCACGGAGTACTGGGAGCTTCTTTAACAGCATCTCGGGTTGGATAGCACCATAGCTCATGACTTCCAAACTTCTCCCATTTTGGCCTGGAACGCAGCATCCAGTCATTCACTACGACCCGCGTATAGTCACTCAGCAGCCGAAGACCATGAAGTGTATGAATGAAGCCAATCTCAAGTCTTTCCTCGTCATCCTGGTGGAAATTGAAGAGTCGATCCAGGATCTCAAACAGGAAGTCCATAGGTAGAGTTTCCAATCGTGTTTGATTCACGAACAGGATAAGTTCCTTGTTATCAACTGGCCTGTCGGGCTCAAGCAACCATTCATGAATTTGCGAGAAGTCTTCTTCGGAGAGCATTGACGATGCATCGGTCGAGACATAGTCGCCCAAAATGAGACGACGGATCCTGTCGACCGTAAACTCGAGGAATCGTTCCCAGGGGCTGTAGGCGAAATTGGCAAGCTCTTCGGACGATATATTCGTTGAATTCGAATCACGCATAATGGCATCATTTTCTTCGTGAAAAGATTCAGCTTCAAAATTTTCATCGTTGTCTTGAATACCCAGAGACATGCGGTCCTCAAGATCAGCCATCGTTGGTGAAGGGTGGATGCGGAAAATTATCTTCGAACGGTTGCAAAAAAGGCTGGTGAGTAGATATTATGATGGTGAAATATGTCTTCGGGGAAGCAGTAGTCCTGAACCCTTTTCAGAATCGACATCTGGATGTTAATCGTCTTTCATTGAGACCAAAGTCGAGTCATTTGAGTATTTTTAGCTCATGAAAGAACTCCACCGATATCGTGAAAGAGATCATTCATAAGACTACCTCGAACTCAACATAATTCGTAATCCAGAAAACATCACTTTGAAGTCAGCACTGAATAATGTGTTCGATATTTCATGCTTATTTGAAATGATTTCATGACAGGTATGTGGATACATATATATATTACTTCAACATATTTACATACTGTAGCACCGACGGGACTTCCCCATGAATATAAACAGTGCCAGTACGTGAACTCAAGGTTGGAGTATTGATCCTGTCAGACTAAGAAATCAAAATACCTATATACTCAACTCTTTCGATCATTAATCAACACCTAGCATGACACGCACACTTCTTTCTCTCTCTCTCTGTAGCATTGAAAGTTAGAAACACAATCAAGATTCGTCACCGCCCTTTCTACCAAATTTGGGAAACGAAAACTTTTCCTTCTCTTCCTCTGGCTTCCTACGAAACCTCTGGAGCCCCGGCACTTTTGATTTTGAGGGACCCGTCTCTTCATCAGCAGCTGGACTCTCCAAGTTGCTACCGTCGCTTATCTGGCTTTGGCTTATGTCGACGCTTCCCCAATCCATACTTTCCCTGTGGCCAATACTGGGTTGAGATGGGAAGATGGGAGGTCTGCTAGAAACGGCGGCCAATTCTGCCGGAAGACTCGCGACTGTCACTAAATGTTGCTCCTTTTCTCTCTTGGTCTCATCTTGCAAGATTTTGAGTTGCTTCTGAGCAGTCTCAGCTTTGCGTTGGTGTTGCTTTAGCGCAGTGTCTTGAGACTTTTGTGCGTCGGTCAACTCTTTCTGGGCAGCTTCGGCTTCGAGCTGGCATTGTGTAGCTCTTTTTTGGGCATCCTCGAGCGCAGTTTTGTGGGCCTGTTGTGCGGCATGTAACTCTCTCTGGGCTTGGAGAGCAATCTCTTCAGCGTGCTGCATGTTGGCCAATTTTCTCTCCAGACTTTCCTTTTCTTCTTTGACTCGGCTGAATCCGTATCTGGCTGCCTTGTATTCATCCCTCTCCCTCTGAATTGTTTGGCTCTCCTCTTCGCGCTCTTCTCGGAGTCGTGTCATCTCCTTCTCAGCTAATCTAGCATTTGTTTCGGCTGCTAGTACTCTGTTCTCCATCTCTTTCCAATTTTGCCGCATGTAAGCCAGCTCCTGAACTTCCCGACTGAGAATCGAATTACGCTCGTTCAAAAGATCCAAGACGTGCTGATCAACAATTTCGTGATCGTCTTCTGGCCTAGCAATCAAGTCTTTGACGAACGTGCTTCCTTTGGTGACGGCCCTGTTCAGACCTCGAAGAAGTGGGATCAGTCTCTCCGCAAACAGATTCACATACTCGGGGTTTCCTTCTCTAATGGCTATTGCAATGGCAAGTTCATGCCTGGCGTTTTCTTGCAAGATGTTGGCGCCATTATCGCAGAGCAATTTGAAGTATTCTGCGTTCGTCCTATAAGCTGCACGCATAAGCGCAGTGTTTCCGTGATGATCCGCGTGGTTGATATTGGCACCGGCTTCAAGCAGCTGTGAAGTCGCGTCGGGTGGCATATGAAAAACAGCCTTCATCAGAGCCGACACTCCGCTTTTATCACAAATATTGACATTAACTTTGATATTCGTTGACGCGAGGAGGACATTCAAAACCTCGGGCCAGTTTCTGTGAGTCACGTCTAGTAGAGGACTCCCGTTTTCAACGTTTGGATCTGCTTGGTATTTCAGAAGTATCTTAACTGCTTCTGTCTTCCCAAAATGGCAAGCGACTTGCAAGGCAGTTGTAGCTCTTATGAATAGGGCATTCTCAACCTTCTTATTGACATCTGCACCTTTCAAGAGAAGAAGTTCGAGAACCTTGGCATGGCCATGCTTTGCAGCAACTTGCAGAGCACATCCCTTGTCACTTTCCACCTGGGCACCGTGTTCTAGCAGTCTCCTAACTATGCTGATGTTTCCATCCCAAGCCGCTGCTGTCAAGGCATTTCCAAAGGTAAGCTGACCTTGATCTCGGATAGACCAAGTATATCGGGTATTCTGTCTGTGGCATTTGCATCGGCTTTACATGTCTCCAAAAGCCAAGAAACTGTCCTTTCGTTCTGTTCATCACAGGCCTGGTACAGTGCCATATTGAGAACGTCAACTGAAATATTTAATTCTTGAGTGTTTATGACGCGAAGGACCTCATCAGCTTGCTCCCGGCTTTTATGTGTGATCGCCGCAAGAAAAAAGATCTTGTTGGAAGACAGATTCTTTCGATGATGTAAAACTTTTAACACTGCGCTCCAGTTGTCTTGCTCAGCTGCATCCAGTGCAGCCCGATCGAGATCTTTTGTTTGAAAGACATAAATGTGGTCTTCCAGGCCTAGGAGAGCAGCGACATTGTCTAGCTTATTGGAATAACAGGCCTCGGCTAATGCATCCGAATAGACCTTTGCTGTCCACTTTTCCTTCCCATCCTCGAGGATCTTCTGGAAAATCTCCCTTTCAGACATTGCTGCTGAAAGAGAAAGGGGAGGCTTATCAAAGTCTTTGTTATTGTCATTCTCATCATTACTGCTGTCATCGCCACTGTCATGATGATTGTTGTTGCCATCTTTGTTATTGTGGTGATGGTCGTCGTCACGGGGGCCGCTGTCATTGTTGTCATTTTTGTCGTTGTTGTCGTTGTTGTCGTTATTATTGTTGTTGTTGTCGTTGTTGTCGTTGTTATCGTTGTTGTCGTTGTTGTCGTTGTTGTCGTTGTTGTCGTTGTTGTCGTTGTTATCGTTGTTGTCGTTGTTGTCGTTGTTGTCGTTGTTATCGTTGTTGTCGTTGTCCAATATGATATCGTCCTGGTTAAGTAGCAATTGAACTGCCTCATTTTTTCCAGACAAAATAGCAGCATGAATCACAAGGCCGTATTTTCTACTCCTTGCGTTTGGGTCGGCACCACTTTTGAGCAATATTTTCATGATATCAAAATGGCCTTGTTTTGCAGCTAGATGAAGTGCTGTCCCAACCCGGGTACTCATTCTGGCGATTGCATGTTCCGGACTGAACTCCAATAGAACCTCGACTGTTTTCTTGTGGTCCCTTTCCGCTGCAATATGAAGCTATTACGTTACGCTTAGTCGCAGGGCTGCACATAGGGACCAATCTACTTACCGGCGTGTAACCCTTCTTATCAATAGCATTCAACACATCTTGGTGCTTCTCCTGAAGAAGGCTTTCAGCAAGATTGCCATAGCCGAAGTATGCAGCCACGTGCAGCGCAGTCGTCTTGGTCATTCGCCGGGCGAGAAGATTATCTTTGCGGAAATACCAAGACAGCCAGGCCGTTCTGACATTTGATTCCCTCTCCCAAAATACAGGGATTCTTCGAGTAAGATCTTCCGCGAGCTCCAACTTGCCTTTCAAAGCATGTTTAATCCAGTATTCAAGCGGATAGACGCAAATTGTCTTCCCCTGGAATACATCACCGCTGGGCGTAGTCTCAGTCATGTTGGGAGCATCTTCTGCCGGGTCCAAAGCTGGCGTATTTGTCATAGCCGACTCTAAGTACGAGTAGCATCGCCAAGTAAGCACACCCTGAAATCGCTCTTCGTCCGACTCTGAGTGCACGTTCTGCAGCGAAGTGCTCGAGAGTCCAAGTAGAGTCTGGGCGTCAGAACAAAGTTCAACAAATTCATTGAAAAAATGAACTTGTGAGTTTCCATCTCTTTCTCCGAGCTTGATCATGGGGGCGCAGTGTTGGATTCATTTTTCAAGTCTATTCTCATTATGGATGCCGGCTAGAATAGAAAGTTCATTCATAGTCGGATTTTGAAATGTAAAAACCAAGACCTTCAGGATCTCCTGCAGTGAGGGCTTATCGTGGGGATGTTGTTCGAAGATCTAGCCATTCATCAGTCTCAGCCAATACTGTTATTTATGAGATTATTGGATACTCACTGATAACCAGCTCCACCGCACAAGGTCTTTCAAGCTCGAAGAATTTGAAATGCCCAGAGTTCTCAATATCGACTCTGTGTCGCTGCCAGAATCCAGACCAGAGAGTCTAACGAACTGGATATCGACCCAGTGCTTGCTTTCAGCATTGACAACCAGGATGTCTTGGATCATGTAAGTCTGAGCTCGTGTATAGCTCTTTTCAGTGCTTAATCTGGTAATGTGTTTCTCAACATGATTCTTGATTTCGCCCTTAAGATTTTTTGCGTGTTCCTCTGTTGTGAGGTCTGCGACAATGGTTCGTTTGGAGTCTTGTAGGTTTTGAAATCGATCGTTGGAGGGTCTGGGTCTGCAAGTGAAAAGCCATTTGCGTGCTTCCATTTTACAGTATCTCTCTGTGGACTGACCGAAAATGTCGCTCTCGAGTAGATCAATCAGACTTTGTGTGGATGTATCATTTTCGAGAAAATGGATGTTGTTGATGATGATGTAAACATCGCCCAGTGACTCATCAGCAAGCATATTTCGCATGCATGTCCACAGGTTCTGGATGTTCATCGTAGCTGTCGAATTCTTCGAGTCATCAGCAGAAGCAGCACCTGTACGATATTCGCATTTCCTGAGAAATTGTTTGGCATGGGTCGCCAAAAGTGGATCCTGCCGGATGAGCTGGAGGATGAGCGATTTCAGTAACTCCACTGCTGAAGACTCCTTCTGGGAAGGGTAGCAGAGAAAGTAAGCCAAGATAGGAATAAGCTCAGACTTTCCAGGGCCGAAATTTTCTTTGATGCGATTCCCCATACTAGCAATAGCTGACCTGGCGATGTCGGATTTACCCACACCAGCCGGGCCAATGACCCAAAAGATATTATGATCTTCTCTCGCAGGCTTCTCCCAGTTCTGATAGATATCTTTGTCTAAAACTCCAGATCTTCCTTTCAGGGATTGTGCATCAGTAAACTGTTTGGGCCCAAGACCAGAATCTAGAAGATTCGTCAATGAAATCTGCGCTTGGCGTGGCATACTGATTTTAGCCAATGCAGTAAAGCGTTTATGAACGTTCCCTTCCGCTTTTTCAATCATAGGCCGTAACCTGCAAGTGAAAGCCTCGTATTTCCCATCATGGGCGTGTTTGAACTTGACCAAATTCGGGTGGGTCAACTGTAAGCCCTGCCTGTCAATGCACTCCCCAAAGGTGGCAGAACTTTTGTCCACGAGCATTCCATCTTTTGGCTGATGCTGGGTCAGGAATTTGAATTGACAATAGTTTCTGGGGGTGCACTTGCCAATTGTTTTGCCACATGGTTGATTCCTTCTCTCAAGTGCGTTGCGAACGATTCATGCGAGAGCCACTTTATGGTATCTTCAATATTAAAGGGTAGTTCTTCATAGAAGCAAAACAGCTCGATATTGGGACTTTGCCGCCGGGCGAGCTCAAAGAATTCATGTGCTATTCTCACCAGAAGAGGATTTTCTGGGGTCAGAAGTCGAAGCAAAGAATCGTACACTGTGGCTCCCCATAGCTCTCCTATCCCGGCGAGAATCAAGCCACAAGCAGCGAAGCTTGTGCCATTAAAGGGTGTACCGAAGAAGATACATCCTGTAATGCATTCAAGTATTCCTTCATACTTGTCTTGGCGGCGGGAGGACTCATTGATCGCCTACTTCGTCAGTCGCATAATTGTGAAAGAATACGTGAGCACAGACCTGAGCCACGACAATTCCTCCCATACTGTGCCCAATAAAAATTACCGGACGAGCTTTCTCAAAATTCTCCTACGGGCCAATGTCGCGAGAGGACAAGCATGAGGGAGTATGTGGACATACTGTTCTTTTTCCTTGCAATGCACTAAGCAAGCCGTCTACTATGCTGTCCATGCACTTGTCGATGGCAAATTTTCCCATCCAAGCAGGAGGCATAACCGTAACGGAGGATACGCGCCCTCGGGAAACTCTTCTGTAACCCATCCTTGTCTACGACCCAATTGAAACTTGGTTCCTTGGAGTCAGAATCAGACGCCCAACAGTTCAGGGGGTGGGCGCCAAGTCCTGGAACGATAACGATACTACAAAAACATGAGCGGAGATTGATGGGAACGAAAGTTTTGAAATATACGTACTCCACATTTGGGTCTTCGACTGCCTCGGTCACTTCTAAGAGCCCTTGTTCCAGATCACTTATGGATATCACCTTCTTGTTTCCTCCCACACTAAACGCTCTTTTGAGAAAATCTATGGCTTGATCCATTGATACAATGAGAAGCTGAGTATTTGGATGGAAGAGTCGGATCAGGGTGGAGCAAGCCCTCTATTTCCCTTGCTAGGCCCTTGAACCATCCAAAAGCTCGGGCAGTTCGCTCGCTTCCCTCTGCCCTTCTCATTCTTTGGTATTTTTCTCACCTACTCTTATCTGTATCAAACAAGGATATCCATAGGGCAATCTCTTACTTTGACTCTTCATTTGTAAATGGCCTCGTATTCGAGGAGACGAATCTATGCAGAGCTGAGAGGCTGCTGACAGGCTTGATTTCGGATTGTAGTCAGGCATGACTTCAAAACCAACCATTGAGAACGCCACTAAGCCATCGGTACACATCACCCTCGGTTGCGCTTCTCCGCACTCCAAACCTTATGCAAATATAACAAACTTGGTGATTGACTACTCTGAAAGCTCCTGTGTCATCGGAAAAAATTACCCGGTTTGTGATTGATGAATCACAGGTAACACAGGGCATGGCCGAAGGCAAAGAAAAGCGAGGTCGCAGTTACGGATCTATCACAAGAATTATAGAGATATTTCCGCGGAGAAGAGATAGTTTTTGACTACTTCGATCTGCAAAAGACGCGTCACTCAGCCTGGTCATCCTCAAATTCGACTTTTTAAAATAGATATAGCGCGCTCACTATCCCTTGTCATAAATACAGTCTGATTAATCTTCAAGACACTTTTGATCTTTCTTAAGCCTACCCCGGCTTTCAATGGAGCCTGGCCGACTTCAAGTGATACTAAAGATGAACAGCAGTTCTCCAAAACCTGAGAACGGAACGGAGCAGGTCATAGTTCTATGCGTCTAGTCAAGTATTTCTTTTCCCTCTGCTTACAATTTTCCCATCGGTTAGCCGGCGCCGTTTACTATCAATCTCCTCTCCTTGGACGACGAAGATGATCTTCTCCAACTGCTTCCAGCATCTGAATGCACTAAAAATTTTGATCTGCGAATCCTAAGTTCTGATACTTTCAGTGACTGGATGAAAAAAGAACTTGATCTTGAACGACTACACAAAATCCACACATGGCTGTGGATTGCGGGACGACCCGTGCCGCCACGACCTTTGCATACTCAGCTATTCCTAGGCCGAGGGATTAGTATCACGGAGCGCATAGATATGCATCTTGTGTGGACAACTGGCCGAATGTTCCTGAAACCCATCCCGCGCTTCCTTCTTGTGCCTCGCTTCTGGGCCTGTCCCATCTCTAAAGATTCACGAAAGTGTGCCCTTGGCTTTCTCTTTTCCTATGTCGGGCTTATATCTTACGAGAGTGACTTTAGGATTGCTCAAGATAATCATCTGCTTCCACCAGAGGTACAATGGTCGGATTGGAGGAAACTGGTCGCACAAATTCTGAACGCAGAGGACATATACTACGATATTGATAGAAGATTCTACTATGGCGAGCTTCGTCTGAATCGGCTCAACAAGATGTACTTTCTTGGCATGAACAATTTTCGTGGCTATGGACTTTTTTGGGACCAATATAGCTCTTTTCTTCAGGACAATTTCAGCTATCTGGCAGGATCAACTGTCTATATTGCGATTGTCCTGACGGCTATGCAGGTTGGACTTGCAACTCACGCTCTTGCGGATAACAATGCCTTCCAACAAGCATCCTACGGCTTTACTGTACTCCCCATTCTGGGGCCATTGGTACTCGCTACGATCGTCGGTTTCGCCTTTGTCTATATCTTCATCCAGAATGGAATTTATACCGTCAAGAAAAGAAACAAACGTCTCAAACATATCGGAGATCCAGCATGCGAGGGTTGAGAGGCCGGTTTAATAAGGAGAAGGAAGCTTGCTGAAGTGAAGGATAGATTGGATTCCGGTTGATAGGCTTACAACGGACATGAAGTTGGTCGGGAGGAATATAATTGGCAGAGATGATATGAACAAATAGCACTTGAGATATATGGAGATGAATGATGCCGACACATGCAGTGATATAACGCTCGCTATGAAATTCAACATAAAGATCCCAGGGTATGAAGATTGGACCTTCCAAATTCATGTGAACATAGATAAAAGCCATCTACAGACTGAAAATAGCAGTTCGCTTCTTTCCATGCGGATAAACAATCAATGCAGCAACAAACAAACCAACAGAAATACCGATAGCGGTTTGAATCATTCCATAGCCCAATGAAGTAAGCGAGCTTTCATTAGTGGAACTGCTTGTAGTTGTGGCGGCAGTTCCATTAGCGACCTCCTCGGCATATTCGAGGCCGGAAATAATCGATCCGGACGATGCTAATCCGGATGGCACCAAGGTGAAGATACCTGGGATAATAGCAGCAGCGGCGTGACCGTGCCACAGACGACTGTACAGATTGGCCAGTAGGCCAATAGTGAAGGCGCCGACTGTGTTGGCTACTTGGTTGGAGCCGAGCTTCTTTGTGCTGAAGTAATTTGTCACGTAGCCGCAAACGCCCAAAAGAATTGTGACAGGTAGTTGTTTCGCTTTGGCTTGGTTGAGGAGGGCGGCGAAGAGACAATAAATTGCAACGAAAGGAAAATGTTGGATGTATTCATTTCCCCATTCACTTGTCGCAGAACAGGTCTCCTGCCTTGTGGCGTTTGTATCCATTAATCCGTAGATCGTGGTGCCGACTGTGACACCATATCCTAGGAAGAGAGAGTAGATGATTGTGAAGACCAGACGGATTGAACCGGCGTTCATTTGGTGAGACTGGAGTTCCAGACTACTGCTCAGCACGGCGAAACCGGGTAGAAGCATGGCGATAGAGGATTCCACCATCGCAGGGAAACAGAATACATGTACACCGTTGTGCTTGATACTTCCGAATGCCCGCGCGATGAATGAGACTAGGATGGCGGCTGATACCTCGAGGACGTTGGAGTATGTGGCAGACGATGGAGCCAGGATGTGCTGCATGATCCCGACTAGGCATCCTAGGAAGAAAATGATCGGAAGGTCGATAGGGCGGGCGGAGAATGAGTAGGGGCCAACAGCAACACTGGCCAGACCGGTCAGGAGGACTTTCGTCCATGCTCCGTATCGTGGTTTCCGCTGCATGATCTCGTCAAGATCCTTGGTGGCTTGATCGACACTCACAATATCGTGCACCACGCTCTTGAGCACATTGTGCGTCTCGGCCAAACGAGACAGATCCAGTCCCTGGGTGACACGGATGATCTTCACTTCAGCAGTGCGAGTGAGCGGGTCATCAAAAGACATAATCATACAACCAGGGATATACATGAATTGAGCATTAACTTCCAGCACATTAGAAGTCATCATCATATACTCCTCCAGTCGATGCGTCGGCGCCCCATACTTCATCAACGCACGACAAAGCTGCATAATATACTGCTGCCGCGCCAAAATAGCCGCAATATGCACTGTCAGCTTCACATTCTTCTGACTCTTCCGCTTCTGCTTCTTCCTCTCCTTCGCATTCATAGGTGCCGGCCCTTCAGCTCCCGGTACTCCAACACGACCCATCCCCATCGACGCCGAGATGAGTGACGAGGTGTACGTATGACTTGACTCCCTCTTCTTCTTCGGCTTCAACGGCAGATTAAACTTATTCCCATTCTTGCTCTCCGACTCCGGTTCTGCGCCCTTATACCACTTCACTTTTTCTCGCTTTCCCGGCGGCGTCCCTCCAGGGGTTTCCGTCCCGGGTGTGGCGATGCCGGGTGTACCCGTGCCCAGAGTTTTCATCGGAATACTCTCGGGATCAGGGTCGTTTTCGAACGAAGTAGTCGCAACGCTCATGCGGCTCGCATTTTCCAAATTATTGGCATAAACGCGTAGTAAGTGTGATAGCACACTTCCATTCAGTGGGGTCGCTTCACTGATATCTCCGGGCGTTGTCGTGCCCGATGGGAGTTCTGAGGATGCATTTCGTCGATGGCTCCCTGGTAAACCGAGATGTCTGATCAAGAGCTGAGCCTGAGCATCATGATCAAGACCATTCAAACGATGCTCCTCGTCAATGGCACGTCGGGCTTCGAAACTTCGGATGTCGTCTGTTGCGCCGAAGTATTCTGTAGAGAAGCCGGCGCCTTCTAAGCCATCTTCATTTCGTTCATGGGATCGGCCAAGTCGCTCGGCTATTGTGTTTCCTCTATTTCGGATACGCTGGCTGGCGGATCTCCATCTCTCGCCGAAGGTTGAAGTGCTCGGTTGTTCCGTGACTTCGTCGCCCACAGCGATTTGAGGGATGTGGTGGTTTTCCTCATCACCTTGTGAGGATTCCACTGAAGATTCATGCTGGGGTGAAGGGGGTTTCTCTTGGGAGTCGTGTAGTTCGGACATGTTGAATTAATTTTCACGGAGTCGGATATCCACTGTAAAAATTGGTTGGGGTAGTCCCGAGGTTTGTCAAAGTCTTCTCGGGTCCCATGAGGTAACTATTCAAATGAGAGAGCGAACTTGCAGATAGAAATGCAGCCTCGCGGACCAAAAACCCACAAACGAGTCAACTTCATATCCTGGGGAGGAAGAACAGGAAGAACAAACTTCATAAAAAAGGGGGGCCAAGTGGGGAAAGTCAGTTATTTAATTGAAGCCGGACCAGCCTGTCTTAAGTTTCCAGACCCACACAACGCTAACGCAAGTTGAAGTCATAAGGGAACGCGTCAGTCAAAACTCGTGGCGTTAACTTTTCAGGCACATGGGCGGTTTGCCATCTTTTTTGTTCCTGGTTCAATCCATGGTTATATCGGAACATAAAAAAGGAGTTGATCGAACAAGGAAAGCTGGCAGACACTACATGTACGTATGTATCTTTGCACCTCGGCTAATGAAGAGTTATGAATGTTCATAATGGGAAACAAGCTCAACTGCCGAAGATTCTAGCCAATACACTGGACATCCGGTGGCTAATTCTGGTGTTTCATTGTGTGGTGGGACCAAGTCGCCCCACCCAATCATTCCAGGCTCAGAACCAGTTAACTCAGGCAATATTGAAGCTATCGCCTAGAATAGGAAATTTGCTTCGTCCATCTTACACGTCACAGCGGTATGAAGTCCAGTGGAAATTGGGGGAACATGGGGGCTCCCGAGTTTCCCGAGTTTGTCGATCTTTGGGGTTTTAGATGATCTACGAAGTATAACATGGTAAGTTAGGGTACTATGAACACCGACTAAACTTTCAGCCACTATGCCACTAAATCTGTGGGCGTTAAAAATAACAATTTGCGGCTCTACGCCTGCCAGGGACTTTTCGGTAAGAAGTTCTAGAACAAAGGCGATGAACACATGTGGTTAGCGTATGGAGTAAAACCCGGAAGTACGGAACCACCGGGCCGTTGTAGTCCCGTATGACTAAGCGTACTGTCTTTGTGCCTTTGGTACTTATCTAGTGATTGCGGTACTGTCTTGTACATACGGTACTATCTTGTACTTAGGAGTACTATCTTGTACTTATGGTACTTATGACACTTGCTACTTACACTCCTCACACTCCTTTAATCATTTAGGTAATCTGGACCTGCCAAGAGTCGAGTGTACTGTAGCACCGCCTCAAATGGTGGCTGCCTGCTCACGCGCTATTATTCTCCTCCAGTTATATTCCTTGATATACGATCTTGGCAGGTTAACCAGCCCCTCTTCCACCCCCGCGCAAGGATTCTAATCTCTCCGCTCCCATCACACCACGCCTTAGCTACATTAGTCTAGTATGGGAAAAAAGACCGAGATAACTATCACATAATACCACATTACCCCTCGTCGGCCCCCAGCCCTCTTCATAATCTCTCTCAAACCCCAAGACATACACCAAATTCCAACTATGCTATCATGCCAAACCCATCACTCCAAGCCCCAGATCATCCCATTGCTCTGCGCCGCTCGCACCTCCTCGCCCCCGCACCGGACAGACTAACCAATACCCCCACAACCCTACGAATAATTCGTGAAAACACCATCTCAGGCCGCGACTTCAGCGTCCACCAACTACGCACACATGAAGAACTCACCAGCCCAAGACGCCACGCGCTCCTCTTCACCGTCTCCGGCCGCTTCTGGAGTAAATCGCAGCTTCGCGAAATACGCGATGCAAGCGGCCACCCCTTACTTGAACTCCGCCGTATCTGGTGGAAAGGACAGTGGTCCGTTCGCCGCCCAAGCGCAAGCGGAACAGGCCCGGACCTCCTCCTCGCCGAGATGCGGTGGGGAATAGGAATGAAGATGGGAATCCGATTTGAAAACGCCCTACTCCGCGGAGTATGGGATCGCGAAGAAATGGCCGAAATGAATAGAACGGCTATTCGGAATCGGCGCCATAATCGCAGTCTCAGTTTGGGTCATTCGCCCTATAGTCGACGGGGGGAGCTTCGGTCGTTACGCACTAGGATACCGCAGCGCGATCCTGTGTCGGGAGGGATTGCGAATTTAAATTTGCCGCATTACGAACATCCCGACCATCATCATCCTCCGCCTTATAGTCATGTTATGGCGGAGGATCAGGCGCAGCAGAGTAGTGGGAGTGGAAGTGGAAGTGGAGGGGGAGGGGGGAGTGGAGGGAGTGGGACTGAGAGTGATGATTCTTTCTCGGATGATGATGAGAAGCGAGATTGTCCTCTTCCTTCTTACGATTCTGTTCGACGAATGCGTCGGTTCTCGAGTCATTCGTTGCGGGATCTACTTGATGCTATTGAACCTCCTGGGGAACCGGCGCCGGCGTCGTCTTCTTCTTTGTCGTCGCCGAGACCGCGCTCGGAAGGCGCGATAAATACTAAAGTGGAGCTTAAGCTTGTGCAGCAGAGTAGCACTTTTGCGGCCGTGATGATGGGGGAGAAAAGGATTATTCATGTTCGGCGAGAGAAGATCTTGGATTATAATCTGTCAGGACCTACGCCGAAATGGGAGGTTGAGGTTGCAGAGGGAGTGGATCTGTTACTGGTGAGTTGACTTGAGATAAATCCAATGTTGATTGTGATGCTGATATTATGCAGGCGACGAGTATCGTACTTATTTTGGCGGAGTCTGTCAAGCATGAATATCGGATGAGGACAAACTAGCATAGCATATGTGTTGACGATTTTTGATGACCATGAGACAATTACATTATGAGAGAGAGCGGATTTTAAATGCACTTGCCCCTTCTGTTGGGGACATGATGCCAATTGAATTGGGATATTCTGGAATCTGTTTCAACCATATATTCGTCATAGAGACAGTCTGTCGACTGCCTTGTATTAAGTATATTTCTTTTTTGCATCAGGTCCTATCATGACGGGCATAGGAAGTTCAGTCGCACAAGAAAATCAAAGAAAATGAAAATCGAACAGTCATGAGTAGATATCCTACGACTGGATCTTTTGCAAACGCTTGGTCATGCTGTAGGCCGTCAGTATATGTTAAGCGGGAGTAAGGGAATGAACTTACAAATCAAAGAAGGAGAACTGGCTCGGGTGGTTGCCATACTCGTACACGAATCGGCTAGCCAGGTAGCTACCGAAAATAGCACGGAGGTAGTTTTCGGGAACCTAAGAAGATTAGTATGGATCATGTCAAAATAAATGGAGTAAAAACATACGCGTTCTAAGATGGTCTCAAGACCAATCTTGTCCAGCAGCAGGCGAGGCAAGGCGTCACCTAGAACTGATTGACGAAGGGCAACGTTGTCCCAAAGTTCGGTCTGCTGGAGTTCCTCATCAAGCTTGGTGATGGCCAAGCTGAGACGATCACTCAAGACGCTGCGCAGCACACCGGTCTGCTCGTGCTCGCGCCATATAGCCTCGAACTCGAGGTTGGCGTTGTCCTTGATGATCTCCTGCACCTGCTTGACGTAGGCCTGGTAGAACTCGGGGACGGTACCGTCCTCGCCCACACACATGTTGGCGACGAACTCGGGGTCGTTGAACGACAGAGAGGCAAGAACCTCCAGGGACGAGGAAGTCACACCACCCTTGTTGGCAGAGGCATCCTTGAACAGAATACAGTTGGCCTTCTCCAGGCGCAGCTTGCTGTCCTGGGTGATGAACAGGTTGGCACCCTCGACGATGTAAGGAATAATGCACTTGTTGTCCTGGATAAGGTTGCCGACAGTCGACAAATCGATAGACTCGGGGCGGCCACCGCAAGGCACGAAGACGTCGAACTTCTCCTCCTGACGCAGGTGGAAGGTGTTGCGGAAGTTCATACCGTTGTGCACAACCTCGCCGCTGGGGAGCTTGACGTTCTTCTCGTCCACCAGAACCCGGTAACCAACGGGGGAGAGCTTCGACACGTCAAACTCGGAGATCATTGCACGCTTCTTGGCGAGACGGATCAGCTCCTGGTGGTCAAGACCCTGCATGTCGACAATCACACCAGATCCATCAACAATCGCACCATACTTCTCATTGGAGAGCAGGATCTCGTTGGAGCCGAGATCACCATCGGGACCACCGGTCTGCAGCTTGAGCATGGTGGAAGGATCAATGTTAAGCTTGCGATAGATTCCGAGAACGTACTGGCGCACGGAGAGAGTAGTCATGCCGTAGGCGTCATGGGGGATACCGCCCAGCTTGGGGCTCTTGCCAGTGAAAAAGGACTTCCACCAAGGAGCACCACGGGCACGAGCATGCTCGGTGGCCCAGTCGACCAGCTCAGCAGTGTTCTCATCGGGACCCATGAAGAGAATCTCGTCTTTGCCGTGCAGATCCACGATGGGGTCCTTGATACCGGGGCTGACGGGTGGCAACAACAGATCCAAGACACTGTCAATGTACTTCTCGAAGGCGACCCGCGCCTTGTCCTGGTGAGCCACATCCAAGAGAATGACACCCTTGGCACCGCCCTCGGGAATATCCTTGTTCTTGCGCTGCTGGGTGTTGGCCAGATTGTAGTTTTCGTCGAACAGCGAGCGAGCATTGATGCTGTATGCCTCCTTGTTGCGACTCTTCACAATACGGATACCTCCACGGGCAATATCCCGGAATCGCAAGTGGAAACCGCGGAACTCTGAGCTAATGACCAAGAACATGCCGTAGAGGGGCTGGGGGTATTCGTGCTCCGGCAAGAAGTCCGGCTTCAGGCGGAAACTCAAGGCCACCTTGGTGGGAGTAAAGAAGTTGGTCTTGAGAATGGACGAGTTGAAGACACGGAAGGAAGTCATCACCATCTCGTCGTGCTCGTTCATTGTGGTGCTTCGGATCAGCTGCTTCAGCTTGGCTCCATCCAGCACCTCGTCGACCTGGAGACGCAAATAACTGAGGGTGGGCAGGAAGTCATCTCCAGTGGGGCCCTGGGTCTGTACGTAGTGGGTGTTGGCGAAGTCCAAGTAGAGCTTGTGAATCAATTCAGGGTAGTTGTTGATGATCTCGAAGATGTAGTCCGCAGTGAATGTTTCCGTGCGCAGACGCTTCTTGATCTTGGAGAGCAGTTCCGCGTGAACACTGTTGTTGGTGTCTAGGAGAGCGGACAGAGAGATATATTCTGAGCCGAGACGGTTCAGGAACTGTTGCACAAACACCCACGCGCAGTGAGCGTAGATGGTCTCCTGCAAGCTGAGACGACCAGTGGCAAAGTGTGCTTGGAACCGGTTCTGGGGGATACAGTACAGAAGGGAGACTTCCTTCATGATTTGGTGGATGGCAGCCTCAATTGGAGGGTGTTTGGCCGAGATCTCTGAGCCCTCTGAGGGGCGCAGGTACAGGGAAACGATGGTGATCCCGTTGGAGAAGTGCTCGAGGTACTTGCGCGAGCTAGTCAGGCGGTAGTAGTGATACAGATCTGACAGGGCGCTGAACAGGCCCATAGCGGAACCTTGGCGGTAAGCAATGACCAGGCGCTTCTCCCGGCTGCCCTCGATCTCGAACATCTCAATCACTGGGCCAGTGCGGCCGACGGCGGTAGTGATGATCTCTTGGTAGATCGCTTTGGTGTTGGGGGTGGCCTTCTGCAGGAAGCGCTTCTCACCAATGATTTCAATGTCGGTCTCATTCGGGTCGGGGTTGGGGTTGGCGAATTGGCACTTGTACACGAAGTAGCAACGGAGCTGCTGTCCGTTGTTGCCCGGGAGAGCAGAGGGCGAGCGGAAGGTCTCAACACGGTAGCTGTTCGCGCCCTTGGAAGTGTTGATGTACTTCTCATCGATGCGCTGTTCGTAACGGGGACCATCCACTGAAGAGACACCAGGCCTGCTGGTATCAATGTAGACGGCGTGGTCCTCGGCCTCCTTGTCCAAGCGGATCTCAAGCTGCTTATCATCACGAGCATAGGCGGCAACCTTGGCGGCATAGAGGGAGAGGATCTGGGTCACGATGGCATCGACGCTCTCGGTCTGGAAGTAGGTATCATCGATACCCAGCATGTTATAAAACCAGGTGGTTTCGGAGATGACGAAGTCACTGGGGAAGAATCCCTTCTCCTCCAATTGATCCATCACTGCGCAATGATTAGTTGTCGTAGGCGTCTCAAGTCTGCGAGTTATGCTAACCTTGCTCCATCTGCTTCTGCTTGCCCTCGAAGGTGGCGGCGATATACCCCGGGTCTTCCTCCGAGAGTATACGGTGAGGGGTACCCGGCACACCTAGATGAGTGGGCTGGGGCGACGGTTGCCGCAGAGCAGCCCCGACGGCATGATCAAGGTGCTTATTGTGGGGGAATCGCTGGAAACCGATTGGGGTGCCTGTGCCAGAGCTGCCATCTTGACTTGCGAAGAGCTTAGGCAATGGGCGGGAAGGTATGGAGGCACCATTGGTGGCCTCCGATGGGGTGGTGGGAATAGGTGAAGACATTGTCTGAAGACTCTAGATTGAAGAAAGAACAAAACGCTACGTTAAAGAGTCAGTTGGATGGGCACGTGGAGGCAGATAAGGATTCTGAAGAATGCGCGCTTATCGGGGATTTGCAGTGAAGCTTTAGTTTGGGACTGGAATTTCTCATTCCAAGTGGAACCAAGGAACCTTAAGATTGGAACCGGTGTAGAGAAGAGATAAACCAGGTGGGGAAAGATAACAGGCAAGGGGTGTAGAACTTACTGTCGCCATGGACTGACGGGATTGTATAGATCTAAATGATCGAAGGGGGAAGGATGTATGTGAAGCTAAAGAAAATCCGGGGAATCCTGACTTCTTTAAATAATTCCATCAAAACCATGGATTTCCCAATCAATTAAATTATTAAATAATAATAAAAATGATAAAAATCCAAATGTAAAAACCTGTAAAAGCAAAGCCGATGCTAGGCGACCTAATCCAACATGATCTGAAAGGTCTCGAAAGGCCCTTGATCCGCAACTCCACCCGGTCAATGCTAATGACTAAGAACCGGCGATAGGCGCGTTGCTGATTGGCAGTAAACGCCCCTCATACCGAGCGTAAAGCCGACTGGAAAATCCCGCTGCGTCATGCGGGCCGAAAATAGAGAAAGAATTGCCTCAGTGGAATTGATTTACTGATACGATGAAACTAGTTTAGCCTTACTCCGCTCCTACTCCGAGTAGTCCGGACTAAAAACAACACAGAATACACTAAAAAAAGGCTCAACTGATAAGGTGCCCAAGTGGCGGAGAGAAAACAGATCCAAAAGAGGGAAGTCAATTACGAACTACTGGATTTAAAGATCACCTGAGATGGTCACATTACTTACAGCCCTGGAGCCTTTGTAGTTAATTTTACGTGGTATAATGCTATATTCTACGCAAAATGAGGTGATTGATGTCAAACATGGAATGCGATGTGTCATGAAAAAGACGAAAGAAGGTATTAAATGCCGCAATTCACATCTTGAACTTATTTTACCCCAGCCTGACCAAGTTTAATAATGATCGAAGTTTCATAGTCCGGGGGATTTTCGCAAGATGAGGTAAAATCACTGAGCGATTTAGTCAGAAATTTTCCTTCATCTCTTCCATTTCTAGACCGGCCCGGCTACACATTCTAAACTAACTAGTTAGCCGGTACCTGAAATCTTCCATGCGGGGTAAAGCCCACTTTCGATCCAAGGACAGTTCGCACGTTTTCTTCCCCATAGCGAATCATTGCAGTCATGCTCCAACGGAACCTTGCAGAATCTTCACCAAGCCCCCCAAGCCCGGCGGGGCCTTACGTGATAACGATTCTGCTCGGCGAGGTCGCGATTGGAAGGCACTCCCGACCGGCGGAAGATGAGGTAACGGCCTTTTCCTCTAAGGGGAAAGGATATTCCGTCCCGAGAAATTGTGAGGTCTTCCCCATTTGGAGTCAACTTCGACATTTTCGGTGACTCACAGCTTGGGGGAACACGACAGAGGGGGATCCCACGGGATGTCCTTCTCGGGTTCGGTCATGGGGATCAATCTGCCCTTGTAAAACCATGCAAATGCCCAATGTCCGACCCGGGAAGGGACGTCAAGGGGAACCTTCTGGGGTGGTCGGGTGATGTCTTCCAGGTATTTGAAAGAAACCCGAAAGAAAACATGGGAGGGAAGCGAAGTCCAAGATTTGCGAGATAGCTTACCCCTGAAAGTGCCCTGAGCTTCCCCATGTTAGGTTGTCAGTGCCCAAGGAATGTTGCTAAGATCTCCATGATATCCTTTGGACATCTGCCCAAGGCATCAACGTCAACACCTACACAACACCAACGTGGAACTCGTTCCCTACTCAGTCATCAGTCATGAGGAGGTAACAGATTAAGTACCAGTACACGGGCTGACGTGCATGCATTTTGATGACTTGTACTCCGGACCCGGTTGAACAACGCACAGTTGGTCATGGCGTTGATGCGGTGTAGTATAAGGAGCTCCAGACCGACTGATAGTGCAAGACTTGTAATCTAGGAATGTGATATAATCCCGGGATATACCTAGGTAGTAGATAAAGGACAACAAACAACACAAAACAGGAAACAGGAAATACAAATCATGTCCCCGATCCTATATTCCCATATTTCCAGATCCTCCATTCCCCGGAGAATGTGGCCGATGTGACGGAGTCCCAGGAACCAGGAAATCCGAGGCCGGGGTTGGGGCTGGGGCCAGGGCTGGGGTTAACCCCAAAATTCCCATGAGGATATGAAATTCCAATTCCCCTTGAAAATGGTGGAGAGTACATTGCAGGAGATTTAAATAGTAGCGTGTACTATGTAAAGCCCCTTGAATCTGGGGAAAGCAAAATCTTTCCAATGTTGTGGATCATAGCCTAGACCTGCACTAAGACAATAAAATCCCGATTCAGACGGATAAACTATAAATCGGACTTCCACCGCTATTCCGTTTGTCCACTCATGTCCAAATGTTATAACGGGATGTGCGTAGTCCCCCTGTACCATGTGAAACATAACACGAAACCACCAGTCGATTCAATATGATTAAGTAAATTTACTATATATTCTGTGCTCCATTGTCGTGACTTCATTTAACTAATCCTAATTAGTTTGTACACCCCGACAGGTTGGTTGTCGGGAGGATCACCGTGCCGAGACCGACTTTTCTCCGGTAGATTATAGAAGGATGCTAGAAGGATTTCAATTTTCCACCGTTCAGCTCTGTTTTTTCATTTTTCCATTTCCATAATACAAAAATTGGACGGCCAATCCTTGAGCACGGCATTCTAGTCCCGATTCCCCGGAGCCCCCCCAAGGAGCCAAACTAGTGGCCCATAACCCCGGAGAAGAGCTGATCCATCGACTTTTTTGTATTGCCCCCTGGGTCTTGAATGGGTCCTGAATGGATCCTGGATGGGTCCCCCTTCCCCACACTTGCAACGCGTCGACTTTACAACTTCCCCGGAGGGATGAGGATGGTAGAGGGCGGGTATTCCGCCCTTCCGGAAAAGGTCCCCATCCCTGCTATATGGAGGAGAATGAGGCGATCGGGCTTGGCTAAGACGATCTTTGTTAAAAAAGATTGGTACCGGGTAATTTCTGATTCATGTTTACTCCACAAAATGATTTGTACAGGAAGAAAAGGGAGGAAAGGGAGAGTATAATTGTAGTCCAAGTGTCCATCCAGACTCTTCCTTTTCACTCTCCCCAGCTCTCAGACCCTTATCACTCAAGCCAACAAACGTGTACATCTCTTATTCACTCGGATTCTAACCCGCTTACTATTTATCTCTTATCTTCTCCCCCAAGATATTTCCTCTCACTTCTAGCCTCACCATCTCCCCTTTTTCTCATAACCAGTGATTTCCTGAAACTCTTGAACTTCGTAAGTTAAATCCTTTTCGGCAAGCAAAAGCTTGTCACAACATATACATTGCCCCCAGTTCCGATCCGAAAAAAAAAAACCCTCGGGCAGTTTCGGAAGAACCACAAAGCAAACTCCATAGATCCATCCACATTAACTAACGACAATCACTTATTCAGACTGAAGATCCCCAGGTTTCAACTTCCGAATCTCAACGAGCTTCATCATCAATTCGCCTCACTTTTTTCGTTACCGAGGTATCACACCATATTCAAACCTACAAATACAAGCTCCCCCAGCTCCACTCTACTCCTACAAAATTTCCACACCTTCTTTACCTCTCCACTCAACCTCACTTTCAAACCAAACTCCACGATGACTTCCATCGCTACTCCCTCGTCCACTATCTCCTTCGCCCCACCCATCTCCTCCGAGGCCCTAGCGTCCTTCTCGCAAGCTACCCAGTCCATGATGGGCAGCAAATCTTCCAAGAAGCTCGAAGACGGCATGCCCCCTGCTCCACCTCCATCACCCGTCTACTTTGCCGTCGACAGCAACGGCAAAGCATCAAATAAGCACGAAAAGATCCCAAATCTCAGCCTTGAGTAAACATAAATAATACTCAAGTGCAGCATCGCCAAATCATGCTTGCTCATTCTCCACATCTTTCTTCTCTTTCTCAGCAGGCTATGAGCGTTTGCGACATATGAATTCGATGGTCCTCGATAATGTTACACGAGGCCTGGGATAGGAGCAGGGGGCTCCGTCGGCAACGAGTACATTTTTAATCCTCGTTGCGTTTCTATCGGGATCCATCGCGATGGTTTTTGTTTTCTTATTCTTTTTCTCTTTTACTTTGCATTAGCGTGGCGTGGATTCCATTCCGGTCTAGGAGGCAAAGGACCTGGGCTTTGCTTTGCGTTTTTTTTCTTTTCTTTTTTCCAACTACTACTTTCTTTGTTTTGGGTTTAGGTCTGGTTACAGAAAATTTTGGCGGGTGTGGTGTTTTAAATTCCCTCGGCTTAGCTTGCAATTGATAACATTTCATTTTTTGGATTCCGTTGTTTCTTTGTCTGGACAAGTGGATACGGTACCCCGTAGGGATCAAGGATTTTCGTCGCTGTTGAGGGGATCCACTTCTTCTGAATTACATGTTTATGATCTCACGGGTAATTAAAGGTGGAAAGTGCATTAATTTCGCTTATAGTGAGCTTCTAGTAGTGTGCTAGTCACTTCGGTGCATGGCTAGTGGAGCCTTTGACAAAAATACGTGGATCCACCGGACTCCCCGGCTGCGAACGTTTCCTAGTCTAGCGAGGTACATTTTGATCACACCAATTGGAAGTAGACGGTACGACAGGCCTCGGTCTTTCTGTACACCCAAGCAACGAAGTTTTCTTCCATTATATTTCGAGTGGGGGCCGATCAGACCACGGGAGTTAGCACATGTGAACCAACTGCCGATCACGACGTCACAAATACCTAGGAGAAACTAGGCAGTTTATGACACTGATTGTGGGGGATGCAGTGTTTAGATCTGTTGGACTGGCTAGGATTGGCTTGAAGAGATCCCGACCATACAGGTCTTGATGAGTTCGGAGTATGTACCTGGATCTTGATTCTTTCGTCACAGGAAGTGTGGACATTTGGAATGACGTGACCAGGCATTTAGCTTATTGCATAGCAATTGCTATTCTCTGGTTATTATCGGGTTGAATGAGAGCTCCGGTGGGGCAGCGTGGTCCGAAAAGGGGAATCACCGTTGTCCCATGGATGAAAGGACCTGCATTGGGCCCCCCAATGCCTTCATATTGAATGGGGAGGGCGGCCTTGATGGAGCCATTGTAAGCAAGCTCGGTAAGAAACGCTTGCCTGGAACTGCAACATCCTCCAACACGATGTAAATATGGGAAGATTGAAGGTCCCCAATAACTTCACGTGACCCGAACGAAAATCACTATGAGATCATAGGTTTGGGCCGAATACCCGGGGCCCCGTAGGGTTTCTTTGATCCCGATCAGCGATAAGAAAATCAGTGACCTAATCCGGGAAATCGGACCGATGGCCCTCAATAGGCATTCTGGGAGTCATTCTCATCAAGTCGGCGAATCATCATCTCCAGGATATCCAGCGCCTCCTCCTCTCCATTCGCAGCCCGCTCATTCAAGCTGGCGATCTCGGCCACTTGAGCTTCGGTGCGAGCCCACGCGTTCAAACGGTCGGCAAGGGTCGCATTACGCCGGGTGCTCATGATTGTGCGCACAGCATCTGCCTCACCATGTGCGTGCTTAATGCGCTGCAACCGCTGGATGAAGCTGGACTGGTGTGTCGAGATTTCCGGTCCGAGGGTCATACCCGCTGGATCTGCAGGTAATGGATTGGATAGGTCCGTATTGGTTGGAATAGAGTTGGAAGTATTGGCATTTTCGGGGACCAATCTTGGCCCAGAGCTGGAGATGATGTTCGCTTTGCGGCCCATAATCTTGACACTATTGGCGGCGAGCAGCTCGAAGCTAGGACCCTGTCGCAGGGGTGGGTAGTCCGTGTCAGGAGCGATATCTGGATGGGTAAAGACTAGCTCGGTACCGATCTGATCGGCCCAGGAGCAGCTGAAGATTTGATTTTGGTAGGAAATAATCGGGTTGCACGTGTGGAGGCCGAGGATCTGGATTCGCTCGCCTGGCAACGTTCCCGCCTCGGCGTTGTCAAGAGTTGCATATGTATCATCGTCGACAGGGTCATTGAGGCCCTCACGAGGTTCATTCACAGGATATGGCTCTTGTGGATCCTCATTCCACTTGCGGGGAGGGCGGATTGGGCCATTGGCGGATGTGAGGTCTAGGTTTAGATAAAAGCTCTAAGGGGTGTCAGTTGAGATCACAAGAAGCCAGGACGAAAACAAGAAAAAGTAAAAAGTTGGTATTTCTCACCTCTATCTCAGTTTCATGGTACTCATATTCATACTCATCTGAGTCCACTTCTATTGCGGAATCCATGGTTGTATTCAAGGGATTTTCTGCAATATGCAAGTGTTTTGCGATAAGATAGGTCTGAGTCAGCAGAATCCATAAAGCGGTGAATAATGAACCAAAAGGCGGTGTGAAGGAAGGTGAAAGGAAGGTAATTTTTGCCGCTTGTATTAACCCGATTTAGCTTGGTTGTTTTCGTTCCTTCACAAGCTCCACTTCGTTTTAGCGGTGGCAAAGACTGGACATTGGTTTCTTCGGGGGTTTCTGGCAAATTTTAGCGAAATCTAAATCACTATCCTTTGGATCATGTTTGAATCAAAAAATTGGGTTGCTCATTCATACACAAAATGGCATAATTAGCATAATTGGCATAATTAGCAAAGATGGCGCAAAATCTATGATCTACATTGGCCCCTCAGTTGAACCCTTTAAGGCCCTAAACCCGGAGTTTCAGCCTTATGCTTGACCCCCTCACTTATCTTTCCAGCACAAAACAGAACCACTCGGATTTGAAAATCAAAAATACGTCCGGTAATAGGACATCATGTGTTCGTAACTTCTTCGTAAGTATCCGAGCCTTCCGTTTAGATGTTAAGGCATGTCGATCGCGTTCCGGTCTGGCCAGGTCGTTTGGTTTCCGCACGTTCCCGGATACGCTGGAGTTTGTGCGAGACTCTTTTCGTTATTTTTACCCAAAAGTCTTTTTATCCGAGATTTTTCTTAAAAGAGGGGAAGCTAAGCTGGCGGATAGCCCGGTCAAACATGTATTAGAGATTTATACTTCTTTCCCCCAATCCTGCTGTGTTGCTTTCCTTTCCCGTCCCATAGATTTCTTCCCTTCCTCCCCTCCCCCCGGCATGATCCTCAGCCTTATCGTCGGTTCCCTGCATTGACAATCCTGTGTCAAACCGGGATTCTTGAGGATCTGTCCCTCCATGAGCTTTTTGACCGGTCCACACTGGCAATCTTACCCGATTGCCTTGAGCAGATGACTCGCAAGGCCCAGGTAACCATTGCGGCCTTGTCGACCTTGATCATTTATGTCTCTCTGAACAGTTTATTCCGCGCGTTCCGCCCAGCTTCCTTCGTATGGTACGCTGAGGATCGGGAGGAGGTGAGCTGGATCGCAAGCTCGCGCTCCTGGTTCGATCGCAAAAGCTGTCGTTGGCTTAGCATCTGCGGCGCTGCACATTTCCAAACGGCTCACGGCCCGTTCGGTGAGCGTGAGCCAGTTGAAAGGTCGGAGGAGGTCGACGATACCAAACCCTGGCGGTCATTCTGGCTTGGCGGGGCTAATCAATCAAAGTGGGATGCTGACGAGCGGGCTAAGCGGGAGATCCCCGACTATGTTTTTGATTATGCCCCACTTGTTCATCTTTACTCCGGGGAACAATTTTGGCCCGGTGATATCGCGGAGCATTTGTACCACACCACGCCGATGCTCAATTACACTCCTATTCAGGCTCAATGGGATCATCCCACTCTGAAAGACTTGAATCAACTCAATCAGTGGACTCCCCGCCATGTCTACCTGACCAGCAACGATAATGTGCAGACCCGCCCGCCTTGGTTAGAAGGCGACAAGAATATTCCCGAGTCGAAAGGTGGGACGGAACAATCATGGGCTGATTGGGATGGTCGGGTGGATGGCCAAATTCCGGGTGACACGGAGGAGGATCGGGCCAAATGGTTTGACCTGAGTCAAATTGAACGCACCCACGATACACAAGAGTCGATGCAAGAATCTTCCACAGCACAAAAATACATCCATAACGAGCTGCGAAGACGATATGAGGGCAAAAAGGTCGAAGCGCCTCTTCCGAACGAGGCCGGAGGCCGCAGCGACGCCCCCGCGATTCTACTGGTGATGGATAAGGGTCATGGAGTCGTGGACGCCTTTTGGTTCTTCTTCTACAGCTTCAACCTGGGAAACGCAGTCGCCAATGTGCGATTCGGTAACCATGTCGGTGACTGGGAGCACTGCCTCGTGCGATTCCACAATGGCCAGCCCAAAGCCTTATTTTTCAGCGCGCACACGGCCGGCGAAGCTTATAGATATGAAGCAGTGGAGAAGATCGGAAAACGGGTAAACCTTCCTCATGCACCATTCAATTGAACCGATAATAACCATTTACAGCCTGTCATCTATTCCGCCGAGGGGAGCCATGCAATGTACGCCACACCAGACGTGCATCCGTACATTCTTCCATGGGGCCTTCTCCACGACGTCACGGACCGAGGCCCACTCTGGGACCCCTTACTCAACTCTCATGCATATACATATGACTATGCCAACGACACACTACGTGCATCTACCACCACTCCCACATCCCCCACAGAATGGTTCTATTTTGGAGGCCACTGGGGCGACAAATTCTACCCACTTGGTGACACTCGCCAGTACCGTTTCGCTGGACAATACCACTACGTGAACGGGCCTCTTGGTCCCCGGTTCAAACACCTCAATCGGATCAAGGTATGCCAGGGTCCGGACAAGTCAACCTGCGTCATCAAAGATTGGATCGGTGAACCTGGACGAATACCCCGATGGGCCTCCACTGGACCTGGAGAGTGACTTCTCCCCTCACTCATCCGACCGCTTCCTACTGGCATCAATTTCTTCTTTCTTCGCTAACTATTTTCTTCTGCGCTGACTATATACCCCCCTTCTTATATTTTTCATTGATTTACATGACACCAGACCTTGAAGGACATAGACTTAAGGTCGCATCTTTAAACACGCTCCCTACTTTGCTTTCGCCGGGATCTCTGACATGAACGGCATGATACCATGACCCCAATTTACCTAGCCTATCATTGGCGCATTTGATTTCTTCGCTTGTGATGAACTCCACTTCTGGATTGAGTGTCTGGCGTGTCTTTGATCTCACTTTTTCTAGAACCTCGAATCTGGGAATGAGAAAATCTTCAAATGTTGCTAATATATACCTTGCAATAGACAAATCACAAGTTTCAACAGCGAATTCTTAATGCTTGAATCTGTGCATGTACTATGTAAATATCAAAACATAGTGCATATGTAGGACGTAAGATTTCGGAATAATGCATATGGGATGTGCCAAGCAAACTCCTGAAGTTATATGTACAGATTGATTGTGTATAACAAACCCGATAATTAACTTTAATTTTCCTGAGCCAGACATGTATAGGTCTTCCCCCTTATCATACCTATGCCCAGGTGGAATATAAGAACTAAAACATGGCGATCTTCCGATATGCGCTATTTTACTGTTGGTAGCTAAAATTGTATGTACTTCAACTTATAAACATGAATTTCTGGGTATTAAAGTAGAAGCCATGCGTAAAGGATAATTTTTATTTGGTTCCCAACCAGACTTGACCGGGTACCCAACAGATTGTCGAACATTGATAGTTATGTATGATAGTATGGTATGCTCCACAAATACATGCATTCACGCGGTATCCAGGAACATGAGTATGCTGATCATTGACGCCAGAATATACAATAAATATAACAAGATGTTGGAGTAAGAAGCAACCGCCAAGGAACCTTAAATTCTATAGCGTATATCTACCCTCTAATCTCCCAGAGACGGATACGGCCCTGTTCGTTTCCGATGGCCAATTGCTCTGAGTTCGGCGAAATAGCCACGGAGGAGATACGGCCCAATGGGGTGTTGGAGGTGGGCCAGTTGCGGTACACTGTGCAAGATGGGAGGTGGACTAAAGAAACATAATTAGCAAGGAGTCCGAAGAGGATAGGATCAGATAGACGCAGGGGTATCGTACCAAGTCTCAGCGCATCGCGCTTCCAGCGACTCGCCATAACCAGCATCTGGCCATCAGGAGCGAAAACCAGATGGCTAATAGGGGTGGTAAGCTGGTCCAACACACGCGTCGGGGTCGGGCTCCGCGGAATACCACCCTGCGAAGGACCATCTTTTTCAGCTTGCGAGGCATTAGCATATGCAACAGCCCAGTCACGGCGGTCATAGATGTTGGAAACACCGCTAGAACTGCCGACAGCAACCCAGCGATCTCCGCCGAGCTGGGTGCGGCCTGAGAGGCCACCCAAAGTGAGGACGGTGGTACCGACAGCACCGGCGTCGAGCCAGCGAGCCACAACGCGGCGTTGTCGGCCATCCCACTCGGAGATCTCTCCGTTCTTGCTGGCGACTGTCATTCCCTCGCCGTCTGACCACCAGGCGAAGTCGGCGACACCGCCGCGACCGTCGACGCGCACCTGTGCGATCCACTGAGCGGTGTTGGAGTCGAGGACGTTGATCAGACCACCGCCCTTGCGCGCTGTGCCAACCAGACCGACATAACGGCCGCATGGGGAGAGCTTGAAGCGCTCCATGGACTTTTGTTCCTCTTTTCGGTCTGCGGTTCCGTTGACTTTGTCCACTTTGCCGGTGTCCATGTTCCAAATATGGAAGTATCGTCGCCGACCAGAGGCGAAGATCTTGTTACCCGTCGGCGGTGCAAAGGCGGATGTGTGGATCGGGGTGCGCTTGATGTGCAAAGAGGTCAGAAGGGGGTTGGGAGATGGTGCTGAAGGAGAAATGTGGTGCATGAAAAGAGTTGACGCAGGGCCGGATGAAAGCAGGAGAGGGTAGTGAGGGTGGAAGTTGAGCGAGTCGACGGAGGACTGCAAAACTACTGGTTAGCCAAATACTCATGTTAAGCATAAAAAAGATCTTACTGGCTGTGTCTTGCCAACATCCTTAAGACGTTGGATATCCAAGACTTCCTGCCGGAGCTTGCGCTTGCCTCCGGAGCCTGCATTGTCTTCAATGCGGGTGAGATCGGTGGCATTTTGAAGCAGCTTAGCCAGTGGCTGCATAGATAATTGCTCATCCTCTCCATCTGAATCCATTTCGTCATCGGAGTCCGAGTTTTCCTGGCGGCGCAAAGCGACCAGCTCTGGGTTCGCCCAATCGGGAGTGGGGTGCATGCGTTGAAATTGTCTGCGCAGTCGGCGAGTATACTCCTTGCCACTGACAATATCTTCGGACTCAGACACACGCAATTTGCGCAATTTGGCCTGGCTTCCGAGCGAGACCGCAAGGCGTTCATCATCGCTGTCGTGCCAGATTGCAGGAGAAGTCTGCTCATTTTCATCATCAGACGGAGTCTCCGGTGAGGGAATAAGATTGGTAGTTTCGGGTGCAACGCCTGAGTCGAGGAAAAAGAGCTATCAACAATTAAGAGTTAGCATTGTTTCGCAAGTTGAAGCTCAGGCAGAAGATCGAGTGGGGCTGCATACATCTGCATCGGCCATATCCTCAACATTTGCTTCATAGTCATCCTCCGCACCCTCATCACCGCTTCCACTCTCCTCATCACTGTGCAGGGTAAGCTGCATAGCATCAGCTCGCTCCTGTTGGCTCTTCAATGCGCTCATGAACCCCTCGTCGTCACCAAATAGCATGCGCTCCAGCTTCAACTCGGCCTCATCCTTCTCAGGGAAGTCCTCCTCGTCGGAGCTAGTCTCGTCGTCCATCTCAATGTCGTCGACCGGTTGCTGGTTCATCAGAGGGTTCTCAGACGGAGCGGCTGCCCGCTTCGTCTTTTCCTTCAGTCGAGTTTGAGGCATTATGAATTTTCCAATATTCTGGTGTTGAATAAAGACAGATCCTTCGTTCCGTCACAATTCACAACTGCGATCGGCGATCTGAAGCTTGCGGAGCGGGATTGGAATATTTTTCGCTTTGATTTTTGCAATGACGGCAAAAAAGGGCGGTGAGTTTGACGGTCAAGTAAACTTCATGCCTAAGGCAACAGCGGATCTGATAACTTACCAACCGAAGAGATAACCTACTACATACAACGCTTGACGGCTGGTTCTTATTTATTCATCAGAATCCAATGAAGTGTCTACTCAATCTTGACTTATGAGAAGATTCAATGGGCCAATCGAATTGTAGAAATGCATTTCGAAACAATGACAACACATTGGTGGTGGGGCCAAAAAGGATAAACAAGACACTCTTGATCAAGCCGATTTCGAGAATGACTTTACTTGTACAACACCATTTTATGTTGATGCGCTTTCACGATGGATTGCTAATTGATAGGTATTTAACGACTATTCAGCAAGTCAAGAGCGGCGACCATCAATGTATTATATTTGATAACCAATTCGTCCTTCAAGACCACAATTAGGTGCATTGTCCAATTCGGCTTGATTTATCTGGTCCGCTGTCTTGGTGTTTATGGGTTCGTTTGCTACTGTGTTTATTGACACTGTCCGTACCAGATGATAGATTCAAGGCCCTGTGAGAATACAAGGCACTCAGTGCCACTAGCTCGACGGCGAGTCGGTCAGAGAATGTATCATAGGGCTGTATGGCAGTTTTTCCGCCAAATTGTAGGCCATTCCATGGGAGTTGTTACATGCTTTAGGTTCCTTAGCCTATTCGGAAGCTTGGTGGTGATATCGGCCTCGTAGTAGAGGATGTATGCCCGATCTAATATGTGGGTTAGGAGAAAGCGCGACTGGAATCGAATTTGCTGGGGCCCGACAAAGCTCAGAAGTGACCAAGCCAGCAACATACACTATAGGTCTTTGGTTCTGATAGTCCAAAAGTAACTCGTTCTATTAGACCGTAGCTCTTACCAATAGCGTGCCAAAGTGCGTTCTGTGCCTACCAATATGTTAATAAGATTTTCAAGCTTTCCAGTGAGAAAGATATCTAAAGCGAGACGTTCAGCATCGCTTGATGGCTTCGTGCAATCATTTTGAGTGGGTTCTGTGTATACAGGGGTAGTTTCGACATCTTCAAATCGAGATCCTATCAGATCAAGATGGAAAGAGGACCACTGGAGAGGATTGCGGAGCCCGCGGTGACTGCGTACGAGACCAACATGTGACTTTTATGTAGAGTTGGCTGTCACTGTAAGTTTAAGAAGATTAGCTATTATCGTGGCGATGTTTGAAGACCGACAATGCGCCGGAAAATAACGGTCTAAAAGGATATTTTAGATTTGGCTTACTGCCTAGACTTGATCAAATTTGCAGAAGTACCCATTTACACCTGTAGTTCTTACTATTGACTATCTAGTACCTACTACTATTGTATAGCTGTCACTTACTAGAGTATTCTGGCTTCAAGGCTCTAGGTATCTGCCTCTTGGTAGGTACATTGACTAGATACCTTAAACAGGCACCTATGTACATATTACTCAAGTAGGTACCCTGAACAAGTAGTCAGGTAGGCACTTGAGTAGGAGACTAAGTAGATACAGTAGAAAATATACTAGTATACAGTATCTTATTTGTTCGACCTAAGTACGCGTCGCGCGAAATGGGCAGCGGAAAGCCTCTAGTTCTCATAGTTACCATCACCTCCTAAAGCGGTGGCAGCTACATGTAAGAGTGTAGGAAAGGCGTGTGAACCCGGGAGTACCATTATGATATGCACGTGTACGTATAGTAGCTACCTTCGTACCTACGGATATGTATTTATGACCAGAAATATAGATATCAGGTACATAAAGTATTCATATTTAGAGAGAGCGAGAGAGGATACTGTATTCGTGTACACATGGAAATCGTAGAAAATAAGCCAATGACGAGAAATCCAACGCTACTAAATTAATCACCAAGTCGCATACTTATGCGGCTGACTTGGACTGTCTGTCCTGTTCGCGATGACTGCCACTCGAACTGGAACTGGGAGGAAGGTAAGGAGGGACCGGCGAATGGTCCTCAGTCATAATAGCTTCAGACTCCTGAATAGCTAATTTAGACTGTGACACTGGGAGAGGTGACCTTTTCCCTGTAGCGGAATCATCCTCAGAATCGGATGAGTAGGCTTCGTCGATACCAGCAAGAAGACTTTCCCGATGAAGATCTTCATCTGCAATAGCGTGGCCCCTATCATCATCGGGAAAGAAGTCACTGTGTATGTTTTTCTTGATGAACGTGTCGATTATGTAGTATTGGATGGCGTTCATGGTGACAGGGAAAAGGAGCATCACAAAGATAATTTGAAGGGCAGTGTTTCCTTCGGTCCACCGCAAAGCCCAGTCGCCAACCCTGATGATGATGGGAAACAGTTGGATCAAGAAGAATACGCATATTTTCATGTTGAGCAGACCCAGGAAGTAGATGATGGATTGTTTGAACCACCATGATGCCCGGGGCGGATTGCTATAATTGCCGGTCTCGATGGATTCTGGAGGGTTGGCGAGAGGAGTGTAGGAAGCAAGAAATGTTAAGATTCGAAGCGCAACGATCAATATGGGGATACCTAGAGTGGTCTAGCACCGGGGTTAGCTTCGTGTCTATGAAGAAAAAGAATCAGACTTACATCGATCCCAATATTCAATAGGTAGAAGGAGCAAGGATTGGGTGTGTAGTCCATGCGAATCTCCAGTTGACCAGCAGAAAACATTGACATGAGAAGATTTGCCATATGAAGCATGAACGAGCCGAACACTTGCTTTGAGACATCAAATACCCACACTTTGAGCGGCCGCTGCGGACGTTCTCTCCATCGCTTATAGACCAACGATAAAAGCGCCAGTGCCCCAAGGGCGGCCTGAACAATTAGGGAGAAAGGCCCTAGAAGTTTGCATTCACCACCTTCTCCATTTTGGTCATTTCCCATTCCTGTGACGGTGGCTCCATGATAGTATAACATGTGTTGCTGTGTTGGCGACGCCTGTGAAGGAGAAGTCGCAGCGATAAGGGTGGTAGATGCCTTGACGGCCATCGAAATGGTGAAATCTGCGTCCATGGTCGTTTATGCAAGGTGTGGGACCGGTTTTTGATGTGATCGATCCAAGGAACGAGATATGACGTTGATGCGAGGAGCCACTGGGGCTTATTCGGCACCGAGGCAACTCGTTATACCCGAAGCATGGATTTGAATGTACCAAGTGAGATGAGCGCCGGTACAAAGTAGCGTGGAATGCGATTCTAGAAAGATGACTAGATAAGTAAGGGAGAGTTGGAGCGATGAGGTTCAGCAATCTGCCTGGGGGCGGTGTCTTGTGTCCGCCCCCGCACGGGATCGACAAGGCTAGATCAGGCGCCCCCAATGATTACTATCTACCTATTCTGGGAACTAAACCGATATTACTGGAATAGTGAGCAATCCAAATTTGCTCGGCGTATTCATTTGAGGTGCCGCTTCCTCCTAGGTATTCGTGGAAATCATTGATCAAGGGGGATTGCGATGACCAAGTTCAGGGTTCCGTTGCCTGCAGAAAGGTGGATCGCCCTTGGCCTTACCGCCTAGGACCCTATCTTCTACTACATATTGGAGAACCAAGTTGACCCATTTATGTAACGGCAATGCGATTTCGCAGATCACTTAGATATGTAAAGAGGCTCTTGGATAAGTGGTTTGCGGAGCAAAGTGGGGGGATTCATATTGTGATCCCCAAAAGTAAGGATATGATAATAGAATGCACAAAGAAAAGAAATTAATCTCTTGTTTGAAAGGGGTCCGGTAAAAGCCCCCCGATCATGAACAAGGATCAAGGAATAGTACCCATCAAACCTCCGTCAACCTTCCAAAAGCGAAAGTCGAAAATAAAGAAGAAATCCCAGGGAATAAACAAACGCCGGTAACCCCTCAACCAAGCCAAATTCAATAGAATTGGAGTCGTTGTAACACCATGCGCAGCCAAATGCGTGCAGAGGGCATCGTTAGAGCCGAATATCGTCACATCATTCTATTCCATGCTGCTGTTTAAGTCGTTCCAGATTTTCTTGTCTTTCTGCAAGATCCTCTTTCGAACGGAGCATCTTCTCCGGCTGATGATACAATACTAAAATGCCTGTTACTCAATCTCCTCTTGACCTTCCGAGCTAGAGCGAGTGTGTAGACATACCAACCAAGTATCTGTTTTGGAAATTGAAGCCATTGAGCTTATCGCATGCCGATTTGGCGTCGTGTACGTCCTCGTAGACTACAAATGCAGTTCCTTTGGAGTTGTTCGCGATACCCTGACGAATTTGCCTACACAGAGAGAGAAAAAGTCAGCGACAAGATTCCGGCCATCGTCCAAAGCTTTAATAACATACCGAATAGGCCCAAACTTGCCGAAAAGGTCAAAGAGTTGCTCTGCTGTTACGTTGTAGCTAAAGAGGTGAAGTCAGCGGTCCATTCTAAGTTGTAGGTGATGTCTGACCGAATTGCTAAATCTGGGGGATCGGCGTGTTGCGGCGGATGGAAGAGAGACGTACTTGAGGTTCTTGACGAAGAGAATCCTACGAGAATTATACCCGTTAGCATATATTATCCAACAGATGCGATTCCAGATGAGACCGTGACACCTCCGCACTGTGGCGGATGAGTATCGGAGATGGAGAGGGGCAGAAGAGATCACCTACCGATTTGCTTCGGGAGCGAGCTTCCGGCTCATCCTCGGATAGATTTATGGAAAATGAAGAAGTTGAAGAGTAGATGAGGAGTGAGATACCCAGGGTATCGAGAGCCGTGGTGGTGGTAGGAGAGAGAGATCGCAAAGAGGAACAAGAACACGCAGAATGCACGAGAGAAGTTCTTGGCATCGCTGAATTCGGTCTAGCGGCTATCACTGTTCAATGAGATGAGCTAATCATCTTACCATACCTGACAGAGTTACCACTCAATCTATGCAATATCTTATCATATGAACTCCCAATGTCCTGTACTGTATGGTAAAGCTGAGACAGCTCGGCCAACGACGCTCTCGTCGCAAGTAGAATTAGGCCGGTGAATTCGACTAGGACTTTTTTTCTATTTCTTCTCCGTCGACACAATTGAATCGCACAACATTCTTCTACCTAATTATAATACCAGATTCAATTTACTGGTATGGGGAGGATCGAGGACCTCATTACCTATTGTCTAGTCTGCAGATTGTCCCGCGTACATACCTTGCGAACTTACTCGGCCTACCACTCTCCCTCCTTCACGCATTGACATCTTCCACCCTCCGACCACCACCCACACCCTCCCCGGAAACGTTCCATCCATCCATATATTCTCAGCTTGTCATCCAGTTCGCAGGAGCTCACTCCTGCAGACTGGATTGCGCTCGATTCGCTCTCCCTCCCTGCCCGCGGACTGCGGCGCGATTCTCGGCGCCTTTGTCCTCCCGCCGCTCGACTGAACCCCCTCAACTCGAGCGCATCCGCAAATCGCCTCCCCCATCCGCTCTTCGGCCGTTCCCAATCGTCTCATCGAGCATCTCTATCCATCTCGCGGCCCTCCGTGTGAATGCCTTCCTGCCAGGAATGACTTTCCTTCTTCCTGCGACGGCCTCTCGCTAGTCCGTGTGGTCAAACATCCCCGCTTTGCACCCACCTACCGCAAGCGCATCCTCTCGCACCACCAACCTAGTCTGTCCTATTTTCTCTCTCCCAGATACACCCCGAGTGAGCGAAAATGATGAGCGCTGCGTCGTTTTTAACTCCCTTGGGGAAGCGCCCTTCGCAATACCGCACACCGTCCCCTCCGCCGCGACGCGCTGTCGAACCCATCACTCCCTCTAGAACCGAATTTCTCGCAACGTGGGCCGAGCGTAATTTAACCCGGGCCACAAGTCTTGACCGTGACCAGCTTCCATCAAATCAGAATCGCAATGCCGCTGTTGATGCCGGCTCCCATCACCGGTCGGGTCATGGCCGGTCAAATTCCACCATCGACACACTTGCAACCATCGCCCTCGCAACGAGCCCGACTTTCGCTCCGCTATCATATCGTCCGCCCTCCCCCGATCGCTCGACCGCACCCTTATTTACTCCCGACAATCATTCCGAGCGGCCGGTCAAACGCCCCCGATCAGAAAGAGACCCGTCACCTCATCACTCTCGCGGAATTCCACAGAGCAACTCCCACTCCACCTTCATTGACAGCATGAAAACCGATGCGGAGCTTTTGCTCAACTTCGCCCGACCCACCAATTTCCACCCCGACAGAGACAAAAAACGGGTCAGCATTGACGAATCTTATCACAATCACGGTGCCGGTTCAATACGTCACAATCGAGTTGGGTTTGTCGGGGAGTCTGCTGGCCCGGAGGATAGGAAATCCTTGCATCACGAGGATGGCATTCCACCTTCACGCATGAGATCTCATTCGGATGGTTCTGCATTCCTCTCACGTCCCGTGGTTCGAGGCGTACGCCCGGCAACTAGCTCAGGAGGGACATTGCCCCCAATTGTCTGGGAAGATGAGAACGAGGATGGCCCTTTAACGGACGTGTCTCGTTATGCTGGATATGGTGACCATCAAACCACCGAGGACGGAGAATCTCTTCCTAATCAAGCACCTGACCCCACCCTCAAAGTTGAAGAAGAGGCAGGTGATACAAATCAAGCAAGCTGCACTGCGTGCCACCTGGTGCGGATCCCAATGGAGACTGAGGAGCAAGATGAAGACACTTGGATTGGCTGCGACGGATGCAAACGCTGGTTCCATATTGTTTGTGCTGGGTTTAAGAACGACAGGGAAGTTCGCACGGTTGATAAATTTATCTGCCGTTCTTGCCGAGCAACCCATGGCCAAACAACCTTTGTGCGCAAATCTTCGCGCGCTCGTACGGCAATCGACTATGCTGGTCTCAACCAGGGACTGATCAAGGCAGCCTCTGATTCCACGGAGCACCATTATCTTGAGCCCATTCGTCAAGGGAGGATTAAATTCCAACCAGAAAGCTTTCCTCGCATGAGGCCGGAGCTAGTTACTGCCGAATATTTCGAGCGAGGTAATGGATGGAACGAACCTGTTGTCATTCCTGCCTGCTGGAACAGTCGTGACCCCGTTCCTGAAGTCCATGCGGATCTGGAGGCTTTGGTACATGAAGCTCCAACACAGGAAATGTTTGATGAACTACTCGACCACGTTTCTGAGGAGGCAATTGATGTCAAAGACAACCCCGAGTGCGGCCAAGACCAACTTGATATGGTGATTCCCCAAGGTCTCACCGTCCGGGCGGTAGCCGAGCTCTATGGCCCCGAGGAGAGAGTTGAGGTCATCGATGTCAAATCACAACAGGGCGAAGATAAAAGGTGGAACATGCAGAAATGGGCCGATTATTATGAGAGCGCTGAACCCAACAAACCTGTTCGAAATGTCATCAGCTTGGAGGTTTCACAAAGCAAGCTAGGTCGTCTTATCAAGCGGCCTAAGGTTGTACGTGATCTGGACCTTCAAGATGCCGTATGGCCTGAAGAGTTGAAGGCCATTGGCGACTACCCCAAGGTTCAGTTCTATTGCCTCATGTCTGTCGCCGACTGCTATACCGACTTCCATATCGATTTTGGTGGGTCTTCGGTGTACTACCACATTCTGAAGGGCAAGAAGACTTTTTTCTTCATCCCTCCCAAGGACAAACATCTCAAACTGTACGAGGAGTGGTGTAATTCTCCAGCTCAGGATTCAATGTTCCTTGGAAATCAGACAAAAGAGTGTTATCGTGTGGATCTTTCCGAGGGGGACACCATGCTCATTCCCTCAGGCTGGATCCATGCCGTTTGGACTCCAGAGAACAGTCTAGTCATTGGTGGAAATTTTCTCACCAGACTGAACTATGGAATGCAGATCAAGATCCTCAACATCGAAAAGGAGACTAAAGTTCCTAAGAAGTTCAGGTACCCCTTCTTCCAGAAGATTCAATGGTACACTGCATTGAAGTACCTGGAAGATGACCCGATCCCACAAAGTGTGCTAGAGGCTTTCGCCCAAGATGAAAATTTCCGACTTCACCGGCATTACCCTATCTATTATGAGTTTGGGGAACGTTCCAATCAGGAGCCTCCTAGCTCCCCTTACTACAACGCCCGATTCTACTCCCAAGCAGAATTGGAGGGCTTGCCAGAGTTGACAAAGTATCTTCTGCGGACAGCCCTCATTGCAAGCTCTTATACCGTCGACGGAGTGACAATTGAAGTACGCAATGCGGTCAGACGCTCCATTCCGAAGGGAGTCGGAGATCCCCTGGATGTGATTCGCAAATTCGGTGTTTGGGTCGCTTGGAAACGTGGTAACGAGAAAGCCCCTCAGTGGACTCGTCCTGGTGTCATCGAAAGCAACTCAAAGGTGTCTCTCACAGAAAAGCGACCAGCAGGTCGACCTAGTCGACGTTCTGAACGTAATGTGGACAGCCACCGCACTTATGCTGAAAGGCAAGCCGTTCAAAGGCCAACGGATGAGGATGCCACTCCCGTGCCTCCCACGATCAGCGGTACGATTCCGCCATCTGAAAGCGCAACGCCTGCCCCGGTTGGCACCGTCGCTGAAATCGCTACTCAAGAACCACTCACTCCTAAACCACGATCTGCCCCACGTGGCTCGGGGCTTGGTCCGAAACGTGTCGCTTGTGATGCTTGTCGCAGACGACGCATCAGGTGCCGTCATAAAGATGAGCCGACCGAGTGGATACAGGGTCGACAAATGGCAATGAATGGATTTGTCCCTGGATCGGGTCTGAGCACCCCATCTTCTCTCGCCCAGGATGCAGTCTCGGCTCTGAACTCCTTAGCTGCAATCGCCTCACAAGCCGGATCACAAAGCAATGGCGTGGCTGGCCTGGAACACTTTGATGGCTCTGCCTTTTACTCGACAATCATGGGTGCCTCCACTGCCGCCGCGAACAGACTCAATGACGTGAGTCCTGACGGTGCCAATGGCAGTAAGAAGGGGCGAAGTAAGGCGTGTGATGACTGTCGGAAAAGCAAGGTTTGTGGCTCCATTCTAATGCTCGTTTTGGAATACGCAACTAATCCACTAAATAGCGCCGTTGCATTCATGATGACCGTGGCAACATTGACCCGATTAAAGCTCAAGAAAGATCCAAGCCTCGTGGGACTGCTTCTACAAAGCGACCCCGCCCCAATGAAGATGACATTGTGTCTGCCGCAGCCAAGAAAGCCAAGCAGGAGAGCACATCTCCAATTGCTCACCCGGTATTCTTCGGTCAAAATGCCGGCGTTATGGTGCCGCACGCGATGCCAGTCACAAGCTACGACGAGGAATCCGTTGCCTATGGTGTCATAGATCAGCTTCAAGCTCAGCCTATCAAAGAGGGTGAAGCGCACATTGGTCAAGCTTTATATGCATCGCCACCCGCTTTTCATGCCGATCCGGTCGAGGGCAAGGATATTACCTCGATGTCAGTTTCATCAAAGCCGACTGCCTCCCTGGTATCCCCACCTACGTCGCTGGCCGACGAAATGGATGTGGTACAAGAAGGTGAGGCACTAGCATCCGTTGAGAGTGAGGCTCCCAATGCGCTGCACACGCCCAACTCGAGCTCTCGCAATTCGTCACGCCAGCCTCGACACGGTGAACAACCTCGTCATGGAGAGCACGAGTCTCGTCATGGGGAACGCTTCACGGTAGAGGTATCCAATCGCCCGAATAATTCGGTTAGTATTCCAGCCTCGTCTACTTTCCGCCGAACGACCCCAGGGTTTGCGAGCTCGTCCAAAAAACCTTCATCTCGGCCCTCATCATCTCATGCAAAGAAAAGTTCCCCGATGGTGGAGAGACGTTTTGATCGCCACGGGCCCACTTCATTGTCTCCTCATCAATTCAAACATACCAAGCATCTTCTCGACGAGGATGATACGGATGCTGAGAGCCTTCGTCTCATTCGAGAGCTTCAAGAAGAAGAGTTTGGGCTGCGAAGACGGCGGGGCTAAAGTAACAAGGCTTTGCACAGGAGACATTTGAGTGATCGCGACTGACATGTGGAGAGTGATCATATTTGCTATTTCTTTTCAGGTTCTTCTTTTTCCCCCAGTGGATTATTCGGGATATCCATCAAGTGATCAGGCGTGAAGATTCGGCGTTCATTTTTTTTTCATTACTTTTTTGGCGTTTTCTCTTTGTTATTGTTTCCCCTCGGAGCCAGGGTGACCACGGAGTTTTGTGTGTCAAGTTTTTATTGTGCATAGGGTTTCTCGTTTGGCCTTGGAACTCCTTGCTTATCCAAAGTTTTCTTGTCTCTTTTGTTTATGATCCAAATATCCGGACGTTCCTTTCGTGTTTTGATTCCGCTTATCTCTTTTCTTGTGAATTGTCTCAACAGGACTGCAACTACTTTGCTGATAGGCTTCTTCTTTCATTTGTCCATTTGGGCGGGCTTTTTCTTAGTAAAGGAGGACCGTGAATCAAAGGCCCTCAGGGCATATATCTATTTTTTTTGGAATAGTAGCTGTATACAACTCCATTGAATACTCAAAGCCTGGAAAGTGATCAAAAGTCAAGAAAAACCCAGCTTTAAATACGGAGAGAACCAGTCAAGCTACGCAGAGCTAAAACTCACATAAACACAACCAATCTAAGTAGCAAATTTCATATCGTTGAATCCCCAAAGTGCGAGCTAATGATGGTAATGATGGTGATAATGATGATGGTGAAAGTGGTGATGATGCTGCATAACTCCCGAGCCACCAGTCCCAACCAAAGTATCATCAACTACAGTAGCTGCTCGAGGAGAAGATAGAACCTGACGAACAGCAGCCTGTTCTAGTGTGGACCCAGACTCTTCATCAAGCTCGGGAATAATCGAACCAGATATCGCAAATGGAGGATGCTGAGTCTGTGTATTCGCTAGATCAAGCGAAGCGATATTATCCAAAGTATTGCCAGAAGGTGGGATCCATGGATAATAGCGACGACCATGCATGGGATTTCTTTGGTACATGGTTCTCGGGTTATAGTTATCCGTCAACATGTTTGGTTCAGAGTCATAGTTGCGATCTGGCAATGCAAAGGATGGGCCCTCTGAGGCGGATTCCCAGAATTGGTTCTGGTAGCCGCTGTGAAAAGAGTAATCTGACAATTCTAGCCCTGGTCCATTGGAGGTTTGTGCACTGTGGATGCTCGTGCTGTCCATTCCATATGCAGATGCGCTGTGGATACTCATGTCGTCCATGCCGTATATGGGCATTTGCAGAGTGGGATCTGGTACCAGCGCTAGGTCGGCAGACAGATCAAAGTTTGGAGTACTTGTCAACGGATCTGCTGCCATTGAGAATGGCATATTGGTAAGATGACTGATTGAGTTGGACCTTGAAACCGTGGGTGAAAGTGTTGCTGAGGGGGTGGCGGTCAAATGAGGGTCGTTGCGGGTTGAAGCTGAGTCGGATCTCGACAACTCCTTCGAAAGTCTCCTCCATCGATTTCGACAGGTAAGGGGAGGACGGCCAGGAAGCCCAGCCGAGATAGCAGCCCATTTATGACCGAGCTCCTGAACCTTCGCAGCCAAATACTGGTCTTCTTCAGCCGACCAATTTTTCAGTCTGTCTCTCGCCGATGGATTCAAGATATCATTGTATCTTTTCGCACATTGGTCATCCTTCCGGCCTTCAATCAAAAGCGCTACTATAAATCAGCCTAATGCACAAGATCGGCCCCAAATAAACGAATTGACTTACCGATATCCTTCCAAGCAGGCCCCAGCCGCTTATGAGCCGCAAGCAACAGCTCATCCTCCTCTTTCGACCAGCGACCCTTCCGCAAAGCCGGATCGAGCGAGTGAAACCATCGCTTCCGACAGTCCTAGTCATGATAAGTCTCACTATCCATACGTGTTCGGCTCGACTGACCTTATTCGATCGCCCGGGAAGATGTCTCGAGATCTCACTCCAGTTCCCACCCTCCTTGCCTCGCTGGTCATTCAAATTCTGTACGAGAGAGAGGAGCTTTTCATCCTCTAGCTTCGACCATACGCGACGGGTTGTGGCCGCAGAGTCCGAAGCCATGCTGGCGGCTGGCCTATTGCGTGGGGAATGGCCCCTTAGCGGGTGTTGACTTGCTTCCCCGCACTACGGTGGCCCAGGCCCGAGAACTTTTAAATACGTGGATTACTATGGCAGAGCCTTCATTTGGCTTCATTTATGGTGCAAGTATCGACTCTCCGTCAAGCCAGCTAGGTATCGTATGTACTCTGGAGATGGATAGAACGTAGGCTCAAGAACGGAGGGGAAGGAGTGAGAGTTGCGGTGTACGGAGTAGAATGGTCTAAATGAGTCATGCACGTGTATAGGTCAGACCTTGGCTCTATTTATATCCATCAACATCGGAATCCGAATATGATTTATCACTCATTTGCCCGTTTTTGTGGGGCTGACTCCGGGTCTCAGCTTTTCTCTCCTCATTTTCTCCTGATCCTTCAGCATGATAAATGGAATCGCAATCAATGAGGCCAACTGGTCCTGAAGAAATAGAACCAGAATTCTTATTCATATGCCATATGTGATGGATGTATCATTTTGCTCCGCGAAACAATTTCCCTAGCACAAACAATTCCCTAATGCACCTTGTATCCGGAGGGTAACCAAGGGCACATGGACTGCTCGGGCCGTCGCACTTTTTATGGCTTGTGATTGGCCAACGACCTGAAGTTGATTGTATAATCCAGACCTATTCCATCAACTGCTCAGGTTAACTGTATTCATCACATTAACTAAATTTTGCTGATGTAACAACTGAATACGGGGTGGTCTAGCCGTTCCTCTTACATGCTAGAGGAAGATTTGGGAAACTTTTACAACGTCACATGATAATGTTCGGAGTGAACCATCCCCATCTCCTCTGGGCTATATAGAAAGCAATCGCAAGCGAAGGTCAACTCCCGACCATCCTTTGTATGCTTCATGTATACCGGCTCGGAATACATGTAAGTTAGTCCGAAAATCTGCCCTCAACTTGGTGTGTACCGCTCAATCAATGATTCGCGCTAAGCTCTTGGCGGGAGAATCATCCAATGCGGTTCGCGCAAAATACCAACGAGACTACCCACTTCAGATTTTCTGATCGACTGGCACTACTACTTTTCCGCAAATATAAGAGACATCAATTGCATTCTGTCTGATGCTTTGTTGCTGTGGTTTTGATATAAAAAGACGTGACAAACATAGCTAAGCATATAATTTGAAGTTTGTCGAATTTTGGCGGCTTCAATTCAGAAGAAATAACAGCACGTGGTAGTACTATAGTGACGAGTCTTTTAACAGTAAAGATGGGCGAAAGATGATCATCATCCACCACCACCACCACCACCATGACCACCGCCACTACCACCTCCACTTCCACTAGGCTCGGTGCAAACGTTGAGAATATCGATTAAAAACTAACCAGATTAGCCTCGCCCTTAACGTTATATTTGCGACTCACATTCTCAGTGTCGCAGCATAGAGTTTGACCCTTGCATGAGCTTCCCACTACAGTATAGAGCCAGTCAGCATTGCCAATAAGAAAGAGCTTTATATAGCAGTGGGCCGAGGATACGTACAGGTTGCACATCCAACTCCGATATCAATAGTTTTCCCTAATATGTTGACAGGAACCAGAAGCTGGCAGCATTTTGGCGTCTGATTGCTACTTGAACAGGTAACGGAGCTCTCTCTCTCGGCTAGCGGGGACGCGAGAGCAGTGGCAGTAGTGAAAAGATATATATAGAGTCTCATTCTACCGGGGACGGAAGGCTGGGATGTCAACGAAATTCGTTAACCGCTGTTTTTAGAAGTCGCTACAGTGGCAGTCGCGCTCTAAGTATGCTAGGGAGCTTTGAATAGCCTGATCTAGATCCCGTATAACCTAGACTAGGATTGAATAAAAAACATGGGTTAAGTGACCTGCATGCGAATGTGGTCGGGCGACGATTGAAACACGGAGCTGATGACCTCATAGATCTCGCAGACCTTAGAATATATTTGGCTGAGCCGTGGCAGATGGGCCAATAGGTAAGGCGGTCCATCATCTTCACAAAGATAATTGGATGTGAAATCTCACCACTGACCAGGCGCGTATTAGCTTCATAATACTCATCAAGTGGTCACAAGATTCAGGAGTCGAACGCTGGTTCACATATCCATGAACCAACACACTATAAACGTGTTCGCGGTGGCATTGGGCTTTATATTTAGACTTCCAGAAAACATAATTGGAATCTCTCGTAATATAAAATAAGCTTCATGTCCGGTGATGGTTAAAGGCTCTCTGCCTTGAAAAATTAATGATAGCATTCCGTTCTTAAGATGTGAAAAAATGCTTTCCTCATACCTCATATTAGGAGCTGCGGCCAGCGTCATTGCAACCCCGCTGACCAAGAGAGACAGCTCCGTTACTTGTTCCAGTAGCAACCAAACCCAAAATGTTGCCAGCTTCTGATTCCTGTCAACATATTAGGGAAACTATTGATATCGGAGTTGGATGTGCAACCTGTATGTAATATCGTCCTGGTTTTGCACAAGGTGTTTGAATGCAGACAACGCTGACTGATTCTATAGTAGGAAGCTCGTGTAAGGGTCAAACCCTCTGCTGCGATACTGAGAAAGTGAGTCGCAAATATTACTTTAAGAGTGAGGCTAATCTGATTAATTTTTAATTAATATTCTAACGATTGCACCGAGCCTAGTGGAGGAAGTGGGGGCAATGGTTCACCTGGTGTTGGTGGTGGATGATCATTATCTTTCTCCTGTCTCTGCTATCAAAAAAAATGAATAGCAGTAACGTATTGTGACCCCGCAAAAAGTCAATTGATCTAATTATCGAAACCAGAGTCCGAACTTGCTTTATCTCGAGTAATTCTCTTTCTTGCACTTTTATAGCTAAGAATATATAGTCTGTCGAGATTCAACCACTCAGTCATCCAACACTTCTATTTTCAATCCCGCATGGCGAAAATGGCTCCAAGCACTTTCTTCTTTTGCCCCGACCACATTAATACCCCATTCGAGGAAAATATCTAGACCTCACAGTAACTCCAATTACGCTTGATGAAATTTGAAGCTCGGCAATGTATTCCGCAATCAGGTTAAAGTCAGGTGAATAGGGCGGCAGATAAATCAATTTCACCCTAGCATCCGCAAACATTATACGAGACGCTCGGGGATAGTCAGATAGCCAAAGGGCTCTCCAAATTCATATTCAGCTGAATGAAAAAAAAGAAAAAATGACAGGATCAGAAAAGAGAAATGGAAGGAGAAAGGAACATAAAATTCGAGGTTTCGATCGGATGTCCAAAAAGTTCGCAGTATACCCAAGCTATAGAGGGGTGGAATCTACACAATTTGTCAATTCAGCAGGCATCTACGTTCAATCGAACATCCGAAATCTTGAATCCTTGGAAGGGAGTATGGATCATACATTTGAATGGTAGATGAAGTAGAAGTCAAGTCCCGCCGTGACGACCTTCACCATAGCTCCGTTCCCGAGGTCTTTAAGTGCACAACCGGGACCCTAGAATGTATATTGTATACTGAAACTATTTGTTTTTTGCTAGACAGTACCATTTCTTTTAACTTCCGACGTCTCCTGGTCCCCGAAGCCCAGTCAACCGACGTTGGCTCGGATTTCAATAGCCGAGCTCAATCAATACCCGACAAACACCGGAGTAGAAGGCAATAGCCGTGATATACAACAGCCCTGGAGATGAACATTATTTATGGGAGGTCTTCCGGGGAAAGTTGAGCTTATCAGATACTTTTCCTCCATAAATAAACGTCATGGGCAAGCCAATCGTTCTCCACCTGGGCGATGACATCCGCTGGAACCACGACCAATATGCCAAATTCAAAGACCAATTCGAGATCCAGCGATCATACAGCATGTCAAGACCGGAATTTATCCGGGCACTAAAGGAGCGACAGTTTGGCGACTTCGTTGCGATGTACCGACCTTTCTGGAACACTGGTGGCGAGATGGGAAACTGGGATGAGGAATTGATCTCGCTACTCCCGGACTCATGCAGGATCTTCGCTAGTGCCGGTGCTGGTTTTGACTGGGTGAATACGGCTGCTTTGGCCAAGAAGGGTACATATATGAATGAATACAACCAAGCCAAGCAAGTTGTTTACTAATTTTGTGGTCTTACAGGTGTTATTTACTGCAATGCCGCCGCTGCTTGTACCGAGTCCGTGGCTGACGCTGCAATCTGGCTTGTGATTTCCACATTCCGACTATTTTCGTGGTCGGCAATGGCAGCTCGTGCTATCAATGCGGACCAGTTTGTAGATGCCAACCGCAATCTTGCGATGGTGTCTCATAACCCCAAAGGCCATACACTTGGTATAATTGGCTTTGGCCAGATTGGTCGACGGACAGCAGAGAAAGCGTACAAGGCTCTCCATATGAAGATTCTCTACCACGACATTGTGCAGATGCCAAAGCAGCTGGAGCAGGTTTCCAATGCCACGTTCCACCAGTCTATGGATACTCTTCTTGCCGAGTCAGATTGTGTGGTTGTGGCTACTCCTTTCAGTGGAGAGACCCTCCTGAACGCATCACTGCTAGCAAAGATGAAGCGCGGATCCCGGCTTGTCAATATCGCTCGAGGAAAGCTCCTTGATGAAGCAGCTCTTGTTGATGCTTTGAAGCGTGGTCAACTCGCTTCTGCAGGCTTGGATGTACACTTCAATGAGCCGCATGTCAGTCCCGAGCTGGCTAAGATGAAGAATGTGGAAATCCTGTCACATAATGCTGGTACTTCTTTGGACGCGCACATTGGGTTTGAGCGTCTAGGCATGGAGAACATTGTCTCGTTCCATCATACCGGAAAGGCCGTGACGCCAGTAAATGCCCATTTGATTAACAAGGCATCTTCCAAACTTTAGATATTAATTAAATCTTCAAGTTAATCCTTACGGTTTCACATATAGCGTCGTTTTCGTCAGGATACCGGTGCCAGTCGTCATACCAGGTGGTTGATTAATGGCTCTCGGAGTATTAGATCCAAGGATGTGATGCGCCTGGGGCTGCTACGCCGTGCCTCCGACGCTCAAGTGGACGCGACGCAAGGCAAACTATATACTGGATCTCTAATCTGTAGGGCACAGTCCCTCTTTCCTTATAGCTAGATCACTCTCAGCTTGACTGGATTTCTGTTTAGACATTCTGATCTATTCACTGTTATATCCGATTCTTCTATTCCTGAGACGTGATACATGATATATTATATTCACATGTCTAGCGTTAAGCACCACTGGCAAAAACCTCCCCCAGCTTAACCAACTCATCCCAGCGTTGATCTATTTGAATCTCGATCTTTCCTTCGGGAGTAGCAACTTTCATCTCGTCGATGCCATGTGTCCCAAATTCGTACTCCGGATCATCATTGACAAATGCAACAAATGATTGAATCCACCCTTCCATCAGACCTCTCTCCTCATCCGTTGGACCATGAAGAATGGAAAAGCTACAGATGTATTAGCGTGTGGTACGGCAGCATATTTATCCCAGATAAGGATATTGAAACTCACTTCCAAAATGGCTTATCCATAGCATGAGATACACCAAAAGCTCGTGGAGCAACCTTGTCCGTGATAAAGGATAGTCTGTATGCAATCCGGTACCGCCAGATGTCTTGTAGGGGAACCCCATGGCTAAAAAGAGAATTGACTAGCCAGCGCGATGGTGCTCGAACCTGGCCATCTGCAATGATGTTTCCGTAAACTTTCTTCCAATCCTCTGGATCGGCAGTTGAAGGTAGGGTGTATGATTGCAAGATACGATCGGTTGTTCCAGGGGCATAGTAGTTAGATAGCTGTAGTCGTAGAGAATCGATGTTAGGCTCGGGGCTATTATAGGTAGCATAGAGTGTTTCCTCATTCAGGACTTCGCCGATCAGGACGCGGAGCCGTCGTTTTTGGAACTGCTCCGCGAATGCACCGCTTTTGTGGTATTTCGTGAATCCAGGGAAGATGAAGAGGTTGTCGGTCACAGGGCGGAAGGTATGATTCTTGAGATGCTTCAAGGCTGCGACAAGGTCCTTGTGACCGACTTCACGAAGCTTGTCGATCTTTTGAGGACCGGATAGATCCGTAGGGACATTGAAATAGTCGCAAAGCTCCTCGAATTGAGGGTTGACATCCGCGAGGGCCTTCGGCTGCGCAGGGATGGCATTCGAGTACATGTAGAACCGGTGAAAAAGCTGACGCTGCGAATCTTCCCGGAATTCACGAAGCACTTGCGCATGCACACCGTATGCGCCAGCACTGCGTCCTCCGAGAGTAATATTGTTCACATCACCATTGAACGCAGCGATATTCTCGTAAACCCATTCCATAGCGAGACGCTGGTCCCAAAGACCAAAATTCCCCGCGCTTTCTCCATCGCTCTCTTCCAAAAGAGCTTCTCCCGCTAAGAAGCCGAAGATGTTGAGACGGTAGCCAATTCCAACTACAATTGCATTCAGTTTTCCGGTAGAGATCATCTCCGTGGGGTCCATGCCCAATTCCTGGAGGGGTTCGCCCAACTGGAACCAGCCACCATGCAGCCAAAGCACGACCGGCCATTTCTTATCGGCGTTGTCCGGGGTTTCGACAGGGGTCCAGATATTCAGTAATAGACAGTCTTCGCTGTAGTTTTCTGGGCCGATGTCCTTCTCTCCGCCTGCGAACGCCTCTTGGGGACAGATCGGGCGGAAGGTGGATCCATCGAAAGGTTGTTCATTTGGCTGTGAATAGCGGTGTGTCGCTGGCAATGGGCGAGGTTTTCGCCAGCGATAGGCACCGATTGGGGGTAATGCATAGGGAATGCCTGCGTACCGTCGGGATTTTGTATCATATTGAAGTCCTCGGATCTTTCCCTTGGGACCTAGGTCAACCTCGTGAGGGGTCTGATCGTATGAAAGTGTGTTACCCATGACGAGGCTGAAGCATGTGACTGAAAGGGAGCTGACTCTCAGGGATCATGTGCATGTCAGACATGAGAGATCACAATGTTGGGGTAAGTGGGGGATTTCCCAGGTGAACGAGTGGAAGCTGTTATCTAAGTGGGGCTCGTTATCCCCGATGATATAAATAGAGGAACCAGTGGTCTAGATTTTCGGAATTTCATGTACAGCTTAGGCGAGACCGGCACTTGGCTGATAAGGTTACGACGCGATCGATCGTCTCGATCTCGGAGGAAAGCTACATCCAAGGTTCTCGACAAAAGAACCATAAAACTAGCATTGAGTTTGTCTACCGATGCATTGGATATTGAATTTTGGATGTTGAATATCATATATTATTTAGCACAGTATTTATTTGAATATAATCCATATTTCATCGGCTATATTTCTGTCGATCCTTCATGGCGCAGTTGACGTAGTTGGCGTAGTAGGCGTAGCTGGCGTAGCTGTTCAAACTCAACTTTGCAGGTCAGAAAGGCTATTCACGGTGTAATAACAGTCGAGCATAATTTTGTGAAAGAACAAGCATCTAGGGGTAGAAATCGGGAGATAATTCAACCGGAAATGAAACAAAACATTAAATAACTGGTTTTCTTGCAGCCAAGTAAGCCCACCACCACCAATCGGTAACTGACGGGGATTAAACATTTGAACGCGCCACGTAGAAAGCTGACCTCGGAGGTATCAGCTAACCTTGGCCCAGAATAAAAGTACCGAATGCAAAATGAACCACAAAAGAGTAATGATCGGCTTTGATTTCCCCCACATTGGGCTCTCGCTCCATTTTCGCCCTAGCTATGAACCCATCCGTTCCCCGATCCACAAACCCACAAATCCACAAAGCCACAAATTCATGCGTTAGTGCGGGAGCACTATGACCTAGCTACAGGTGCGTTGGTACTCAAGGTAATTGGAATATAGTCAAGTGATGCCTTGACAGACAGACTCCACACCAAAATGTACCAACCATCCTCGCTAGTGGTCTTGGCGTAGAAGTTGGCACCAGTCTTCGTAAGCAAAACATGGATTCCATATAGTTCCCATACGTCAGTGAGATCTCCTGATAGACTGTCTGTAGAGTCTGTAAAGCTGACAGGATTTGCGAGCGCACTACTCTGGCTCAGACCCAACAGAGTGCTGCTCTCGAAGAGGTTTTCGGATGCGGAAGCAGGTCGGGCGATCCAGGTGTTGTTGGTGCCAAATGTCACTGACTTCTCAGAAGTGGATTCATGAGGGGAGATACAGGACCTACCAGAAATCGAGATCTTTTTGGTGGCGTTTGACAACGACATATCGCCAAGCTGAGCTTGTCCTATTTGGAAAATCAGTACAGAGACTGGAAATCATTGCATCATAGAAAAATACCATCTGCATAGAAGACAGAAAGCCCATTGATGTTTGTGCCGTATGCATACAAGCTGAACGGGTCCTGTCTAGTCTCCAGTATAGGGTGTGAATAACATACCCCACAAAAAGCAAGAAAAATGAGAAAAATACCCGACATATCGATCAAAGGATTCAAGGCGGATAGCAAATATTGTCTCATTCAAATTGATGTTGTAGGATTGTATGAGTAAGATGGCCCCAACTGTGACGCAGGATGCTGATGGAGTCTGATGCCCATTATATGTAAGGCCAACAAGCAAGATTTGAATTGATTACACTTGAAACATCTCCAACTGAAACATTTTGAACTATTCTTGGTTCAGAATCTTAGCTGAATAGTGGCAGTGTTTCTTCGCCAGGATGTACCCTTGCAATGATCTGATCTTTTCACTAGGGTTTGAGTCTCTTGACACGGACCTCAGCCAAGAACCGCTGACGTATTCGACGCGGCTCACATGGCCAGGCATAGTCTATGTCATTTCTTTTTTGTATCTTCAATTGTTTCTCTATCTCTACTGCCTTTCAAATCATCGGGTAAAAGTTCCCGCCAACCTTGAAAGTCAATATTTTTGAAATCGAACCAAGGATCAACGATCCGAATACACTTCCCGGGGCCCATCTGGCTTCATTAGCCTCATTTTTCGAGTTGATTTGACAATCTGAATACGAAATTACCGACCCTGCATAGGGCACATGCGAACTTGGACCTTGATTCTCATCATGCAAGGCCAACGCAATGCAGTGATGCCCGGAACATGACCCTGTAACCTACATCCGAGATACGCCTCCGGTTTCTTCTAATTTTCTTTAGTACACCGCCCCACAAGCCTTTTCCCCGGCTTGCTATCCATCTTTTTTTAACCAACAAGGCGTGCCATATGGTACCTCGAGGTCCGGGCACAAATACGACGAGTCGTCGTGAATTGAACAGCGAATCATTGCAAATCTTAACGGCGGGTACCTCGCCCGAAGCTCGTGTTCGGGGGTCGATATTCTCTCCAAGTCATCATGCATTGTTTGGCGGCTGATTACTTTACTTTGAACTGGCACGGAGAGGCCACGGAGATGCCGGCATCCCCTCCCAACGTGAGACACTTTTCTATGCTTGGAAACGAAGGAGGGAATCCTTAACGAGCAACTGTTCAGATATTACCCAGTCAATGCACTCCACTCTATATATACTTGTTCTTTTCACGCAGCTTCTAGTTTCACTTAGGCATCAACTGTTCTTCGGTCGTTTCTTCGAGTTCAAACCTTCACTCTTTATACTGTGTTCCCAGATTGTACTCGACGCGTCATGAAACTCCACTTGGTTGCCCTTGTGGCCTATCTATTCGTTGGCATTGCATATGCGGCATATATCCGGTCGACTGAGCCACTACTGGACGCGTCATTCATCAGTCCTAAGCTTGCACGAAGCTCCAGTGTAAAGCCTGCCAAGACTACTCCATGCTCAGGCAATTCACCCAAGTCCAGATCATCCTGGTGTGATTATAGCATCAGCACGGACTACGAGAATGTTGTCCCTAATACTGGTGTGACGCGGGAGTATTGGTTTGATATCAGGCAAGTACAACTTGCTCCAGATGGCTTCGAACGTCCAGTTTGGACTGTGAATGGTCAATTTCCTGGGCCGACTCTCTTTGCGAATTGGGGTGACAATGTCACCATCCATGTCACAAATAACCTGGGTCCTCAGGAAAATGGAACTACTATTCACTGGCATGGCGTTCGTCAGAATTATACAAACTCCAATGATGGTGTCGGCTCCATCACACAATGCCCCATTGCACCTGGAAGGACAATGACATACACGTGGCGGGCTACTCAATATGGCTCGTCGTGGTATCATGCTCACATTGGCTTGCTAGCCTGGGAGGGTATTTTCGGGGGTATCGTCATCAACGGGCCGGCAACTGCAAACTATGATGTTGACATGGGATCTTTATTCTTGAGTGATTGGACTCATCGGACTGTGGACGAACTGTACTTGGAAGACCAGATAAATGGTCCCACCAATTTGACAAATGGACTTATTAACGGCACCAACGTTTATCAGCCCTACGATTCCCCCACTGTTCTTTCAGGCCAACGGTTTACCATGAAAGTCAACCAGGGTACTTCATACCGGCTCCGACTGGTAAATCCAGCCATCGACACTCATTGGAAGTTTAGCATAGATAATCACACAATGGAAGTGATTGCAATGGACTTTGTGCCAATCGTCCCATATACAACGGATGTGATCAGTATCGGCATGGGTTAGTATTCCGACACTCTCAACTCTGTTCCAACTGCTAAGTATTTCATAGGTCAACGCTACGATGTAATCGTCACAGCAAATCAACAACATATTGCCGATTCCTTCTGGATGCGAGCAATCCCAGGAAGTGAATGTGCAGCCAACAACCAAAGCGACAACATTCGTGGCATAGTCCATTACGGCAACAAGGCCAAGACCCCCACAACGACGGGCTACCCAGTCACATCCGATTGTCTCGACGAACCGATGGCCAGTCTTGTCCCTTGGGTTGAGAAAAATGTGGATTCCCCGACATACGACGATAACACAGAAGTCGGCCTTTACAAAAATTCAGATAACCTTTTCCGCTGGGAATTCAACACGACATCCATGGTCACCAACTGGCAAGACCCAACTATAATGGATGTCTACAGACAAGACCTGGACTTCACGAACACAAGTAATGTCATCGAGCTCAGGGGGAAGAACGAATGGGTGTATTTAATGATCAACACTTCTATCCCAGTACCGCATCCAATTCACCTCCACGGGCATGATTTCTCTATCCTGGCTCAAGGAACTGGTGATTTTGATGCCTCCACCATTATAACAACGAACCCTCCTCGTCGCGATACTGCTGTGTTGCCCCCTTCCGGGTGGCTGTTGATTGCCTTTGAGACGAATAATCCCGGTGTTTGGTTGATGCACTGCCACATCGGGTGGCATACCAGTGAAGGACTTGCATTGCAGTTCGTTGAAAGACCGGATGAGATTCATGCTCTCGTTGATTATAAGACTTGTGAAGAAAATTGTGCTGCGTGGGAATCATATCAGACGAGCAAAGGTCTTGTGCAGTCTGATTCGGGTATCTAGCATCTGTCACATGCGTGAGATCCCAGACACTTGATCAAGCCAATCTAGAGTACCAAGATGCTAGAAGGGAGTATTGAGTGGGACTTTGTTTTTGTCTTTGCATTTCTGCGATACTGCCGTTAATAGCTTATTTTTCTTGCATATACGACCATGGGACCACATGTACTAATGGTTCACCGGTTATAATACATATCGAAATCTCTTGTTCTCAATTTCCGTTTGATCCTTTGAACTAAAGTTAGCTTGTCATCAGATGTAAGATTGAAAGTAAAACTTACCAACATTCCTGCTTCCACGCCATCATCTGAATCTGCGTCCCCAAGCGCCAGGCGATCCCGACGCTTATTCTCATAGTACATATACAAGTACAAAGCGACAATAGCAACCAGCTTAACCGAATACCCAGCAAGCATTCTGTAACACGTCAGTCTAAAGCTCAACAATAAGAACGAACCCACATACGCAATATAAGCACTGTGATACCCTGGGGCCTCACTCGTTTTGAAAGTCTGCGGCCCAATAATATTCCCAACACAATACCCAGTGAACAGCAAAGCACCGGTAACTTGCTTCTTCGTATAACCCGCAATATTCGAACTGATAATCGTCAAAGCCATACTAAATCCCAATCCTTGGAAATAGCAAAGCCAGAGAGCAACCAACCGCCCCCATTTATTGGAGTCCGGCAGACCAACCAGCAGTGCAGATCCAAGAATACAGACAAGATTCGCAAAGATCATACAAGCGCTCCGAGAATGGAACTTCCCATCGTATTTGGTCGCGATCCAGCCACCGATAATCAGCGTCAGAAAATTGACAGCACCAGCAGGGATCTGAAGGTATTGCGTGCCGAGCGTGTCAAAACCGAAAGATCCAACGATAATTGAAGTGAACTGCTCCCAATCCAATTAGCAAACATTTCTAACCCAGACATAGGGAAACAAGGCAAACCATACACTCGTCAACGCCGAATTCGGCACCTGGGCCCCAATAGCCATAATAAACAATAGCCACGTCTTCGGATCCCGAGCCGCTTGCCACACCTGATCCCATTTAAACTGATGATTCTTCACTCCTTGCCTGTTCTTGGATATCCGATCCAATGCAATAGCCCGTTCTCGCTCGTTAAGAAATCTAGCTGTTGAGGGGAGATCAGGAAGAAGCCAAAAGGCCAGGATACCGATGACGAGGGAAATAGCACCGAAAATCAAGAAAACATACATCCACCGAGGTAGTCCGGTGGTGATGTGTCCGATGGCGTAGCCGAGTAGTCTTGTTGCAAAAAAAGAAGGATTAGCTTTGTGTTGAATGATAGGATAAGCTGTTAGGCTCTTTACCCGCCAAACATGGTTGCTATTCCATTGGTGCAGTAATACGCTTCCAGGCGCAGAGGTTGCTCTCGTGATTTATACCACATACTCATCAAGAGGACGAAGCCTGGGTTCACGACTGCTTCGACCATGCCGAGAAGGAATCGGTTGGATGCTATTCCGGCGAAGTTGTGGCATGCTGGTGTTGTCATGAGAAGGCCTCCCCATACTGTTTTTGTTAGATCGAGGAAATTGAACAATGGGCTATCAGGGTGTATCTGCTTACCTATTGTTGTGCTTGCGAGGAACTTTCCGACCGGCAACTTTTGCATCGCCAGTCCAGCTGGGTATTGCGCGATTAGGTAGCCGAAGTAGAAGATTGAGCCTGTTGGCATGTTAGAATGTTCTCCGTCTCTATGATGAGAGGATCTTACTGAGCCATGAATAATCCGACCCGGTAAGGTGGGTTCCTTCCTTGAGACCGTACACAGAAGCAAAGTTGATACTGTTTTTGTCTAGGTACTGCGATAGTCAGTACCAGGGTAAAGGCAAAGTCGAAGGGAAACTAACCTGTAGCAAGTAGATAAAAAATAAAATCGGGATCAAGTGCAGGTCGATCTTTCGTAAGACCTTCTTTTCTTCTTCGGGGGTATATTCGAGCCCTCTATGCTGCACGAAGAATTCATAGTTGTCGTCAACATCAGATGATGCTACAGGAGAAACAGCCGAGGCTGTAGCGGCCTCGATCTTGTGCTCAGGTTCCGACATATTTTCTGACTAGAGTACAGAGGATTGAAATATGTACAAGTTTTCCCAGGGCTGGCTAGAAACCCACCTAGGGGAATTCATTTAGGTTTTATAAGAAATATCTGCCGAACTACCACGTGGAGACGGCAGGATGCACGCCATATCCCCACGCGAAGATGCCAGGGAAATGGCAGTTAGTAAAAAGGGGACAGGCGTAAGTCTTCACAAAATTCATAGAGCTATGATTTGACCAAAATTCCCGTGAAGTTGCATAGTGCGGGAACCACGGCGATGACTACCGTTTATAGGAAAGCCCGGACAAATCCGACCTATGATGCAGAGCTGGGAGCTATCTTCCTTCTCATTTGGCGGGTTTTGGTGGTGTTTGTTTGCGTGCGATAGGTGGAGGTAATCACGACATCGCCGCGTTGATTGCGTGTTAACAGCCAATTGTTGGGAAAAGCTTCCATCGAAACGTTCTACGTCGGGCATGATCCAAGTCGTACTAAGAATGATATAGAGTCAGTGGGCACGTCTCAAACTCTGGCTCGCTTTGCACAATGAAGGGAAAATAAGCTTAAACTGCTTTCCTAGATCTCGGGAGGCCCGCCAATAACTTTATCCAGGCTAACATTGACAACGTACGGATCTATTTCGTTTTTCGTACTTCAAAATACTAGATTTACATAAAATCACTCTGTACGGGTATTTGAACAATCGAATAAGACGCGCAGAGTTTGACGTTGGATCTCACCTGCTAGGATGTTCGGCATGCCAAGCCGAGGCTCGGCCGTATGACGTCCAAATTGTCTCAAAGGCAATCTACAAGTGACCCTGTCGAAAATTCCTTCGATGCAAGGATCAACACAGTTAGGCATACTTCATTTTTATGCCCTCAAGCTCCAGAACATCTAGAGGAAGTCATTATATCGTTTGTTTTGTTCAAAGTTTACTCTAAAGCAGAGTCTTCATCTCCTCCATGTTGCGAATACCAGCCAGGTTACCGGCCTTGACGCGCTTCAGGGTCAGAGCGGCAATCAGGGCAGCACCCACACCAGATCCATCCTCAGCAGCCATGATACTAATCTTATCCTTCTCATTGGGAGCCCAGTCGAGGATCTCACGCAGAGCTTGGGCACCGCGGGCCTTGAAGTGAGGGTACTTAGTGAAGACGGAGCCGTCAGCGCCGACGTGACAGGATTCGATTTTCTTCTTTGTACAGATAGCAGCAACGCCGCAAGAAGACAAACGAGCAGCACGGGTGCCGATTAATTCGGCGAGACGACGGACCATCTCCGATTCAGGCAGTGTGGGACGAATGTTAAGCTCGCGCTCAAAGAGCTCTACAGTCTCGGATAAATTCTCATATGGGTCTTCCTCAATGGCGGACAGGAATGACGCGTCCAAAAGGTATGGCTTGCGCAGCTTGGAAGTATCCTGGCCGTTGAAAATGAGACCAGGCTGGGTGTCCAGAATGTCCACTAGAGCCAGACGGAAGATCTCGCCCAAGTAGAGGCCTGCGGTCATCTTCTCAAAGGCCTGCTGGCCGGGGCGGGGAGAGTCACGGTCAATGATTTCGTCGTATTTAGTTAGGGGAAGCACCACGCGCTCGTTGTCAAAAGCACCATACTCGCAGTTGATGGCGATTGGCATGTCGGCAGGAAGACCCATATGCGCAATCTTGGGAACGGATCCAACATTCTCCATGTATGCGGCGTTCACGCCAGTGCCGAAGATGCAGCCAATCTTCATCTCAGGATCAGTGTAGGCAGAAGCAATCATAGTACCAGTAGTGTCATTGATCAAGGCAGCGACTTTGATGGGGAGACCCTAAACCAAGACAGTCAGGTGGCTGATCAAAAGAGAGAATAGATCATAGTAAAACATACCCGTTTCTTGAGGATGGCCTCCAGGGGCGGAACAACGTCCTCGCCCTCGACGCCATCAATATCGAATCCTTTGGTCCAACGTTGCAGAATACCGTGGTCAATGTACTCCTGGGTAGCCGGGTAAGAGAAGGTGAAACCCAGCGGGAGCTTAGCGAGGTTCTCATTTCCGTGGTGGGTCTCGATGAACTGCTGCAAGCAATCGGCAATGTACTCCCATAGTTCCTCAGCAGTACCAGTCCTGAGCTCCTCCGGCATCTTGTATTTGGACTGGGTAATATCGAAGGCACCCTTAGCCTCGGTCAAGGTGATTTCGCAAACACGCAGGTTAGTACCACCCATGTCGAGAGCCAGGAAGGTGCCCTGTTCTTCACCGTCAGGGAAGCCCATGACCCAAGTGACATTCATTGGCTATGGTATGTTAGCTCTCATTGTTCAGGTGTGGATGTGTTTGCGGTCGGTCTCACGATATTGCCGCCCTCAACAGTCAGACCTATGTTATCATCGCGGTAAGCTTGATTGCGCGGACCAGCGGATCTGCGGGGCTAGACTTACCCTTCTCAAGCTCCTTGACGAAGTGGTTCACGATCTCCTTAAGCTTGGCTTGGTCCACGGTGAACCTGTCTTCAAAGTCCTTGATCTGCTGTAGAAGATTTTGAGGCACATCTTGCATCGATCCTAGTGAAGGGGGGGTTAGCATCACCCGATCAAGCTCGCGATAAGGGATAGATCAAGCTCACCCTTGCGGGACGGCGCGCGCTTAGGACCGATTCCGACCATGATGAATGTATATGGATATTTCTCACAAAAAAATGAACAGGGGGGTGGGAAGAGAGTGAAAACAAGGGAGGGGAGAATGACGATATGGAAACAGACGTGGGGCAAAGATCGCCTTGCTTGATTTGGTTGCGGTAAGAAACAGGTCGGAAAGTCAATTCTGGAACGTTTACAGCTTTTGACCCACGAATCAAAAGATTTCTATTTTCGTTCTTATCCACTTCGTTACGGGATTTTCGGTAACTTTCTTGGTCACTTGTGTATTTGGTATCATTGTTTAACTAAAGGACGACTGATCTCCGATGCATCTTCAACTGGACCAGGGCTGCAAGCGGTCAAGATGCGAATCTAGTGAGATTTACGCGCCAAGTGCGGGAATACATGCGCCAATCCATTCTCGGTCGAGCTGATTGAACTGTTCGAACTAGTTGAGTCACTATAGTCTCCCAACCGTTCACGAACTCTCTTTTGGTATGCGTCCGTCATACCCAAGGTGCGGTCAATATCCTCCGTAAGCCGATCAATCTCCTCCCGGAGCCGCTCGTCCCGAGTTTGCGGGGAAGCATTCTCCTTCTCCCTGGATTCAGGATCAGGGTTAGTCTCCTCCCAAACGGCCTCTAGTTCCTCTTCCCAGCCCAAAGCTTTGGCAAGCTTCCGTACCCCAGCATCGATATCCCCCAGTATCAACACATCGTCCGGTCGCGATCCCAATCCACCCACACGTTGTAAATTGATGAGTACACGGGGTGTGCCATCCCTGCACATTGATGGCAAACTGGCAAAGGGTTGTACCGTCAAGCTAGTTCCCATGACGATACATAAGTCCGCCTCTTCCGGCAGCGTCCTGTTATCATGAAATACGGCCGGCAGGGCCTCCCCGAAAAACACGATGTCGGGTTTGACAAGGCTATTGCAATGCAGGCAGTGTGGTACCTCAGCTTTCTCAATGACCTCCTTCATTTTATCATCGGGATAAGGTAATTTGCATTCAATGCAGCGCTGCGTGGCAAAGCTGCCATGAGCTTCGACAATCATATCATCAGGAAGACCCGCCTGACGCTCGAGGCAGTCGATATTTTGCGTAAAGTGTTTCAACAACATCCCCTTGTCATAGAGCAGTTTGACGAAAGAGTGTGCGATCGTTGGGCGATAACGTCCGGGATACAATTCGTGCGCCAGTGCATAGAACGGCTTTGGGTTCTCCCGGAAAAACTCAATATCAAACACATCCTCTGGTTCTTCTAGGTCTAGAAAGGCGAGGTTGGCATAAAGTCCCGTATCTGGGGATCGGAAGTCAGGAATTCCAGCTGAGGTACTAATTCCAGCTCCCACCTATTTTCTTGTTAGTACTATAGAATGTGATGTGTTCGAGTGTTAAAGACGAACCATTATCACGACTTTTCGGACATTTTCATCCTTCACATATTTGGCTACCGCATCAATATTGCGTGCATCCAACACTGAAGGACGAGTGGACTCATCCACGATGGTCGATTCTTCGTTACCCATGATGTGGGCTGACGCTGATTGCGGGGTCTGTGACGTCCAGCGACAGCTTGGAATCAAGTGTTCTGTCTAGATGTGAAGAAGAAAGATGCGAAAGGTTGCAAAATCTTTTTTTAAGTGTTGGATGGTGTGAGAGATATGTGAGGGAGTAGTAAATCGTGGGGGAAAGATGACGTTGGGTTTGTTGTGAAACACCAAATAATTTGGTCCCAGATTAAATAGTTGAAATTGTAGATAAGGCCACAGCTGAAACAGCAACTCTTTTGATTTTCAGATATGACTTTCTTAGGAAATGAATACCTTCTTTGAGGCTGAAACATTCAAGACTTCGTTTCTTTGAAAAAAAGTCCTGCCCCGCTCACCGCCCGCGGAGACACCTTGACACCGCGTGGCATCAACATTGGATCTTGGAACTTCCCTATATGGTTTAACCATGGCTCTCTCTCACCTGGCTAATGGCCATGGATCCTCATCCCCTACGGAGCAACAAATTGCGACAACCGTCCCATCCCCACGAACCGATATCTTCAATGCCAGCTCCGTGGCCGAGATCAAGGCGGCACTCTCCCGCCTCCACACCCAAGAAGCCTCGGTGACCGCCCGCTTAGATGCGTTAGTAACCTCACAGAAAGACCTTTCCCGGGAATTGGGCCGGCTGGATCTGATGCGAGCCCATATTGGTGCTCAATCAACCACCACCCGGACAATAAGCCATGAAATGCTTTCCGAGGCGGCAGGCACTGCCGATGGGATTTCGCGTGCTGTGCGCCAGCTGGACTTGGAGCAAGCCCGAGTGAAAGCTACACTAGGAGTGGTGGAGCAGGTTGCAGAGCTAAAAGCATGTGCACTGGGTGTTGCGGGTTCGATGGGCGCCTCCCAAGACTGGGAAACCGCGGCTAGCTACCTACACCGTGCGGCACAGATCCCACCAGCGGTGATCAATGGAGCGTTTGCCGCAGAGATGGTCCCGACAGCCGAAGTACCCGACGCGCCAAGTGTGACCTTGGACACAGCAGCGGAATCGTTATGTGGGCTATTCTTGCGGGAATTTGACAAGGCAGTTACGGAGAACGACGGGGCCAAGATCACACGGTTCTTCAAGTTGTTCCCACTTATCGGTCGATCCGAGGTTGGACAGGATGTCTATGGTCGCTACGTCTGTCAAGGCGTGGCTGCAAGGGCGCGTGGTAATCTCAACGCAAGCACAGGGGCGCAGGCTAAGGACGGATTCTTCTACGCCAATGCCTTGACTAAGCTGTTTGAACATATTGCACAAATTATTGACGGCCATGGTGGGCTAGTCGAACGTCACTATGGTCCTCGGAAGATGGGGCGTGTCATTGAGCGACTACAGGTTGAAGCCGATGTACAGGGTGGCATTATCCTCGACACCTGGGGTGATGAGCGACACGTGGACCGAAAACTGATGGAAATTAAGTCTTATGCATTTACCTTCCTGGTGCAGAGCTTCCTTCCAGCCCAGCGGCCAGGCCAGCCTCGTACATACTCGCCGGCGCCAGGGGGAGCCACTGCTCCAGCTTCTGAAGATGAGGGAGTTGACATGAAAGAGATCGACGAGATTCTGAATGAGATGGGAATTATGCTCGGTCGTTGGTCACTATACTGCCGCTTCCTAGCGGACACTTGCAACGTAAGTGATTAAAAGACATGAGATTACAGTTTCCCATAACTAACTTCTACAGCCTCCCGTCGACGAGAACGAGAATAATAAGAGATTTGAGCTTCCTGCCTTCTTGCAGGAGTCTTCTTTGGCACGCAAGGTCAACGACCGACTTGTGACTCCATTTAATACCATGACAACCTTCTTCTTCCGCCGGTCTGTAGAGAAGGCATTCCAGCTGGATGAATCGCCATCAGGCTTGAATTTGAATTTGCAACGAGCACTCCAAGCAGACCCTCCCCATATCAGCTCTGCTGTTGATGACATAATGTATATTGTCAACAAGGTTATACAACAGTCACTTGCCACATCTCAGGAAAGCGTGGTCACCAATGTGGTTCCTACGCTATCACGTGTTCTTGGTTCTGACTTCATCGGCATGACCCAGCGCAAGATGCGTGACGAATGCTATCCGCGCGCTGCTGCGCAGGGAGCCCAACCTCCAGAGCAGATAGTGATTTCATTCCTTGTGCAGATCAATAACCTTGATGTCGCAATCGATTATATCCGGCGCATTGTTCAAAACACCTCGGGCTTGAAGCAGCCTCTTCCCACCTACAAAGACGGCAGCCCAGAGCAAAATCCGGGTGTCACCGATCATCTCCTGTCACTCTTCCCAGATCCTGCGTCCGCCCTCAAGGTTGCGAACACGCTTTACTCTCTTGCGAGCTCATTCGAAAGCAAGGTCAATGATCTTCTCAACGACGGAATCCAAGTCGTCTTCAACAACGTGATCAAGCACCGCCTCCGACCCATCCTCGCAGATGCCTTCCGCGACATCGAATACCACCCGTCGAGCGATGCCGATCAATCCGTTGACACTCACGATGAATTCCATGAACACGACGGCAGCGGCAAGGAGATCGTCCGCCCTCGCTTTGCGGCTGGCTGGTCAGAACTACTTGTCCCGATAGCCCGTATTCTCACGCAACAAGCCTTCGACCGTCTTCTCACTGTGACTATCGCTTATTTTGCCCGTCTGTTAGAAAAACGGTTATGGTCTTACCAGGGCCGTGTCAATCCGCTCGGCGCAGGCCGTCTCGAGCGCGACATTGCCGGCCTTGTAAGCGCCGCCGTAGACGTGGGTTATGGATCCGGTACCGCAGGCCGTTACCGTCACCGTGAAGCACTTTCGCGATGTGTACAGATGACACTGGTTATGAGCATGGATGAAGACGAGTGGGACGAAGTGTTACAGGGTGGTGAGGCGGCCGAGGTAGTAGACAAACTTACCCGAGAAGAGAGAGTCCGTGTTCGTGCGATGGTCAGACGCAGATAAGGTATCAGAGATATTGTCCGTGCATTATGGTCTTATAGATCTGGTAGAATACAGCCTTTATTCATTTTCGCAGCTGAATATCCATGGATATACATAGATCAATTGATACATGGAACTCATTCAAGTCAATGAGCGAATTCCCATATACATATCCACATCCCTCTTTCTTTAGTTGCCATGAGCCTCGGAAAGAGGAAAAGGCAATCAAAAGCTGATCTTCCATCAAAAGTCCAAATACGAGGCTAGGGTTAGCCGCGATCTCAAACTTATACATCTAGTTCTTGCACATCCGTTTTTGCAATTTTTTTCGGCACATTTCTCTCAGACGCTAATATAAACCAAACTCCCATGAAATCCACACATTCACTCATAAGATACATAGATTACTCATTATTACTCTGTCTCGTGAATCGTCTTATTAACACCAACCACAGCCCTCTCATTCGAACTTCCCTCCGAAATCTCCGACCCAAAATGCTGCCCATTTCCCGTATCGAACGTTTCATGAAACTGCGACATCCGACCCGTAACCACATTATCAATAGACCGAGTTGACAAACTGCGGTGGTGGCTCGTTCCGATAAACGATTGAACGGAATCCGACTCGGGGGTTTGGGGCAATATAGGCGAAGGAGAGGATCCTCGCGCCAGGCTAAGCATTGAGGATTCCCTAGTCACATTTGCGTTTGTGTTTGTGTTTGAAGAGGAGACGTTGAATGTTGTTGGGAGTTCGACCGGGGAAGAGTCTGTAGGGTATGGGTGTTAATTTCACATGAGTATAGGTGTATGGGACATACCGTGCATCTCGTGGACTGCTCCTCCGCCTGATTCCACTGTTCCGGGAGAGGCAGATGTCTCGATTGAGTCTGGTACGGTGACTATTCCCGTGGATGTCTCTTGGCCTGTTGATGTGGATGTGGGACCTGCTATGGGTGAGGTTGGGCCACCGCCGTACATGGATGTGAGATGTTGGCGACCGTCGGTTTCGTGGACTTCATCTTTTTCGAGGTGGCGTTTCTGACGACGTCTCAGGAAAAACCAGAGGGCTGCAATGATTATTCCGATAACTAGTAGGCCGCAGAGAACGCCGATTACGGCTGCAGCCCAGGTTGGGAATTTTTTGTGGTGTGTTGTGGTGGTGTCGCTGGAAGTCGTGTTGTAGGGGTAGTAGGTTGAGATGGTTTTGGTGTACTCCGTGCTGAAGATAGATTTGAGAGAGGAGTTGGTCCATGATGATGGGGCTGTTACGGTCGCGCCACCCGAAGAACTATCGACTGTTAGTCGGAATAATCCTTCTATGTGATCTTTATACTACTTACTCTCCGCCAATTTGAGCTGTCAAGATGTCCGGCACTTTGTAGGTGCTCCACACCGCAGGATCATAGGTATCCTGGAAGCTGAGACTGTTGAGATTGAAGTTGACGATAACACCATCTTCCAGACAGTGTGTTACATCGATTCGAAGGCCTCCAATAGCGAGCATTTGGTTTGGGTAAACCTTGATACATCGATGTCCGTTCCGGCCATGTGTGTTTGTTCCGTTGTACGCCTTGACCCACGTGAAAGAGGGCAATGACAAGATATATACATCGTCCGAGGGATTCGCATTGGCATCAAGACCATTGTATCCTCCGTAGATGTAGATATTATGTGATGATCCGTCCTCTGCACTCGCAAGAACCGAACAAAACTCGGTCAGCTGCGGTGGTGTATCGCCCGTTGTATTCTGGAGATACCAAATTTTGGTATTGACATCATAGACAGAAACCGTCTCCATGAACGTTGGGCTAAGGTCTTCGTTGAGCGCCTTCTGTGTTGAGTTGAGACTTATAAATGATCCAGCAGGGTCAACCACACCCCCGATGGCTACCAGAACTCCAGACTCGGACACTGGAACCCAAACAATCTCCGCGTTCGCACGGCCTTGAATATAGCTTGGAAGGGTATCGTTTTGCCATGTTTCGGAGCGCATCACTGACATGTTGACAGTAATGAGTGTGTCTGCTGTGGTGTTGGCTAGATAGGGTGGATATGAGAAGGCACCCCAGCCCGGGCGATGCATTCCACTGAAGTAGAAGCCTAGATTCTCACTAGGAGCCGATTCCCCAGCTCCATTGGTGATATAAGTTGTCATATCGTCTGGTAGGTCATCCGTCCACCACATGGGCTCCCAGTTGTCAATAGTGATCCCATCATACTGGTAGGCTTCATATCCAAGCACTGTATCTTCCGATGAGTTCGTGTTATCGGAAGCAGGCAAGGCTGCACCTCTATAATAGTCCATCAGCATCCAAATCTTCTGTACGCATAGTAAAGTGCTCACCCATAAAGATAGAACTCGCCATCGTTGGCAAACATCACTCCGTCAATGAAAACTGGATCTATGTTGCTCCCAGCCCCGCCGGTAATAGACTGGAGGCTGAGAACTTTTGAGAAATTCGAACTCGTATTGAATGAGGATGAAAGATTGAAAGTATAGATAGAGCCTTGGAAACTTTCTGTTCATTGCGGTTAGTGTTGTCTTAGGATCTGTCCAGGGTCCTTACCATAATACTGGTCACCGGTGCAATTGTCCGAGTAGATTCTGAGATTTTCAGTAAAAGGCATATTTTTATCCATTGCTCGGACTTTCCATACGGGTCATACCAGAGATATCCTCCATCTATGTAGATTGTGTCGCGGATAACATTGGCTAACTCTGTCAGTACAAATCTCCAGTACATGATACCTAAATAAGCACTTACCACGCAATGATTGCCAGTTACACATGGACGAGGCAATCTGTGTCTGATACGAACCACATGTTGCTCCCGCTGTTCGATCGACCACCGTCAGCAGCGTCAGAATCCCCAAGAAAAACATTTTTTTCCACGGCCGCTCGGACTCGGTACTCGACATCTTCAGAGTGGGACGAGAGAAGCTCTTGCCAAACTCATGGCGGGCCTGGGGAAAACAGCTATCACTGGAGGCAAGTGAGCAGAGGGGGAATCTCATGCGGCTTTGCTTTCCCACTTTCTTTGATGCAAACGAGTACATAAATAGCCCCCACGTCTATCCGTGCGCCGAAGCCACCATTGGCAAAGCGGATTTATGCATTAAACCCCAGTCATTGCTCTTCTTTTTTCTTTTTTTCTCGGCATCTTACACCTCAAGACCACTTACCAGGATTAAGAGCACGAGTCCAACTGGGACGAGGCTGTTGGTCTATTGAGGGGTTGCATGAGCTAATCCATGTTTGGGCTGAATTGGTTGAGCTGCATCCACATATGCAGGCCTTTACGTGTGCGCAGGATTCTTCCCCTCTTTGTGCCCGAGTATCCGTATTCCAAGCCTATTTAGGTCAAGTTCTCTTTGTCTGAGGCATTTTCTGATCATGTAAACATAAACAGAGAGGTGGATTTGGCCTTTGAGCCTCTGCACTGCACGATGAACTCACACGGGAACTAATGAATCCGAGGACCGTGCGTCTATTCCTTGGAGCTTTTTTTCTTTTCTGCTTTTGAATCCACTTTGTACATTCTCGAAGCTCATTCTAAGCTTGCAGACCGTCTTGAGAAATCGCGACGATGAGGCCCTCGGTCGCTTGGTTGTCGCTATTCGCGACAACTACATTTGCTCTGTCAACAGTAACAACCAGTAATGTTCCTGCGACCGTCCCAACTTTGGCGGCAATTACCAAAACTATGGGGGCAAGAGAAGCTTTGGAGGTTGATGTGGGGATAACGATCACAATTGACGTTACTATTTACATCGGTGAAGGTGAAGTGGCTACTTGTACAGTCACGGATACTACAACCAGCACTACGACCGACATCATCACCGATACAGTCACTGCCAGCAATTCAAATACTATCATTGATACCGTTACGGTGACTGGCTCAGCTGCAAAGGTCACTATAACGGATACTGTCACTGACACATGCACTGTCACGGCAAAAGGAACGGTTGTCACTGTTACAGATACTGTTACAGACACGAGTACTACAACTGTGACAGCAAGAGGAGCAAGGGCCACTGTTACGGATACCGTGACAGACACTAGCACTACAACTACTACATTAAGAGGGGGAAGGGTCACCATTACAGACACTGTGACAGACACCATCGCCAACACTGAAATTGAGACTGAAACTGAGACTATTAGTTGGAGTGCTGCAACAGTCACTGTTTCAGGCACTTGCACACCAGCTACAGTCACATATGTTTCTACGGATATGGAAACCGTCAAGGGTTCAACTATCACTTTATCGGGATCGGAAACCACAATCACCCTAACGGGCTCAAACCTACCAGGAACCACCATGATAGAAACGGATATCGTGACAGAGACCGATACTGCTGTGGAGACCGATGTCATTTCGAGTTATTTCACAACTACAATTCCAGCATCAACCATCATCACGACTACTACCATACCTCCTAGCACAGTGACTATCTCGGGAACTGTCACTACTTTACCAGCATCGACTCAAACTGTGACAACTACTCTTCCAGCGAGTACAGTGACCATCACTGACCCAACAACGATCATAGGTAGGCAGTAGATCCTGATTTTGGTCTAATAGACTAATATAATCTTAGGCTCGGGAACTACTGTTTTGGAGACGGACACTGTGGTGGAAACCGATGTCATTTCGAGTTATATCACAACTACGATTCCAGCGTCAACCATCACCACAACTACTACCATACCTCCTAGCACAGTGACTATCTCTGGAACTGTCACTACTTTACCAGCATCGACTCAAACCGTGGTTACTACTCTTCCAGCGAATACAGTGACCATCACTGATCCAACCACAGTCTTAGGTAAGCAGTCTACCCTGATTATGATCCAAAAGACTAACATAATCTTAGGTCCTGGAACTACTGTGTTGGAGACGGATACTGTGGTGAAAACCGATGTCATTTCGAGTTACATCACCACTACGATTTCAGCGTCAACCATCACCACAACGACTACCGAGCCTCCTAGTACGGTCACTATCTCAGGAACCGTCAGCACTCTACCGGCGTCAACTGTGATTCTGATAACGACTCTTCCAGCCAGCACACTAACTATTATTGACGCAACCACAGTCACAGGTAAGCAGCGCACCTTGGACGTGTTCAAACCGACTAATATGGTACTAGGTCCTGGAACCACTGTGCTAGAGACTGATACCATTTTGAGCTATATCACAACTACCATTCTGGCATCGACCATCACCACAACTACCACCCAGCCTCCTAGTACAGTCACCATTTCAGGAACTGTCAGCACTCTACCAGCATCAACTGTGATTCTGATAACGACTCTTCCAGCCAGCACACTAACTATCGTTGATACGACCACAGCCTCGGGTAAATAGTCCACACTTTTATTACATTTAACAAGACTAATGCAATTCCTAGGCTCCATTACTACTGTCTTGGTTACTAAACCAGAAACAACACTCACAAAGAGCGGCAGCACCAGAACAATTACAAATACGGTTACCGGACAAGGTACGACTCAAACGCAGACGCAGACAACGACCGTCTCCGTCAGTGTATGCTCCAGTCTCATCACTAATCCCACCTACACACCCACAACCCAGCTACCAGACGATTATACCTGGGGTTGTGCACCCGGATACCTCTGTAGCCCCCCTCACACAGGCGACCGTGAGGGCTGCAATGTTGAAGCCGGTCTCCCCGCCGATACATACATATGTTCTCCGGACGATTGTATCGTGGCCCCAGTCCCGTTGTTCAACGACGCATCCGGCTACAATGTCTCTACGAACTATTATAACCTGGATCCAACGGACTTCGGTCTGAGCTACGATATCTTCGACTATGCTGTAGAGTCTACCATTACCATCGGCAAGCATGAACTATCCCCGCCCCAGGGCAGATTTGACAGGCTCATGGGCTATTTCCTTGGTCGAATGACCAAACGAGTAGACGTGGATGATGTACCCACTGTGTGCTGGGGACTTTGCAACGCTGTTGCCGTTGATGGAGAAAACACTGGAAGTACACCTACCTTGTGTGACGCCGGGTCTGAATTCCTACTTGATTTAGGCTATTGTGAGGAGTGTGTAAATAGTGCGGCGAGTAATTCTGGCTCGGCTATATATTCCACTAAGTTGTTGCCTTCGTTTGCACACTGGTTGAACTATTGTTCTGATCAGACTTCAACGACAAGCACCGAGGCTGCGACTACTACTGCTAGTACTACTGAGCCGACTACTACCAGTGTCGTGTCCACGACTACCAGTGTGCAGTCGACGGCGACTAGCACTACGACACCAACATCCACGGCTGGCAGTAGTGAGCAGTCAACGGATACAATAACGAGCACCCAGTCTCCAAGCACCAGCATCAGCGTCGGCACTCAATCGGAGTCAACACAAACATCCACTGCCACTATCTCGACGGAGTCAAGTCAATCCGAACAAAACACAACCCCCACATCCGCCTCAGTGGTAACCCTCAGTTCAACAGCCACAGTCTCAGGCTCCACAATCATCTCCGCCACAACAGTAACCCAGTCTACGCAAAGCTCCCCCCAATCCACCACAATCACCCTCCCAAGCTCAACCCTGATAATCTCAGGAACCACGGTAATAATCCCCGCCACAACTATAGCATCCGCCGCCGAATCTTCCCAAGCCTCAACAATCACCCTTCCGAGTTCCACGGAACTCATCTCAGGCTCGACGGTCATCATTTCAGGAACCACGTATACCCGAACCCAAGGAGGCTCTGGAACAGACACATATACAGATACAGCAGTATCTCAGCAGGTGTCAACGGTCACAATTCCCAGTTCGACATTACTCGTTTCGGGTTCTACGGTCGTTGTCCCAGGTACCACGTACACAGAGTCTGAGTCTGGTTCGAATACGGCTTTATCAGGCTCGTCGGTTACGTTGCCCAGCTCAACTGAGATCATCTCCGGGTCAACAACGATAAATCCTGGGAATACGGTTGTTGAGTCGGGAACATATACAATTGGGACAGTTAGAAGTACGAGCTCGACTGCGTCTGCGTCTGCATTGTCTGCTTCTGGGGGTCTGCATAGTTCTGCGATGAGGGCTGTTCCGAGGATAGGGTTGAGTTTCTTGAGCACTCTTGTAGTGACGCTTCTTTGTGTGGTTTAATTGTTATGATTGTTATGCATGGATTGGTAATATGGATATAGTAATAGGGATTTCTTTTGATAGCATAATAATATTTTTTATTATTTGATTTTAGAGATAGTTACTGTGACATTTCAAAACCATGATCCATACAATTTTTATTAGTCAAAGGAATTGTCTACGAGATGAGAGAAAACAAGTGAATAGAAGTTCGTAGTTTTAAATCCAAGTCTATAGTGCAACAGGTATCCTTAATCAACCGCATAGCCAGCTCTATTGCGGTGTCAGAAATAAAAAGTAAAAAAACAATACCAGACACAATGTACAAGCCTTTCAAATCCCAGAATAAAAGTATAAAGGCGTAGATGACAACACCAAGCCAAAAGAAAATGCCTAGTCAGGAAATTGCTTTTCCCAGGTGGGTTTTTCAAGAATATCTGGACAATGAATGTAATTCTTTTTGAGGGTGGGTGTTTCGAGATGATGTGGTGGAGGTGGTCGGATATTGAGGTGGATGTTGGGATATAAGAACAAGATGATTATGTTGGAAAGAAACAAAAAGCTCCAGGCTTTTATAGAGTAAGGCAGAAACACGCTCAAAGGGATATCGAACAAATGCGAAAATCAAAAAGCTGGAAGAGATGCGGAGGTCGTGGAAGTAGGTTGGTGCTTAGGCATCTTCTGTCTTCTCGTTGACAGGCCTCAGCAAGACAGGCTCTTCGGTGGGTGTCCGGAGGTTGGATTGGTGGCGCTCGGCATTTGGTGCGGGGTCAGGCTGCACCTTAATCTCTTGAATAGCCTCCACCTCACTGCCACCCCGACTGCTCTGGCTGATCTCACCGTTGGGCGGCTGTCCTTCGATCATCATATCACTGTGCTCGCCGATACCGTAGCGCTCCGCGGCGGGAATATGGTGGCCGTCTTCAAGCTGGTCCTTTTGCTGGGGAGTCCAAGCCAGGTAGTCACGGCGGACCTCAACATAGTCGTAGGCGAACTCGCCCAGCTGGTCGTCGTCCATGCCGAGCAATTCGGCTTCCTCGGAGGCGCGGAGGTTGAGACCGGGGATGGCGTTGATGGCGAGAGCGATAAGGGCGGACATGACGAATGAGTAAGCGGCGGTAGCGACGATGTAGGCGATCTGAACGTAAAGCTGCTTGTAGTTGTGAATGACCCAGCCACCGACCCCGGTGCCTGTGTTTACACCGTCCAGGCCCACGATGGCGTCATCCGCGAAGAAGGCGTTGAAAACGAGACCGACGATACCGGCGATACCGTGTTCAGCCAACACATCCATGGAGTCATCAATGCGGATCCAGAACTTGATCTTGGTCGAGTAATTGCAAACTATGCCAGTCACGATTCCCAGAATCACACTGGCCCAAGGAGTAATGAAACCCGAAGCCGGAGTCGCGGCCACAAGTCCCGAGATGGTACCGGAACACCAACCGACCATCGACCACTTACGAGCAAGACGCCAATCGAGCAAAACCCAAGTGATGGCTCCGAAGGCGGCAGTCAGGTTGGTGTTCCAGGAGGCCATGGTGGCACGAAGGTTGGCACCGAAGGCCGAGCCACCGTTGAATCCAAGCCAGCCGAACCAGAGAAAGACGGTGCCGAGAAGGATGAGCGAGACGTTGTGAGGGCGGAAGTTGAGCATCATGCGTTCTTGTCGACGGCCGAGAACCATTGAGTAGGCGAGAGCGGTAAAACCGGATCCAATTTCCACGGGGCCACCACCGGCATAGTCCAATACACCGTACTTGTACGCCCAGCCGTTCACGTTCCACGCCCAGCAGGCCAATGGGCAGTAGACGATGGTCGCCCAGACAAAGATAAATACCATAGCGGGGAGAAGCCGACCGCGCTCAGCCACAGCTCCCATAACGATTGCCCCAGTGACGGCGCAGAATTGCAACTAGAAACAAAAATAAAAGGTAAATAAAAAAACTGAAGGCCGGATTCCGAAGCAAATCATACCTGGTAGAAAGCATAGAGAAGATCGGGGATGAGTGGGGAACCCGGGCTCGGCGCGGCCAGGGTCTTCATCAGGCCGAAATTGCGCAAGTTACCGATATAACCGTTGGTCGCGGTCGGGGAGAATGCAAGGGAGTAACCCCAGAAGTACCACTGGAAAGTGATGACCGACATAGATGCCATACAAGCCCAGATCATACTGAGAGCGGACTTTCGACGAGCCAGACCAGAGTACAAGAAACCCAGACCAGGCACCATGACCATCACCATGGCCGAAGCCACAATGATGTAGGCCTGATCACCAGATTGGAACCATTTGTTCAAGTTCTCGGTGCCTATATAACAAGACCGATATGAGGCACGATTCCAAATTCCAGGGATTAGATTGGTTACATACGAGAGTTACCACCCAGTTCATTGGTAGTGAGCGCGGAGTAGTCGGAGGGAGCACCAGTCCAGTTGTAGGATGCATAATCCGGGGAGTACGACGTTTTCCCATTGAAGGTCGACATGATGAGAGGCGAGTCGAACTCCGAAGAGTTCGTTCGACTAGGGAAAAAAAAGGGCGGCGGGGTGTACTGTTCGTGAGAGTGTGTAGAGAAGTTTTCTTGAAGGGGGCAAAAAGTGCTGCAAAGCCAGGAATCGCGAAAAGCTGCAGACACGTGTAGAGAGAGAAAAGTCGCCACGGGGGGAGTCGCGAATATAAACGAAGGAATGGAACCGTTGCGGAGTCTCAGAGCGATAAGTCGGATCGACGGGCCCACCAAGGCCTATAATCGGACCAAATTGTGAGGCAATTGCGAGTGCCAAAAGAACTGGGAAAAAAAGCAAAATTCCAGTTTCAAAGTGGATAATTGATTAGTCCGAACTAGCCGACCTAATTGAATCAAAAAACCCGGGGGAGGCGCGGTTAAGGAATAATTGGTGAAATTTAGGAAGGTGGATTTGATGTAAAGAAGGGAAAAAAAGATTATGACAATATCAATGGGATAATCGGGATCATCCACCATGGTCCCAAGATAAACCTTTTACTATAACTCAGTACTTTTTCAATTCCAAATGCAAATTCAGTTCTTTTGTCAATTGTAGGGGAATTATACACACTAATGAGAAAAAGAGTGAAAATCCCCCAAATCCTAGAATCCTAGCATCATCATGAAATCCTCCCGGTGTATGCTACCGGACCATAGAGATCAGTGGCGGAAATAACTTTTTTCCCTGGTTTACCTTTTTTTTTCCTTTCCAGGAAGTCTTGGCTCCAGTGAAACAAAGTCCGTACTTTCACCCAATCGATCCTCGGTAGGAACCATCGTATTGGTTCGTCATATCTCCGGGGAAATAGGTAAGGTCGTGGGGGAAGGAGGCAATTGAGGAAAATGCTAGTTGCATCAAAACCTAGCATTACTTTGGCGGCTCTTCCAGCTCTATATAGGTTCTAAGTAAAGATAAAGTATCCCCGTGTATCTTCATCTTTTTAAGATAAGCTTATCATAATCATAGTAGACGGTAGAATCGGAGAACTCCAGCGCCTTTCAAGGGAGTTCTTATCTGACATTCTTCATCCAAAGCTAAATCCACTATCCGTGACGAATAATTGGACAACTGAATCAAGGTTATCTGAGCTCTGATTGGATGAAGATAAAGACTTGCCACCGGACGCTAAGTGGGTCAAGTCCGCAGTAAGCCAAGCACTCGAATTTGACTTCCAGATTGAAATTTCTCTTTGGTTCCTGATAAGCTCACTTTTTGCCGTTCCGATAGAACCCGATTCTCGGGATATCCAGGAAAGTATGTTCTTTTTTTGTTCTTTTGTTCTGTGCAGTATTTCAACCCGAATTGATTAGAATTGACGCATCTAATATGAACTTGATGTAATCATATTCTTTGAACAGTTGACATTAGTGAACTACTCAAGTCTATGTCACTGTTCTTCATGTCCTGTAGGACATGGAATGGTCATCGATCGGCCCGCGTGGAGCCCCAAGAGAGAAAAAAGGGTCTGGGCCTTATCAGTACCTAATCTCCGTGACTACATTCAACTAGTAATGTTATGCGTTCATATCTAATACTGAACATATCTAATGATAATCATATACTGGAAGTTACTGTAGGTGAACAATATGGTCCTTGCATTTAGATCAAAAGCAACCCCAATTCAGATCCTCATAGTACACTTCTTAATAACCGTCCTGATAATCGTTGACGCCAACACTACGGAGTACTCCGTCTATGGCGTCGGATTGCAACCCGATTGAGCTTTTCCTGCTCCTTGGCTACTCACAAAAAGGGTCCATTGCCCCGCTATGATCTCAAACTGCATCATCTGATTCAACTAATATAGAGCCCGTCGTGGGTCGACGCACCCTGGAGCTAGGAGACCCTCTAACGTTGACTAGGCTGAATCCCTCGAACTAACGGAATGGGCTTTTCTTACTTGCAGTCGTTTGATGTGGATACTACCGCCTTAGGGGCTGATCTGGGGTTTATGAATCCAGATGTCTGGTTCTATAGGTAGAGGTGAGGGTGAACATGCACGTGGGCAGTTTTTTAACCGAGATCTCCTGTCTTCCAATCCTACACATGCATGAGGAAATGAGGAAATACCTCCATACTATGTATATTCTTGTATCTAAGTATCCTATATTTCGTGCTTATAAGGAAAAGTCTCCTACAGGAATATGACGAGCAATCAATTGATTGGTCACGCGTAGCCTTGAGGCTACCTTTGTATACATTGAATGCATAAATATCCAAGTTATCTCGTAGACATGTCTATGTTCGTTTGAACTAAGTATTTTCTTGTGCTCGAAGGTATCGTTCAATATTTATCGATAGTCATTGCATAGGTCAATAAAGTATCTCATTGTCGTTCTCCGAAGACATCTACATTAGAGCATGTACAGGATAAATATATATCGTGACTACCCTAAACCCCTACTCAGGCACATGTATGACACATTTATAACTGGTCACAAGCAACAGACCAATTTCGGAACATTCGAAACCTCCTATATCGGAATGAAATATCCATAAATAAATGGAACTAAAATACTAGCCCAAGATTGAAGATCGCCACCTGATTTGAAGGAAATTGCCACCCGATCGCGGTGGCGCGATTATGAAACTACTCAAATCTCCATTCTCATAGCCATTTTTGGAACTCCTTTCAACAAGGCCGGCTGGCCCAATGGCAAGGCGCTTGACTACGAATCAAGAGATTGCAGGTTCGACCCCTGCGTCGGTCAATTTTTTGGTGAATTTTTTTTTGGGGTCAGTCATCTGGGCTGAGAATAATTGATTTTGGAGGGCTTTTTTCTTTTTCAAATCTGAAAAAATTGATTTTCAACCTTTTTGCAATTTATTTTTAGATCAATTAAACGGAGTTGAGTTGGGGTGGTACCAAGGCCGACGTTGTGTTAGCCCAATAACCCGACATGAGGAAGAGCGAATCTGACAGTAGTCATAGGATCACAAGAATCGTAGAAGCAATGTTAGATACACTACACAGAGGAGAGATCTTACAAGAAACCTTTCAAGGCTAAGTAACAAATCCGAAGAACATGAATATATTTAGATTTACAGGCCCGCCTAGCGTACGCGAGCCAACATGCATCCCTCCCCAACTCTATTATGTATAGGGGACATTCATCAATCCCATCAAATAGGTTACACACCCATCCTGGGATTGAAACCCAAGAACAGTACAACAACCCCCCAGAAAACCATAATCATATCAGACATTGACGCTATAGCCAGCGCCGAGACCACCCCGACGACGGAGCGCATGGTAGTACTTACGGCCTTCATCGACCCAGAATACAGAGCTCGCGAGACAAACAAGCTTAAACAGGGATCCAAAACTGAGGGCCTCGGTTTGGAAGATGCGTTGCAGGAAAGGGAGGTAGATGACACAGGCTTGGCCGGCCAACGAGCCGAGCACTGCGTAGTTGAACATTTTGTTTCCGAATAGCTCGATTTCGCCCCGGAGCACGGACTTGCCTTCGCTACGACATGTCAGGGCGTTGAACATGTCGAAGAGAACAAAGCAGGTGAAGGTCATGGTGGTGTCGTGGGCGGTGACCACGCCGGACCGGGCGCCCAGAGGCTGGCCGTCGGTCGCATCGCCCATCTCATGGATGTAGATGGCAAGCGTGCCCAGCATGATAACCATGGCAGAAGTCAGAACGCGTTGGATAAGAGGCTTTGTCAACACCCGCGCGGTCTTTGGTCGTGGGGGCCGGTTCATGATCATGGGGTCAACAGGCTCGACTCCAAGAGATTGGGCCGGAGGGCCGTCCATGAGAATATCTGGAATCAAAGTTAGAGGGAACATATGGAAAGAAGCAGACATTGGGATACTCACTGATCCACAGGATCTGCATGGCATTCAGTGGATTCTTAAATCCGAGGGTCGTGCTGAGTAACACCAGACTCAGCGCAGCCACGCTGGTGCTGAGCTGGAAGGTAATGAAGTTTTGAATATTATAAAAAATTCCCTTGCCTTGCTCAATGGCTCGAAGGATAGTCGAGAAATCATCATCCGTCAAAATCATATCGGCTGCCTCCTTGGCAACATCGGTGCCAAGTCGGCCCATCGAAATGCCAATGTCAGCCTTCTTCAGAGCAGGGGCGTCGTTGACACCGTCGCCAGTCATGGCAACCACGTCTCCACGGGACTGCAATGCACGGACAATCTTCATCTTATGGTCGGGACTGGTACGGGCAAAGATCGAAGTGGTGGAAATCGCCTGAGCGAGCTGTGCAGTTGTCATGTGGTCGATTTCATCACCACGCATGACTGATCGAGACCCAGCAGATTCATTGATGGGCATTCCAAGTTTCTTCCCGATGGCCACGGCCGTTGTCTCGGCGTCACCTGTAATCATAATGACACGAACTCCACCTGCCATGAGACGCCGGATGGACTTGTGCACATCCTTGCGAGGGGGATCGTTCATGCCAACTAAGCCTGCAAACACCAGTCCATTATACCGATCGTCATCATCCTTTGGGCTGCCCGGCTTAGAGACGGGAGTGCTAGACCGGCTACCGAATCCCTTCATACCCCGGGATTGGTCCCGAGCAGCACCGCTGGCAAAGCCAAGCACTCGGAGCCCCTCTGATGCCATTTGGTCTGCCGCATTGCGGATAATCTTGCGTCGAGGTTCGTCCAAAATGACCTCACGGCCATCCTTGGTCAGATATGTGTCTGACCGGGCCAAAACTTGCTCAAGAGCGCCCTTGATGTACGCCACATTAGACCCTCCATGGGATTCCCCAGGAGTGCCACTACCGATGATCACACCCATCCACTTTCGCTCAGAGCTAAAGGGGGTTTCAGAGACACGAGCGCTAATCCGATCACGGACATCGTCTTCTCCCAAGATGTCCAATAGATCTAGAATAGCGACATCGGTAGGCTGACCAACCCATCGACTTTTCACAGCACTCGAATCCCTGTCGACGGTCGAGGAGAGAACTGCTGCCGAAGAAGCGCTAGCTGGTGAGTTTGCGTGAGTGCGCGAGAGACGAGCATTGTTTGCAATGTTTCCGACCCGAAGAATGGTGCGTGCAGCAGGACCAGGGGAAAGTGTCGAAGCAGTGTCCCGCTGAACCTCGAATGCCTCATCGCAATCAAAGTGCCACATCTTAGTAACAGTCATATGGTTCATGGTGAGAGTTCCAGTCTTATCACTGCAGACAACATTGACGGAGCCAAGCGTTTCCACACTGGGGAGTCTGCGCATGATAGCGCCTCTCTTGGCCATGCGAAGCACGCCCAGAGCAAGTGTAACGGTCACAATAATCGGCAAGCCTTCTGGAATGGCCGCAACTGCGAGTGAAACACCAATGGTAAACATTTCCAATACTTTGCGACCTTGCAATAAGCCAATGACCATAATCAGCCCGATTACTCCAAAAGAGATATAGCTCAATTCCTGCCCCAGGCGATCCATCGACAACTGCAATGGAGTCCGGGGACTTTCAATTTCCTGAAGAGAGGCTGAAATGCTTCCAAACTCCGTCTTCGCACCGGTTGAGATCACAATTCCTTGACCGTATCCTGAACGGACCAGAGTGCCCATGAACGCAATGTTATGCTGCTCATTCAAACGAACATCTGCACCGACAGCACCGCTAGCAGGGGCGTCGTAGAATGGCGACCGAGGAGGATCAATGTCCTTAAGAGCCTGCACAGCACCACCAGGCGCAATACGAAGGGCCGCTGCAAACTTCACAACCGGCTCATTCTCGCCAGTCAAGTTCGATTCGTCAATGGTGAGATCCGTTGCGGCGGTAATTCGAATATCGGCAGGAATGCGGTCACCGGTTGAGAAGAGAACCAAGTCTCCGGGTACCAACTCGTTTGCGGGGACGGTAGAGGATGCTTTAATGGCGGCCGATGCGGCGCCCGGGCTCTTGCTCCTGAGTTCTTCGGCTTCCTCCCGGGGGCTTGACGATGATTGAGTAGCATTATTGCCAGTGTTGCTAGCTGTTGGGAGGTCACGGATAAGATGGGCGAAGTGCGGTACTAGGCGACTCAATGCCTCCAGCGACTTTTCTGATCGATATTCCTGGATAAAGCCGACCGTAACCACAATGGTGACTGCAAGGGTAATGCTTACAGCATCATCATAGTTGCCCATGACAAACGAGATGCCTGCAGACGCGAGGAGGAGGAGAATCAAGGTTTCTTTGAATTGTTTGAGGAACCGCAGCCAGAGGGGCTCTGGTTCTTCGTGGGGAAGCTCGTTGGGGCCATCGCGAGCAAGACGGATTTCCGCTTCGGCAGGAGTTAGCCCATGTAGTAGTGAGGTATGCAGTCGCTCTGCAGTTTCATGAGGTTCGAGCCATGAGTATGTGGATGTTGATGTCTATCATAAAGAAAACGAAAGTTAGCGGTGTGTCGCCCCGACCAAAAGCGAGCCAAGAGTTGGTGTTGAAAGGAAATTCGCCTTCTTGCTCACTTACAGATGTTGGAGCATCGGGCCGTCCACCTAATGGGTTGGTGGAGGAGGATCGCGGTGTATCGTAGGTTTGTGCATTATGCAGCGGCAACGCGGGTGTCGCGGACCTTGACATCTCTCATGCTTTTGCTGGAGAGATTGGGAAAGAAAGCCGGATGTAAATGAAAGATAAGCCGTTATATGTATTGTAAACCACTGTTCATCCCGCCTAGATTAAAATTGTTGGAGCGAGCGCGATTTTGTTTGGGGGGGGGGAGATGCGATCTGGCAGCAGCTTCAAACGGGGGTTGTGTTCCAGACTGGCGATGGAACCCGGGTGGGAACTGGGGGGCCGTGTAAGGTGGACAGATTCAAAGGCCGATCAACCCTGGGTAACACCAAGAAAAAAAATAAAAAAACAAATCAAAAATTGGACAAAAGGAAAGAAAAGTACCAAAATTCACTTTTCTATAATTTGCATTGGAGACTGACACATACGCCGAAAGTGGTTGGAAACAGCCAAGTCCCATGATGATGCTTTACCTATTATGGACTAGACTGGTACTTGCATCGGAATAATAAATGATCCGATATATCTGCATCTAGTCTAGCGTCAAACCTGTAACCTCATAACCTTCAGCCACTCAGAAGAGGCTCCAGCCCCCTCGATTCCTGCCTGATTACATCAGCATAACTCGCTCTTGCCCGAATTCCCACGCGCATCCCTCGTTCTCCCTGGTTTCTCAGCCAACTAGTCCCTCGCCCTCTGTCAAAACGACGTGACGAGAACGCGAAATTTCGTTCAAATTGTACATGTTATTGTCGCTTTGCACATCATTCTATTCTTCCCGTGGGAACGCGATCAGCTACTGAGCCCGCGCTCGAGTATTTTGTTTTGCCCGGCTTCTTCACGCGCGTCACCTCCTGCCACGCCTCACCCCGCGCCGGGCGGGTCTCATCTATCCACATCGTTGAAATTTCTACTTGTCCCTGTGCAGTGTCACTGAACAGTGTATTGCCGTGATGTTCTATTCAGAGACACTCCTATCCAAGACGGGCCCTCTGGCCCGCGTGTGGCTGTCGGCCAACATCGAGCGCAAGTTGTCGAAGTCGCACATTCTCCAGTCTGATATTGAAAGCAGTGTCAATGCCATTGTTGATCAGGGCCAAGCGCCCATGGCCTTGCGACTGAGTGGACAGCTATTGCTTGGTGTTGTGCGTATCTATAGCCGTAAAGCTCGCTATCTTTTGGACGATTGCAATGAGGCCTTGATGAAGATCAAAATGGTATGTTCTCAGCTTTTTACGTCCAATCAGATGCCCTTGCTAATCAGAAATGGAACAGGCCTTCCGTCTCACAAATAACAATGACTTGACAACAACAGTGGTAGCACCGGGTGGTATTACTCTACCCGATGTGCTGACCGAATCTGATCTGTTTACCAACTTGGATACATCTCTTCTGTTTCCTCAAAACTTGGATTTGGAGCCTACAGGCAAGCAGCCTGGCTCATTGGACTTTGGTACCCAGCTCTTAGGAGATAGCACTTTTCGGCGATCTATGTCTCAGGAGCCTCTCCGGCTCGAGGACCCCTCATTGGTTGATCTGGACATTGGTGAGCCCTTTGGAAATGACACGACTATGGAAATCGGTCGAGATGCTCCCGCTCCTCGTCCGATGGAAGAGGACCTTCACAGTGACTCTGGAAAGCTTCTTGACAACGATGACCTGGCTCTTGACATTGGTGATGACGGTCCTCTGTTGGATAACATGGATATTGATGATAACGATCACATGAACGTACCAATGGACTTTGGAGGCGAGGATGACTTTGGAGGTCAAACCCCTCGCGCCAATGGTGATGGCGACCGATTCAACCGTGATACCGAAAGCCCCCTGTCTGACGCAGGATCCGTCCAAATGCACCAGCTTGAAGAGGAATATAACCGTGAAGTCTCCGCTACTCCCGAACTTGCTGCTGCTGCCAAGCACGCTCAGCGTGCGAAGCGCCAGAAGGTCGAGGATCTCATCCCCGTCGACAAATATTCGCACTACTCTAATAGCCAGGTTAAGGAACAGCAGTCGGATCGATCTGCCATCCTCAAGCCTGCAACCTTCCTGCCCCGTGACCCGGTTCTTCTCACTCTTATGACCCGTCAACAAAATGGTGACTTCGTTTCCAGCATTTTTGGCGAAGATCGTGGCCGTGGATGGGCTCCTGAGCTGCGCGGCCTGTTGTCACTGGAATCAGTGAAGAAGGCTGGTGAGCTGAAGAGAAAGCGTGACAGCGGTATTTCTGATATGGATGTTGCGGCCGCCGATGTTCCTGAGTTGGAACTTGGTGACGACGAAGCTATTGTTGGCATTGATGAGGGCATCGGTCTCGACACAACCCTCAACCAGCCTGAGATTGAATTCCCTGGTGATGACGCTCAGGATCTGCATCTGAGTGATGACGACGCCATGGATGCGCCTATGGATGATATGGACGACACCATTCGCCCCGTGGACAACGAGCCTGTCTCCATTGGTACACAGCACGCCGTTCACATTCTACGTGAGCAGTTGGGTGACCCCGTGTCTTCTCAGAAAAAGAGTATCTTGTTCCAGGACATGCTTCCCGAACAGCGTTCCAGCAAGGCCGATGCGACAAAGATGTTCTTCGAGGTCTTAGTACTGGCCACCAAGGATGCTGTCAAGCTTGACCAGGGTTCCAAGTCGATTGGTGGTCCCCTCAAGATTCAAGGCAAGCAAGGGCTCTGGGGCTCATGGGCCGAGGAGAACGCTGCTGGTGCTGCCAGCCAATTGAGCCAGGTTCTATAGAGGGTAAATCGTCCATACTGAAACCTAAGAAAAGTTTGGGATACCCTGGCGTATTTTTACTTTCATGTACAGCTGAGTTACGGTCTATGGGTTGCTGGAAGATCCGATAATTGTCTGATCGTATCATTTTCGATGCTTACCTGGAGTTAGGGATTTGGTTGGAGAACGGTGCTTGGGCGATTGCTGTTTAATGGCGTCTTTCTATTTGAGTCTGTTTCTCCTGAAGCGTTTTGCTGAATGTTTTACCTAGTGTTAGCTACATAGTTAATTGAACATACCTGTGCACTTGACATCCCAGTTCTACTTTAGACCTCTAGCTAGTATATCGTACTTGTATGACAACTTTGCGCCAGCTCCGGTACAGCTCCGAAGCAAATAGCAGGATGCTTAAGGTTTCATGCAGGTAAATCGTTGATCTATACCAGTCAATCAGATTCAAATGACGGAGAACAAGAACAATGTATACCAATCTATTTAATTTATGTATATGTAGTCCAAGTTCGACAGATGATATTGATTCACATTCATGCTCAAATAAGACAATAGTATTGTCCCTGATGCAACCTTGTTTTGAGTCACCACATGCGCAAACCCGAAGTATGGTTTATGACCCGCACTAAACCAACTTGAACTAACGTGAATCTGCGGCCCGCGCGGGCCTGAAATCATTAATCAGCTCGGCCTACCTCTAGACCGAATGTTGAAAAACAATTCCCTGCATTTTAATCTCAATGATTCTTTCTTATTTCACCTGTTCCATCTTCCTCCCCTGTCAGTCTTGACATCCACGTGGCTGCCGATTAGCCGTTACCCATATTAATTCCCGTGCGGAGATCATATTCGCCATCCGGCCATCTCGCCGAATTGGATGATCAAAGCACCATGGATGGTGAACACGTCCCTACGGGCGAAAAAAGCGAAAAAAGCTGCGAGGAGCTTAATCGCATCAAGTCCGAAACTGAAGGTACAGGATTTTCTCCAATTACCCACGTGGCGACCAATGACGAGCATCATGATGCGGCGGACAAGCGGCTATCGAGACGTTCCCGCTCCCGCTCACAGTCTCTTGAGCGAAGCTGGTCATTGAATGACGGCGTGAGTATCGGAGACGAGGAGCTTGAAGGCGAGGCGAACGAAGCGGGACAAGACGAGGATGAAGATCGGGAATATACCGTGCGCTGGGACGAGAATGATCCCATGAACCCGAGAAATATGAGTAAAGCGAGGCGGTGGATGATAGTCGTCATTGTTTCGTCTGGCTCTCTTTGTGTGTGAGTATTGCCTGGGCTTGTTTAGGGGCTGGCGGAGGCTGACTTGCGCAGGACGTGCACGTCTTCAATGTACACCACGACGTATGTCCAGTTGATGAAAGAATTCAACTGTTCTCAAGAAGTGGCAACCCTGGGATTGTCGTTCTTCATTTGGGGACTAGGTTTGTGATCCCTTATTATAAGCTTGGAGTCATTACTGATTGTTGTACCCAGGTATCGGACCACTATTTCTCAGTCCGCTGTCCGAGGTAAGCACGGCTTGTACAGCTGATACATTGGAAAGCTCACAGTTCCTAGTTCTACGGCCGGAGAGTTATCTACATCACTTCTTTCTCATTATTTCTGATATGGCTGATTCCCTGTGCGGTGGCAAAAAATATCGAGACTATGCTGGTCTGCCGCTTTTTCAATGGCCTAGCAGGAAGTGCTTTTCTCAGTGTTGCTGGTGGCACGGTAGGTGACATGTTCGGTCGACAGGAATTGGCATTTCCCATGATGCTCTATACTGCCAGTCCATTCGTCGGACCCGAAGTTGGCCCTCTGTGAGTTTTATATCCATTTGACTGCTTGATTCAGCTTCTGACGGAAAGATGTAGGGTCGGTGGCTTCATCAACGAATACACCAACTGGTATGCTTCCTTATTGAAGTGCTGCCGAACAGACCATCTAACTTCACTCACAGGCGGTGGACATTCTATGTGTTGTTGATATGGACGGGGGTGCTGCTTGTTTCGATAATCTTTCTAGTACCTGAGACTTACCATCCGGTGTATGTGTTGCTTTCGACGCCCAAGCGATGCAAGTGTTGACCTTTTTTCTAGACTTTTAAGACGCAAGGCCCAAAAACTTCGCAAGGAAACCGGGGAAGACCGATACATCGCTCCGATTGAAAAATTACACCGGTCTGTAGCGCAGACAGTCTTGCGATCTATGTATCGGCCCATTCTTCTGTTGGCACTAGAACCGATGTGCTTGAGCCTCTGTATATTCTCGGCAATCCTGCTGGGAATTCTTTATCTGTTCTTCGGTGCCTTTCAACTGATCTTCGAACATGTCTATGGGTTTCCGCTATGGCAACGGGGTCTATGCTTCTTGGGTATCTTTGTCGGTATGGTTTTTGCCATTCTTTCAGATCCAATCTGGCGCCGCAACTATGAGCGACTGGAACGAAACTTTCAGAGCAAGATAGGCCAGTCTGATGATTTTCAACCGGAATGGAGACTTCCTTCAGGTAAGAGCGGCCCTCTTGGAGACCTGACAAGTTTTAATCTGATATAGCAATCCTCGGCGGGCCTCTGGTCACTATCGGACTTTTCATTTTTGCATGGACAGTCTATGCTGACGTGCACTGGATCGCTCCTATCATCGGCAGTGCTGTTTTTGGAGCAGGGTAAGTTGACCTGTCATAATTCGAGACAGTTCCAATTCTTGAAACCTAGGTTCGTGTGCTAACGGGCTGTGCTACTAGGGTCATCCTGGTATATGCAGGCATCTTCACATTTTTGGTGGATGCCTATCCCACCTTTGCCGCTAGCGCTCTAGCAGCGAATAGCTTCATGCGTTCAAGCTTTGGAGGGATATTTCCTCTGTTTGGTATCCAGAGTAAGTTTGTCTCAGTGTTACTTGGTATCAGGTCTAGAGTCCAGGTTCCGTGCTTTACATACGGCAATGCAGGATATATTCATCGTGTCCAGCGCCGTTCTTGACGTGCTTGTGATACTGGCCAACTGTCTTTCTTGTGCCCTGTCAAATCAGAAATCATGTGAACCCTTGCTAACGGCTCCAGTGTACAACAATCTTGGGTATCACTGGGCGACTTCGCTGCTAGCCTTTCTCACCCTTGCCATGCTTCCCTTTCCGTAAGTTTTGATTTGCTTTGGTTTCCTTCAACTTGATTTCCTGCGCTATGGCCCCCAGACTTTCTTTCTCTTGCATTGAAAGCCCTCGATATTTTATTGCGGGGCGGTTTGATAGTCCAGCTGCATGCAGATGTTGGCCAACTCAACTTCCACACATGGCATTTGTTGAATTCTACTAATAATCCATTCAGGTACATCTTCTTCCGATATGGAAGTCGTATTCGACAAAAGAGTCGCTTTGCCACCCATCAAACGTGAAGATTATTTCAAACGGTTTCTTGCTTGTACTGAAATGGCCCGAGCAAACACCTATACCGTACCTACATTATTTTAATCCAACACGGTTTTGCTCTCAACTATGCAGTTATAGAGGGACGACTGCATGATTCCCTTAGGTAGTGTTGCAGGTCAACGCTCTTCCCAACGTCCCATGTCTGGTTTGTGATGCTGTGTCAACAAGTTTTGGACATGGTATTGCATCCTATAGCTATATTCATATTTGGCCGGTCTTTCAAAACCAAAGCTCAACAGTCCAGCTGCTGTCCCACCCACGGCTGGATTTACAATGTGAATAACAATAGAAATCGTAGATGTTTTTGCTTGAGACGCTTGGACCACATCAGTTTAGGAGTTGAGAAAGTCTACTTTCGGCCCAGTCTTGACTCAGAATTTAGCTCCATTGTTTAGGCGTTGCGATTAGATCAAAGCCAAGAATTCGGCCCACAATTTCTTTGTTTCTGGGGTGGGTTTGGACCAGAATTCAATTCTCCGACATCCCTTCCCGCTTTAGGCCAGTTGCAAAGATCACGAGCATCATGTGGTCTTAGTTTTCAACTTCTATGCTACTATCTACGTCTCTCCCAATTTAGCTGAGCAACATGCTTGGAGACTAGGATATAAATGAGAACCTAATGTTAACCCACTTAACCGAGGCACTCACTCAGGCACATAACCTCGGGATAAAACGGGATTTGAGTGGAGGAAAAATCCGGAACCCTGGACAATACAAGGTTATGAGCGGGGACATACAGAGATTGAGGCTTTTTGCCCATAATTTCCTAAGCAGATTTTTTTTCCATTGAAGGATATCTGATATAGCAAAATGGTTTTTCCACACGTGCCCAACTGCCCCAGTCGTTGGGGGATGTACGATCTGCCGGTGCAGCCAATCCGGGTAAGGATTTCACATTAAAGAGGAGCTTTGGTGTTACAAGACAAATGCCGATCCAGTCATTGACGCCTCAAACGTCAGCATGTGAATTAGAGGGGAAAAAACTTGAAAAATTCTTATAGTTAATGCTCCAAGTTTAGCTCTCAAATAGAATACATGTTTTTTTCGCTTACAATTTCTATAATACGAGAATTTGAGTCTCATTTTATTTCAGTTTCAAATTATGTAACGTAAAGGTAAAAAAACGGACATTACGAAACCTCGAACTATATCCAGCCTTACGCGTTGTATATGTATGAAATCCTCATAGAAAGATTATACTCAAAGGAAAGAAAGAGAAAAGACTAAAGGAGAGAGAGAAAATAAAAAAATGAAGCTAGATATATCAATACCTTGAAAATATACTTATGATTTTCCCTGGTTGTTGCAGCAATCGGTTGGGTTGAAGTCTTGCCTGTTGATGCTTAGACCTCAAGAGTCACGGGAACATTCCGAAGTTAGTTGCAATTCTCAGACCCTCCACCTTCTTCATCTTTTTTCTCCGCGCAGAGCTGACAGGCCTCCGTTATTTTCTTGGACTTTCCCGACGGCTCTTTTGAAGTTGTCTATCTTGGGACCTCTACCTCGTACGAACCGAATACATTCCCGCTTCCCCGCAGCCGAACGAACCTGCCGCCTTCTCTCCACTCCCGATTTCAGCTGCGCCCGTAACCGTTGCGGCATTTTCCTCTCCTCACCTGTCGCGTGAACTCCTGAACAAGCTTGCAATTCCACGACCCTTCAATGTGTCAGATCTTTGCACTTACGTCTTACTCCGAGTCGATTGTGCCTCATTACACCCGTGACTCAACCCGACTGCCTTCCGTTCCCCCGCCAGAATTGCTCACGAGCGCGCGACTATAGACGAGAACTACCGAAATTCCCAGTGATAAGCGGAGTGGATACTAGGAGCTGGATACGCAGTGCTGTCAAGTTGCGACCATTTAATTCTGCTCGGTACATAATTGCGCCGACACGTGGATCTCCCGATCTCCATCTTCTCTCCATTTGCCGAGACGATCCCAAGTGCGCGGATGGTCCCGTCGCCACAGCCTCGAGATCGTGCGATCGAACAACGACGAGTGCCGGTATAGCTCTTCGGATAGCAGACCGAATACTTTTTAAAGCTCTGGGAGCGTGTTAGTGTTACTTTCATTCTTAGTTCCCCGCCCCGGGATACATGACGAAATGAACATGGAAGCCAAGAACGGCACCCCGGTCCCCATGGACGGCGATCGCGATTCCGCCGATATCACTGAATATTCGGAGCCACTGGACTCCGGCAGAGAGAAGTCTAATGGCAATGTGAAGGCCGAAAATCGCAAAGCTGCGAATGCTAAAGATCCATCGCGACCGCGGCGGAAAAAGGCCCGCCGAGCTTGTTTCGCCTGTCAGCGAGCTCATTTGACGTGCGGTAAGCATGATGATCGGCACCAAATAATTTCTTGGCTAACATCCCCATTTTTCAGGCGACGAGCGACCATGTCAGCGCTGCATTAAGCGGGGTCTACAAGAGGCTTGTCATGATGGTGTTCGTAAAAAGGCCAAGTATCTGCACGATGCCCCGGACGGAGCATTGATGCCCGGAGTACCGCCCGCGAACTTCTATCCTAACAACACTCCCATGCGAAGTAGTTTGCCCTTGTCTAGGAATGGCAGCAGCACGAACACTGTGCAGCAGCAACAGTCCCAGCCGCAGCAGCAGCCGCAGCAAGCAAACAACAATTTCTACCCCACGCCACAGCCACAACCCCAGTCGCAGGGCTCCTACAACATGTACCAAGAAACGGCCATGGGTCAAAGTCCTTTTACCACTCAATCACCTGTTTCACCTACGTACAACCTCAAGACCAGTCAGAATGGTCGCAACCCAAGCTTATCATCCACTGTGAACCAACAACCCCCCAATACCGCCCTCTCCGGAGAGACTTCCCAACCAGCAAATCCGTTCGCGGGGCCATTTTTCGACCCCAGCGACCCTGCTCTTTTCAACTTTGATTTGTCCAGCATGAATTTTGAAAATCGCTACGGTGCTCTTGAATTTGGGATGCTGGGACACATGGCGACCGGGGCTGGAGATTCGCCTACTGAGTCAGGCACACAGCGAGGGTCGCTGGGCCGCAGTGGATCGGCGCAGTTCTCCACGCCAGCTCCTGGATATGGTGAAAGTCCGGGGAATCAGCCTTTCATGTTTGGCGATCCCTTGCTGAATGAGTGGTCAACGGGACAGGCCTCGGGCCAGCCGCATGTGAACGTCGGCGGCGTGTATGGTCAGAATGGCATGCTTCCGGGACACATGAAAGCAGATGGACCACATGCTTTCGCTATTGAAAGTGGCCCTGCGAACTTCACCAGCCCTGGATCAGCGAGTAGTCCACACGTGGCTACCTCTACTTTTGACGATGGGACATTCAACGCGGGTGCCAAGTCCAACAGTCTTGCGCCCAACGGACAGCGACCGATGATCACTACACCTAGCTTGAAGCACCAACAATTACATGTCGGGCCCAAGCGACGTCATCGTAATCCGTCGTCGATATACGAAAGTGTCAAAGAACCGTATGCTTATACGAGTGGTTTCCACAATCTCACTGCCTTCATCCAGCGTCGCTTCTCACCACAGAAGACCGTGCGTATCGCCAAGTCTTTGGCATCTATCCGACCCTCTTTCATTGCGACCACCAAGACCCTTAATCGAGATGATTTGATTTTTATGGAGAAATGCTTCCAACGAACCCTTTGGGAATACGAGGACTTCATCAATGCCTGTGGCACGCCCACAATTGTCTGCCGACGGACGGGAGAAATTGCCGCCGTTGGGAAGGAGTTTAGCATTTTGACAGGATGGAAGAAAGATGTCTTGTTAGGCAAAGAGGCCAATTTGAATGTCAACACTGGCGGTACAGGACAGCCGCAATCCGGCACAAGCTCACGTGGTAGCTACACACCCCGTGGCTCGACGCTAGAGAACACCAACGGTCGACCCCAACCAGTCTTCCTGGCAGAGCTTCTTGACGATGATAGCGTTGTAGAGTTTTATGAAGATTTTGCGCGCCTAGCATTCGGTGATTCTCGGGGCAGTGTAATGACTCGCTGCAAGCTCCTCAAGTATAAAACCAAGGAAGACATGGAGGTGGCGCAGGAAGACAACGGAAAGTGGAACAACCACCTACGCAAAGGTGGCATTGCCGGTGAGGCTGGCATGAACCAGCTTGGGTTCAAGGACGGCAAAGTCGAGTGCGCGTACTGCTGGACAGTTAAGCGAGATGTGTTCGACATTCCAATGCTTATCGTGATGAATGTGAGTATCCCCGAGCTGTGCCAAGCAAGAATTTTGACTAATCATGCAACAGTTCTTGCCCTGTATTTGATTTGCGCCACCCCATCCTCAGTTGTGGATGTTGTCCAATTTCTATGGTGATATCTTGGGTCTTTTCTTGTACTGCACACTTTTCCGCTGTTCTTGTTATTCTCTTCATACCCTTGACTAGGCCATCCCTTGTCTTTTGTCTCTTTGATCTGGGTTTCCGGTACATATTTTGGTTTCTTGTGGGACTACATGATTCCCCCGATTCTTTGTTTGTTCTTACTCGTACATACAACCGGTGTTTTTAGGCCTAGCGGTTCATGGCCCAGTGTGAACCGTTGGAACCTTTATTTTTGTGTTTCTGGCGCTCAAAAGGCTAAAATGATATCTTGGGCTGGGACTGTGTTTTTACGAGATTAATGCCATTCATCCTATAACTGTCAACGTTTCAATGCTATTGGGCGTTGCCATGTAATCTTGATTGGATCGTCTATATGCTGATCATTATTGAAACGAATCATAAGACGTAGATTTCTAAGTTGCATTTGCATGTGCATCCTGCATGACTGCCTCAGATATCGGGTGTCGAATTTCTTATCGACAGCCCCACCAACAGCCCGCTCATCCGACTTCCAGCTTCCTTCTATCATCGTTCCCTACGTCTCACCAATAACTCGCAATTCTCTGTCCTATCTCGTCGTGCACATTGACGTGATAGCCCCGTGACTGACATATAAGTATCCTACGCTCACTCCCAACTTTGCCGTGATCTGGTATTACGTGAACCCCGCGCCAACTCCAACTCGCACAACCGATCACCACTTGATTACCGGAAACCCCGCAAAAGCTTTGATTTCACTAAGAAATATCCACGATGCGACCCGACAAGCCCCGCGACCCTGTTGCTGGCCCCGATGCTGGTCCAGAAGCCCCGTACCCCATTCGATTGTCTGGTCCAGTGATTAAGGGCTTTGGCCGAGGGAGCAAAGATGTATGCCGAACTAAAGCTCTTCCAATGCGTGGATTATTTGAATTACTATAGAAAGACATATACTAAACTCCAGCCTGTAGTTAGGAATCCCGACAGCCAACATTCCCGCCGACGACTTATCCAAGGACCACCCAGATCTGACAACAGGCGTCTACTACGGAGTGGTAGCACTCGACCCCAAGGACTTTGCGCATGAGAATGGCTTAACGGGAGATACCGAGAAAGCCAGCGAGCCAATTATCCAGCCGGCAGTTCTGAGCATTGGGTATAATCCCTACTATAAGAACACCGTGCGGTCGGTGGTATGTGACCCGTTCACCTTAACAATTGACGCAATGTCGCAATTTCAATCCCCGGTAAGCTGCTGACATGAATCTAGGAAATTCATATTATGCCTCCTCTCACTCAGCCATCCCCAACCGCTATCCCGCAGCCGAAATTCAACCGCCTTCCTGATTTCTACAATACGCACCTCAACCTCCTCATTCTGGGATATATTCGTCCGGAGTATGACTATGTCTCTGTGGATGCACTGATTGAGGATATTCGTGTAGACTGCGAAGTTGCGCGACAAAGCCTGTTGCGGGACGCGTACAAGCGATATCTCGTTGATGACGGACGCGTCCCGGAGAAGGTCGCCGAAGATCGGAAGTGGTTGTCAAGCTTCTAATCAAAAGTTTGCACATGAATATTAGATGCTTGATAGAATTGATGAATTAAATGTCTTGTTTCTGGAAAAGCTGATTCAATGTTGGATCTATCTGTCTATATCGGTCTTGAATTATGAAGATCTAATTTAATATATCTAAGAAAGTCATAAATTACCTTCTCCCTCCATAATGGAATCCGAAAGAGCTATCAAATTACTTTATTGTCGATTCAGATACTCTGAAAGTAATAACTCAAAGAATACAAGTCTTACTAATGCTATTCTGCCTAGAAGGTGTGAGGTGGGACCCCAGTATCATTAGGATTTTAGATATAATAGTAGAGGAGTAGATAAATTGCAAAATAGCAGTTAATATTATATCATATCAAGACTGATTCTTTTAAAGAATCAGGAGATAAGCGAAACTTATATTCCCCCAGGGCAAAGTTGTGAATTTTGGCACCACTGACAACCTTTCATTTCCCTTAGTGGCCGAGAATCCATATCCACGGCATATGCACCAACTACAACGCTACTACCAATGACTCAGCCTGGATGGTTGGAAAGCAGTTGTACGAAAAAATTGATTTTCTTTCTCCTTCGTTGCAGAGTGAACACGAGCATATTCAAGTGAATCATGATCACTATACCGCAGGTCCCAGCCCCGAAGATTAAAGATCGAGAATGTCAAACTTTCAACTGATACAGGAGCCTCCTCAGGACCCAGTTCTTCAGTCCCGTTTTGAACTCCACGAGATCTAGCTCATCGGCGATTATGTTCTGGAGCTCTCGAAGCACATCAGGCGTATAGTCCAGGCTTCCGCTTTCGGTAAGCCTCTTAAGCACCAGACGCTTGAGGTCGAGCGGCAAAGTATCCGACTGTCTTCGTCTCTGCATTAAGCTTTGAATCTCAGGGTTAGGTTTCTGGAACGCATGAATAAGGAACAAAGAGTACATTCTCTCATCGAGGTCTTCACAAATCCTTTCTGGTGCATCAACTGTCAAGTGGGATTAGCGATGTATGGCAAAACGGCGACGAGATGAATATCATACCTCAGATGAGGTTAGGCTTTGATAGTCATCGCGTATTTGGAAGTACCGCTCGATCAAGGTCATGGAAGGTTCAAGGTTGAGTTTTCTGAGTACCTGTCAGTAATGGCCATTTCATTTAAACTGTCATGGTCTATTTCCATGGAGGTCAGCAATCACCTGTAGCAAGGGCTACAAGATAAGGAGTTGCAGACCTACCATCATGAAGATAGGCCATCTCCGCAAGGCAAGCAACAACAACAACACGATCAGGAAGGCAGTCGGGAACACAAAGGGAAGACCAACCGCCTGAACTTAGACTGAGGCTACCCAAAACCTGTCCAACGTGCTTTTCGCCAAAAAATTCGATTTGACAATGAACACAAGTGTCATCCCCGAGTTGGAAGCAGGCGGCCATTCTCTTAAATCGACAGAAGTATCCAGGATTATGGGCATAAAGACCAGCTTTGCGGATATAATTTGTCTTCTGGCTCAGTTGGCTACGCTCCTGCCCGGGAGAGTTAGGTCTTAACAATATAGTAATATAGAAATAGATAAAGAGACAAGACCTTTATTATCAGACATATAGAGGAGAGTTGAGAGAGAGAGAGAGAGACAGAGAGAACAAGCTAAGAAATATATATACTCGCAAACGGAGGGGACCTGACCCTATACTCTAATAAAAGTGCTAACAAGGATTTGCCCCCCACACCCATCGCATATCCACTCCAATGACAGATCATTGCTCGAGGTCCATCAGGAGCGATTTGACTAATGCATCGATATCTTCCTCCGAGCGTATACTCATATTTCCGCCTTTCTTTAGAATGTGGCTCATAGATACTTCCAAAAGCTTCGTCACACCCCTACCGATAGAGTCTGTGAAACTAGATTCTTCTATTGCCAATGAGTTGAACGTCTGCTGGTCGCAATTAGCATACCCTTCGCCTTTGAGCTGTGACATCAATTGTACAGGCGCACTAAGATGTTGTTAGGCTTTATCTTTCTTTGATGTCTGTTTGGGGAATGATCACCGTAAATTCCGTCCCACCTGGATCCCATAGTTCCCTTCAATTCTGAAGAGCTCTGCGAATGATGCACTCATGGGCACACATGAATAAGCTGGATAACCTAGCTCTTCCCAAAATATCCACCCCCCCGGTTTCAAGATATATTTGACATTTGCGGCGACAGTTGTCCAGTCATCGGCTCTCAAAGCGAGGTACAATAATCGAATATGCACAGCGTCATACCTGCCACGAAGACTCTCGTGGAACGGGTTGAGAACATCATGCACGTGAAGAGCCACGTTACGAGGTTGCAACTCTGTCGCAAGATATTTCGAACTGTCGATATCATAGCCATCTAGCTGGGCTAAGCTCGGCAGCTCTCGCGCCAAGTCGAAGAGCCAATTTCCCGTGCCTGTGGCAATATCGGCAACAACGGGGGCTGACAGGGACCGGAGATGACGTTCAATACACATTGGCAGCAATTTACCGTTTGTCATCTGTTTGAACACCCGGTGATTGTCGTTGAGACGCTGTTGTTCAACAGTCATCTGAGATATCTCAAAAGGGTAGATGGAGGACATCACGACTTGATATCATACAATGGTATCAATCAAGCTTTAGAAAGGAATGTTCAAGAGATGAAAATAAGTATCCAAATATGCGACAAGGAGTATGAGAAGTGATGTTTGTTGACACCTTCACCGCGAGTTGGTAATCGGTTTATAATCACGCCAGCTGATGACAAGTGATATCGCACGGCCCATTTTGGATCTCTTGTTTGTGTAACACAACCCACAATCTCCCGTGGAGCTTATCTCCACTTTGTCACTGCATGTGGCGTTTCCCTGATATTTTTACCTTCGCACGCTCGAACTCACGCTCTGCACATCCTCTAGTACGTATTAGTACACATGTTGTACAAAGATACGATATGAAGGTGGAGATTGAGTGCATATATGGATATGATATGTGTAAGAGGGATAGCCTCTGTAATGAGGATGTGGGAGGAGATATACTCTATCAAGTACATATGTCAGAAATGATGTCCAGATGGCAATATCGTGCGTTATATGCTGAATTGGCATCTTCAATAATTTTCGCGGTTCAAAAATTTTCGCTGGTACCCAAGAGACTACGAAATATGCTAATAAATCTGCCTCTTCCTGAACGCGGGCTCTATACGCATCGTGGTGTCACTACGATCGGGTCATAGAAATTCTGAGATATTTGATGGCGATATCTTCTATGTTAAATATACTACCTATAACACTGTAGATTGTTGCCATGAGCTCACACAATAACGCTTTAACTTCATACTAGGTAATATTCATTCTACTCTGAACCCATTCCCACTGTGGCTGCCCTATTGGGTTTCTTGAGACTTGATAGAGCATATGGCCTTTACTGTCATTGCGTGCGGGGAATCTAATCGCATGCAATGGTTCAGCTAAATGGTTACACAGCATGAAGGCTGCGTCACATACTCCGAATTTGTATTACTATTCAGGTTTTGACCTTTTCCTTTTCCTCACTGATTCTTGAAATTCCTTGAATTGAGCCAATTAAATCCAATAAAGACTTATCAGAGACACAGTGTATATTCAGCATACTCTCCACTGCAGAAGAATATGGAAGTTTAAACAACATGATCGGTAAAGCAAGTTGCCGGATCAAGACGTTCATGCAGCAGCTACTGTCCGACACTGGAAAAATCAACCAGGGATAGCAAAGTCTGATTTTCAGCTAGGATATCTGCTCTGAAGGTTGTTGATGTGATAGATGTGATTTGTTCCAAATTTGTGACACCTTGAGTCAAGATTTCAGACCCCACTTAGGAAATAAAAGCGATTGTGCAGCAAATTCCAAATTATTGGCCCAATAGTCTCCATGATAGTTGTGAATCACTTCTGACTTTATCATCGAAATAATCGAGATCTTCGAAGATGCTCTACCAAATGAAGATGTACAGCATAAAAAGAAAATCGAATGACCGCGTTTACCGCATCGTATCAATCCGTATTTGAAAAGATGATCTTCCTAGGGTCTCTACTCCGTATAAATGGAACAAATGATGTCGAAAATTTTGCAAAACAAGTCAGTCGAAAATCCGAAATTTCAATTGTGCGATTGATTTGTATAAGTCACATTCTCATCAGACAAACAAAAATCACAAAAAAATCAAGATGCCTACCGCAATTCCTGAGCCAATCGCTATTGTGGGCATTGGATGCCGCCTTCCCGGGGGTATCACTTCCACTAAGACCTTCTGGGAAGTCCTGCAACGAGGTATGAATATGGTTACCGAAGTTCCCGAAGATCGATTTGACTCGGGTTCTTTCTACGATCCGGATGCCCGAAAGCAAGGCACAATTAGAAGCCCAAAGGGTGGTTTTGTGCCTGACATTAAAGCTTTTGATGCTGAGTTCTTTGGATACTTTCCGACCGAGGCAGAGAGGATCGATCCTCAACAACGACTAGCTCTCGAAGCTAGTTATCATGCACTGGAAGATTCAGGTACTACCTTGGAACAAGTGACTGGGTCGTGTACCGGTGTATTCATGGGAACATTTTTTTATGATCATCTGGCTATCCAGACCTCTGCGGATCAACGTGATTATATCAGTCCTCATACTGCTATGGGGGTTGCCAACTGCTCGATAGCAAATCGCATCTCACACCGACTCAACCTTCAGGGACCTAGTGTCACCCTCGACACCGCCTGCTCAAGTAGTCTGGTTGCAGTGCATCTAGCTTGCCAAAGCATCTGGGCCCACGAAAGTGATGGTGCGCTTGCTGGTGGCGTCAATGTGATATTACGGCCCGAGTCAACTATTCTCATGTCCAAAGGAGGGTTCCTCTCTCCAGATGGAGCCTGCAAGCCCTTTGATGCTGCAGCAAATGGTTTCGTTCGAAGTGAAGGAGTGGGGGTTGTTTTTCTAAAGCCATTTTCTCGAGCTCTGCAGGATCGAGACCGAATCTACGCCGTTATCCGCGGTTCTCTTGTGAATCAAGACGGGAACACACCTGAAGGCTATACAGTCCCCAGTCTGGAGGCTCAATCAAGGCTGATTCAATCAGTCTATTCTCGGGCTGGTATTGACCCAGCCAAGGTGCAGTATGTAGAGGCTCATGGTCCAGGAACCCCGGTGGGAGATCCTATTGAAACCAAAGCACTGGGAGCTCAGATTGGCCAGAAACGCTCGGCATACGGCAGCCCTATGTGGATCGGATCAGTGAAGGGAAATGTAGGTCACCTAGAGGGAGCTTCAGGGATTACTGGTCTCATTAAGGCTACTCTGGCTGTTTTCCATGGTCAAATCCCCCCTCAAGTCAACCACAAGACGCCGAACCCTGTGATTGACTTTAAGTCTCTCAACCTTGCTGTGCCATTAAAGTTAACTCCTATGCTATCCACGCCCGATCATGAGATAATCGTTGGGCTAAACTCATTTGGCGCTGGAGGTACCAATGCGCATGCCATCCTCGCAGCGGCACCCACGGCCGACCCATCCCCGATGCAAACCCGGGGAGCACGCGTGGTTCTTCTGTCTGCTAGATCTCAAGCAGCAATGCAGGATATAGCAAAAAACCTTGCAGTCTGCATCCGTCAGTTCGCTTTGTCATTGGAAGACGTAGCCTACACAATGAATTTACGTCGAAGTTGTCATCGTCAGGTCGCTATCATCCCAGCCACTGAATCGGAGGAGCTTTGTGCTCGACTGGATCAATTGGGAGCGAATGAAAGATCCAAAGATGTCCTGGTGTTTGGGAAGCAACTGGAAGCTAATCCCAAGGTCGCCTTTCTCTTTTCCGGACAGGGTGGACAATGGCTGAAGATGGGGATGCGTCTAGCCGAAGAAGAGCCTATATTCCGGGAGTCTATCGACACGTTCGATAAGATCTTCCTTCCATTGGCGGGGTTCTCGATCCTTGAGAAGATATCAGGAAAGGACTCCTCGGAACTTGATTCTACTGTAGTTGTTCAACCAGCTATCGCAGCCATTGAAATCGCGTTGGCACGAATGATTATCGCCTATGGAATCCAGCCTGATGCAATTGTCGGCCATTCCATTGGAGAGGTTGCAGCAGCCCATATCTCTGGTGCACTGAGTCTTGAAGATACTGTCGCCACAATCTATCTGCGATCAAGTATTCAGAGCAAGGCGGCCGGCATGGGCTCCATGTTGGCGGTGGGACTATCTTCTTCGGAAGCCCAGCAGCTGATTGACCGACATCAAATGGGAGCAAAGGTCGAAATAGCGACCTTGAACGGTCTCAAGATGACTACTTTGACAGGAAATACATATGACCTAGAACTTATTAGTCTCAAAGTCAAAGAAAGTGGGGCATTTGCGCAGTTTGTGAAGGTAGACGTTCCCTACCACAGTGCTGCCATGGATTCGCTGGAGGAGGAAGTTCTCAATTCATTGTCAACAATCAATGGCAATCCCACCAAAATCGACCTTTACTCTACTGTGACCACCCGCCAAGAGCCAGGTATACACCTAACGGGTGAGTACTGGTTTAAGAATATTCGCCAACCTGTACGGTATGTTGAGACTGTGACGCGAATGCTCGAAGATGGCTGCAACTTTCTTATTGAAGTTGGCCCTCATCCAGTTCTAGTCTCGGGTACCCGAGGGATTGCTGAATCGTTGAAGGTTTCAGCTCAAATATTGCCAGCCATGATTCGAGAAAGCGATACTGAGCCAATGTCTCGTCTTCTCGGGGCCGCACATGCATTCGGGATTCCAGTAGATCTGTTGTCTTTCAATGGCCATGGTGGCCAGTTCATTGACCTTCCATTGTACCCTTTCCAACGTGAAAACTATTGGTTTGAAACCCCGACGAGCCAGTATCGACGACTAGCCAAATCTCGGCATCCGTTTTATGGCGAATCGACTGCTTTGCTGGATGATGGCCGTGTATCCATTCAACTTCGGTTGAATACTGGTGTCTCGCCCTTCCTCGCAGATCACGTTGTCGATGGGGCTATCGTATTTCCCATGGCAGGGCATATTGAGGCTGCATATATGGCTGCCGCAAAGCATATGTCGGGAATGAATGTCTGGCTGGAAGACCTTCAGTTTGAGAATCCTGTGGTTTTGGCCCCAGCAGAGGATTTTGCGCCTCAGGTTTTATTGGAGATAATATCACCCGCAAAGGACTACATGATAGGAGTCCGTGGTGCAGCTTCAACACCAGAAACTTCATGGCAGCTGTGCTCCAGGGGAAAAATCAACGCTTTTGATCAACGATCGAACTCCACCCCAGAGGTTTTGGAGGAGTTGCGCTTGCGTGTTCAAATGGGAACCCAGATTGACGTCCAAGAATTCTACGAAAAGCTTGAACGAGCTGGTCTTCGGTACGGGGAGGCTTTTCGTGGTAACAAAGAGATATGGCGTCTTGGAGGCGAAGTATTCACAAGAGTTGAACTCCCACAAATTTTCCATGCAGAGACAAAACGCTTCCGATTCCATCCTGCCATGTTAGATGCTTGCTTGCATGCTGCATTTGTTGATATTCATCATCACGGAGACTGTAATGTGGTTTATCTACCTCATCATATCGAGAAAGCGAAGATCTCTCATACCGATGGCGCCACAACAGCCTTCACGCACATTAAAGTGAGACATCGGGACAACAATCAGTTTTGCTACGATGCCACAATATACAATGAGAATGGCCAACTCCTGGCATCTGTGGTTGGACTCACAGCGAAGCGAGTGGGTAATTCTGGTTTGGTCGAATATGATGAACACGAGATCACTATCATGCCAGAGTCTGAAGATGAAAAGTCTGACAGAGTTCCAATTGATTTCACCAATATTCTTTTCCTTGATCTTCAATTTCAGTCAACAGACGATCTCATGCCTCTTGTAAAGAAAACATTCATAAGTGCATCGATACATCAGGCAGACATGGCCACAGTTGATAGTACTTGGGCAGAAACAGGAATGGGATTTCCCCTGGATCGAAGATCACTGATCATCATTCCCACGGTGGCAAAATCTACGCTCGATATCTGTCAAAAAGTGGATATCATTTTCACTGCTTTACGTCGCGTTGCTAGTTGGATTCATGAGCAAGGTGGGACACCTACCGTGATAATATTTACCACAGGGGGATGTATGACACCCACAGATCTGAGATGCGATCCGGTCTCCTCATGTATCGAAGCAGCTGTGCGAGTTATGGTCAATGAACTCCCCCGGTCACGCATTCGCGTTGTGGATCTTCCCATGGAGCAGGAGGACATGAATATATCTTTGCTGGAAGAAGAGCTTCGCACTAACCGACTAAGTCGGCATGATACTCTTGTTGCTATTCGCTCTGCGGGGCGCTTCTTCAAACAGATCACGCCAGTCAGCCACAAGAAACAGCGTCAGAAGACAACGCTGCTCCCTGCACGCGGAGGAGCTTATTTTTGTGAGCCTGATGCTAGCGGATCAATTGATAGGCTTTCTTTTCAAAGAATAGCTGAGCAATCACTTGCCCCCTTTGATATATCAATCGAGGTTCATGCCAGTGGGCTGAACTTCAAGGATGTAATGAATAGTATGGGTCTGTTGACTGAAAGATCCACCTCGAGAGCACTTGGAGGTCGAAAACTCGGGCTTGAAGTTGCAGGCCGTGTCGTGCAAGTCGGAAAAGATGTGCAAGATATGACAGTTGGTACTTGGGTGATGGCTCGGGTTGCTCATGGCCTGGCAGGACTGGTTGTCGCCGACCGCAAACGAGTTCTACGCATCCCGAAATCCTTGACGGTGGCGGAAGCGTCTTGTATCCCAGTGGCATACCTCACAGCATACTATGCATTGGTGCATTTGGGTCGATTAAATGCTGGAGACAGCGTGCTAATACATTCCGCTGCTGGTGGAGTGGGAATTGCTGCCATCTATGTGGCCAAGCTTTTTGGGGCTCGCATCTTTGCAACTGCAGGCAACCCTCAACGTCGTGAAATCGTGTCTAATATGGGGGTCGAGACCGTCTGGGACTCCAGATCTTTGACATTCCACGATCAACTTAAAGAGGCTACCGGGGGTCGGGGAGTAGACCTGGTTCTTAATTCTCTTACCGGAAACATGTTTACTCAATCGCTATCGTGTCTTGCTCCCTTTGGTCGCTTTTTGGAGATTGGGAAAACAGACATATACCGCAACATGAGAATTGGTCTTCAGCAGTTTGGAGAGAACTGCTCATTCTTCGTTGTGGATATTGACCGATTGGCGGTCCAGAAGCCCGATCTTCATAATCGTTTGTTTGAAGAAATCGGAGAGTTGTTTGATCAAGGGAAGTTATCACCCCTTCCTGTAACATCGTATCCAATCTCAAAGCTGCCAACTGCCCTCAAGTCACTATCACGGTCTGCTATTATTGGGAAAGTGGCAGTGGAGATGCCGGTCAACGAGAATATTCCAATTGAGCCAGCCAAGATACTATCCTTACGTGGCGATCGCACCTATCTCATCACAGGTGGCGCCAGTGGACTGGGCTTACATCTAGCCCAATTCTTATTCGATCGAGGAGCCCAGTACCTGCTTCTTGTTAGCCGCTCGGGAGCAAAGAGCCCCGAGGACCTCGCAATCATTTCGGAGCTGCGGCGCCAAGGAGCAGTGATTATAATTCGGCAGGCAGACGTCAGTAAGGCCGCAGCAATTGCAGAACTTTGTAATACTTCGACCGATTGGCCATCAATTGCCGGGATAATTCATTCCGCGGGCGTATTGAATGATGCCTACGCCCAAGAAACATCTAAGGATGATTTCTGGAAGGTATTTGCTCCCAAGGCGATTGGAGCCTGGAATCTTCATCTGGCTACCGAGAAACTGGCTTTGGACTTCTTTGTAATGATATCCTCCGTCTCCAGCGTTGTTGGACTCACCGGCCAGTTTAGCTATGCGACAGCTAACAAATTTCTTGATGCACTGGCGTCTCATCGCAAGTCCCTGGGCTTGCCAGGACTTTCCCTCAACCTTGGTGTACTGGGATCGTTTGCAGGAATGTCACATCGGTCCGAGCAGACTGATCGAATTTATGATGTTCTCCAATCTCAAGGATTTTCTTCCGTCAACCTTCCTACTGTTCTATCGGTTTTGGAGCGCACAATCCTGCAAAACGCCACCCAACGAATGGTTAGTGGCGCTGACTTCTCCCTCTTTGTGAAAGCGCACCCCCATCTCAGTCGTGATGGTCTTTTCTCGGACATCCAAAGGACTCCAGATAGGCCGAAGGGAATTAATTCAAGAAGAACTGCAGAAAATCTTTCAAGTCCAAGTGGATTAGACTACATTGGTGAATTGCTACGCTCTGGGTTGGCTAAGATCATGGGAATTGAGTCAAGTCGCATTTCACTTACAGAAAGAATCGACAAATATGCCTTCGACTCTCTGACACTCACACAAATGCGAGGGATGATCTTGCGAGAGTTCCGGGTGGCGTACCCTCTTATGCGGCTGTTCCAGGGACCGTGTCTTGAAGATGTCGCTGTGGAAGTCCAGTCTTCACTTGAAGGTGACCCTTCAAAGGTAGAGACGACAAATTTTGTCACCCAAATTGACGCAGAAGTTAATGCATCCCTCACTACTGAATTTTCAGTCCTTTCTCCATGGTTCATTCGAGGAAAAGGTTATGGTTCCCGCGTGGTCTGTTTCCACCCCATGGGTACGGGTGCATCATTTTATGCTCCCTTCCTCGCAAACCCTCCCGATGCCCTGGATCCCGTTGCTGTGCAACTACCTGGTCGAGAGAATAGATTAGAAGAGGCAGCGGCAGGCAACGTACAAGAGATTGTTTCGGCCATTCTTGCAGACATGAACACCTGGAAAACCCCACCACGAATTTTCTGGGGGCATTCATTTGGAGGAATCATTGCCTTCGAGGTGATGCGAGCTCTTCGAAGGGAAGGAAAATCTATGCCTTATCTAATGGTGACTGGGTCGATTGCGCCTCAGCTTATCTCTATCTGGCAAAGGCGAGATGTCATCCTGCAGCTGTTGACGGATAACAGCAGCCCTGAGTATCTGCTCGGACTCTCTCGGTATGTTGATGATGGGAATTTCATTCGGTCATTGTTACCAATGATGAAGCAAGATGCTCCACTGCTTCTTTCGTACCAATTCCAGGCAGCGGATATGTTCGATGTCCCAATCACAGCGTTTGCAGCTCACCAAGATGATTTGGTGTACCCCGATGAAATTGCCTGCTGGGGCGTGCATTCCAACGACTTCAAATTTATTGAAGTGGATGGCGATCACTGGTTCATCCGTCGCAATTTTGAGCTTCTGATGCAGACGTTGAAAGACATGATAGCTGTTCAAAATGGTGCTTGTAGTTAAACCAGTTAGCCCTCGGCATTGGCCAGCCCATTAGGCCAGTTTCTTGTCTTGGCTTAACCTAACAGGCTGACCCTTTGTCTATATCCTTTCTCATCATTCTAGACTCCCTTACATTTCTTCAGGATATGGTCGCCGATAGTCCGGGCTGTACAAACTTCAGCGCGAACCATTTGATAAGATAGAAGAAACCAGCAAAGTACTAGACGGAGAAACTTAGGCCAAAGACGAAATACTTATACAGTAGGGAAGGCATACTCTACATAGCCAACAATAATATTTATCCAGGTAGGGTCTCGGTAGAGCTCTTCTCCCACAAATTTTCGTGACGATAACTAGGTAACAATATTAAAAATACTCTTTTTTTCTCAATCCGGCGGGATCTTATCAATACTCGTCGACGTCACTCCAACCCAAGCATTGGCAACATTATCTGTACTTCGAGAATTAATTTTAAAACTTCCAATGAACCTCACCATCTATTTGACATTGATTCCACAACATGGTGAACGTCTTCCAACGTCTCACCAGGCGAGCAACAAGTTCGAAAATACCCGAATCCGGATCATGCGGCTCTGCCCCAGATCCGAGTATTTCAACTAAGCCTCATGATTTACACAGAACGACCAGCACCGCCTCAGAAAAGCGCGTTCGACATGACCATGCAGCAGAAGATCCAGTGCCACGCCATCTAATTCTCATATCAGATACACCGGACTTTGACCCAGAGATCATCCGTCGGTTTCGAGCTGAAGCATTCGAAGTGGAGTATTTGCCCTTTCAGTGCACTGGTGATGTGGAAAAAGACCGCAAAGCATTAGAAAATAAAGTGCAGATGAGAGAAGATGATTTGGAGACCAGGGAGAGATTTGCTATTGTCGGTAAGCTATATCCCAACTTTCCGATCGAATCTATCCAAGTTATAGAAGAGGAAACGAAACTCTGGGATAATTTCAATGCGATGTTGATCTAATTTTTCTAACAAATCTGAACAGCGTACAATCGACCTGCGTACTACCTTCTCGTATCCCACCACCTCACTACAAGCAATACAAATCCATTCCCACGACTGTGTGCTTTGATAGCATATTATCCCCTTTCAGCAGCAGATATCCATGTAAACACAGCATCTCAAAGCCAATGCTGCAAACCCGCCTGTGCAGAAACAGAATCAATCTTCCAGCCAGGTCCATCAGCAACCTTCCTCCCGATCCAGATTCACATCCCAGGCGAAGTGGCAGATACCACATTTTGGCCATGGATCACACTATCATCTGAAGGAGATGTTACGTATAAGAAGCGACATCGGTGTCATGTCTTTACATACCCGGATTCTCATCCTGGGTTCGCGCAGTACAGGCACCCTACAACACAGTCAGAGAAAGATTCAGTCCATGACGATGTAAGTTCGGGATTATCCTGGAGTAGAACACTAGGGTGTCTACGGCGCGCGTTTGGAGTGGGAAGTAATTGGCCGGTCATTGGGATTGAGACGATCTGGGAAGAATATTGGCAGAAACTGCTCGTCCAGTTGGACCAGTCAGAGGTGCGGGGTGGAGATATGTCTCGATCTGCTATTGAGATCATGAGTGGACGAGGGGAGAATCAAGATGAAGAGGGGTTATCTATAGAGTGCATCCCGACACGGGCAGGAGGTAAGTTCTAATTCTTCTCCAGTCCAACTCTGGTTTCAATATGTATATGCTGTGTGCGTTGCTGAGATAATCCTAGGTTGTGATCCTCCATCTCTTCGGTCTTTTTTCGAACATACGTTTATTCCCACTGGGCCGGCAAGTCAACATATTCGGCTTCTGTCGAGGACAGTAGGTTCGGATAAGATCGTTGATGAGATAAGATTTTCATTCTGTCATTCTTCTGAGATGCCATGGTTGTTACCTGGTATTGAGCCGACGGATCGTGATATCTCGGTAGATATTGTTGTTGTTGCTTCTTTCTGTGCGGATCGTATCGTGCGACAGAGTTTGTATTGGGACCAAGCGGATGTGCTTTTACAAGCTGGGGTTTTGGATTCAGGACTCGTGCCGAGGATAGAGTAATGGCTCATACATATGCAGAGGATATCAGTAGGTTTGTAAATGCTTGGATGGAACCTTTCTGGAAGTGTGGGGTTTTCACATATATTGATTAGACATTTTAATAAGGACAAGCGCTATATACCTATGAAACATTGATATGACGATGCAACGAATCCGAACCTTTAAATTTTATAGCATCTAGAGGTCCAAAAGCTCTCATAGTCCAAGTGAGCCTCGCAAGCTCATTAGCTCTTTACTAACACCACCGGCATTAGCGAGGGTTCTCCGACTAGCCTCCTGTGCCAACGCAAGGACATCCTCAATACGCATTGGGGAATCAATCTTTGCCAAACCAGCCACTACAACACCTAACAGGGTATCACCGGCACCATTAACGCTAACAATGTCTTCAGGAGACAACTTAGCAGCTGGCGGGAATAGACGCATATAGACTCCACCAAATGATACATCCGGAGACGGAGACGCGCGCGCAATGATATACGGTGCGTAAGCGGGGTCCGTTAGACGGGAATCACCAGGAGGTAAAAGCTGTGTCAAAAGAGCACCAGCCTCACCCAGCTTCGTCACGATGCAGGGAATGAATGGAAGGAGCTGAATGGATTGCTGTGGAATACCTTCATCCACCAGAGCGGCAGACGTGAGGTAGACCAGACGTTGTCGTGAGCCGCCCTGTGACATGCCCATGGCGTCGATGACAGCCCACCAACCCGGGGAATCGAAAAGCAGAGCTTCACGGGCAGCTGCGTACATAGCACCTAGTTCGAGACGGTTAGGACAGGCGAGGCTGACAGCGTGATTGGGGACGGTTTGCGTGGGCCCGATAACCGCGCTGTCGCCATTTTGAGTGAATAGACGACGGGATTTAGCAGTGGACACAGGTTCGAACGCAACACGAGCACCATGCTTCTTGGCAAGGGTGGTCCATTTCGCTAGCACCTCGGGCCGCCAATTGGCGTCGACAACAAGCCATTTCGGTTTGGCTTTTTCGAGTAAAGGTTCCCAGAAGCCGTCGAAATCGAGTTGTTTCTCCGGTAATTCAACGATTCCCATGTCGGCCATTGCGACGAGGAGATCCTTCTTGGCGTCATTGATGGCGATGTACTGAGCTGTGCGAGTACCGGATGTTGGTGGAAGGACTTGGATGCCCGCGGTGCTGAGACCTTCCGTTTCGAGTGATGCGAGTGCTGCTCGTCCACTTAGGTCGTCTGCTACAACACTGCAGAAGAGGACATCGCTACCGACATAGCTGGCTGCAAGCGCGACATTATGGCCGACGCCTCCGAGGCTCTGCCCGATAACAGCGGGATTGGAAGTGTGTGGTACAGGTGCCACCTGCACGCTCTCGTTGCCAAATGGAGTGTAGTCGCAGGACAGATCGATGGCAAGGGAGCCGGCAACAACTACATCTGCATTTTCTGTCTCAGAAGCGACCACTTGGGGAATGTTTGAAACGGGCTCAGGCTCAGGCTGCGTCGGAGCAGTTTGATCTGACCGAGGAATACTCGGGAATGAAGGCATGTGTCTAAGTAAAAGCGAATCTCTGGACTTAGTAATTGTTATATTTGTATCTAGAGCTCAACTCACTGAGCTGCACTTCCTCGGTCAAGTTCCTCGAGTTTAGCTAGTTCCACAGCAACGCGAGTCGCACGTTTGACATTGGACTCGATAAGAGCACGGTTAGCAACCACACTCTTTCCGCCGCTCAGCTCCTTAATTTTAGCGAGAACAAACGGAGTGTTATCACTGCCATGGTAGCCTTCTACATCTGCAAGGCGAACCGCCTCTTCAATTACTGCATCCATTTCGGCCTTGGGGACAGAAGCCTCCAGGGGCACAGGATTAGCGAAGTGAATTCCAGAGGTGACAGGAAGCTTGGATTGTGCGTCTATGAACGTTGTTAGCAGAGAAGAGAATCTAGAAAAATGAGACTTACAAACGATCGCAGCAGCTTCGGCTTCATTCTGAATCACTCGTGGACTGCGGAATCCGCTGTCTCGGGTGAAGAAAGCCGGGAAATCAACGGAGCCCTCACGTCCATCGGCAAAGGTGCCCACACAGACACCCTCAGTCTCAAGGTACTCGAGTGTACGGGGGATATCCAAAAAGCTCTTGCACCCGGAACTGATCACCGTCACTGGGGTCCTTCCCAGCTCTGTCAGATCGGCTGTTTTAGGAAGAAATCAGTCAGTTGCTGCACGGCCCCCGGGTGTGCAGGGGGATATTCAACATACCAGAAATGTCCATGGAATATTCACCTCCACGGTGAACGCCACCTAGGATTCAATTAGACCGGAATCCAACCCGAGTGACTGTAAAGACTTACCTAGTCCGCCTGTTCCAAAGATTTTGATACCAGCAAGTTGCGAGAGGATCATAGTGCCAGAGATAGTAGTGCCACCGTGAATAGGTTTTCCAGCAAGACCCTGAAGATAGTTAGGGCTTGCTAATGAGTTGCAGGGTAGGTAGGATAACAAACCATGCCACAGATGTAGCCCAGGTCCCGCCTAGAGACTTTCAGTGCAGTCTTCTTCTCAGCTGTCGAGGCGAGTTCCATGATCTCCTCTGCACTCATACCAACACGGGCAACACCCCCGAGCACACCTATAGTCGCAGGGACACCGCCGTTGGCACGAACGACGGACTCCAAAAGAGATGCCAAAGCAATGTTGTCAGGATATGGAAAGCCTGATAGATTTTGAGTTAATTCAACGAATGGACTTGAGAGCCTCTAAACTAAGACTTGACACCTACCATGAGTGTAAATGGTCGTCTCTAGCGCGACAACGGGCTTGCCCGTTGCAACCGCATCACGGACCTCTTCTGATACCTTCAAGAATTTGCTCTGAGGGGAGCTATGTAGGTCATGAAAATAGCGAGTTCGAGGTAACCTCGGCCCTCTGCAGCATCTTGACAAAACAGAAGCTCTTGAAGTAAACATTTTGACCAACAGAGAGGGGATGTAGAAGGCCAAATGCCAGAAGTAAAAAGAGGAGAAGCTGCTTATCAGTGATAAGAGAAGCGGAGTGCGTTCCCTGGCCGCTGCGCCCGCCGTATTGCGTATACAGATCGGGACACCTCATCAGCTTCGTCCAACCACCTCTCCACATCAACCTCGTCAAATTTGATACCCCATTTCAATTCGGAGACATTGTGTGCTCCGTGAAATACTCAGGATGAGGTTTTTCACCGCCACAGTGCTTGGGCTGCTTGTGCCCAGCCTGGCTGCCGCGTCTACTCTTACAGCTTCATCTCAACTCGCTGTCCCGGCCGACTTCAAACCCCCGCAGGTTTTCAAGAACGTGAACTTGGTCCGGAACACCAATTTGGAAAAGGGATACGTCCGAGAAACTATCAATGTCGTGGTAGAGAATGTCGACAAGCAGTCGCAGAGCGACTATTATATTCCCTTCCCTTCAGATGTGTTTGGCCGCGTTGGAGGCTTCGAAGTTCGGGATAAGAAGGCAACTGAGAATGGTCGCTTTGAGGTGGAAGTAACTGAGCCTGTTGTGTCCACGTAGGTCTCAATTGGGGATGCCAATGGCTTTCCGAGGAAAATTCACTCAGACTTAATGCTAATCAACATCGATCCAATAGTGGCACCCAATACTTCGTGGTTCATCTCGCTGAGCCCCTCGCCCCGAAAGCCCAGATCACCCTTGGAATCTCCTACTCTGTCCTTTCCGCGCTGAGTCCGCTTCCTGCGACCATTGGACAAAGCGACAAGCAATATCTCACCTACTCCTTCTCCGCCTATGTGCCGTCTGCCTACCAGACTGACACCCAAAAGACCAAGCTCAAGTTCCCAAGCACTGATGTGCCCGACTACACCGAGACATCTGGGCTCAAGTCCGGTGCTGATCCGGAGCGCAAGGGCGCCACGTACACCTACGGACCATACGAGACTGCCAAGGTGGCCCCTGGCACTGAGCAGCCCATTACTGTGCGCTACCAGTTCACCAACCCCGTGATCACTGCCAGCCTCCTGGAGCGCGATTTGGAGGTTTCCCACTGGGGTGGTAACTTGGCCACTGAGGAGCGGTACTGGCTGCGCAACAATGCCTCGCAGCTCACAAACCAGTTCTCGCGCGTTGAGTGGACCTTCGCTAACTACCAGAAGTCGCCGTCCTCTGCCGTCCGTGAAATTGCCTACCCTCTCCAGCCCGGCTCTGTGGACCCGTACTTTATCGATGACATCGGTAACGTCTCGACTAGCCGCTACCGCCCCGGCAACGGCAAGACTGCTGCTAACCTGGAGCTAAAGCCCCGCTACCCAATCTTTGGCGGCTGGAATTACAGCTTCAAGGTGGGTTGGAACAACGATCTGTCTCGATTCCTGCGCAAGGCTACTGGTGTGGACTCCTATGTTCTCAAGGTTCCCTTCCTGCAGGGCCCTAAGATGAGCGAGGGTGTCCAGTACGAGCACGTCGTTGTTCGTGTTGTTCTTCCCGAGGGTGCCCACAACGTCCGCTACGAGACTGTCGAGGGCGCTACCAGCAACGGTCTTCCTGGCACCAACCAGATCAATGCTAGCCTTTCCTCTTTCAAGACTTACATGGATACCCTTGGCCGGACTACATTGACCCTGGAGGTTGATAGTCTGACCGATGAGGCGCGCGATGCGCAGCTGGTGGTGAGTTCTTCTCTCGTAAAAAAATGGTAACATACTGACAATTTTCAGGTGACATACGACCACTCCCTTTTGGATGCCCTTCGCAAGCCCCTCACCATCTTCGGTGGTCTGCTTACCCTCTTTGTTGCCATTTGGTTCCTTGGAAGCATCGATACCAGCATTAAAAAGCGGTAAATGCGCGTCTTTGGAAGATGCGCTTTTCATATTGTCTTTTCATTGACTCTTGTCCCTGTCTCTATATTCAAGTCCAATGACTGAAGCTCCGAATACAATATCAAGTTTCTTACCCAACTTTCCGTAAAATATGAACAATTTGGAAGAACGCCTTAGATATTGACAAAGAATGCGTTTTCGTGCTTATTTCGCTCGCCGATGCTACCTTCAAGCCTGCTGAAAACACCGTATTGTGGATCCAAAAAGCCATCCCATTGAAGCTGTTCTCATACTGAACTTGCACTGGATCATGCAAAGAATTCTCAGACCCCTACAAGGTGCCGATTATGTACGTTCTTGCCTCAGGATACCCAAGGAGCTTCTTGTACAGTCGCCTGATCTAAGCTGCATACCCAATTCCACTGGTAACCGCCGAATAGGGTTTGTGGATTGACGGGAGATAGTGGGGCTCAGTGGGGGCGGTGCGACCATGAGTTTGATGATAAGTCAGCTGCTGGGGATTGGAACTGTTCATGCCTGCCATTGTAGTACTAGTAGACACTCATTGCGATATCATGTAAGCGGCTCATCCCCATAGTGGGGAGAGGGGGGAAAGAGGGAAAAGAGTGACTAACAGAATCAACCTTTTAGATTTGCCTTGCCCCCCAACCTAATCCTTACCACTCTCTGCAGTAAGAAAGTAGCGTCACAAGCACGTTAGTTAGGTCATCACATATGGTAAATACCGATAGCCGCGTTACCGGGAAGTCTTTCTGGCCGAGATCCAGATGTCATTTTTTGATCTAGTTCTTCACCCGGTCTTGCTGGAATTTGTCTATGTGCGCTTTTTTGGCACATTTTATTGCTTCTGCACGATTGAAGGTCGCAATAGCACTGTAATCACAACCTTAGAGCAAGCGATATTCTAGGTCACATCAAGTCCCTATCTATATTCTTTTATGCACTTGTGTACAGCAGGATCTACATCAGCTCATCAGGAACAGGAGCGTGGTCTTATCAGGGGTGGGATGATGTCAGGCCTAATCCGTACTAGGCGAATACTTAAGAGAGCACGCGGTAGCCTAAATTACAAGACGGGACGATCTGCAAGGGTTGAGTTCATGTGATACCAACCTTCGTGGGGCTAGTTCGAGAGGGAAGGTTTAGAACTGAAGGATTTCCTGCTCCTAAGGCAAGGCACAGCAGGATTTCATGAGTGGGAGTTTCAATACACAGATCTACTAGTACCCATAGAGAATCCGGAGGTCCCAAGACGTGTCTTATTATTCAGTTGGAATGAAAAGCTGTTTTCACCCTATTTTCCTTATGTACATTGACAGATCATAATTTGTAAGCATGAGAACTAGACCTGATTCGCTGGGTCTGGTTTCTCTCGTTCTTCATATCCCTGATTGAATGCATATTGTAAGCAAATTGCGCCATCCCGGCTCACTTGACTGGTTGGAGTTGCGGCCTGAATAAAGGTCCGAACTGAGTTCAGATATTCAGGATCGTTCGTGCCTTCGTAGCTCTTGGATCCATTGATATCTTTCAGAGGCCAACGATCAGAGTCAACAGAATCAATTTTTGACTCAACCCGCGTCACGTTTGCACCTTGAGATGACCGAGGTTGAGACAAGCGAGTGAATCGTGGAAAAGCCCTCGTCATCTTGCTACCCGTGTGTCTGAAGAAAAGCGCCATCGATGGCATCGCGCTGGCTGTGACACCAACGCACATTTCTACCAGAGACATTATCAATACGGGGGTCGTATAGTAGCTGTAATCTGTATAATGCCAATCCAAGACCAATTTGAAGTAGATACTGAGAGAGGAGGCGACACAAGCACTAGAAAAATAGTTAGCATTTGATGGAAAAGCTTGCTGGGGCTTCATACAAAAAACCAGTCGCAAATATCGAAAGTACTCCAAGCTTCATCTTAGAGGTTAAACTCAGACCCAGAATTGGGATAATTGGCAGAACAAGAATGTACACATCAAGAACAAGGTTGGTCGCGGCGATAGGAATAATCCAAGGTTTCATCTTAGCGTAGCGCGCAGAGGTTATAGTCTCCTGCCATGTTTCACCAGGTGCTGGCCTGGTGAAGTATAAGGTTGCAACCAAAGCAGTTGTGTAGAATGCCCAGGTAATAGATAACCCAATATAATTGGCATATCGCTGCCAGGGTATTTTGTGAAACATTTCGAGGTAGATGAGGAAGAATGATGACTTGGCGAATGGCCATACAAGTGCGGTTAGCCAGTTTGTGAAGAATCCGGAGACGACGAGGGATGTTTGCATGGCGTCGGCTGCTGTGAGGTCATAAATGTGGATTCCAAATTTGCCATTGGTCACAGCTAGAATAAGTCGTTATTCCAGTTCAAATAAAATGAGGGTAGATGTTAAAGTACCGATGACACTAGCCACATAGTACATTGTCGTGCCGAATGTCGCAATTAATCGAGTCCCTGGGAGGCATTAGCATGATCTGGGAATGAATAAGGAAAGGACTCACAATCATCCAACGATATCTTCTTCCGAGTTTGGAGCTTTGTATATAGACTTATAGTCATAGCCCCATACAAGAGTACCATGAAAATAGTCGTAACAATTATGAGGATGTAAGCATTTAATGAAGGATTGTCGAAATTCGCCATTACACCAGGTGGCGGAGTCGCTGTCGACATGGCCAAATCCGCAGAAGACATGTTTCCTGCAAAGTCCAAGAAAAGACTCAGGGAAGCCTGAAGAAATGAGATCACCACGCGGCAAGATACCTCATGGTTACTATATACCCATGTGTACTTGAATGTGGTTTCGGCTAGAGAAAATATGGGGGCCAAAGGTGACTGGACTGGCCACGCGCTTTATCCGCAGGAATCTCATCCCTTTCATTCTTGTATGATCCACCAATAACCTCACTGCAGATCTGCAGTTGCAGTGCATGAACTTAGAAATTCAGCCCCTGTGAGTCGCAACCCATGTTGTCAACAAAACAAGTACTGTACTAAATCAAACCTCTGACTGTTCATTTCTTTGTACAAAATATGGAGCTCAGAATACCTGAATCTCTCTAGGATAAATCTCCTTTCTCAATGCCGAGTCCTCTACTCCTGACTGCAAGTTCTACACAGTATCTATGACAGCACAATCTTGATCGTTTATTTCTAACAACTGGTAACCTGAAGACTGGATATTTTCTCTCATCCTTAGATTATATCCCAATGATCCAAAAGAAGCCCCATATTGGATTCTCTGCGGCTTTCCGAGTCTCACTGCAGAGCTTCTTTTTCCACATAAAATCAAAATCTCTGACATCTGTAATACGATAGTTTTGGGTAAAACCTTACCCTCATTTTCGACGTTGCATCACTGCAACCTAATGCACCTCAGGCCATGCAATCTCACTTACATTGACTTCAACGGGTCTGTGGCCCGCATAATGTTGGAACCCTTTTCCCTTTTCTCTTCCCTCTGTTTATGAATGTCATGGTCTCACAGTGAGCTATTTGGCAGCTCAAAGCGACTGTTCACAATAATTGCGGGCAGAATTGAAACTACATCATTACCGACCCCAAACACGTGGCTGAGACCTACGGGAATGAATGTGTTCTTTCCAATGAGGTTATCATTCAAGGTATACATGGTGGGGTGGGGATAAGTGCAATAGGAGTGAACAGGCTTTTCGCAGTCGATAAATCTGCGTCGTCAAATTAACAACATCCCCGGCCTCTTTTGTCGATCGGGATCATCTTGCGCCCTCGGATATGGTGCAGCTTCTTGGATTGTTGCTTGTTAAGGACAATATGAGAGAGTCGTATTTGACCGCAGATAAAATCGCTCGATTCCTGACGCTTCAGACATGGGCATAGGTGTAGCTTCACCCCATGGATTCTAATGCTGACAGACAATAGGGTAGTAGGGAATTGTATGTACAGATCGGCGTTCTGGCTCATCGCCCACCTCTACAGCCTTAAGGATCTCGAGATTGTACGCACTGAAATTTTGCCAGCGATACAAAGTGATCAGATAGATCAACATCATTCGACGAAGGACTGCCCAGTCCTCGACTCTCGAAGGTTATCTGCATCGTTGAAACCATTCTCCGCAAAGGGATCAAGATCTTAGTAAGTAAACAACCACTATTTACTGACAACATAACAAAATTTCTCTAGGTCTCCTACCGCCAATTATATACTCACCCTGAATACTGGGGTCTCAATTGGGAAGCGATCCAAGCAGACCGCTTCCTACAACAAGAAAAACAAGAAACTCAGTTTCCGTTCGGTAGTGAAAGTACTCTTTGTCCCGGTCGCTTTAACTCCCGATGGGCCGCCTACGCTGTTATCGTACATTTGTTGAGCCGATACGACATCAGTATAGGGGAAATGGAAGGAATTGGGCGCGGAAGATAGAATAAGCCCGAGAAATGCGTTCCGTTGACCCGATTATTCCAAACCCCTCCCCGGTATAGTAGTATCTCATGCAGAAGGCGATAACATTAAACTGGTTGTCATTCCCCGACATGTCAACTATTGGGGCAGTGATATAGAAACGAGTTTCTTATTGCCGAAATGAACGGCCATATGGTGGTCTTGGGCCTTTTCGTTATTGGCTCAATGACCGCGTATTTAATCGGATCTAGATTCGCATAAACATGAAACAAATCCACCTTTGATGGCGTTCAGGGGCAAAGAAGCTAATTTAAATGTACTGGGTACTTCGGAGATTTACTTTCAAGTGGAAATTTGTGGGTATATCAGGTATCGGGTACATCTGTTCTTACAATCCTTCAACGTGGGGGCCAAGAAAAAGATTCGCGAAAACTTCCTCGCCAAAGGATTGGTATTCAATGAACTTTTAGTGGCTGGGATTAATTCTAGCTTCGTGTAATGCTGATTCTTGATGGTTTTCATACCACGATTTAAAGAACCGTCCCCGTGTACGGGTCTATTAACTATTCTTTTATTCTTGACTTTCACTGTTTTCTGTCCACCATGGTCTCTTGGATATCGTCGATACTCTTGCTAGGCCTCGCAAAGGCGGCAGAATCAAACGTTAATGCGACATGGGAAGCCTGCGATACCCTCAACACAAACCTACCCGGCACCGTCTACTTCCCCGGGTCGAGCGGCTATACCAACTCTCTAGCTTCCTATTTCAGCAAAGAAGAGCAAGAACTCGAGCCATCATGTGTGATTCAACCGACCAGCTCCATCGAAGTATCAACGGTGATTAAAACGATGCGCATGTATCTCGATCATGGCGTCCAGTTTGCCGTGCGTGGTGGGGGACATACGCCATACGCGGGCGCAGCCAACATCGAGAAAGGCGTGACCCTAGACTTAAGTCTCATGAACGAGGTCAAGCTCAGCGAAGATCACAAAATAGTCGATCTTGGACCAGGGGGGAGATGGAAAAAAGTCTGGGAGACGCTGGATCCTTACAATTTGACTGTCACGGGAGGAAGAGACTCGGACGTTGGCGTTGGCGGGTTCCTCCTTGGGGGTGGACTGAGCTACCTTGGCCCGATTCTGGGGTGGGGATGTGACAATATTGTTGAATATGAGATTGTTCTGGCCAGTGGCAAGATTGTCACTGTGAATAAAAGCTCCTATTCTGATCTGTTTCTGGCACTGAAAGGCGGCGGGAATAATTTCGGTGTTGTTACCAGGTACACAATGAGCACATATCCGCTCGGGAAGTTCTGGGGGGATTCATTTTTTATTCGACTGATCAGTGGGCGGCACAGACATCGGCTTTCTCGACATTCATGGGTGCTAGGCCGTATGATCCTCATGCAGCGATGACTCAGAGTTACGGCTGGTCATCCGGGATTGGGGGCTCGATTAGCAATGATTTGGCGTATACCAAGCCAGTGCCGTATCCTACGACTTTTGAGGGACTTGCAAACAATGTTACTTCTTTGTCTAATGCCCTGCGCATCGATACTATGGGGTCATTCGCTGCAGAGACCGATAGCTACCAGTCATACAACAAACGGTAAGCTGAACAATCTACAGTTGATCTGTCAGTCTATCGCAACGCTAACAAGTCCAATACAGACAAATCTGGTACACCACAACCTTCGCTCACACCCCAGAGATCTACTCGACCATCTATAAAATCTACAACGAATCTGTTGCCGAAATCAGCAATTTTACCGAGATGAACTGGTACTTGACTCTCCAACCAACTCCAGCCCTCAATCATGTGAATAGCCTTGGTCTGGATACAGGAGAAGAGAGACTCGGCCTCGCCCTCATAACAGCATTCTACAACGACATCTCTTCCGACCAGCTAGTCGATCGCGCAGCAAAGAAACTCATTGCGAATATCGAGGCGGCAGCTAAGAAAGCAGGGGTATACCGTTATTATAAATATTATAACTATGCGGGAGTTGGACAGGCTGTGATTGATGGGTACGGATATGAGAGTAAAAGCAATCTCAAGGCTGTGAGCAAGAAGTATGACTCGAAAGGTCTATTTCAGAAAGGTCTCCCTGGCGGATTCAAGCTTTGAGCATAACTTACAGCATTTGAGAGTTTGAAAGTGTGTAATTAATGTTATCGCCTGCACAGTGAGGATATAGAGATTACTTATGTACGGATCTGTGAATTATTGCATTTGGTCAGTTTTGCCTTATCAGTCTAGCGGCCCTGTACGTCGTTCTGTACTTCCATGACTTTGGTCATGGCACATGGGGGTACAGTATTCAATCACCCACAGGATGACTGATAATCAAGTCAGATTGTGATTTTGCGAAACTAGGTACAGTACTTCGAGCTTAGTATTCTGCCCAGTTCCAAAAGCTCTACATATATAGTGTCGATAAAATATACAGACCATTTCTTTAAGTGAACGGGAGACAATCCCTGCTTCCAAGGCAAAGAAAATGGAATTGCACCAGCTGCCATTTCCTTCGACCATTGAATGCACTTTAGTCTTGCTTGTTACCAACTTTTCCCACATGACGAAGCCCCAGAGAGCTCACTAGGAAGACAATTGCCATGCCAGCAAATATGGTCCAATACGCAGCACGGTATCCCTCTAGAAGCTGACCGCCCGTTTGAGAAGATGTACTTGTAACGTTTGCCGAGCCATCATCATGGGCGGTAACGGCAGCGGCTATGACGGCAGTGACAGCCAGTCCAACAGAGTTGCCCAGCTGGGAGATGGTATTGAAGACACTCCCAGCCAGAGCCATTGAGTCATCAGGGAATGCCCGAGAAATGATCAAACTAGAAACGGTCCATAGCACTAGGCAAACGATAAGTCAGTATTTGCATCGCTCTTGACAAAAACACAAGTTGAGTCAGTTACTCACCATCGCCGTTGATTGGACTTAACGTCATAGCAACGAAGGCTGCAGCCCAATAGGTCCACTTCGGGGAGGCGATCGCCATCAAGAGGGGTGAAATCGCGGTCATCAATGCACTAACCCCCAGCAGCAGGTTTACATTCACCCTTGACACCAGGTGAGCAGTAAGAATGTTGGTGGCCACGCCAACTACAGCCATGGGCAAGAAGCGGATGGAAGCCTGGAGGGCCGACATGTCCTGGACGTCCTGGAAGAACAGGGTTGATATGTACTGGAAAGAGTTGAATCCGGCCCATGTAAAGAACATCGCCACGCAGATGAAAAGAAACGGCAGGTTTCGCCATAAAGCATTAGGAATCAAGGCTGGCCTGTTGTGACTTACCTGCCATTTCATCCAAAAAGAGAAGACGGGGAGGAGTAAAATGGAGATAATGAGCAGCACAATATATTGGGGCTCAGACATGTTCCTGTAAGTATATGTGATCATCCTATAGAAATGTCAGCAACATCTGGTAAGGAGTCCATACAAGGATCAAGAATGACTCACGCAAGTACGTAGGATAGGAGTCCAAATGCCAAGGCGAGAATCGCTACGCCAACCCAATCAATATTATAAGCAAGCTTATGCCATGTAGCCCGGCACAGCTTCATCGAATCCGCGTCCGACGGAAGAATGAAGATGGACCCGACAAACAATACGGCATCGATAATGGCGGTGATGTAAAAACCCCATCGCCAGCCGATGGTGTTGGTGAAAACACCACCAAGAATAAGTCCTAAGGCATAGCCTAGTGGCTGTCCCATCCCTGTTGCTGCAAAGGCAATATTCCTCTTGCGTCCAGGTGGAAAGGACGCAGTCACTAGCGCCATTGATGTCGGAAGACACATAGCCACAAAGAGTCCTAGCAGAGCACAGATAATGATGAATTGATTACCTGTGCGGGCAAGTCCACATGCAAGGATCAAAGGACACGAGAAGCCGCTCCCGATCAGCCACATTCTCTTAGAGCCAACCACATCCGCAACGGAGCCGAATGCTAGCAAGGTGCATCCTGCAGATAAAGCATATACCGATGCCGGCCAGAAGATCAGATCGCGGTCGAGGTTGATGTCCGTCGAGATACGAGGAAGTGCGGTGGTCAGAATTCCAGTCCCCGAGACGCTGATAAAAGTGACACCAGTTATTATGGTGATAATCCAGAGAGACCCCCAGGCTGACTTGCCATCTTTCTCCAAGGGCCCTTCAGAGACAACGTTCTCATCTAGCTTTGGCGACTCTCTTTCCATTTCCACATCTTCCTTGTCGCGTTTTGCATCGTACGATTCCACCAACGCTGGCGCTGCTGTAGTCACTGTCATCACGGCTGTCATGGCGGCGAAGCTGACTTGTCTTACGGTGTGAATAATGTTTAAAAATCGTCCAAGGGATCCAGTGAGAAAAAGAGCAAGGTCACCCAGCCCTTCAAATAGAAAAATCTTCGAGAAAAAAACGAACACTAAATTACATACATGACACAATCTAGGTGCCTTATTAAACACGCGCATCCTCTTAATAAGCAAGAGTTACCTCTTTTGTCCTAGTGCTATGCAATCCCTGCAAGCCCATATCTACGCTCTCTTCCCACCAATAAGAAAGGAGCGAAGCCAGCGTATCTCGCAGGTTCTTGATGACTGCTAATGCGACCATCACCCATTTTAAAAAATAAATAAGCCATCGGAACCCATAAGAACTAGATGAAGATGTAGAGATCATCTATCTCCAATCTATCTCATTGAGTCCATATTGCTGGATCATAGCCTCATCTCCACTTCCCTACATCACCTCTTCGGGACAAAGTCCTAAGCCAAGTCGCGATAATACATGCGTCACTGATCGTATGCACTAAGGAGACTAGTAGGTCTATTAATTTATCCAATCTAGTCCATTTTGCGAAAATAATTCAAACCAAATTCCGCCGAGTCGGTAGTGGTCTTCTACCAGAGATCACAGAATGGGACTGTTTGGATCAAATGAATATCCTTCCCAATATCATTTTGCCTGAACTTGACGTCGCTTTCGCCGCATTAATAATGAGAGTTGCACGGCACAATATAACAGGGCAAGTGTCGATACTTTACATGACGCAACGAAAGTCCTGACTAGTCAAGTATCACCGAATGGGGATTCTCTACAGAGGTTCCTCTCCAATAAGCGGCCAGGTTCCCTGGAACTCTTCATCTTCAGCATAATGCCTTGCCACCGAGTCTTGTCCTACAGACACACCGAGAGACTTACATCTCATTTGTTCGGTCCCAAACATCAAAAGCAGGGGCATGAATCTTTCTCGTCCTATCCTTGGAAGATGATGATTTTCATTATTTTTTCTGGAGTAAATCATAAGCAAAGGGATGCATCAATCACTGCCGCGCAGTAGGTGGAGGATTTAGTGTGAATAAGGGCCGCGATTAGGCTGGTTTCCCCCCCCCCCCACCAGTACTACTCACGTATGTATTTGCTTCAGCCTAGAGTTGATCAAAATCGAATTTGCCATATTTTAGTATTTCCAGATCTATCTATCAATTGATTCCGAAATGATTTCGACCAAAGTGCGTCGCAGCACACCCAAACTTCGAACAGGGTGTGCTACCTGCAAGTGAGTATATTGCCTGATGTTCAGCACTGCCTCTCTGTGTTCCAACATGATAATGTTGTTTCTAACCGAACAGGATTCGCCGAATAAAATGCAACGAGCAACGTCCCAGCTGTCGCCGCTGTATTTCCACCAGAAAAAGCTGCCCTGGACACCCCCAATCTCCACGCTCCCACTCTAAACTCGAAATATACAACATCCCATTCAAAGTACCCGGCAGTCGTGTGGACCGTGAACTTATTCATTTCAACTGTTGCGAAACAGCAGAGTCATTATCTCAATTCTCAAATACTACGCTATGGACGCACCTCATCCTGCAGAGATGTCAAGACCAGCCTGTCGTACACAATTCTCTTGTCGCGCTTACAACCCTGTATCGCGACTATTTGTATTTTGGGTCATCGCAGTTTAAAGTCTCTGCCAAGCATATCCAGCTGATTACCAAATCACAATCTCAGCTTCGTGCGCATCTTACCAACGACGTTCTTCAAAAATGGAACCCCAATAATTTTCAACGAGATGACACCAATAGAGACTTTCGAAGACGAAGCCAGACTAGACACACAAACCCCCTCAGAGGTCTGATAGATCAGTTCAGAGTTTTAATGTCGGTTTTTCTTCAATTGTCAAATGTTCACGTCTCAAAGCTGTATTATTACTCTAGCACTACTTACTCATGGTGAGGTTAATTCTTAGTAGACAACCACCGCTTAACCCCGTAATCCCCGTTAAGCCCGGCGTTGGGCGCCTTGCCAGCTGGGCTATATAAATAAAAGTGTCTTCAACCCCTCGCCTAGTACTTGTTTTGCATTTATACCAACAATGCTGCCGCTGGTATCCTTATAGCCCGCTCTCTTCCCGAGTCTTAGATCCCAAATTTCAAATCTTATATATACGAATATGAATCGTACCGTACATATCTATAACCTACTTCAGCCACCTGTGCAGCTGGACCTAGTCGCTTCCGTCCCTCTTGAGCCCACAAGCCCTCGGCCAACCCTCATTTTCTTTCACGGCGGCGGCCTTGTCAGCGGCTCGCGGCGTGGTCGCTTCCCGCCACTACCAGTGAAACTGCTGCTCGACCGTGGATGGGCGGTCGTGGTCCCAGATTACCGCCTGCTGCCGGAGGCTGGCATCGTTGATATTCTCGACGACCTGCACCAACTAGAAGCGTGGATGGTGCAGTCTGCAGTAGGAGTTGATATGAATCGTGTCGTTGTCGGGGGTTCGAGTGCAGGCTCCTTAGTGTCCATCCTGGCTCTCTCGGTGTGGAAGACAGTCAAACCGCGCGCCTTTCTATCTCTATGGGGTATGGCACAGACTGAGGGCGAGTGGTATCGTCGTCGTCGGGCCGAATCAGCCGTGCTGGGAGGCATCCCTGCCAGCCAATTACACGAGGAAAACGTTGCTCACTATCTACAGCCCGGACGGCCGCATATCTCCACCGATGAAGCGGACATGAAGGACCCTGGTAGCCGGGCATCGCTTTTCTTGTGGCTGCTGAAACAGGGTATGTTGTCTGATTTAGACTCCCCTTGTCGGTACCTATACACGTAATTGTTGACTCTCCAGGCCGAATTGGTCCTCTGATTAGCGACTCGGTGAAAGCAGCCATCGGCACGGAAGCCCCCTTAGACTTAATAAGCTCCTCGTATCCATCTACGGTTATCGTCCACGGCACCGCCGACACAGTGGCGCCGGTGACGGACTCACACGCGCTGGCGGCCGCGCTACAGCGGGTTGAGGTTCGGGTGCGCTTGATCGAAGTCGATGGAGCGGACCATGGACTGGCACCGCAGGAGAAATATCGTAATTACTTTGAGGAGGCAATCATGGCTGTGGAGGAGTTTACTGGAAATTGAGAGTTATCTAAAAGGGGACAATTGATACTTTATCAAAGAATTTTGAACTTGGGATTGAAGGTCTGCAGCGAAACATTGAATATATAGCATTCAATCACCACTACAAAGGTCCACCTCAGGCTTTTAGAAAGCTAGGGTAATCGCCTCAATAGCCTATGGGTGCACGATCTGTTTTACTATTGCAAGATGTCTAGTCTTGTACTGTGACAATATGTACTCTTTAATGGTCGGTTCGGGTCAATGACTTTGTTCGGGGTATGGTAGTTTTCCCTACAATTGATACTGACTGGAATTCTATGGGCTTTCCTTTCATCCGCATAATATAATCATATGTCTCATATTACTGTAACATACACGGTGCATTTTACTGCGCCCCGCAGTTCGATGCGAGCCGCTCAATAAATGATTGCGCTAAGGCCTTGGCCGTGGGGCTAGGAAAGAGTTTCTCTGTGTATATTGGTCAAGCCAATTTCGAGAATCACTCTTGATACGTAAATTATAAAAAGCCTACGATAATTGAATGGATTTCTGTGGGAATTTAACTGGGAGAGACGGGCTTGCTCAAAAAGTGGCCAAGGCATGAGCACTATCACAGAATAGGATTGCTAAGAAGTGGCAGAAGGGATCCCATTCGCGGACTTCTGCCTTGAATGGTATATGAACAGCCACCAAAGTGCCCCGCACAATGTACGTGACTCCTAATCAGGTGACTGCTTGTAAGTGCCCAACTCCCTTCCAACAACTTATGCTCTCCCTCTGTCCGCCTCGTGAGAAAAATATCTGCGCAAACATCCAACAGAGCTCATGGCAAGTATACCGTAGGATGGGTGTGCGCTCTCCCGAAAGAAAAGACCGCGGCCACGGCCATGCTGGATGAGAGACATCCCGATCTCCCCAAGCCTGCAAGCGATCCCAACACGTACACACTTGGCTCTATTGGTAAGCACAATATTGTTATAGCCTGCCTCCCTAAGGGCCAAATTGGAAATAATCAATCGGCAACTGTTGCTTCTCGAATGATCTCCACTTTTCCATCCATCAAGTTCGGATTGATGGTCGGCATTGGGGGCGGTATTCCGCCTAAAGTCAGGCTTGGCGATGTGGTTGTCAGTACGCCAGTCGGCCAGTTTCCTGGCGTGGTGCAATGGGACCTTGGTAAAACAAAAGAGGGGAGATTTGAGCGGACTGGGTCATTGAACAATCCTCCGACTTCGCTGTTAACGGCCCTGACAAAATTGGAGACGGATCACGAATTGACCGGATCAAAGATACCAGAGTATCTAGATCAGCTGAAAGAGAAATGGCCGAGACTGGCAAACAAGTATTTGAGGTCTGATTCGCTTGAGGATGTCCTGTTCAAAGCAACTTATAGCCATGTCGCGGGTCGCGATGTTCCTCTTGATGGGCATGAAGATGAGGAAGACGACGAGGAAGAAGAAAGCTGTTCATTTTGCGATAGAGCCGAGACTGTAAAGAGGAAGCCAAGAGAGATGCGGGTGCATTTTGGTCTTATCGCATCTGGTAACCAAGTGATCAAGGATGCCGTATTCCGAGATAAACTGAAAAGAGATCTTGGTGGTCATATCCTCTGTGTCGAAAAGGAAGCGGCAGGCCTGATGAACAACTTCCCATGTCTTGTGATCAGAGGGGTCTGCGATTATGCAGACTCGCACAAGAACAAAGATTGGCAAGAGCATGCAGCGGCAGCGGCAGCGGGATTTGCGAAGGAGCTTCTTGAATATGTACAACCGAGTGATGTTGATGCAGAGCGCCCAGTGAAGGATATTTTAAGCAAAGGTTAGTAACTATCAACCTATATATACAAATATATGCAGCAGGTCCTGAATGCATGAATAGTCCTTGATAATATGGATAGAATTGGGGACGATGTTGAAACAGTGAGGTCCAGATTGGATAAAAGAGAAGACCTGAGGGTGCTTAATTGGCTCACTCCTATCGAATATGGCCCCCAACAAAGTGATTTTCTCAAAAGGCGACAACCTGGAACTTGTCAGTGGCTATTAGACTCCAAGAAGTATCAGACATGGCTGAGTTTGGACAAACAAACGTTATTCTGTCCCGGAATCCCCGGAGCAGGAAAGACCATCCAGACTGCAGCGGTCATCGATCACCTAACTACACGGTTTCACTCCGACCGATCTGTTGGGATTGCGTATGTTTTCTGCAGTTTTCGTCGACAAACTGAGCAAAGGCTCGACGACTTGGTCGCAAGTCTCTTGAAGCAACTGAGTCAACACCAGCCCTCGCTGCCAGATAGCCTGGGTGATCTCTACAATAAGCATATATACCGGCGGACGCGGCCATCTTTTGACGAGTTATCGAAGGCTCTCTGCTCAGCGGCGACGTTTTATTCAAGGGTATTTATTCTTATCGATGCGCTTGACGAGTGTCAAGCGTCTGATGAATGCCGCTCTAGATTCATTTCGGAGATCTTCACCCTCCAGGCCAACTGCGGAGCGAACATTTTTGCAACATCAAGATTTATTCCGGAGATCACCGCCAGGTTCAGCCAAGGAACGATATTGGAGATTTGTGCAAGCAATGAAGATGTCAAAAGGTATCTTAAGGGACATATAGGACAGCTACCGGCGTTTGTTGAGAGGAATCAACAGCTTCAAGAAGAGATTACAACCAAAATCTCATGCGCTGTTGATGGGATGTATGTTTTGCACATTAATGGTTTCTACTATCGCTGACTTCCACAGGTTCCTTCTAGCACAAATTTATATTGGCTCACTTGACGACAAGCCAACACCAAAAGCTATCAAAACTGCCCTAAGTCAGTTCCAGAACCAAAGCCACGGGATAGACGAGGACCGGAGAGTGGAAGTGCTGAGCCGAGCATACGATCAAGCAATTCACAGAATCAATGAACAGAAAACTGGCTTTCGGGAACTTGCAAATAAAACTCTCGCATGGATCACCAATGCACAGAGGCCACTTACCACCTCAGAGCTCCAACACGCTCTTGGTGTAGAAGTTGGTGAGCCCGAGCTCGATAAAGACAACTTGCCAGAGATTGAAGATTTGGTTTCGGTTTGTGCTGGCTTAGTCACCGTCGATGAGGAAAGCGACATCGTCCGGCTGGTCCACTACACTGCGCAGGAGTACTTCGAGCGAACACAAAAGCATTGGTTTCCAGATGCAGAGATCGATATCACCAAAGCTTGCGTTTCTTACCTCTCATTTGACATTTTTGAGAGTGGGGGTTGTCGAACATTTGATGAGTTAGAAGAGAGGATGCTGTTGAATAAGCTGTACAGCTACGCTGCACAGAACTGGGGAAACCACGCTCTTAAAGCTTCAGTTCGTTGCCCAGAGGCTATCCTCTTTCTCAAGTCCAAGGCAAAAGTAGCAGCAGCAGGCCAACCGTTAATATACACCTTCGGAAGCATGTACGACACAATGATCAATACGGAAATGAGAGGGCTTCACTTAGCAGCACTTTTCGGGGTTGAGCAGGCAATCGAAGCTCTCTTCCAGAATTCAGTCGAAGCAGATACAAAAAATGCTGCTAGCCAAAATGAAAGTAGCGATGACCTGGAATGTAAAGACAATTTGGACGGTCAAACACCGTTGTTATGGGCCGCATGGGACGGGCACGAAGCGGTGGTCGAGCTCCTAGTCGAAAAGGGAGTCGACCTCGAGTCTAAGGACAATTGTGATCGAACACCGTTGGCATGGGCAGCGGAGTGGGGACGAGAAGCAGTAGTCAGACTACTACTTGAGAAGGGGACCGACTTCGAGTCTAAGGACAATGTTGGTCAAACACCGTTAGCAGTGGCAGCGGAGTGGGGAAAAGAAGCAGTAGTAAGGCTACTACTCGAGAGGGGGGCCGACCTCGAGTTTAAGGATACTTTTCGTGGCCAAACACCGTTGGCATGGGCAGTAAGGAACGGGCACGAAGCGGTGGTCAGACTGCTGATTGAGAAGGGGGCCGACCTCGAGTCTGAGGACAATTTCCAGCAAACACCGTTAGCATTGGCAGCGGAGAGGGGAAGAGAAGCAGTAGTAAGGCTACTCGAGAGGGGGGCAACTCGAATTTAAGGACGTTTGATCGAACGCCGTTGGCATGGTCAGTAGCAAACGAAAACGAGGTATTGAACGAGCTTTTCAGCTAAGACGTAGTCTCTTAAGTTACTTCTCTTCTCGGTTTTGTTTCTTTTTTTTCGTTTTGAAAATGGCCAATTTTAGACTTCAACATGGGCCAGCTCATAGGCCTGTCGGAGTGTAATCCAGATTGTTAAAAAGGCTATGCCATAAGCAGCTAATAACTGATATATGATAATCAATACTTTGTTAATAAGAAAAAGCGGTTATTCCATGGCAGTCTCTTCAATCTCATATTCTATAGCCATCGAATATGCTAGCTTCAGAAGCCAAAAAAGTTAGACAGGTATAGTGATAAGCGTGTAGAATCCGTATGAAAGTAATGCTCTTACCATATTAGTAAAGAAGGCAAAGACCCCTTTTATCTAAGTTTTGTATTCGGACGGATTATATGATTGTTTTAGATTTTGATCTGTAACTACTTCCTATTTTGTTTATCTAAATACTATTAAAGAAGTCTTTAGCAAACCTTAGCGTGATGTTTTTAAGCCAGTATTAATAAGCTCGGTTGTGAAGCTCTCATTCTCGTTTGAGTCTACCTTGATTATCAAAGTGAACATTGAAGGCATATAGTTAGATTAGATTGACTTTAGCAATGAACTAATTCATTCAACTTCTAATAGCCGCTTAACAAGAGTCGCCACGATCATGCGCTGAGTCCAGCTGAACATGGCACTAGTCCTAATACGATCTATAGAATCGCCTATACGCTCAATAACTCTTTGAGTAGGTGCGGGTCTGACTGGAATGTATATACTGTACCTTATCGAATTATTACTGTAATATCGGTATTGCGATAATATGACAGTTCAATTTATTCAACATTGATATATGCTCCTAGAAATAGTTATATATGCCTATCGGTTAGTACTCAAATAGAGTCAAGAGTGTGATTGTTGATATATTAGGGCATTTTCTAAATTTCCTTTATATTTACTTTTACTTTGAGATCTTAAAGCAAGTAAATATCATATTTACTATTATATATAGGGTGCGGTGCTCGGTAGTGAATTCCGTTTGATACTACATCATACCAGCTGCATTTTACAGCGTTACTACTCAACTGAGTGTGGCCAGTCCAATGGGTATTACGCGCTAGGGTCTTGACGGTAGGGTTAGAAAAGAGTGATTGAGTGTGTATTGGTGAAGCCGATTTCCAGAACGGCTGTACGTGGTTTGGGTGTTCAAGTAGACGAGATCCACAGAAACGATCCTAGGCTCGTTTTCGTTTGTTCACCTTTGAATGGAGAAATAGTCAAGTACGATGTACATATTCGACTCAATTGACAACGCTTTGTGGATCTAATGCCGTCTAGTTTAAAACCACCTGGGAATTTGAAATACCGAACTCAGATGACAACGGTGGTAGAATCATTACATTTTACCGAGTCTTTGATGATGAACCTTGGAAAGCCTTGGAAATGTAGTATGTAAAGCTCCGAATGGATTTGCATGATCCTAGCAAATTAACCTTCCTAATGATACATAAATGAAGCCTGCAATGGGTCATGATTGCGAGAGAAAAAAGCAGGGGCCTTAGTATGGTATAATTTTAATGCCACCCATTCACAGTGGCGGTACCAGCAACCAGTTCATCTAACTCCTCCTTTCGAGTCCTGTACAGCTCCTGAGCCTCACGCTCCCGGCGCATGACAAAGGATACATCTTCGCGGAGCTTCTCCAGGCGCCGAGAAACAGCAGCTTCTTCGGAGATCTGAAGTGTGCGGAAAGCGTCCAAGTCATCTTGTGCCTTGGGTAAAGCTATACTAGCCTCAAGGATCTTAGAGCGGAGTGTCTTGGCTCGTTTCTGGTATCCACCGTGGACCTTGGCAAGCTTCCCTTCAAGTTTGTTACCCTGCTCGGCGGTGGCGAGCAGGGTTGTTTGAACGTTATCGAAGGCGGTGATCATTCGTTGTTCTTCCAGGAATGGATCTTGCTCTTCATCGTCGGCATAGCCATCTAGGCCTGGAAGAGCGTTGGCGCGAGTTGACGACCATACTCCGTCAAACTTTTCGTGCCACTCGTCTTGCTGCTGCTCAATCTCCGCTGCAATAGCCGCGCGCGCTGAATCCATATAGACATCGTCCGGGCGTCCCAGTTTGGGTGCTTTTCCCTCAACCTTGGCACCGGGGACCGGGTGTTTCCGGGAGTCGTATGCGATTAGTACGGCGGCCTCCCGAGCAATCAGGCCCTCGATTGAGTTGTTAACCTGGGAAGCACGCGCCATGAGAGCATCAATGTCAAGGACGATTGGTCGAGGGAGACCACGCTGATATACTTGTGACTGACGCTTGAACTCTGCCTGGGCAGCCAATTCCCGTGCTTCCTGCTCTCTGCGATCCCGCTCAGCCGCATCTTCCTGGCTGATCGCGACCTCCGAGGGCTCGGCTGTTTCAGATGGGAGCTCTTCAAGTTCCCATTCCGACTCCTTAGGCTTGGGGAGCGAGGATAGCTTGCTGCGGATCTGCTGGCGTGTGAAGTTTTCATGCAGCTTGATGTCTCGTGGTGTGCTGCCTATGAGCTGTCCAGCTGCACCATCTTGATTCAAAGCAAAATGATCGCGCGGTGTACGCAGTGGGGTGGCACCAGGTCCGATCCCGCCGTGCATAGGAGTTGCGCCCATACCGTTGGCCTGTCGAAAAGGTGTCGCCATGGGGTTAGGTGTGACGATATCTTGTCTCCGGGGGGCGATGCCCTCGAAGCCAGTGGATGAACCGCCCTCATGGAGGGGGGTGTTCTCTCCGCCAAGCAGAGAAGATTGTGTTTCAGTCAAAGCCCGAATATTCTTAATCTCGTTCGCGATACGGTCATCTTCAGGAGCAGCACGTGGCGTACGAATGGGAGTGCCTCCAACAATGGATCCATACTTTCCAATGAGTCCCCGAGTGCCTTCCTCATCTGAGCTCATTCGGCTGGCCTTTTCTCCGGCCATGCCCATCTTGATAATGTCTTCCATCTCACCTTCGCTGATTTGGGGAACAGGCAGCACCAGACCCCGTCGCATGCTGCTTTGCTCTGCCTCTCGAATCTTTTGCATCTGACCCGCACGGGCAGCCGCGGCAAATGCAGCAGCGTTGGGATTCTTGTCGTTCTTGCGCTTCTTGCGCTCGGCATCGTCATCCTGATCACCCTTCCGCTTGTTGGCCAGCTGCTGCTTTCGGGGGTCGAACAATTCACGCTGGCGCTCGTTCCGCATCTCCTCCTCTGCAGTATCGTAGAATCCTGGAGCGGCTGGCTTCTCAAATGGAATGTCTGCGTTGTAGTCCATCTGGCCCGGCTTCCGAGTCACGACCTTAACATTGATACCGGCATTCTTAAGTTCACGACGCTTTTGCAGCACTGCAAGTCGACGGGACTCTTCTAATTGACGTTCTCGGGCCTTTCGCTTCGCCTTTTTACCCTGTGTGTTGGCAAGACGTGCACGCGCCTCGCTAAGCATTTCTTTCTCATCTTCATCCAGATCGATCGTGTCGGGGCGCGCAGGCTTCGATTCCGGGTCGGGATCTAGCTCACCAGGGCTGTAGCACTTTTAGTACAAAGACCTGTATGTTTGTAGAATAATCAACGTACCGTAAACGGCGAACATCATCCGCACTAGGAGCAGCTGTTTCTCCACCCTCAGGACCCCCCAATCCAAGCTCATCATTCTCACGAGCTTCGGCCTCGTCCAAAAGTTTTTGGTATCGTTCAAGACATTGTGTTGCGGTGCGACCGACGATCGGAGCGATGGTACGCCATTGTGTTGGCATCAGCTTGGCAAGATGCAAAAGCTTCTCATCTTCCTCTCGCGACCACTCGACCTTGCGAATGCCAGGGTCTAACCACTCTATCCAGCGCGCTTTGCATTGCTTCGGCGTCTTCCGAGCGAGGAGAGAGGAGACTCGAGCCCATTGATTGAGACCATATTTGGAGACCTATAGTCGCGTCAGTATCGCGCGATCAAATAAAAATTAAAACGATAGATACATACAGCTGCACGAAGCACTTCATCCTCAATATTAGTCCTTTGATCTAGTTAGTAGCGGCCATAGAATAGGATAATGAGTGAACATACCAAACACCTCCTTTGACGACCGGCATGATGTGCGATTGAGACCAAGAATCTGGTCAAACCAAGCAAGCTCCCGTTTATTTCTTTGAATTTCAGATTCCCGGGAGATAAAAGTCGAGTGTCCCCGGGCTGAAAGTGACGCGCAGTAGGTGCAGCCAGAAAAGACGAGTTATGCCAAGAGCTTAGGTCCTTCACCGCCCGGTGTGACCGCCCCGCCTTAGTCAGCAGATCCAGATTTTTGGGGCTTTTCACTTTTTTTTGGTTTCGGAATTTGCAAAGGAAGATAAGAGCATCAACCATGTCTACATCGGTGGAAGCCCCTCGCCAGTTCAAACAGCCGTCCCGTAAGGGTAAGAAGGCTTGGCGCAAGAATGTCGACGTTACTGAGGTGCAGGAAGGTCTGCGCCAGTTGAATGAAGAAGAGATCAAAGGGTATGTTTTTATCATTTTCTTCTTTACTCGAAGGCATTTTGCTTATACTGCACAGTGGTCTTATCTCAGAGAAGCCGTCTGACGAATTGTTCATTCTCGATACTACTGGAAACGAAGAAGTGCGCAAACAAATTTCCAAAAAGCACAAGCCACTCAAGGCGGATGAAATTATCGCCCAGCGGTCTGTCATTCCCGCTCTGGACGGTCGCAAGCGTATAAACTCCAACATCACCGATGGAGTTATTGAGCCAAAGACCAAGAAACACAGAAAGGATTGGGTCAGCAACAAGGAACTTCAGCGCTTGAAGCAGGTAGCCAAGGATGGAACCGCTGGCACCAAGATTCATGGAAGTGAACTCTACGATCCTTGGGCGGAGGACGCCGAAGCAACTGCATCGGCCGTCGTGGATGATCCCCGATTTGATTTCCTGGTGAAGCCCAAGGCCAAGGTCGCGCCGGAGACCATTAGGCACGCTCCAATCTCACTTGCCGCCAATGGAAAGCCCATCCCATCAGTTCGCAAGCCGCATGCAGGAACCAGCTACAACCCCGTCTTCGATGAGTGGGACCGTCTACTCCAAGAGCAAGGTGCGGCTGCTGTAGAGGCAGAGAAGAAGCGTCTCGAGGAGGAGAAGGAAGAAGAAAAGAAGAGACTCCTGCAGGAGGCAGCACAAGGCGACGACGGCGAAGTAAAGTCTGACGACGAAAGTGCCTGGGAGGGCTTCGAGAGCGAATATGAGAAGCCTGAGTGGTTAAACAAGAAGCGACCCGAGCGAAAGACCAAGACCCAGCGCAACAAAATCAACCGTCGAAAGGAGGCCGAGCGTCTGGCAAAATGGGAGGCCAAGAGGGCTGCGACAGAGAAACAAGCCGAGCAAGTCGAGCTGCTTGCCGAAGAGGCCCGGCAGCGGGCGCTCGAAGCAGCCAACGATTCCGATGCCGATGATGATGAAGAGGGTGACGATACTAAGCTTCGACGCAAGGCGTTTGCAGGGAAACTTGCGTATGTGTTCCTCTATTGTATATATATGTGAGCTATTGCTAATGACCATCCCAGACCCCCGGAGAAGCCTTTGGAGCTGGTTCTTCCTGATGAACTTCAGGACTCCCTCCGACTCTTGAAGCCGGAAGGAAACTTGCTGGATGACCGATTCCGAACACTGATTGTTCAAGGAAAGCTCGAATCTCGCAAGCCGGTGACACAGGCTCGCAAGGCCAAGAGAAAGATTACCGAGAAGTGGATGTCCAAAGACTTCAAGGTTCCTGGCTTCGACTAAACTGTTGTTCTTGTTACTTAATACCTAGGTAAAAGCGTGCATCGGCGTTTGGACATATAAAATTTTCTCTGCACAATCAATGGGTTTGAAATTCGATTCCGTCTCGTTCATGATTATACATGTAGGCCTGGTGACTGTATCCACCACGAAAAGCATCATCATTTCCCCATTGGTCGCCTTTTTCAACCTTGGATTTTAAACAGACTCGACATAGTCACATATGACAACAACAATGCCTACCTGAATCTAATAGTAAAATTAAAATATTTGCCTATTACGGTCTAGTCCCGAATGGAATATAAAGGCGGTGTTCCTATCGGCCTTTCTGCCAGAAAAAAAAGTTAACGGCAATCAGTCCATCTCCAATCTCCCTCACCATGCACAAGTCCTGATACAATAATCCACCGTCGGAATGGATATGAGTGGCCTCTCCAGCAACTGGAAGAAGCTACAGGCGACGTTGAAGAAGGATAGCCCCTCAACCACTACATCAAGCACAAAACGCAAAGCCTCAGACCGAGACTCGGGCTCTGGTCCCATCAAGAAACACAAATTTACCGACAAGAAACAGACAAAACGCGCGCCAAGTGCCTATAATCTACAGAGAATGGGGGACGCATCTAAAATCGCCGGAAATGGGGAGTCAACTCCTTCTCTACGAAGAAAGTCCAGTGCTGGATTCTCAGCACAGCCTGCCGCTGATGCTCAGAATACCAAGGTGAATGAGGGCCGCTCAAAAACGTGAGTACTACATTTCAATTAAGCTTATACGTTTCACTCACACTTTCTATTTCAGGGCCGAGCTCGGAAAATACATCGCCATGGATTGTGAGATGGTTGGCGTAGGCCCAAATCCCGATCATGACTCTGTCCTTGCGCGTGTCAGTATCGTCAACTTCAACGGCGACCAAATCTACGATTCATATGTACGACCCAAGGAGATGGTAACAGACTGGCGAACCCATGTCAGCGGCATCGCTCCGAAGCACATGGTAGAGGCACGAACTCTCGAAGCAGTACAAAAGGAGGTGGCCGATATCATGGATGGCCGAATTCTGGTCGGTCACGCCGTGAGCAACGATTTGGACGCTTTACTGCTTGGTCACCCCAAGCGCGATATCCGAGACACGAGCAAACACCCCGAGTACCGGAAGATTGCTGGTGGTGGTTCCCCGCGACTGAAGATTCTTGCGGAGCATTTCCTTGGATTGAAGATTCAGGATGGTGCACACTCTTCGGTAGAAGATGCGCGTGCGACTATGGCGTTGTATAGAAGGGAAAAGGACGCTTTCGAACGGGAACACTTGAAGAAGTGGCCTGTGCGGGCTCCTGTGGATGGCAAGGATAAGGGAGACAAGAAGAAGAAAAAGAAGAAGACTACTCGCAAGCGGTGATGCTGGATAACTGGCTGGCATGAGGCATCGCAGGAACTGTACTTATTGTAGAGACATTTTGTATACCCCAAATTTGCATCAAGTTAAAGAATTGAATATTATTATTCACGAATCCACCTCCACACCTAGGGAAGTATGTATACTGATGGGAATTGCTCCACGTACCTCCTAAAGTACTCTTGTACACCTTGTCTACTGTAACCCAATCAGAAACATACCCATGGTTTCAAGTCAAGTACTCGACGACACGCAAAACAAAAAACAAACATTTGAAATGTTGAAATTGTAGGGTGCTAACGAATTTGGAGGCATGGGTATGTTCTTGCATATGTGTTAGGGTGTATAAGAGTAAATTGGGAGGCACGTGGAGCGATTGCCAGATACTCAAGTAAAATATACGATCCACCCTACTCTAGCCCAGAAATCGCTGTAGGCTACATATAAATCCTGCCATATGTAGCCTATCTCCCCGTCATTGTTTATTCTATTTTTTTCCCATCCCGCTGTTTGATCTCTATTTGAATGGAAATCGAGTATTGCTTCGTTAACATGTCTTTGTCAGCTATGGAAAGGGGGCTCAAGATTGGGATTGATCAAAGTCCAGGGTATTTGATATCCACGAATGCCCTGCGACAGCGTCAGTAGAGAAGAACTGGAGCAATTGATGATCCTATCCCAGCGAGGCAGCCAAAAGTACTAAGAGCCGAGGGATGCAGAATATCTATATAACGGGCAGTCACTTGGGCAGGCTCTATTGGGGAAGTCGAGGGTTGATTGGTGCTTCGGCAACTGGATTCCTAGGCTAAAGCTTTCATCTCGCAATTCTTCAAATTGTCCCTTCCACAAAAAGGCAAACTTTCAGAATCCTCTTCCCTGGTATCAAGGGAATTGATAGAGATTTCGACTGAAATAGGCATATGTGATTGAACTAAAAGGACGATATTGTGGTGACTGAAGTACGCTGAATGGACAAGATGAGTGAACTGGTGAGTTACTATGGCCGAAATCCACTTAACGCGGAGACGCGACGCGCTTCATTTCCAACTCCGCAAATTCCAACATCGACATTGATTTCTACCACAGACACGCTGTCTATATACTTTCTACTAAGCAGTACACAGCAATTTTCATTGAGATAATACACAAATCTAATATAGCAGCTTCTGCCAAATTTACAGCGCGAAGAACAGATCTCCGACCCGGCCAACAATGCCAGACATGTACGCCTTCCAAGCAGGCCCTCTGCCCAAAACACACCAAAAAGACGAGTCATCCACACCCAAACTCACACCGAATATCCTTCCTTGCCAAATCCACCACGACGGCCCCATTGCATCCTGCGATCGCCTCTGGACACCTGTCACAGACGCAAAAGGTATACACGGAATGCAGAACAACATCACACCGTCTGCTAAATTGTGGCATCGGACAATCAACTAATCCGAAATGACTACCAGACAACACACATGATGCATACTTCCGAGGGCGCAAACTCCGCGGGCGGCGCGTTGCGATTCCCGAGGGGTATCAAGGTATGCATACGCTAGCTTCGAACAGTGTACACGGGCTAAGTTTCTCGTACAACAGGAATTGTCGCGGTTTCCACAGATCGTGTTCTGCCCCAGGCAGACAAGGGCTGTGAGGATGTTGAGATCCTCGAGAATGGACCCGAGGCACCGGTCAAGATTTTGGAGACACAGGGTACATTTGACGAGATGATTGTATGGCAACACGAGATGCTGCCTGCGGCAGATGATTTGTTCGTGAAGGGAGTAGAGGAGTGGATACGATTTGCGGAGACGGTATGTATATTCCATGTCTTAGTGTCTGTGCACTGGGGTGGCTAACTGGGAATTCTAGATGCATGGAACCCCGATAGATACTGCGAAATAGAAGGAGTGAATTGGGTTAAGGATTGGCGACATGATCATATCAAGTGGTAGTGATACCCATGGAACTCATCTAGATGTTGGATATAGTGAACAATATCGGAGTTTTGATTGGCTCCATGCTTTATGTTTCTTCAAATCCTTTCAGAAATACATGTAGTCAACCCCCCCTTCTGTCCGTGAGTGTCTACCTTCGCCCTAGGCCGTCGTTGAACGTGTTCTTCAAGTGTAACCCCCTGGCTCTCGTTGTACTCTTCCTCCAGAATCTTGTGATTCTTCACCACCTAGCCCATGACCCCGGAGACGGGCATGCCCCTCTCCTGCTCAGCCCTGGCGGTGGGGAGCTCGTTGGCCTTGAAGGCTTTCTGGTACTTTCAGTGCTACAGCTGTACTTCTCTTCTTGGCCTTCTTGATATTCTGTGGTATTTGTTAGCGAACGGGCAGAAATCTTAGGATTTGCAGGGTATTGTCTAAGCATGGGCATAGAAAAAACCTCATCGCATTCGATATATTTCCGTGGGCAGTGAAGCTTCATATGGAGATATATCAACTGGCATTTGAGTGGAGGATTGCGCAGCTCACGCCATCACTGTGTTTAGGGGGAAAAGCGTCATGTTCTGTATTATGAGAGGGATGGAGGAGGAGGAAGAGGGAGAGAGAGCTAGCTAAGAGTCTAAGACATGCAAGCGCTGAAGCAAACGTAGGGGGTCACCTGACCCATACTCTAGATTGTTTGATGAATGAAATTAAGGTCTAGTCTATTATGAATATATATGAGATAGTAAGTTAGTATTCAATATGAATTTACAAATTCCCACTTTATATAGCTAAAGTGGAGATCTCCGATAAGCCGATAAAGCCCAGCTGGCCACCCCAAAACGTGTCGAAACCCCGCAAACAATCCACTTCTCTCCCATAACTTCCTCAATACTTCCTAACTTGGGAAATACCCCTTAATCTAACTTACAATCCACCATGACCGACAACCCCGATGTCCCAAAGACCCAAAAGGCCTTCGTGCCTCTCGGTACAAACCTCCCCACCAACCCCGCACCAACCCAGCTAACAAAACAGAAAACGACGCGAACGTAATGAACGACCTCGTCCACAACCTGGGCTTCAGCCAAGACCGCGGCTTCTCAGATGTATACTCAATCAACGACGCAGACCTCCTAGGGTTCGTTCCACGTCCATCGTACGCCCTCCTCCTCGTCTTCCCCGTCACCCCCGCCTACGAAGAACACCGTAAGAAAGAAGACGCCACACTCCAAGAATACACCGGCCACGGCCCGAGCGAACGAGTAATGTGGTTCAAACAAACGATCCGCAACTCCTGCGGTCTAATCGCACTTCTGCATGCTGTTGCAAACGGCGATGCTCGGACACATGTTGAGGAAGACTCCGATCTGGATAAGCTTCTCCGCCAGGCGCAGGATCTGGAGCCTTCTCGTCGGGCGGATCTACTTTATGATAGTAAGGTGTTAGAGAGTGCACATGCGAATGCAGCGAACTTGGGTGGTACGGATGCCCCGCAAGCGGATGATGATGTTGATTTGCACTTTGTGGCGTTCGTTAAGGCGGATGGGCAGCTTTGGGAGCTTGATGGAAGGAGGAAGGGGCCCTTAGCTAGAGGACCACTTAAGGACGACGAGGATGCGTTGAGTGAGACTGCGTTGAATTTGGGTGTCAGGAAGTTCATCGCTAGGGGGATGGAGGAGGGGGAATTGAGGTTTAGTCTCGTTAGTTTGAGTGATTTGTTTTAGACCGATCGGTTTCTCTGGAACTAGGCTGCTGGCGGAGGAACTCGATGAACAGTCAAAAAAAGCGCATCTATTAATTGTCTATCGGATATCGTTCGCATCTCCTCAACTTCACTCGTCGATCGACTCTCAAATCAACGCTCTTCCACAACCTCCACGGCCGACGTCTGGGAAAGAATCTCGGTTCCAGGAGCGACAGGCGCAGAATTAGCATCAATGATGACCTTCGTCTCCTCCAGCTTCGTGTCTAGACTCTCATCCTCGGCATCACTAGGTTTATCTCCACCCTGGGTCCCTAGGGTCAAGAAAGGAACCAGGAAAAGGGAAGCACCGGCCGCTGCAGAAGCATACCAGTAGACAGTTAGATAAGGCCTAATAGCCGGTGTAGAAGCAGTCATCTTATTGGCGATGGAACTCTCGATGGAGGTAGCGATGCCAAGGCCCAGATTGGAGCATAGCTTGCTGACTGTGTTGAAGATTCCACCGGCGATTGATTGCTGACCGGGTGGCAGCGATGACATGACGTACATCTAGAGATAAAAACACATTTGTTAGCCACCAGAGAGAAGTGATGAACGGAGTGCAAGACGTACATTTGTAACGTTGAATTGGATATCAGCACCAACGACCACAAGTATCAGGGCTGGGAATATGTATTCCCAGTAGAGCGAATCTTCTTTCATGAAGCTTAAAATGAGGAACGAGGCGGTATATGCTAGTGCACCGATACCGGTCAACACACTATTGCTGACTCGGTGGAGGATCAAACCACAGATGACGTTGACTGTGACACCGCTGACTACCATTGGCATTAAACGTGCGGTAATTTCCAACGCCGTGAGGTGTTTGACATCTTGAAGGTAGAGGGATAGGTAGAAAGTGACGGCGGAGAAACCCATGAAACCGAGACAGAAGATTGCCATGATCTGAAAAGAGTTAGCAATATTCATACTGCAGCCTTGATGTATGACATACAAGGGAGAAATTCCGATCTTTCCAAATCCCCAATGGCATCAGAGCATTTGTCGCAACAGACTGCCACCACAGAAATACAACCAGCAAGAAAAAGCCAACAATAAATAGAGCAAGAACATATCCAGTTTTCCAGCCATCCGGCGCATCACCCGCAAGTCTGTAGAAAATTAGCCTGGTCCAAGCCAACCCAACCAGAAAGGAGACAACATACGAAAGCGAACTAGAAAAGAACGCAAACCCAACAATAACCAAAGCCGTCCCAAGAAGATCAAACTTCCTGAATGCCTCAACACTAAGAGGCGTCCTCGCAAACCCATCAACAGGAACAGTCCACACCGTCAAAGCCGTAAAAATAGCATAAACAACCGCAAGAGCCCAAAACGAAGCCCGCCAGTTATACTCATTTGACGCAACACCAGATATAATCATACCACCCACAAAGCCCAGGGGATTACCCGCACTAAAGCAGGCAAATGCACGATTCTTCCGCTTCGACGGCTTCTCATACACAGCCCCCAGGGTCCCGACAGCAGGCGGGATCACTGCCGCTGCGAAGAGTCCCAGAATACCGGAGAAAACGTCCATGTAGATGGCGTTTGTGGCGAAGCCAGCTATTAGCAGGGAGAGGGTGAAGCCGGCCATGCCAATGATGAAAAGAGCTTTCCGGCCGAACATGTCGGCTAGTTTACCAAATGTTAGTAGGAAGGCGCCGCTGCTGAGGCTGGGGATGTATATTTGGTTAGTGAAATGATATGGTATATAGAAATGGAAGAGTAGAGAAGAGAAGCAGTAGCTCGTGGCTGTTTTTTGGATTCATGGACGTCTTGACTGGGTAGGTAGGCATAGCACATGAGGGTATTGTATTTGGGGTAGAGGTTTATAGAGAATGTACGTACGAGGCACCAGCATTGATCCAGGTGATTTCAGCGGAGTTCATATTCAGATCTGATCCAATGGATGCAGTCACGCCCACGATGCAACCTTGGAAAAAGGATTGCTGACCGATAGCCATGGTGGCTGTTAGGACGAACAGACATTCCTGGATGGTTGAATTGAAGCACTTTGGTCGTTGCGCATAGTCTTCTTTGGGCGTTAATGTGACCTCGGGGCCTTTTTCCTGATCTGCATGGTTTTGTGAAACCATTGTTGCAGGATTCGTGGACGTGGTAAACTTAGAAGTCGAAGAAAAGTCAAGATTAAAATCGATAATGGAGATTACGACGGCGGGGATTTCTCCAGGGGCGATATAGCTTTTAGCTTCGTTTTTGCCGCACCAAGTGGGGTGCAACTATCACACCTTATATGTATTTTGAACAATTTCCATTATAAATACTCCACAGCCTTGCACATGTGAGCTGCAATGTAGCAAAATTGATTTTCACCGCAAGTTGCTGAACAATTAATTATGCCCCTGTCATGCGGAGAGTTTCCGCCATGTTTTTAATCATTTGGGGGCCGGCAATTGATTGGGTCCAGGAGCCGGGGCTAGGCTTGGCTTGCCTCTGATAAATCAAATGATGACTATTGCGAATCTTGAAGTACAATTGTCGGTCAGGTCGAATCGTGATCGAACCAGCAGTCCCGGGAATTGAACTTCACAACCTCATTCCCACATGCCCACCATTCGGAAGTTAAACTCCGAGCAAATACTTCGAGCGCCGAATAAGACTTGCGAGTTGACAACGTAGATCCAAACAATACCCGCTCAAATACCGATTTCAGATTTGGTTTTCGCGAATGAAGATCTGGAACAGCTGCAATCACTCTTCTCGTAATCGTGCTTGGATCGACACCGAGTAGATCATTTTCCTGCGATATCGTACGCCCTGCATCCAATACCACTGGAGACGTGTCTTTCCGCCCAATAACAAGAATCTCGTATGGCTTTCGCCAGAGCCCGTCCAATGGATACACCGTCTGTCCATCAGCGGTGATCTTGATCCAGATCCATTCCTCGTGGATGCGAAATCCAGAAGCCAGTAAGGATTCATAGGCTACTTTGCGGGCTTTCTCGGAATTGGTGATCCAGATAGCTGCAAAACTTTCTTGACTCGAGACCTGCGTAGCTGATTTGGGAAAATCATCAGGCGAAGGATCGTAAGCGTGAACACGTAAAATATCATGAAGCCGTTGGCTCAAAACATTCATTTCGTCATACGAATGCGTTTGATATTCCTTGCTGCGATGAACAGAGCGATTTGGCCAGGGTGGGTCGAAAAGGATCAAATTAAAACGCTGACTTCCAGGTATTCCAGGGATCGGTGTCTCAAGGGGGTCTGGCTGTGACAAGGGGAGGGTGCAGAGCACAAAAGCAGACTGAGGTGGGATAAGGTATTCTGAGGAAGAGCGCTTCCCATCATGTCCGATGGTACTGATTGATAGTATCGCCTCCTCTGAGGATGGATTTTTCACCAGGCCTTCCAATTCTGATGTCAAGCTAAAGATATTGACAGAACTCGAGGATAGGATTGTGGGAGGTCCAGTCAAAGAAATAGGGCTTGTGTTATCCACCTGATGCAATGGAGAATGCACATTCTGCGGATTTTCGAGTTTCCGCTTCTTGATGGATGGATTAAAGCTATGCGACAGTTCTTTTCCATGCACTGTCTCATTTTGGATAGTTCTAGGAACACACCATCTCGCATCAGATGGCAAAAATCGGTCCCTTAACTCATCTAACGCGCTCGCCACAAGCGGCTGGATAAATTCACCGTGAAATCGCTGATCGCTCGGTGAAATTCTAGATAGAATTTTAGCACGCGCAGAGTCTTTCTTCGGCTCTGTTCGAGATGAGTACGGCGTCATCAGAGGCACAGTAGAGATAAGAGACCTCTTAGAGGTCTTCCCGGTTGGTACACATTCTTGGTTTGATACCGTGGTCTGCAATACTTGTGCATGGGCAATCGATTCAGGAGTGTCAATGAGATAGACTGTCTCATCAGTGTTTTGAAAGATGATGGCGGGGTTCTGAGAATATGCCATTTTTAGTATGTTTTGGCGTGAATGATGATTGAGGTGGGTGGAGAATTAAGCATCGACACGGGCGGAGTCAGCAAATTACATTTTACTAGATCTAGTCATGCGGCTGAAAAATTTCAATTGGAAATTGAATCAGTGCAAATAAGTTTACCAGGTTCAGCCCAAATGAACAGAGGCCGGAAGGATCATCAGATCAGAAGATACATTATCATTTGAAAAAAAAAAAGAAGAAACGCTCGTCTCCATGAAGATACATGACACCAGACACTTTTGTTCCAGCCCCCAAAATTCCTCTGCCATATCCTCGCTCCCCTGCCGGCGATCCAGCGTCCGATCAGAGACAAAAGGACATGGCTTCACAAAACAAAGCTAGAGAGCCCGCTGTATCTCCATGATAAGATGGCCCAAAAGTAAGAAAACGGGGAAATGAATTTATACAGGTAGATGAAGGCAGGGAAGATTTGATTAAAAAAATCATATGCGAGTATCAACGCTGAAATGAAGTTAGCCAATGTCAGGGCGAAGTGCCTAGGCATCGTAAAAAGAACTCACCCGTCCACGTCGGCCTCCGCTGGACTGTCCCTGGACTGACTGTGCCTGGGGGTAGAATTGCGGAGGGTATTGGTAGACCTGAGCAGGAGGCATCACAGGGCTGAATTGTTGGGAGGGGTAGTTTGGTTGACCAATCATGGGGTTGGTTCCTGCTGACAGCGGTGATCCCTGCTGGTTCTGCATGGATCGCAGAGTCTCCATTGATGGCGATCCACCTGGGTACACGAAGTTTGCCCCACCAATCGCCCCGGGCATACCAGCGTACATGCCACCAGGAGAGACCCCACGGGCCTGGGCAGCGAGATAGTTCTGGTACTGCAGTTGAGGAAGCTGGGCCACAGGATCTTGGAACCCAACACCACCGAGACCATTCAAGGGATTCGAAAAGCCGTTAATGCCATTGCTGGTGTATGGATCAAGCGGCGGGGCATTGTGGTGGTCGGCAGAGATTGGTCGGGAGTCGGGGTTCTGTCCCAGAGGATACTGGCCGCTGTATTGTCTCTCCATAGAAGGCTGCGAGGGGTAGTTGGTACTACCGTGTCGAGAAGATTGACGCGGTTGAGACTTCTCGGGTGTGGAAGAGTGACTTGCACCGTGTTCGCGTCCATGATGATGCTCACGGCCGTTCCCACGCGAGGTGAGGCCAACTTCGTCCATCAGGCGCTTATATCCCTGGCTAGGAGAGGCCTTCAGTTTGGTCAAGACCTTTGCAACGTTCTTAATAACCTCCGCACGCATAGACTCGTCGAAGAAGGGGGTAGTCAAGACCTTGAATATTAGAGTGGCGCCCGAAGTCTGGTCACTCAGGATCTTCTCCAGAATTTCGTCACCAGGGCTGAAGAACAAGGCCTTGAGAATGATATCTCTGGCCTCGGGCTCATTGCGCTGGTTGATCACCTTGAGAACCGTAAGGTAGGCCACCTTATGGGTGCAAAGGTGCACAAGATGAGGAACAAGTCGAGGAGCGAGTACAGTCCGACGGCGGGGGAAGTTACAAGTGTCAAGGAACCAAGTGAGCAGAAGAGCTCCATTGGCATTTGTCACCAACTGCACGGTATGAAGGGCAATGGCTGCAGCAAGTGTCCGCTGCTGGTCCTTTGTAGCACGGTGGCTTTCCAAGCAAGCACGCATGGCTCGGGATCCAAATCGGCCCTGGGCAATCTCCCACATCCGGCTGAGCATAGTCTCAAAGATAAAATTGTTGTAAGGTGCACCAAACCGCAAGCAGCCTTGGAGGACATAGTTGCCGTACTGATCCAGGAAGAGAGGTACAGTGTATGGACGAAGTGCGTCAACGATCATGTTCATCTGGGTTGGTGTTTTGGCTTCTTCAATTATCTTCTGTGCAGCCCAAGTTCCATTCTTGTGCACACCAATCTCAGCGAGATGAGGAGAAATGTGAGAAAGCATCTGCTCTTTGGTGGCCTCCGAGCAGAATTGGAAAAGCTTTTGAACGACGGTATTGCCCAGGTAGTCAGAAGCCAGCTCTGCAATCTCCGGAAGCATTGCACCAGCCGTCTCTTCAATCTCTTGGATGGAACAAGTATTAGCCTCGATTCGCTTCCGAATGTCACGGAGACGAGGGGCATCAAACATCCGAGTCTGGCTCGGCTCAAGGATAGGAGAGATTTCGTCCTCGAAGTTTTGGAAAGCAATGGCATTTTGAATGATGTTGGTAATGTTGTTCTTGTCATCCTCATTGGCCCCAAATTCTTGGACAATTTCCACCATCTCAGGGAGAAGGTCACTGAGGGCTGGAATCTGAGGAACGGAGCTGATCTCTGCTCGATCCAGACCATCACCCGACGCGAGGTTAGACTTGAAGCCGGCCTCGGGGGTTGGGGATGACTGGATGCCATTTGCACCAGGGGTGCCTGTGGCAGAAGCACCAGGAACCTTGGCGTAGCCAATCCGAACAGGGCCTGCGCCGGGGAAGATCTCTTTGCCATTCAGAACTGACTTCGCCTGCACTGCACTTTCGAGACGCTCAAAATTGACAAATCCACAGTTCTTGTGGGTCAGGACACGAGTGGAATCGATGTTTCCGTACAGGCGGAAAATGGCATCCAGGGAGCTCACAGTTGTTGACACGGGAATGCTGCCGATCCATAGAGCTCGAGTCGGTCCATCCTGATTGTTTTCATCGGCCATCTCACCCTGTGCCCGCATACCCATCACAGCAGCACCGTTCACACCGAGTTGTAGCCCAAGAACTGCTTCAGACAGGTCATCATAGTCATTCTCTCCCATGAGATCTTCGGCATTGAACGAGCTGTCAAGGCGAGAAGGAGTTGCGAGGTAATTACGAATGGAAGATCGGGTGGGAGGGGCCTCTAGAATACCAGCAGTTCGTGCCCGCGGCCGGTTAACTGAAGCATGGGAGGCAAAGGCCTGAACGGCTAGATTGTGCTGGTGGATCTGTGCCTGCGTCGCGGCGAGTTGAGCTGCAGTTGCGGCAGCAGAGGGCGTGAGACTTCCCGAGGGGAGCTGAGAGTAGTGGCTCTCATATGCCATATCCTCATCATCTGCATATTTCTCCTTGGCATTAACGGAATAAGACCGAAAGCGGTTGCTGCTTTTCATCATTGCCATGTCAGCCAGAAGCCCTGGGAGTCCTGCATGTTGTTGTTGCTGCTGTGCTTGCTGCTGCTGCTGCTGTTGCAAGAGAGCTTCCATCGATGGCCGTGAAAGAGACGCCCGTGCAGACTGAGGAGTCTCCGCAAGACCAAGATAATCCAAAGTTCTGTCAGAGTCTGTAAGTCCATCTCGCGAGAACGAAGAATAGCTGGGGGAGTTCGGGTCTTCAGAAGATCGGATGCTAGTCAAGGTTGAAGCACGTTCACGACCGGTCGACCAAGCCGAAGGGAACAGTGACGAGCCGAAAGGATTGCCTGAACCGAGCAAGCCGCTTCTCTGCGGCATCGAGCCAGCTCGAAGACGGGACAACAGAGCTGGATTAGGCGCGCCTGAGCTTGTCACCTGCGAGCCCGTGTCAATCCCAGAGACAACCGGGCGGAATGGACTGGTAGATGGTGTTGGTCGGGAGGTTTGCGAGATAAATGGCTGCTGAAGATCCGTTTCACTGAGGGTTGCCATCGGTGGGAATCGGGAAGGCACTGTCCCAGCGCGGGCCCTGCGGCCAGAGCCAGAAAGAGGGGCATTGGAGGTAGGATTAAAGTCAGGAAAGCTATCCTGGCTGGGCGATTCGGGGATGTTCTCCCGAAGTGGAGTTGAATGGCCACTTGTGGGAGGGCCCCAGATATTAGGAGACACGCCTTCTTGCGCTTGAATTTCGCGGGCTCTAGAGGATCAAAGACTGGTCAGCTCGACTCATCCCATTTGCCCTTGCCGTGGTGTACATACCGCTTCTGGAATAAACGTCCCCCCAACTCTGAAGGGGATCCAGCCCCCAGCCTCGTAGCGCCAATCGACCCAGGGGGCCCAAAGGGTGCCTTCGCCGTGCCAGACCCAGCCAAGTCGCTAGGAGAATTGCGTCCTGTCGAGGTCCCGGACATGGGCTGAGAGGTTGGAACGTAATTGTAACTCATTTGTTCGGATCGCGAAACCGGCAACATAACGATTTTCCCAGATTCACGCGATTGTTCTATTTCCTATCGCTCTATGTGTCCCAATATGGAAAGGGACTGACAGCGTTGAGACTCGGATATGGGTTTCTTAGATTCGCGTGTGCGTCGCCTGCAGCATATGAAGAATCTCGATCCGAAGGAAGGTATTTAAAGAGTAGGACTAGACAACAATCGATGAAGTCTATCTGTTCCGAGCAAAGCCAGTCAGCCAAGGTTGTTTCAAAGGTACATAGTTGGATGACCGGGTAGCGGAAAAGTGGGAGGGGTTGACAAAGCGATTTCAGCTCATTATGGAATTCAGGTGTGCAATGTGAAGAGGGGATGAAGTTCTTCAATATGACATGCCAGAACGAGAGCACTGACGGAGAAAAAAGTTCAGGTGACAAACTCACAACATTCACTGTGGGGTGATGACCCAAAAAAACCGACGAAATCAAGCGGTCGAAATCAAGATTCACAGTATTTCAATCACCTCCAGCGCGCCTCGAAGTGATGCATGAAATTGAGGTGAAAAGAAATGCAGACACAAAGGAGCGTCAAGTGAGGACTAGAAGCAGACGGGATCGGGGGAAGGGATCGAGGCGGCTGGAGAAGTCAGTCAGTTTGCGCGACTCTGGGGGGGACAAAAGAGAGATATTACCGAAGCCAAATCGCATAAAAATGCAAAAGTAGTAATAGAGAAAAAAAAGAAAGGAAGAAAGTGTGGGGGGAGGTGAGAAAGAGGAAAGGGTGGAAGAAGGAAGAAGATGTTGGGGGAGATCCGGATGCTCGAGGAGTTTGTGGTTGGTGGAGAGTTGTGGCCTCCAGCTTCACTTTTGACACACAATCCAATTGTTCTACCTCTGAACCTTCGTACTTCTAATTTTAGTGAATTGAAATTGAAGACTTTCAAATTCTGAAAGGTAAATATGATAAATATGATATGCGATGTTCCTTTGTTTTTCTGTATACTCAGTTCTACTCTTTACACGGAAATACGGCAGGAACACAGCCCCATCGATGTCATTCTGGAGACCCAAAAAATCAGGTGTCTGCCTGGGGAACAACTCATTAACTTGAGGAAACACTTGGAGTATGGAGTAGTCAATACCTAAGGTTTAATGATTACTGCAGCAGATATTCTATGTACTCAGATTACTCCAGACACCCTAGGACTGTTTTGCCCCCATGACATGCCTTGCTCGGTGACTGAAGACCAGTGGGAACCAACCGAAGCCCCGCATTCCGCTGCGTCATGTCTTTGAAGACTCAAATAGGAACAGATCCTATGGGACTTGTGATGAGATGATCTGACCGAAGTGATGCAATTGGCTATGCAAGGGGACGGTTATGATGTTGGTCCGAAACAAGTTCAAAGACTGGTTCTGAGTGGTGCCCTGCAAGGGATGGTTCAGGTACGGGAGTACGTGTCTTGAATCTTGGGCGCTTAAGAGCTACAAATTAGTTATCACTGGCCCATTGAAAAATCGTGTGATCAACACAACACTAGTGTACAAATTCTGCATCGCATGCAGAACTTCATACAACCGGAAGAGGTAGAACGCTGCGAGATCTTGCCAAGCTTTGAAGTCGCGGAATAACCGGGAGGGATACGCAGGCACCGAACCCAATAGTGGCGATCAACCGGAGGAATTGCAAGTTAGTGAGGAATGGTTGAGTTCATGTCGAGGAGCTGAGTAGCTAGCCAGGTATTCTCAACAGATCCTTACTATGCTATGTACAGAGTAAAGAACTTGTTCCAATTAGACACGTGCCTAGTTTGATGTACATTGTGGCCTACTTATTCAGGCACATATTTAGCCACACACTAACTTAGACGCCACACTTGATCTTCATCTAGCGCCGCGGAGGATTCTCCCCGGTCGCGTCTTAATTGAACCCGTGCTGATCACACCACTTGGTCTCAACATAATCCTATATTCATCATGGCTGATGTATCGGAAACAGACCCATATGCAGGACTTCAGTCCTCGGAGGAGGACGAGGAGGAAGAAGTACAACCAGAGTCTCTGGTTCAAGGACGCGCAAAGCGAAGCACCGCTGGTCTACACATGTCCGCTTTAATCGATGCCGCCGCCGACGACGACCTCACTTTACTATTCGAAGAGGTGGAAGATGACAATGACTTTGCAATCGATGAAGGGGCAGAAGATGATGATATGGCGCTGGACTCCTCATCCGACGACGACGATGACCAGGGACCCAATGCAACTAACGACTTCGAAGGCGAGAAGGAACTACAAAAGACAGAACGCAAAAAGCGTCGAACACAGAATGATCTCCGATTCCAAACCCTACGCAAGCGTGTCAAGATCGATCCAACCATTACCACCACGATCCCAGCACCTCCCCGCCCGAAGAAGAAGTCCGAACGGATCTCCTGGCTCCCAACCGTGGAGGATGGCCCGACACGTTCATCGTCACGGCGGCAGACAATGGTCAACAAGGAAATGACACATGCTCGTCTGAAGGACAGCCAGGAGAAGCGGGTCCGTATCATTGCGACCATGAAGGAGGCAGAGAAACGGAAGGCCCACCTGAAGCCGAAGGCGATGACACAGGAGGACCATTTGGCGGTGGCTGAACGGATTGAACGCACCAACAGCAAGAGTCTGAACAGATGGGAACAAGCAGAAAGAAGGAAGGCGGATGAACGACGGGCGAAAATTGAAGCTCTTCAGAACCGTCGACTGGATGGGCCGGTCATATCTTACTGGAGTGGTGTGGCTACATGGGTGAATGGCAACCTCACCCGAGTGGGTAAAGCAGAGATCAAAATCAAGGAGAAAGACGCGCCCAAGAAGAAAAAGTCAGAAAGGGAGGAGAAACCATCGCAACCCCAGGGCAGCAGTGTCCCAGGTGCTCCAGTGATTGTGCCTCCCACCGACCCCTCTATTACTCCTACTGCTGCTGCTGTCCTTCCTGCTCAACCAACAAATACATTATCTCAGCCTGACAGCACGTTACCTCCGACGGCGCTTGAGGGCACTACGGTCCCGGGAGCCACTATAGCCTCAGAATCTGTTGACCAGGCCATACCAGGCGACAAATCCCTGGAACAAATTGCTCCCAAGCAGCCAACTGTTCCAACAGCATCTCTCGCTGTCAATCAAGAAGAGAAGAATGCAGATAAAAAACCGGAGTCAGAGCAGAAAGAGGGGGATGCCAAAACACTTTCAGACCCCCCGCGCAAATCTCCACAAGGGTACCCCCTACCTATCGTGGAGATCGTGACTCGACGTGACCCTGCTACTATAAATCCCGTGGCCTCATCATCTGATAAACCGGCAAAGTTGCCTTCTACGAATGACGCCGATGCCATGGATATAGATAAGCCTGAGCCCAAGGCGGGCGAGCCAATGACCACAAATGCCAACCCTCCCACGAGCACAGATACACCAACTTCAGAAGCTGCCGCCCATGCCAATCTTCCTAGTGCGTCAGAGCTCTTGTCGGAACAGGTTACTCTCCCGGCCACATCTGTGACCCCGCCATTGGCCCCTCAAATTCCTCAAACCCCTCAAGTCCCGGCTGATGCAGCAGCCCTGGCCGCGCCACCCGAGATTAATGCGATCGAAGGCCCAAGTGTCCCTGAATTAGGCCCAATTCAACCGCCTGCAATTAATGAAACACCAGCCCAACCCGAGATCCCGTTACCCCCTCCAATCATCGAGCACACGGGGCGGAATCTGACGATCCTCGAGAACTTTGATGACAAGACCGCACACAGCAAGAAGTATAGCATCTACTTTAACGCCAGGCGGCCTGCGCGATTGGCCAGTACGTTTCTTTCCATGTTCTAGTGTGACGACGCTAACTTGTTCTAGAAATCTCGTCCTCATTGTGTGTTATCACCTCATTACCCTCTCGTTATCGTGACCCTGATACATCTCTTCCCTATGCCAATTCCTTTGCATACGGACAAATTCGAAATCTTATATCGAAAGGCTACGTCTGGAGTGGCATGTTAGGTTGTTTCGTAGGACCAACCGATACTGCCGCACGAGGTGTGCCCGCCCGATTCCTGGGTAAGGAGAAGGGTGCCGACGAATATGAGCAAACCCCGACCGAGTCTACGGACAAGGCGGAACCAGCAAAGGCCACAGCCGAACCGATGGATATTGATCGGTGAAGCCGTGTTTGAGAATGTACGATATGTCATACCTGTATATAGATACCCAAATAAAGCATCTGGACACGATACCGAAATAATAATTGTCAACATCATCCCTACTCCACATTGAATCATCGACTTGAAAACTTTGTTAAACAATGGGCCTTGACCAGGAATCCAATTACGGGAACGTTTCCCCTGGACGGCAACGGAAGACGACGGGAGTCAAAGTGAAGCAATACACAAAAAACTCTGAAATATTCTGACGTGACACACGACTACACGTCTACGCAATACCTTTTGCCATCTTCCGATGGGCCCACCGAAGTACTCTATTTATACTGTTTTGACTGTTTGGTTTGTTTTGACGTCTTACATTCTAGGCAACTGTCTCCATAATGACTCCGCAGCCCCAGACCCGATCCAGCGACCCAAAACAGATCAACGTACGATCGACGATTAGTATGATCCAGACTATGGGTACAAACAAGGATGACGAGGTGTCTGCAGAATTTGATTGCCAGGCATTCAAGTCTAGAATTCTTATCGAGTGGACATGGCCAAGCACACGCAACCTGCCAAGCACCAAGCACAGACTCGACGTGTCAAGGGTGTGTCACAGTGGAGTGGGGAAATGTTTCCGGGGGTTCGAGAACACCGATCGATTTGGGCAGGTTTGCCTCCGATTCTGGGAGTCGTCAATTGTCACTCGTCCCTCGCCATTTGGATAGGATTTGAGTCTATAAAACATTTGAGAATATTCGGCATGTAATTTATGGCACGATATGGCGTGGGAATGTGTCTATGTGAGATTCAAGGTTGATTTGTCCAGGGGTTAGGGTTAAGGCGTAGCTAGTAGTTACGTGATAACCCCTCGATCACGCCAGATCCGACCCCTCCGGAGATTGGCTCCCTGCCCTATGCAGGCTAAGTACACAAACCGGGAAATCGGGCTGCAGAACTGCGTATCGATAGAGCACGGGCTCTTCTCAGGGATCTAGACTGGATCTGGAGCGTATACCTTGGGAGATTCTAGAGTGATTTTCGTTCTTCAGAATCTCAACTCTGGAAGACCTAAAACAACATGAAGTAAAAGAGTGGTGTTTTGTGGTGACTGTCCCACTGTGATAAATATAGGAACAAATAGAAATAATAGCCATGACACCACTGTTTGCGGAGACTGAGTCATCCACTACGTTGCGTGTACAGAGTGGGTAAAAGAAAGAGAAGGTGGGGGGAAAAGGGAATCCTCTCAACCAAGGGAAGATCATCCGAAGTCTAGAACGTATGAGCACGTTTTCCTTCTCTTCTCCCAGATACTTATACACCCCCAGGGCACTTTGTTTCTTCTCCTTTTTTTCCTGTAATCTTGAACAACAAACATCTGAAAAGTGTTTTTCATATCGTTTGCCCCTATCAGTCCCGATCATCTCATAGACTTTGGATCGGTATGTTAATTCCCTCTTCCCGTTGGCTGCGACCTTATCTTTCCTCCCCCCCACACCGGATGATAATGATCCCCCCGGCCAGTTCTCGTCAGAATTTAAAACCCAAAGACTGACCCTGAAGGCTTATCAGTCATTCGTCATTCCCTGTGTTTCCTGGAGAACATACATATTTGCCGAATTCCCAAAAGATTAAAAGGAAATAAAAAATCATCTGCATCATCCCGAGAATTCCTGAGCGGTCAAAACGGTGTCCTTAATCCCTCATTGTGCTCGTGCTCCTTTCGAATCCGGAGCTCCACTTGTCCCAGTCCAAGGCGCAAGGTACACAAGATAAGATAGTGAGGCATTTGAATGAAGCCCACGGCTTCACCGCCATCCATATGACTCAGTCAACTTCTCATCGTCGTTCCCCTTCTGTTCCTCATACCAAGTCAAAATTGTCTCGTCCTGCTTTACATCGGAGAGGCACTTCAGCTGTCAACGTCTCAATCTCTAAATTGGGCGCTGGCTCTGGCTCTGGCTCTACTGCTCGGGGAGTCAAGGACGAAGACGAATTCGACATGGCTGCTAGCTTCCTCAACTTTTGGTAAGTTGGGTTTGTTTTCTTCCACATTTGGGTTTTGAAGGCTCTTATCAGTGGCCCCTGCAGGGACATCCTATCCTTGCATGCCAGTTGCCGTCATCGTGTGATCCTGATTGTATAAGAAAATTTAAATAGGCTAACTTGTCCACAGTGCCATGTGCGAGGAACAAATAACCGTCCCTAACAACTCTATCCTATACTGCAGTGAAAGGTACGTGCAAAATTCCACTCCTATCTGATTTATAGGACTTGGTCCTCCCGTCCTTCCCACTACACATCCCATACATACTACTAGTATATACTCGAAACTCAAGCTAATTCCCACTTAGCTGTCGCCGCAAAGACTCCTGCAAACCTCTCTCCGCCTCAATGCCCTCAATGACCAACATGTCCTCCATCTCCACAACACCTCCTCACTCTCCTCCTCTTTCCCCACGCACCATCGTCGCCCCAATGACGCCCACCCGCCCAATCCCAGGCATCCGGATACCCGACTACATGCATGATGCCAAATCAGATCTCGACCCCACTGAATGGAAGCCAGTATTACTCTCCACCCGTTCGGCTTCCCTCGCATCCTCCGACGCCTGGAACTACCTCTCCAAATTCCACGGTGGAAACGAGTCCCTCCTAGCCCGCCGTGCAGCCCGGAGCACCTCCAGCCTCCCCGCTCTAGTAGGCGGAGCGAACGGAGTGAACGTGCCATCTCTGACGCACACTCCGTCTACCGTTGCGAGCTCCTTCAGCAGCAACGCATCTGACGACCTCGCCATGTACCAGGTTGCGTCTGGACCGGCTCAGCGCCCTCTTCCTCCGCGCCACAACCCTTACTTTGGCAGTATGACTAGTGCTAAGAAGGGGGTTGAACTCGTTATGCCGCATTTCGGTATGGATGGCATTCCTGTCAAGGTTGTTGATGGTGATCTCTGGGAGGATGCGCATGAGCATGAGCGTGTGGAGAAGACGGCGCCGATTTCTATGGTGCGTGGCGGCGGGTCCGCGCGTGTTGGATCGGCTTGATTCAATAATGGATTACGAAAAATCTTTGGTTCTGATTTTGTTTATCTTTGGTTTTGGATTCTTTGACTATGTCCCTCGGAGCGTGAGGATGATTTTACGGATTGCTAGATGGACTTGATGTTTGACTTGATAGCAAATAGATTATAATGACTGCAACTATACACATTCTTCAGATTTGAATACTTCCAACAATCTTGGTAGCATAAATTAAGTAGAAAATGAGTTCCAAGTTTTGTATCTATATTACATCATACATCGGATCAGAGCGATGATGCCTGAATTTTCAAAACAGGAAACAACCATCGGATGTAGTAGCTTCGTACAAAGTGTTTACCCGGAAATGAATCAAAGATAAGAATAAGGTTATCATAGAATTAAAGTCGAAATTAACATACCTAAAACGGAAACAGACATCGGAGTAAAAACCATATCTAGTCGAAACCAAGTATAAAACAGCACACCCTTAGCCACAACCCAAAAAACAACCAATCACACTATTGCCCGCCAATTCAAAAACGCCCCGAGCTGGGGTATAGAAATTTGACCTCGGACCTCCGGATGGAGGGCTGATACTACAGACCAAGGGCAACAGATAATCAAAGAGGCACGAGTCAAAGCCGACCATATGGTGGCGACATCAAGATAAAAAGCGCATATATCCTAGATACCTCCCAGTAACCCAAGTGAAGATCCCAGATCCAGTGAAACGGAATATCCTAGCTTGGCTAGCAAACTCCAAACTTAAAAGTCAGGCGAGGTGATGCAGCACGTGTAGCAACCGTTCTGGTCATTGTAGATAGGTGAAGACTAAATAAGCTCAGTTAGTTTAACCATTTCGACAAGTTACGAGCCATGCCAACTATCGACCATCGATTCATCTCCAAAAACAGAAGGAAAGAAAAGGAAACGGAAACGGAAAGGAAAGAAACTCACATATGGCTTCTCACACTTCGCATCATCAGGACTCGCGTAGCACTGCCCCAAGCAAAACCCATTCCCCTCATCAGCACCATGCGACTTCTGCGGCAAAACAGGCGCAACGTTCGAACCAGGCAACATGGGATTCCCAATCGGAGCTACATTACTCCCAGGCTCGGAGCCAGGAAACGGAGCAATATTCTCATCAGCACCAGCCTCAGGTGTCGTGGGGGTAGCAGAGCCCGAGTCCATGTCAGAGTTCATAGGAGTCTCGCTATCGCTTCCAGCTTGAGGACCATTCATCATCAGGGGGGGAGATCCATCGCTGCTAGAATCATCTCCATGGGTCTGAGTAAAGCCGTTCCCGTTTCCGCCGTGGTAGCCACCCGACTTTGAAGATGCGCCATTATAGCTCACAGAGTCGGGAGCTTTTGGGAGAAAATCTGGGGCTTTGGCGAAGCCCTCGTGCGCGTGGGGGGCGTGGATACCGTGGTTTAGGCCGTGAGAGTGGACACGGGAAGATGGGGTTGGGGCTGCAGCGGAGAAAGCGTAGGGCTGTGAGGCAGATGCGGATGCGTGCATCGACATGTGCATGTTGATTTGATGGCTTGCAGATGATGGCATGGGTGTCATGTAGTAGTGACTTTGTGCTGGGCGTTGGGCCATCATCGAGGCCGAGGGGTTGGCCATTGAGTACTGAGCGGCCTCGCCGTTCATTCCGCCGATGTTTCCATTTTGCTGGCCCTCTGGGATTGGGACTGAGCCTAGGCCGTAGGGCATAGGAATGGAATTGGCTTGGGTGTGAACCAGCACGGTGGCTAAAGTGAGGAGAGAGTAGTGCATCTTATCGTTTCTACTCTCTTTTCTTGGTTGTGTTTGGTTTGGCGGGCTGTTTGATACTTCAGCTGGTCGATGCTGATGGTCGATTGTCGGTGTTGTCGAAGTCGAGTTGGAGGCAAAACTACGCGACGGCCAATCCAGTAGATATTCAAATACTCATGTTAATTTTCAAGGGGTTTTTTGGTTGGGCATAGGGGCATTTTTGGGGTGGCGCGTTAAGGAATGCAGGTTGCGCGCTCTTTTGTTAACTACGGCATCCACAGATAGAATCGCAAGATCAGGCTTGTTAATCAGATGTTTGATATCGATGTTTCAAACGCATAAGGCGTTTGTTAATCCAATACTCGGTTTAAAGCATTTTGGAATCGATTTGTCCAAGGGAGGAATTGACACTGTATTCTAGCATGACGAAACGCGTTGAATTCTTCCCACATTCCGAGAAACAATTGCCGAGTCAAGGAAATGCGGGATTTGGACATAATTTTCAGTGTGGGTCATTCGCTTGCTCTATAGAGAGCGCGATGTCATCTGTGATTGATCAAGTTAAGCACAGAACATGAAATATTGGCTCCAAGTTGGTCACGAGGGAACTTCTTTACGTGAACAATGATTTTGTCGATCAGCCGTGGCTGAACCCCATGTGCCACGATCCAACTTAGTGTCGGGAATACCTCGGCGAGTGTGGCGCATACTATTTCTTCACGGATCAAAAGCTTACTTGGAGTAGAAGAGTAAGAAAGAAGACAATGGTTACGATAACTTCTGCCAATTGTGAAATACATAAATGCTACATAAATGAGAGTACGTCATCGTTAGACCTGTCGAACACCGTCCATGGATATTGTCCGACTGCGATATTTGGTTGGTAACAGCCTCTTGCCCCCTCACTTTAGTAGTCAAAGAACTTACATGTATTTGATGATTTTGCAATTTCACTCTGGCTCGGATGTGATACTTTGCTGGACAAGAGTAGTTCGCCACTGTTATCAGTGTTGATGATCCGAACTAACTTAAAAGTACTTGTTCTGATGTACTCTTAAGCGCTAGCGCCCTTGGTCAGCTCGAAAGTCAAAAAGCAAGTTCAACGTCATCCTAGACATAATATTGAATCAGCGCCATCGGCTCAAATTAACCATGTTGACTTCCCTTCGTAAATTTGCAGAGTTGCAGAACAATGTTGACTGGACCGGATCTGTCAGTGTGGATCTGGGCTGCAGAAAGCAAAAGCCTAGTTGGCGGACAGTCCAACAAGACAAGACATTATCCGCAAGGACTCATTCAATCACACTGACGATTCACCGCAAAGCCAAGCAATCAGAAACGGGGCTCACATTCAGCCACGAAGACTAGGTGGCTCCGGCTGGCCGAATACATTTTCCTCGCTCTGCTGCTTTCCTCATTCTCACAGACATGGTCCCAACACAATCTCTTCACAGCCGTTAGAACAGCGCCTGTAGAAACAGGAGTCCATTCGCGACATAAGGCAAGTAGCAGCCTTGAATCGGCTAGCATACGACGGATCCCCACTCATACTACTCCATCTTCGTCACGCACGGCTCGGTGCAGTATGTCAATCTGACGCTTGTTTTGGTTCAGCAACGCCAGGTGGAGCCGCCGCTCCAATAAACTCGCCAGGAACCCTTTTCCACGACGGAGCGGAGGCCAGTGCCGCCTCAAGGAGGGACCATATAAGGAATTTTCTCTCCTATCCTCTTTTTGTCCTTGGCAGGGTAACGGCAATCCTGTCCTGGGCACAGATCCTCTGCGATTTTTTAGGAATATTTAGGAGCCAGGCATGGTTTGAGGCGTTTGCGTTCTTTGCTGGGCATATATCACTGACAATGATCTCCCTTCGAAAAATTTCAGGTGATCTAGCCAAAATGGCCACACCAGCCCCTGGTCATGGATAGACCTGCCACTGACATTTGAAAATCCCCGACTGAAGATATTTCTGCCGACCGGATTGCGTGGTTGAGGCGGCGACCAACGAAAATATTCACAAGCAACCGACAGTGTTGACTGTCTTAGACAAACGCACTTCCTCGAGCTCAAGTCGCTTCTTGCGAAATGCAGAATGATGACCGTCGCCCACGGTCTTCCCCATCCTGCACACATACACAAACCTCCATCAGAAACCCACGGAACAGAGACCACTCTCCTTCTGGTTGGTCCACAAATGACGAGTATCAGCATCGGCGAGCCACGCATAAAAAACTGCCCCTCCTCAGGCCACACACACCAAACGGCCGCCCTTGGACAAGATATGATGAGCTCCCCGCATAGCCACTTCATTTTTAGCACTGATGTTGTCATGGCCACTGCAGTTTACAAGACGCTCGTGAACCCAAGCTATATCCTGGTAATGATTCGACTGGCGTGTTGGACCAAGCGATGTCCCAGTCACCAATACGTCCACATCCAAATATGCCGAGCTTCCTCAGTGTCGAAGTTGAACATGTCATATCAGATGTCCATCGAATGTCCACCATATATGGATCCCGTCATTCAGTCATGCGGTCGTGCCTCGCAGTGTATCACTACTGATGACGCCATGTCATCTCACAAGGATCTTTCGGTATAGCCTCGGATCTGGGCAGGGCGAAACGTCGCGTCGGATTTCGTGGTGATACTCTCACAAACAATAAATATCAACGCGATTGTGAGGCCCAGGGGTCAATTCCGGGCCATTGGGGGGGAAATGGGCTTTGAATACATGTCGCAAAGGAGTTCGAGATCCAAGATCGCAGTTACAAGCCGAAAGAGGCTATGCAGACGCGCCTGCCGAATTTGACGAATTACGTTTCTCTATGAAAGGAAGGAACGAGTCAGCATTGATGTCGAGATCAAACTAAGAATCAAGCTTGTCAAGGACCATGACTGATTGCATCCCTAGAGTCGACCAAAGCACTGCATCGTCATCTTGTTCTCCTTCACTCTGAAAAGGCTCACCGATCAATTCAGCTGAGCTAAATAGAGTTTAGGGATTCCCAGACGGAAAGAGTTATTGATGAAGGCTCGGCAAGAATTTTCGATGACCGACTCCCATTGAACCTTGCTAGCGAATGGCTGAGAGTAATCGTTGACCAATCCAACCAGGCGTTGTCATCGCATCGACATTTTGTCTCTTGTCTCAATGAGATCCTCCTCGGACGTTTCCGTGATATTTGCTCGGTTCCAATTCGTCTCTGTGGTCGAAGGGCTTCGCGATCTGTCCCTAGATCCAGTCATACTTACCAGACGCAGCAGTACATTGGTGTCCCATGATAAATTAGCTCAAACCTGCTATCTGGCAAATACATCAACAAGTATGCCGCTTTGCCATCAATATTACATGACTCCAGTGCGATTGCAAGACAATTCAATCTGTTTTGGTCCGGAAAAGACCCTGATCCACGCATTCACGATGGCCCAATAAGGATCTCGGAGACTGGTACCACCAACCAATCATCATCATCATGTCTAATAGCGGATCATCAAAGAAAGAAATGGTACATCGAATGCCATACTCATTAACGTGCTCAAAAAAAATTGGAAGTGACGTCTCTGGGGCAAATCGCCGATACTTCGTGGGTCCGAGGAGAAGCAAGGTACAACCGTCCATTGGTCGGTACTTTTTTCCGGTGCCGACGAGGAGCCAAAGATGAAGACATAGATCAGGCTCTCCATACATTCAAACTTGTGGGGGTGCTCTGTTTGCGCTCGGGACACCGGAGAAATCCCCTAATGCTGACGCTCCCATTGAATGTACAAAACCGTCCTGTCGGGTTCAGCCACTACGCCTCGTACTTGGGCCATGGCCCATGCATCCATCTTTGGTCTGGCGGGGAGAATCGATCGAAGGAGACCTTTTCTCTTCAGCATCCCGCCTTTTCTTTGGAAACCCAAGACTTATTTCTATTTGATTGTCGGGGTTTCACCGGTGCAGCCCAATTCTCCGAGTGGGGATACTTAAAACAAGTACGGACGAAGTACACCTTGCAAACTGTATGGCCGACCGTGTTCTGCCCTTTACACCAATTCCCGCCCGTTGAATGAACCTCATTTCTACCTTTCTCCGATCCTTTCATATCTCCCTCCAGACCTATCTGATTGTATTTTACTCATCCTCTTCTTGTCTGTTATATCTCCCTATACTGACTGTCTTTCCGAAGACGCCTATCATCTTCGCAAGGACAACCCATAGAGAGGGGTATTTCATCCAACATCCTCGCATCGCGTGACAGTCCTTGAGCCCCCCAAGTCCATTCCCCGTAGCATCGCTTTGACGATACTCGATTCGATATGTCAAACCAACGCCCAACGAGCGATCTGCCTGGCAGTCAGGGAGTCCCAGCAGAGGACGACCGGCAGCCTACCTCTTCTGTTGGAACCCCGAGGTAAGTAGCAAGTTTTTTAAGTTGCTATCTGATTTTGCCCGTTTATTTGCTCTTGTCGGTACCTACACCTTTGGTGGAAGCAGAACGCCGTCTGAAATACCCAGACGTCGACGCATTCATGTGATTCTCGGGCTGAAACATCACAGCCTGGGTGGCAGCGGGACATCCAGCGGCACATCCAGTGCAAGTCTAGGCCAAGAACCCCAAGAACTAAGCCATTATCGCTCCCTGGTCAAGAAGCTGCTAGACTTCATAGCTACCGGTGACGAGGACGCAATGGCCAGCGTCATCTCCTTAATTCGTACCGGCGCCTCGCACGACCAGATCCTTGAGGAAATTGATCGACTCTCCGTAGGCTCTGGCCTTGCGAACAGCAACACTAATGGTGCCCACCCCGGTCACTCATGAGTCTGGTTAATCCTCGAAACTCCCGAATTCCCGAATTTACAGGTTCCTTTGGAAAGAGACTTGTTTGGGTAGTCAAGTCGGGTGCGCGTGGAATTCCATGCTGGGGGAATGGTGCCACAGATCGACATTTTCGATTTGACGAATAATGAGAATTCTGTTGACCGGTGTTGATATGATGGGGATGCTGAAAGCGAGTTAACAGTGGCAAAGACCGGCAGGTGGCAGTTGATGTAGCCTTTTTGTCGTTTTAATTATTTTAGCAATGCTCAACTGCTTGCTTAAATGATATATCTGTGCTCAGAATTCGTGTCCCTGACTCCAGAGATGGACGTTGCAGCCCAGTACTGAGAACTCCTATTGTTATTTCGTCGCATCCGGCAGAACCTTGAAGCCTGTGGCGAATAACTCAGTATGAAAACTGCATAATCCGAGCAAGGTTGAAGGAGGGGAAACTGATCACAAGAACAGAATCAAGTGTGGTCTATAACGGGACGTGAGGGGAACTTTTGCCCCTGATATCATCGATCTCGAGTTAATCACTTCATCCATGGATGCCGCTTGCGCACTAGGACGTTACTAGAGTTGATCAACCCCAAAAGGAAAGCCTGAATTCGCTTTTGCCATCGACCAAACATATAACATATAAGGAGTGCGTTGTCCGCAACCTGTGGCCAAGTTAAGACTCGAGACATCACCTGCCACGTCAACAAAGCACGAATCAGAGAGCTGCGTATGATTAAGGAAATCGGCAGAACAAGAGAGAGAACAAGAACAAGAACAAGAACAAGAACAAGAACAAGAACAAGAACAAGAACAAGAGCAAGAGCAAGAGCAAGAGCAAGAACAAGAATAAGAACGCACACACAAACACCTATTCTGTCCTGTTATCCAGTCATCTCGTACACGTGTACAGAAACAAAAGCAACACTTCCCCCGTACGAGAACATCACATCAAGAGACAAAGGACCATATGAACGTGTACAAATATTCAAGATCGCCCTAAGACAGCTTGAACTCAAAACGGGCAAGCGGAATGGCACTTGTGGGCTGGCACGGATTCAAGTATCCGCACACTTGGGGCAATGGCATCGCAGCTTGTGGATCATATTCTCCTGTCTCTGTGGGCCAGTCATTTGCCGGCTTGAAACCCTCTCGTTTCTGCGAAGACGCGGCTTCCCTGAGCTTGGTGATTTTCTCCCCCTTGAATGGGCTGGATTGAGCTAGACTGAACTGGACTGGGCTCGTGTAGGAGAGAGCGATGGAGCCCGAATCAAGAACGGCCAGCTGATCCCTGCAGACAAAGTCCGATGGCCACAGGCCACAGCGGCTCAGTCTGGTAGATTGTTCGTGTTCTTGTTCTTGTTCTTTGGAGTCTTTGGTCTTTGGTCTTTGGCCTACTCACTTGGACTAGAAGGTGTTCATGCCGTGGATCTCGCGCAGATTGGATTGTGACACTGGTCGCCGCTAGCTTGACTCTTCCAGCGCCGGTTCCAGCTACAACCCCCTATCCTTCCTTGAAGACTGCAGAGCGATACAACTACCGAACCCAGCCAAATCGAAAGTCACAGCCACGTTCTCATGCCTATGATGATACACGACTCGCCACCTTAACTTGCTGCTACAGAATAAGTGTGTCAACAAGCAAGGCCAAGAGCCCCTGTTAGCCCTCGCCCGAATCACACAGCAGAAGCAGTACCAGCACCAGCACCAGCACATCCGAATTGGCATGGACAGCACTAACAAATTATCTTAGCCTAGGCAGGAGTCAAAACTCACCCAGATTCTAGATCCCAAACCACAAACTACACCGAAAATCCAATACTTACACAGGATGCACCCCCACACTCAGTCACAGCGTGAAATTTCGAATACGTCTACATCCACATCCCTATCTACATATTTTCTTTGCAGCCCCAGCCTGAATTTAAACCTGGATATGGATTCCACGCGCCTGGTTCCTGGGATTAGTGGCACATCTATATTATGACCGTCAGGACTATCTCTGTCTCAGCTGCATTCCCGTCGGGGATTGATAGCTGAGATCGATCAATGTGGATAGAGTTGTGACGGTGAACATTTTCCATTACGCATTTGTGCAGGCTACATAGCCCTAGTCCTTCTTCACTATGCTATTAGGTGGGTTTAGCTGGAAACATGATGTCGTTTATTTTTTTGCCTGTGCAGAATAGGCAAGTGAGAAAGAGAAATATCAAGGAGTAAAGAAGTTGGAAAATATTTCTGGGAATGTTCGCGGGCATTGGATGTAATGTTCTAGGCATTGACAGAAAGGATCCTTAAGGAGGTACCTCATGTAATATAGCTTCATTCACCCAGTCAAGTCGATATAGACATGATTGCTTTGTAGCTTTACAGTAAGTCTAACAGAAATATTAATGTTCTAAAAGGAAATTCTTCTCATTGATCCGGCCCACTTTTAATAACCTAAACAAAATCCCATCTGATGCAATCCATAGATTCTCATAAACGTGAAACTTACTTCACCCGCTTACGGGGTGCAACGGCCAGTGAAGCGAGGGTACAACGAACAATCACGGACAGTGTAGCGAGCGCACAACCAAGCCAGGAAGCGCTCCAGACCGAGACCGTAACCGCCGTGGGGAGAAGTACCATACCTATTGAAATTTATGTTAGTAACGATAAAATGTAAGAAAAAGTTGAATAACTTACTTGCGCTGGTCAGTGTACCAGTAGTAGGGCTTGGGGTCCATGCCCTCGTGCTTGTAAGCAGCCATCAGTTCGTTCCAGTCGTCCATTCTCATACTTCCACCGACAATCTCACCAACACCGGGCATGAGCACGTCAACGCTCTCGGTGACGCGGCGGTCGGATTCATCCTTCTTCATGTAGAAGGCCTTGATCTCGGCGGGGAAGTGAGTGAGGAAGATGGGCTGGTTGATAATGTCGGTCATGCGGCGCTCGGCGGCCTCGGCAATATCATCACCGAACTTGTGGGGTTCGCCCTCCTCGTTGGGGATGTCGTGCTTGACCAACCAGTCGATGGCGTCGGAGTACTTCATGCGGAGGAAGGGGCGGGATGGGGCCTTGAAGTCTGGGTTGAGCTTCTTGATGTAGCCGGCGATCTCGGGCTCGGCCAGGGTCAGGTCGATGACACGGCAGATCATGGCCTCAAGGTGGTCGAGCAGATCGGTGAAGGTGATGAAGTCCAGCTCGGCCTCAATATGAGTGTATTCCGACAGGTGGCGACGGGTGAGGGACTTCTCGGCACGGAAAGATGGGCACACACAGAAGACGTCACCCAGGGAGGGCAGGCAGGTCTCCAGGTACAGTTGGGAGGACTGGGTCAGGTAGGCGTTCTCGCCGTAGTAATCGAAGCCGAACAGGGTACTGCCACCCTCCACTTGGGTCTGAACCATAGCTGGGGGAGTCACCTCCAGCATGCGGTTCTCCTGGAAGGCTGTGCGGAAGGCACGGATACAGGCGGCACGCACCTTCATCACGGAGGATGAGGTCTCTCCACGCAGCACCAGGTGGCGGTTGTCAAGCAGCGTCTGGGGGTCGGCGTCCTGCGCCACACGGTTGGTGATGGCTTCCTTGTCACCAGCAGCCTTGCCAATGATGGTGAAGAAGTCGGCGTGCAGCTCACGGTCGTTGGGGGCGTGCTGCTTGGGAGGGACGGCGCGCATCTCACCGTGGATGGCCATGGAAGTCTCCAGAGTCAAGGTCATGATGTCGAAAGTCTTGACCATGTCGCCGGTCAGGATACACTGCAGGTAGCCATAACCATCAACCAGGGTGATGAAGACGTAGTCCTTCTGCGCGCGCATGCGGTGAACACGACCGAGGACACGAACCCGGGTTCCCGGAGTATCGGACTCGGGGGTGCGCAGGGACACAACGGCCGGGTCAGTGTTGTCCAGACGAATGCGCACGGGCTTCGGCAGTGAGGTATCTTCCTTGATTATGACCTTCTTAGCCTCTTCCAGAACAGCCAGGCGCTTATCGGCCTCGGCTTTCTCCCGAATGGCCAGCTCGTGCTCCTTGGCGGCCTTCTTCTTGCGCTGCTCAAAGAGGTTGGTGCCCTTCTTCATGGCGGACTTGGTGGCGGGCTTCCACTCCAACTTGGCGGCCGGGTCAACACCCTCCCCAGCAGCATCGGTCTGAGACTTGCGAGTCAGGTATTGGATACCCTCGGTGGTAGGCTCGTGGTTGATCATGGCGTGGAGGAGGGTCTTGTAGGGAGCGGTCTCGGTACCGGTGGCGGTGGAATCATCGCGGCCGACGTCCTCGTCGATGTAGATAGTGGGGGCCATGATTGCGGAGATTTACAGCAAAGATGCGCACAACCAATTGAGTCTGTAGAGGAGGGGGAGGGATGTGTCTGCGCGGGACGAATTAATAGTGTGTCTCATATGTGAGTCATCGCATTAGAGATAAGGGGGGTATGCACACGATAAAGCGTACAAAAAAAGGCTTACCAGACTGGACAGTTCCAATGCCAACAGGGAATGAATCAATGGCACCAGGCCGAATAATGTTGGAAATTGCCGGGTAACAATCAAGAGAAAGTTCCATGTTGGAGGGGTAAATTTCGATAACTTTAGCCCTTCCCCACATGGTGCCTCAGGCATCATCCAGAGTTTGATTCATTTCCATGTTTGGTTGAGGGTTTTAGTATATAAGCCTATATCGGACCCGACTGGATCAAGTCAAAATCATGATATACTAGGTTAGTTTTGTATCAGAGATTCATCCGTCTTGTGATTTTGCAATATGGTGTATATATAGCGAAGTGATATAAATTATCTGATTGGTTTTTCTGCTGCAGTACAGTATACTTTTCTTATCAAGGTAAATCATATTGCACATTAAATTTCGGACGCCTTCACATATCTAGTCCCTAGACATAATAGCTACTTACTTTACCTAGGTGCTTCACAGGCATCTTTAGTCAGATATGTAGAAACACTGAATATATCCAAAGTAGTCTAGTCTTTCTCCAGTTCGCATGCCAGGGGCGCCGAGTGGACGGTGATTGGTGGGGCCTGATCCAGTTCTGCAGGAGCCACGGAACGTTTGGATCGGGGGTAAACAGTGATATCGAGATCATGATACATTTTACCTATTGATACTGTTGATATAGACGTAAATATAAGATAGGTACATATCTAGGTATATAAATATATAGTATATAGTTCTAGATCAACGTGTTAAACTCGTGGGGGAAGAATGGGTACTTCAAATAGCCCCCCTTTCTTTGCTTTCTTGTCTCGTTCGTCTCCTTTTTCCCTCCCTTTTCCCCATAGAAATCTAAACTAATTTACCTTCCCTCTTTCAACTCTTTTCCCCCCCCTTTTAAACCTTTACCTTGCTGGGGATTCACATGAATCCTTACCTTTTCATTCTTTTTCTGGTTTAATACTTTTTGGGTTCCGATTCAATTCCAATCTCGTAAATATAACTCCTTTTTCCCCACTCTTCTCCTTTTCCTATTTCCTAATCTCCATCTCATCTCTTTTCCCCCTTTTTTACCTTCTACCTTTTCAGCCTTGTACTTTTTAGGACAGGTTTTGTCCACTTTATTCCATTCTCAGCTAATGACTGGTCTTCTTTGGATCTCTTAGTATTTTTCTTCTTTTTTTTCTCCGGCTCCGCACATCTGCAGGGTATATACCGTGTGACATTCCCTTTAAAAAAAGTTTAGCCGCAGGTTCGTCTCCCCTTGGCTACAATCCCTAAATGGATACACATTCCAATTAACATTGTACTAGACACGTTGCCTGGAGAAGCTTTCTTTCTACGCGAACCGTTTTGTTCCAATTATTTTCTTTTCCTTTTCTACTCTCCCTAAACAAACCGGCCCACTTTGGTGCAAACATCCCCCTGAATGGTGATCTGATATATTGCCTTCAACAACCTTTGACCCTGGTTTTTTGGCACCTGAACCCCTGAGGGCCTAGCATTTTTTGGGTATCAGGTTGATTTTCGCCTCGCCATGCAAACCTCGGATGCATCGAGCATCCCAAACAGTTCGCGTCTGATCCCGCCTTCCAAATACAACTTGAACGGTGACACCGGTTTCTCCCACGGCGCCTATCACTCCAACCACAATCCGCAAGGCTTTTCGAACCGCTCACGTCGCGCCAATATCCCTGCTATAAATACCGCCGCTGGCCAGCACGCCGATATGAATTCCGGTTTCGATATGAACTTCACCCCCCTTCTGCCATCGCAGTTGCTCGTTGGCAGCCCTTTCCAGCCCGGAACCCCTTCCGCCTTTGCGTCCCCTCAATTTGCGAATTTCGGTGGCTTCCCGCAAGCCAATGCCAACGGACATGTTCAGAATTCCCAGCACTTGGGTAGCCCGACCCAGGGTATGCAGAACCACGGTCTGTACGGCGGGATGATGTCGGAATTAGGCGCACCCCAGCTGCTGAGCCCCCAGTCGCCGATTAATGGCCTGGGTGGATTCGGAAATGCGGCCCTGGGCCCTGCGTCATCAGTCTCGCCGGGAATGATCTCGGGAACCAGCCGTACCGTGTATTTGGGAAACATCCCCGCTGAAACAAGCGCCGAGGAAATCCTGAATCACGTGCGCAGCGGGCAGATCGAGTCGGTGCGTCTTCTGCCCGATAAGAATTGCGCGTTCATTTCGTTCTTGGATAGCAGCTCCGCTACTCACTTCCACTCAGATGCCATCTTGAAGAAGCTGGCCATCAAGGGAAATGATATCAAGGTAGGCTGGGGTAAGCCTTCTCAGGTCCCGACTTCCGTAGCGCTGGCCGTTCAACAGTCCGGCGCGTCCCGCAACGTTTATCTTGGAAATCTGCCAGAGGAGACAGTGGAGGATGACTTGCGCGAAGAATTGGCCAAATTTGGCTCTATTGATACCGTCAAGATTGTCAAGGAAAAGGCAATTGGCTTTGTCCATTTCCTCTCCATTAGTCATGCTATGAAGGCGGTGGCTCAGCTTCCCCAGGAGCCGCAATGGCAAGCGCCCAAGCGCGTGTTCTATGGAAAGGACCGCTGTGCATATGTGTCCAAGACCCAGCAACAAAATGCAGCACAGTTCCTGGGTATTGCACCAGGCTACGCTCATGTTCTCAACTCGGCTGACCGGGACTTGATTTCGAATGCGCTCGCCCAACAGTCCGTCGCGGCGGCTGCAGTGGCCACCACAGCGGGCGGCGTCAGCAACTTGGGCAACCGAACTATTTATCTTGGAAACATCCACCCGGAAACCACAATTGAAGAGATTTGCAATGTGGTCCGGGGAGGTCTCCTACACCATATCCGTTATATTCCCGACAAGCACATTTGTTTCGTGACCTTTATAGATCCCACGTCGGCCGCTTCCTTCTACGCCCTCAGCAACCTGCAAGGTCTGATGATCCACAACCGACGACTGAAGATTGGCTGGGGTAAGCACTCCGGTCCGCTCCCTCCTGCGATCGCACTGGCAGTGAGCGGCGGCGCTTCCCGAAATGTTTACATTGGCAACTTGGATGAGACTTGGCCGGAGGATCGCCTTCGCCAGGACTTTATGGAGTATGGCGAGATTGAGTTGGTGAACACTCTGCGTGAGAAGAGCTGTGCATTTGTTAACTTCACCAACATCGCCAACGCCATCAAGGCCATTGAAGGCATGCGCAACCGGGAGGAATATAAACGGTTCAAGATCAACTTTGGCAAGGACCGCTGTGGTAACCCACCTCGCCAGGCTGGCCAGGGCCAGAACTCACAGAACCGCAATGGCTCTGGTCTGGAAGGACCTCAGTCTCCTCCGGTCATGAATGGATTCCAACAAAACCTCAGCCAGTCAGGCTCTCAGTCTAGCCCAACCCGCCCTGCTCTGTCCCCTGCGCCTGGCTCCACTGGTTCCCAGAATGGACAACAGCGACACCCTCTGCAGAATGTTTCTTCCCCCTCTGGTGTGCTGAACGTTGGCTCAAACAACCCGCTCACTATGTACCTGAGCCAGATGTCCGCCCAACATGCACAGGAGCAGGAGAATCGTCTCAATGACTCCATGGCTCTAGCTGGCTTGCAAGGTCACTCGCAGGGCCAGCAGTCATTATACAATGGGACCAGCAACGGTGATCTTTCCAACGGAAATATTGATACATCTTTGCACCAGCACCAGCACCAGCACAAGCCTTCAGTCAATGGCTACCTGAGTGTAGGTAACGGCTCTGGCCCTGGTCACCATACTACCGCCAGCACCAGCAGTCTGAGTGTTCCGCGGGCACAACACTCTCGGGCTGTTAGTCTACCATCATTCTCCCAAGAGCCTTTCGGACCAGTCTCCGGACAACCCGGTCACATTCGTACTGGAACAACACACCACCCCCAGAACAGCTTCTCCAGCTTCTCATCCGGTCTGGGTGGACTGAACCACTCTGGATTCGGGCTAGCCATCCAAAATGAAAATTCTCTGCCTGGCTGGGCGGAAGAGGAAATTGGAGCTAAATAATCGCCTTTCGACCTCATATGCATACTTCGACTCAAATCTCCTTGGTGAACTTCATGGCACGTCCCTCTTGTTCTTTTGACATATAGTTCTTTGGAATATCTTGCCATCTTGCCCCTTTGCTTCAATTCTTGTATTGGTCTTAATATCTTCACATCTTCAATATTTCTCCTTCTCTTTAACCTTTTCTTTTCACCCTTTTTATTATTATCTTTTCAAATTGTTGGCTCCACCCTTCACATCCTTCTGTTCCTGCCAATGACCTTTATCCCCCTTTAATTTCAATGTCTTTTCCTTATCATCTTGTATTGCTATCTGACTATGAGTTTTTTTTATTTTCTATTTTCTTGATTCTGATTTTGTGGGAGGCAATGGTGAGCCAATTATTTGTTTCAGGGTTACATACGAGATGGTGCACTACAGGTGCATTTCGTTCTTGTTCTGCCTTTCCCGTTTTATCATTATTTTTGATGTTGGGCAGGTTGCATTGGTCGATCCAGTGAAAATACCCAGTCTCTTGCTCTGCTCCGAGGATTGGCAAGTAGGCTGTGAATGTGTAATTAGTGGAAGTTACCAGAGAAATCAATGAGTCGATGAAGATAATGTACCTGTAGGTGCTTATACGAGGTAGTCTTCAGCCTTGAATGGTCCATGCGTTCAGCTAATTTTAAGGTGTCATCAATTACAAGAATGAAGTACTTCTATGTTACCAAATTTACATATGCTGGTCAGTTTGCCACGAGATTAAACTTGTCTGATCAGACTACATCCAAAATCGGCAACTAACATCGACATACCGAAGGACTTACCCTATTTAGAGAAACATTGAACCACCTGACTGTATCTGAACCCTTCAATTTATTTTGCCCAGACCCAGGTCGATAGCCAGAAGAGTCCAATGAATGTTCTGCTCACATACAGGCTACACTTGACATGGACTCTGGGAATGTCTCAGTCATCCAAAGTGAGTTTTCAGGTAAATAATAATGGTTACATCGCTTACACAGAAGACAGAGAGCTCCGAGAGTCACAGGAGCAATCTCCAGTGCCAACGAAAAACTTCTCAGGCTGTAACCCTATCTACAGCTATAGCCAACACCGGACATGCCACGGACTTCCAAATCTCTCAAAGTCCGAATACCAGCATACGATATAGATGAACCCACACAACTAATGCCGACTCGTCACCAAGATTTTAAATCAGCATAAGCAAGAAAGACCCCGCCCCACCAAGCTCACCATCTACATGTCCAATATTGGCCAAATGCAGAAACCAACAAGACATGAATGGCCAACACTGATGCTCAGTTCTTCCGCCCGTGATCACCCCTTGTCACTTTCATGCCACATACATCATCATCAAAGCCCCTGCCATATCGGAACCCCCCTCCCCCCCGACGGTGATCCTACACTACAGTACGCCATCACTCACAAAGCCGCCAGCCCATCAGCATCAGCGCCAGTGCCAGTTCTGGACCCCACCGCCCATGTGGCGAACGTGACAACAAGACGATGCACCCCCATGACGCCAGCTGATCGTCAAACCAAGCAGAGTCCTCGTCAAGTGTTGGTTCGATGTTGGTAGTCAAAAACAGGTTCGCGCCGTGGCTTGGATATTCTCCTAGTACCTGAGTAGCGGCGAGCCCGAGGCCATCCTGGATTAAATTTGTAATTATATTATGGAATTATTCAGCGATGGGCTCACTGCAGGATTGCACGCCTAATGATTTCCATATGTGGAACTATCCAGTAAGGAGGTGCTGTTGTCAATCTTAGGTCATTAGACACCCATCCCGCTTTCGTTATCTAGCCCGCTCCTTCTCTTCAGGCCGGCGATGTCCTAAGATGTTGGAATATTCTTGATAAGCCCTGTCAGTCGGAGATGTGCCGGTTTAGACAGCCACCGCCACGTGGAGACGGGAATGATGCGGGGTTTCGTAGGGGTCAAAGTCAGTCGGGTGTTATCGCTGAAGAGCTTTGAACATTAAAGAGATGGAATTTCATTGGAGGATCCGGCAATTTGAAACCGATCCAAGACATTAATGGCGGGAGGAGATTAATGGCGGGAAGGTCGGAAGATGATCATATCAGGGACTGATGGAACGCCTCGCGTGAGATAGAAATAGACCAACTAAAACGAAACATGCACCAAACACGGCAGGGAGACGGAAGGTGGTAGAGTATCTTGAATTATCAGCAGATCTGCAGGACAAACGCCTCCACGAACGATTTTGGAAGGAGTCTCTTGTCGACCGGCATAAAACATGACGAATCAGGCAACCTGCATGCACTGAAACAGTCTGCTGTGCATGCATCATGCATTATGCAGCCGATCCCGTGACGCGAACCGAGCCCGCGATCTGGCGGCAACTGATCTGTCTCTTTGTCTCGAGTTACCTACATGTACGGAGTACGGATACGGAGAACAGGATATCCCTATGCGATGCATACGATCGGGTATGTGGTATTACCGTTACTGTTACCACCGTTGGTAACTTTATTGTACCTTCAAGTTGCTAACATGTGTCCTACATTCGGGGAGATCCCGACAAACTACGGGTGAGTCCGCTGAAGAAAATCCCGTCTCCGTGCATGTTTTCCGGTAATGTCGGGTGTTTTTGGTTTTCCCTTCGTGTTTGGTTTTCGGTTTTCGGTTTTCGGTTTTCAATAGTCGAATCTTAGGCTTTCCAGGACAATATTCAATTAATAGTGGGGGGGTTAGCACGGGCATACACATTGAATCTGAGGCTCTGCCAATTCGGACACAAATACATTAGTAATAAGTTTCAATTAGCAGTTCATGTTCCAGATTTTTTTACATAGCGGACTGTACAAGTGTATACAGAAGTACAAAAAGTTAATAGGGTGCTCGCTCTTACCTGTCAAATCGGGCCTCAACGGTTTCGAAGGATTCCATCGCCGTCATTTAAAGTCAAAGTCTAAGTTGATGAAGATCATGAGGTCAGGGGTACGTATAACGCATAAAAACGTTTACGGCCGAATACGGAGATCACCGGGCGAATGCCCGTCTAAGTATAAGGTGCGAGGGAGTGGAACCGAGGTGAACCACTGAATCCGATTTTTCTTACCAAAACCTTGAACTTGAACTCAGACTTGATTGAACTAAAAAAAAAACTCTCGACTACTACCTGAAAAAGGTAACTGAGAAGAAGATAACCGGGGAGGTACACGGGCATCCCGTGAAGAAATTACATAGAGAATGCGACTTCCAAGCGACACAGTTACCCTTGGTTGTCACTGTCTCTCACACAGACCCCTGACACATAACACTCAACACACCTTAGCTTGGCGCTAATGGCCCGACGACATGTCCGCGGTGTGATATCGCTGTACGAGAAGCATTAGTCTCTCCCCATCACACCTCGATTGGATCTGCAATCAAAGGCATTGTCCACGAGATATCCGAAAATTTCACGGCTTTCCCGGAGTACTGGTCGCTCATGATTGCAATCTACCATTCTTGTTGATTGGACTGATATGATATCATATAATCTGACATGGTTCGGTCGGCATCCACCAGCCGATAGAAAGTAGAAACGAAAAAAATGAATGAATAATTCCAGACCAGTTGATCAACCTAATAAACCGGGGACTGGTGGGCTCCAGGGCTCCATGGCTCCATTTCTGGGGTATTCAGAATCAGAGATCAGCCATACGGAACACTGAGCCCCTTCCAGTTCGGGTTAATCGTCTGCAAGTCCACAACAGCCGTGGAGTTCTGTTCATCTACCGATCGTTTAAACGAAGGAAATTGCAACCATGCCAATCAAACTTATTTCCGGTCTACGTCTAGACTGACCCACTTGAGACGCGGAGCTGGCATCTCCGACTGTTAGCGGGGCAACAATTTGGTGGCGTGAGACTCGGGTTGCGTTTCTCCAGATCTGATTCATGGTTCATCTTGAAAAGAAAGTGGAAGAGAGAAATTCTCGTGCAGGTGCATAACAAAAGAGTCGGTCAATCTGAAAAATCGAGAATCGAAATAGATTACAACACCGCCATTCCATTCTCCTGTCTACTCCGCCTTTGTACTGTACTGCTTAAAGCGACGATCATGGCGATCCAAGCTTCTGCAATCAGGCAATCCCTTACCCGAGACCCACGTGTCCTTGGTACAGTAGAACGAAGCGCAAAGCATTTCGGAGAGGTCGAGCTGCAAGGATTTAAAATGCCGAAAGTATGTTAAGATTTTTATCAAGCCTCGTACGTCCATGAAATTTTATTTTGGCATCAAACCTTGAATACGATTCCACTGAAGTCTAAGTGGGTCGGGTATTATCATCAGCCACTCGCCGTGAAGAAGATCAAGAGTAAAAGCGAACCAATGGTATCATCTGTATTATAGAATCTACAGTTGAACGGTTCTCCCCTGCGGAAGCTATGACCTGGTTCCGTATAACCCATAATTACGCCGCGCTATCTCCGTTTATAATCATTGGTCAGCGTGGGGAATACGGGATGTACGCCGTTTTGGTTTTTGTTTTTAATTTTAATTTTAATTTTATCTTTGAGACATACAACCGTGCGCCTAACCTAGCTGGGGAAATGAGGAACTTCCATCTGTGCACTGTAGTTAATTTGATGGAAATTACCTGTACTTTGCGTTTTTTTCGTGCTGACTCCGAAATCCGGTGGAAGTTCAGTCCTAGCTCCATGTCACTTCGTTCCGAGATCTAGACTAGAAGGAGTATCGAGTAAAGTTAATCAGGTGCTAGCTGTGAGCTAACGTTGTCGATTTTCCTTGTTAGACCCATTGTCTAGGCCCTGACTTGGGTACTTTTGTCCTATTTCCCGTCTTTCCCTGCTTTTCTGTTAGCTTCTTAAACAAATGATCTCTTTATATCCATGCATAAAAGATGCCTTCATTCTCAAAGTTCAATTTTCTTGCTTACTTGCAGTGACTCTTCAGCAATTAGACTTTCTTTTACAACTGTCAGCAGTGTCAGGCAAACTGTAATCCACACGACATCAGTTTCTGGATCGAGCAGGATCTGGGCCACATGGCGCTTCGGCGCCGCAGTGTATTCCTCTCTGGACTTAGTTAAGAGGGCAAAGTGGGGGCGAAACCAAGTGGAGTCGATACGTACCACTGAACGAACAGTCGTGGATTCTGCACGCCTTGGTGAGGCTGAAAATGACCGGTTCGGGGCCGAAGGGTCGTCCTCGGCCGTACAAGACTTTTGAAAGTTGAACAGTAGTCTGATCCTGGGATGGAAATTAGATGGATAATAGATGAAACTAGTTGCTAGAACTAGGACTAGGACTTAGTATTCTCCTCCAATCCAGAGGTATTTTGTAAATGATGCCCCAGGCCAAGCCTATCGCGAACTGACTCAAATCCCGGAGAGGAGCCCGGGCGTCATCCCCTCCACGTCTCCACGAATAAGATCCCTGTCAACATCCAACAGACGAGTGTACCATGCCACGCGTACGAGGGTTTTGATCTTGAATCGGATAATTGTAGGAATCAGATGAACATTCTAGTGAATCTGATACTGAAACAACGGCTCTCCTCAACTGTCCGTGCTGCGCTACTCGTGTGGGGGTTGAGCCCCGATTGGTATTGGGATTGTAATTTTCCATTTCCTGTTTTTTATTTTATTTCATTTTGTTCCACTCCGTATTTTAAATTATTTAATTATAATTCCCGCTTTCTATTTATTAATTACGGGTACTTGTAGCCTCCATTTACGCGGTTGCGCAGTCACTGCGCATTTTCATTTTGCAGGGGTCCTGCGGTGTGGATTCGAATGACGACTCACATCGTTCTCTTCATATTTGAATCCATGCGGGATCATCCACGTACATGGACTCCATCCACTCCCATATTTGCCGAGGTAGTATTCCTTAGACCAGATTGCGTGCGCAGCGCTGAACTAGAATGCGGATTCTAGTGGATTACAGGCCTCTCTGGTACCGAGTTGCAGACGGCGTCTATCGCTAGTGGGCTATGGAGCCCGTGTGGATGGGGTACAAACTGGGCTTGGGCTTGCTGATCGGGCGCAGAGCATGATCATCTCAAATCAAAATCAAATCAAACCCTGCATCTCGGCGATCGAACCTGATTCGATTTGGATCAAAGAACTGTATGGAGTACAGATGTAAGGACGACTTTTACCTGTACAGTACTCCGTGCTCCGTAGGATCGACATGGATACGTTCTTAGTGAATCAGCCCATCAAGAAAAAAGGGTGAAATAATTTAATTGATTGGTGGAACGAGTCATCTTTTATCTTTGGATTTTTTTTTTATCTTTTACTCGATTCGACCAGCCACGTTCTACCCTGGTCAAATCAGCCGTTGGGAAAGCAAAGTAACTTCAATATGCACAACATGACTCGTGCGAAATGTGACGCTCCCTTCTGGAGAGCCACATAGTACCGCCGACGGTCTTCCATGGTTCGGAAAAGATCAAACTCCAAGACTGTTGCCTTATCTGTCTTAATTTATTTTATTTATTTAGTGTAGTTTTCATACGGAAACTCCGGGCGGGTATCACCCACACGTGATCAAATGTAGCTGCGGCTACGCGACTAACGCCGTTGAAATAGATATGATTGGATGAAGTGGAGTATTGTGGACCTGGAGACAAAGAAAAGTGAGCGGGGGTTGCAGGGCAGGAGCCATGTTGATCTTGATCTGCACGGAACCGGGAGCTCTAGCCCGCTCATCGAGGCGTTACGGGGCTGCAGGAAAAGGGGGGAAACAAAGAATACAAGCAGGGATCTTGTTGGCGAAAAAGAAATTAAAAAAAGAGATAGATGAGAAATGAGAAATGAGAAATGAGAGAGAAGCATGGAAAGCAGTTAAAAAATGGGGCGGAAATGCCGCTATTGAGCTGGCGTGCGCCAGTTGATATTCTATGTACCAGATTGCGCGGTTATCCTGGTATTGTCATAACAACTATTAGTGGTCTGCGTACATATCAACTTTTGTACGAGATCCAAGCCGTTATTGAGTGATCAATGTCTTCCATAAAGATTCTCAAGATTCCTTGATGATCCGAGGGGTAAAGTGGAGTTCCGAGAGTCTCGACTCTTTCAATGTGGGGAGCTTGACTGGATGCAAAGCCGGGATAATTACTGGAAATTTCTCCCCCCGGGAGCTGCCGATGGGGGCCATAAATCATGACAACCACGGCTCGCTTTATCTCGGGGAATGAAACGAATGGTGCAGAACATGCGTCGCTAAATCGCTAATTTATCCATTTGTTTTAATAACTTGTTTTTCCTTTAGGGTAACTTTACCGCAAGGCAGGTTTTTTGGTTTCTGTTTTTTCTTTGTTCTTTTGTGACAGTAGATTTTACGTATACTTATTAAATGTAAGGGAAAGAAAAAGCCGCAGGAAGATTACTTTACAAAACGGCTGCAAAAAAAGATGCAGATGCGTTGGCAGGCGCAAAAACCCCACCCTCTGCATCTGAGGCACAAATTGAGTCCGCATTAGCTCATTCCTCTGGTCACTCTGATTCGTCCCGAAGACCCAGTGCCACGGCGAGCGTCGCAACAGGTGACTTTTGGTGGTCCAATAGACGCCGTGCGTTACTGTTGGTTTTTTTCTTTTGACTTCCATATAACGTGCAAGTCATTCAATGTACAGAAATAATTCAAAATTTAATTGGAATTTGGTCTTCAAAACTCTAGGTCATAGCGTCTTTTCTACTGTACTCCGCACTAGGTACTAGAGCAGAATCTTTCCAATCGAATCTCCATAAGGACCTCTTTCACATGAAAAAAAAGTGGGTTGGGCATTGATTCCAAAACAGAAAACGTACGCGAGTCCGCAGCTATTTCTGATTCTGCATGATTATCTTTTTTACTAGGGGATTGGCTCGCAGGTTTCCCTGCCCAATCTGATCCCTGTAAAATGTTGGTGTAGTAATTGATGGATCTTCCCCTCATTGCGTAGTTGCGCTTCTCGCCCTTGTTTCCTTTTGCATAAACAAATTTAGTATTTGTAATTCATATTCTTCATCCATGGATTGAAAGTATAAAGTGCCTATGTTTGATAGCTAGGTACAACTCCTTGGAGACATATCGGTACTGCCGAATACACGCGCGTCCCCACAATTTGTCATTCTTTTTGCGCAGGCGATGAGTGTAAAAGGCTAATGTTTTTACTGTATTTTTTGTCTGGCATTTTGCATAGTGGATTCCCCCGCGTAACTTCCCCCTCCACTTCGTATTGGAATGAAATGAAATTAAATAATCGTAAAAAAAAAAAAAAAAAAAAAAAAAAAGAGAAAAAAGATCGTCCGTGCTGGATTGTGTCATCGTTAAAGCTGTTCCACCTAGGCAGACGGAAGTATCTCGAGAGACAAAGAAAAACGGAAATTAAGAAATAAAAAAGAGTAGCCGATCAGCTTGAAGATAAGACCTAATCCATAGAAATGACAATTAATAATTGAAAAACGTCGAGTATGACCGTCGCCACGCATAATTTGAGATATCAATTTGTACAGTGGCAATGATGAAGCACCGGACACGGAGCACCCTGTCCGGTTCACCGAAGTTGTACCCTCTTTTTTACTCTGGGGGTGGAACCAGCAACCCCCCTGGAGGAGCCTTGTGTGTATCCGCGGTACAACTATACAGGGGGCCAAAGGAGCGACGACCAGCCCGACCCGCGTAATTGGTAAACCGCTGCACCCAAAAGCACAGTTAGCTTGGAACTATTTTTCAACATTTTCTTTTTCATTTAAGCCCGTGTGCTCCAGGTGATCTGCTAGATTTCTTTCGATCTATAAACCTTGAACTCCCTCCTTGTCCTGAAGGTTTTTTCAGATCTTATACTTCGATCCACATCTTTTCCTTCCCACTTCCACTTCCACTTCCACTTGGGATATCCATTGGGGATACCAAGGCCAAGGTTGGAATAACTTGATATCTAATATCATCTTGATCTCAGTTCTGGACGATCGGAGGTTCACAACTGCCCACACTTTGGACCAGAAAAAAAGAGGTCATCTATAAATCAACATTACGCCGGTCTCTACCTTCATCTACTGTCTCGACTTCTTCAACATCACACACAAACACAAACACAATTTCCAAAATGGCAGACAGCTGCACACATCTCCCAGCAAAGCGTCAAAGTCGCATGAAGATCGACTCGTTGCTCAATCCCCCAAGTGACGAGATGGAGGACACCTCAGACTCCCCATACACTCAACACGCGTCACTACCACACAACCCTGAATACAAAACATCCCCAGGCTATCCTTCAAGCCCAAATCAATACTGGTATGGCCGATACCCCAACTACGACACAAGCCCCGCCGCCTCAACAGCCACAACAAACATGAACATGAACACCCAAAACCACATGTTCCTAAACTACCGTCCATCCGGAGGTCCAGGATCCACACACAGCTCCCCAGACCCATACCATCCACGCGAGCGCTACGACTCCGTCTCCAGTAGCTCCAGCAACAACGGGACTGATCGCCGACGACCTCCTCGACCCAAGTACGAAGAAGAGGAGATGTACTTCATCTGGTATCACCGGGTTGATCTTTGTCAGGAGTGGAAGGAGGTGCGCGAGAGTTTCAACCGCCAGTTTCCTGAACGTCAGCGTCGCGGGTTCCAGGGTATCCAATGCAAGTTCTATCGCTTCATTAAGGAGAAGAGATGTCCAACGCTGAGAGAGCAGCGTAGGATGCGGGACGGGGAGTTCCTGCGTGAGGGTACGGCGCTGTCTGAGTCTGGTGCGCCGCGCTTTGGGGTCATGGAGTGGGCGAATGTTTGGTACCCCTGGATGCGTGAGACAGAGGAGATGGCCCGTCGGCAACAGCAAATGAACCAGCAGCGCTTGTCGGTGGCATGATTTGTGATCTGGTCTTGTTTTTGTTTTTGCTATTGCTTTGAAAGTTGGAGTTTTTGTTCAAGTTCACATAATGATTGGGAGAGGCTACTGTCTTGCGTTTCAACAAAGATACCTCATGGGAGTTTTGTTTCGGGGGGTCGTTTGTTTCTTGTTTTTTTTTTTTCAAGTTTTGGGCATTGGAGGCTATCTCGATCTTTTTTACCTAGCTCATTAATGAGCCTTTATACCATGTCTTATCATCTACACTAAAATCGACATCAATGTCATATTCAGCAATGATCAAGAACTGGCATTTTCTTAGCCTACAACCCCTTTCTCTTGACAAAAGTCCATTCTCAATGATCAATCACATCTGCAACTACCGAGTCATCTAGCTCCTAGAATAAGAACTCCAACCCCTCCTTCACCTCTAGCACTCCAAATAGTCATTTCAAACATCTTGGAAACCTTACAACTCTACAGAGTACAATCAAATCCAATTCCAGCCCTCATCTCTGCCTTGCAGTCTTGCCCCTCTTGCCAGTCCTGCACCGAAGTAAGGTAAAATACGTAATAACCCCGTAATACAAGGCCCAACAGTGTATCAATAACAGAAAAGCGGAACAATACCGCAAATTCTTAATCAGCCATTATTCAGGGCCCACATCTATAGGGAACCCAGTACAAAGATTAAATACAAGGAACTCATAGCAGAGAATCAATTAAAGATAGTCATGTAAACCTTCAACTCCTTCCAATGTACTCCATACTCCATAAAGGTACTAAAACAACAAATTCTTCTCAAAACATCCTCTTACAACGCAGATCCCGCCCACGTAACCGAGCCGAATGAACCCACTCGAAGGCCTAGCCTAGCCAGTTAGCTAGTTACCCCTGTGAATAATTGTTTTCCACCCCAAAGTCAAAGTAATGGGCCGTGGATTTGCCGTGCAGGATTCCATCTGGACCGTTACGGGTCTGGAGTCTATTTCGGGTTCGGATTGGATTGGACTACTTGCGACGCGAGGCGAGAGTATCGGGGACTTCGGAATTCCAAGTCCCATTGCTTTTTTTGGTTCGTGATGGGTCTTATCCATTGGGAAAGATTTGTTTTTTTCCATTCATTTTTCTTTTACCAAGTTTGGGTTCTGATTTTCTCGCTTTTAATGTTTAGTAATTACCCCTGGCTGTGCTAGTCAGTTACCCCCGGGGCCGACAAGGCTGGTTGGGGCTGACTAGGACATTGGACATTGGACATTGGACTGATGGGCTGCGGTCGGGAATGAACGAGTCATTAAGGCTGGACTGGAATATACAGGAAAGTCAGCAGTGGCTATGAGATGCTAGATCTCTGGAACAGAGAATCCATTGGTATCAACTAATCTCCAGAAGTTGCAAGGACAATCTCCAAATCGGAGTAACCGTGGGGAAGTGAAGGAAGCGAATATCCTCCACGTAGATCACGGGCCCCAAAAGTGAAAGATTTTCAGCTAAATCCTTCGAGTCATTCCATCCCCCTTCCAAAGTTCTTTGCCACGAGGCATATGGGGTTTCATGCAATGGTGCTAGTCTTACACGACATGCGTTGGGTGTCTTTACATAACGAGGTGGCACGTACATATGTAGGTAGGTATCAGTACCACCTACTTCCAAAATAGATGTACATTTACATCTTAATGTTGTACAGTACACGGATGTTTCCCGCATGAAAGGATTTTCTCCGTGGCCTAAATATACAATGCAGGATCCGGCCAGTTCAGCAAAGATATCAATATTGATTAACAAAAACGCCCTGAAATTTAAATTAATTAAATTAATTATTGTCGGCCCCGACCCCTCTGTGTTCCCCGCTAACCCCGAGCTCTCAAACTCATGATCATGCCACGACATACCTTTCCACTGCACTACTACAGTAGCATGAACGCCTTGCCCAGGTGGGAAGGGTTGTATCAGCCTCACTGCGACTAAGGTGTAATCCAGCGAGAAGAGCTAATATGCACTCTATAGCAACGTCAGGGATGGTCGTAGTTCAAGGACTGCCCTGTGCTTCTAGGCTAAATTCGGGGGCTGTTTGTGATCGTTCGTCATAAAGTTGCTACTATGTTGGCTTCTTGACCTGTGGAGACTGCATTACGAATCCTGTGTCTGCTGGCATGGTGGCTGTTAGCGGTTGGCGTTTCTTGCAGGATTGAGCTGATCACTGTATACGCCACTTGGGCAGCGGGCCTGTTGCTATATTAGGGTGTTGCGTTGTGTGTGGTTGTTGGTTGCTAGTAATGTTGGTGTTCGTTGTTGGCTGTTGGCCCCTTATTAATTAGCCAATTATTACACGTTTATGCACATTACCAGGTGGATATTGATACTCGGTATCCAGTACATGTGGATCATCGTTCCTCGTTTGTCGCTTCTCGTATTGAGCTTACTGTGGAACATCCACATCGATATCCACAATCCACAATTATCCGGCAGATTTCCGAGAGTGATCAGGGTGCTTGCGTACTGCGGGACTGTTCTAGGCAATTATACATGGCGAATCGTACGTCCATACGGCATAAAAATGAAATCCCCTAAATGTTATCAGCACTAGTGCCTAATGTGGTAAGAGGGACCGTATAGGGTGCTCCTGATTCGCCCGGAAATGTCACCTGTGCTCCCGTCATCGTCTCGGGTAAACTAGCACGATCGCCATGAACTCCCTCAAGCTCATTTAGGATGAAGGCCGGCAATTTTTTTTGATCTGGTGGGAACTGTGGCGCGTTGCTTTGTCCATACGGAATTGAGATCGCATTATTTGGAATTGTGCGTCGGGTAGATCGAGTGGGTGTTACGGTGGCATGCTGGTACTTGGACGTGGTCGGACATAGTAGATAATTTTGAGCTGACAGATGTAAATTTGGAAAGAAACTCTGGGCCTACTGAATTTGTCGGCAGAAGTTCCGGCAATTCATGTTGACAAATTGCCAGTTGGAGCAGCTCACGGGTCACTTATCAACTCACCTAAATGCTCACTCTGCCGGTACCTCTAGAGTTCTCCTAATCATCAGAGGCATTCTTGACGATGGATGTGATGAGGATAGTGAAAACTGATTCAAGCCCACATATTCAATCATTGAGGCTTGCTTTAGCTCGCAGCGATGCTATATCACGTGATATAGATTGCTTGCCATTCACCTGACTCCTGGCTTTCTCATATTCCCACCAATCACCTCTTTCTATCTTTCCTGTGTTCAGATGAGATAAATCCTCTTGAAAACCTAGCGGGCTTCACTTGACCAGTCTCATAATCCTTCTTTGTATTCTCAACCGCCAACTCTCCAATTTCTTCGTGCTCCATCCACCTTGGACCCCCGGAGCAAGTTCAGCCTGGATCAAGTGTCTGTTATCGTGAATCTTTACCTTTTCCATGGCGTAAATGAGCCATGACATATACATTGGTTTTCCATGGAATCTTCCAGTGATTCCAATTGCAGACATGAAGAATTATGCGTTCGATGAAGACATGTACATCACCAGCAAGTTTTGGAAGACTACTTCAAAAGTTCCATTTATTCTCCGTGGACGTGCAAAATGATCCACTTGAGGCAGGTATTTCACTACAGTGCAGAACAGGAAGCGAGCAGGGATTCAGTAGGAGTGAAACAAGCCGAAAGTGTGGACACGATGGAATCAGGCTAACAACCAAACCACCTCCATCAAAGGAAAATCACAGGGAACCCCAACTATTGGGATTGGAGTCAAGTTCCGTCACAACATCTAGGGGAAGGTAGAGTTTACACATCCATATTCGCGCGTACTTTGACAAGCCATGTTAATTCTTTGACCTCAATCCACGACAGATCCGCTATGTGCTGATCAGGAGCCTCTGGCTCGGCAACAATACCATTTCGGTTCAAGTTGTTTGTCGAGAGTTTGACCGACTGCATGATATGAGACTCACGTTGGCCAGGCCGTTTGAGGTGCGGTTCTTTGGCTCTTGACCATAGTCGATTGCCATATTACAGCATAGGTTTTCTGACGAGCGCTGGTCCTTCATTGGACCCGCTCGGTGATCGAGACATGTTTTACTGACGTGAACGGACAGCTTGAAGCTCTTTTTGATCGCGAAATTCTGTCTCGCTACAACAATATTGACTATGGTCGGTCGCAAAATCTGATCTGAGTGATACTGTTGCCGGTGTCGAGACACATGAGCAAAATATGGCCGCATGAAAGCTCAAGAAACCTTCCCAATGAACCACAATTCAATACGGCGGGTGTACGAAGCCCCGTCGGCCCTCGTCACCAATTACATGAATATAGTTATGGTGACTCAAATGGTAACCATTGGGTGATGCTAGATGGCGACAGATTGATCAAATTAGGGGCTAGGAACGTCCGCACTGCGCAACGAAAGTACATTATGGCATGTTCCAACCCATGAACCTGCATGGTTTGACTGTCTTTCACCATCTGCGATTTATTTACTATGGGTAACGATCTGCGTATTGGGGAACAGAACTCAATCGATTGCTGATTGATAAGGTTCGACAAGCAACCTGTTTCCCCAGCATATCGTGAAGGCCCTAAAAATGACTTGCACCAAGCTAAAGGAATCCACTATGAAGGGAGAAACTTGGCCTTGCTATCCGAGAGATGGTCGTCCTTTAGGACACTTCTGAAGACGATGATCATGCCGATGACGGGTCGGGTACGTCGTCTGGAACTAGTGTGCCTGGCAATGGGGGCGCTAACTAACCTTCGTAAGCCAAGGGGAAGCTGGAAGGGGCAAAGGCCAGCGGAAGTTTGGAGAGAATGAACCTTATGGTCCAGAAACCGACTTCGATGAAAGAGGATGTTCCGGAAGTCAGGAATGAACTTTTGCCCGTGTCCTTTCGGTATACATTATCAAGACCTCCTCGAGAGGTATTTCAGCCCATGGCATAGAGGTCGGAGGATTCAGCCCGCAAATGAAAGACCTCTGCCGTGTATTGCGACTGTGGCGATGAGTTTACAACCCATGCTGAGCTCCACAGTCACAAGAGCTCCATAACAAGAATCGGAGCTTTCATTAGATAAAGAAATTTCCATGAGCTTAGGCTTGTCCACAGTATCAGTGTTATTTTGAGAACTTGTGGTTTGGCTAAGAAATACAGATTAAACCACCGTGTAAGCCTCCCTATCTGTGCCAGATGGTCCGAATTGAAGTCGGAGATACCGGGAAGTTAGTTTCCCCTCAGCGGGGAGATGTCCATAGTCACTGACGTAACCAGAACGTCTGCTTCGAGTACATCCCGGCCCGCAATACTCTGTAATATGACAAAAGAATATCCCGCAGAGAATCTGCTGTTTTGAGATTAATTCAGTCCGTGTGGTTTTATTCACTGCATTGTCCTGTCCGAGGGAGCGAGTGGCAACCCCAAAACCGAGACATAGCAGTCAGATTCGCCCCTCATCTTCCTAACTACCTACACCTATCTCCAAAACAAATCTTCACCATGCCAGAATTCCACATCATCAATTCGAACGACGCCGTTCCAGGCACTGAAGCCCCACCCCCAGAATTCAGCTTGACAGCTCACCCTGCCACAGATATCTGGTCCAAACCCCCCTCTACCAACGCCTTCAACGCCCCAATACTTTACCAATCTGTTCCCCTGCAGTCTTTCAAGCGTGCACGTGTCGCAGTCAACGCACAGTGGACACAAAAATACGACCAGGGTGGCCTTGTCATTATCCTGAATAAGGCTGACGGATCCCAGAAGTGGGTGAAGACAGGCATCGAGCTTACACACAACAAGCCACACGTGAGTGTCGTTGCGAAGGATCACTGGGCGGATTGGAGCTTGCTCCCTGTTCCCTCTGGTGGCAGATCGGCCACGCTGGAGCTAGTTAGGGAGTTGGATAATAGTTTGTGGATCTACCTTGTGGAGGGGGTTCTGAAGCAGCCTATCCGTGAGGTCACTTGGATCTTTGAGGAGGAGAATGTAAAGGAGACTTGGGTTGGCGTTTACGCGGCGCGGCCGTCGACGGAGGGTGGGGATTTGATGGTCAATTTTGGGCATTTGGTTATTGATGTTCTTGACAAGAAATAGACAGCAAATAAGGAAGATCAAGTATTAATCTTATTTTATTTTTTGCATGAGGCTTTGCAATCTAATTCCAATTTGGGCACCTGGGTCAGGAGATATAAGGATCTTTTTCAATGGGTATGTTCAAGAGTTGCCGCATATGGCTCTCAAGGGTACAATATATTCATGGATCTCGTCAACCCCTGATGCAGGCCGATCGTATTAAGAACTGGACTGATCTGTGACAGCACGGGCCCCAGGGGCATAGATGATCATGGTCGGGGCGTACCCCCCACAGCGGGTGATCAACTATGGATCAAGTGACGTGCACCAGATGAGGATCTTGTAAGCAAAAAGAATGCAAACACCATGTGCAAATGTCACACAGCGCTCTACCATGCTGTCTCTGCTATCACCAAGATTGACGATGATGATACTTATGTTGTCCATATTGAATTGGACTTTTGCCTATAATCTGCACATTCAAGGCCCCACAGCTGCAGACCAGGGATGCATCAGCGCCAAAAGCGGTTCCTTCCGACGAACCCAGCAGTTACATCTTATCGATCAATCATATCTGATATGAGAGGCTCCAATTTTGGTCTTATCACATCCCCTTGAATGTTCAATCTTCTTATTCCTGGATGATTTCCCCCGCTTTGACTCCCAGTTAGTGCCTGACGTGCCATGATCCACTTTCTTTTTTTCCGCTTTTCCGCCAGGTTTCCACTACTTTCTGCATCATTAGCAATCGTTATTTTTTTTCTTATTCGTCTCAACTGCCTAATTCGATTATCTCCTTGACTCAAATTGTCTAGGTGCATAATCTGCCGGAATGCCGGGGTCTGTTGAACTTGGACCGCACCTCTCATCTTCCTCAGCTGCGCCAAAACCCCATCAACGTGCATAAGTGCGACCGACGATCGTGACTCGGTCTTATCCCGCCGTGCTACTCATGGGAGATGAACATTGTTCTTCCCTGCTGACCTCTTGTCCCTTACATTTGCCCCTCTTTCCTTCAAAAAGAAAGAAAAAAAGAGTCATACAGGCGGATCTACCCTCCTGATTTACTCCAAGTGGATTCCGGGCTTGGTAACCATCTATGGCCATATAATCGATTACCGCGCTTGCCTGCTCTTGCTCCTTTGCGCCGAGTGCTCCATATTTGGTTTGATTTGATTTGATTTTGAAACTTGGTGTGACTTTTTTTGTCCCCATTTCTTTTGGGCTGGCTTAACCCCCCTGATCGACTTGATTTGCTGTCGTGTTTTCCATTTTCCCCCTCGGATCTGACTGGCTCAGGTCGGCCCCAACTCAGCCGGTGCCCAAGCGGTGTTTAGTCAAAGCAGGATTACCATCCCCTTTTGTGTGATACGCCCCTCGCTTCCTATGTTGCTTGGACTCCCCTTTAAATGGTTGTGCGGTTACTCATTGTTTGATTCTTATCGAGATCGCCGCCTCTGTGTGTATGGTTTCTTCCATCCAAAGCTTTGATTAAGCGTATGGCCCGAGTCGGTTTATCTTGATTTCTTTATTCGGTGGTCATGCCACTTCTCGACGCGCGCGACGGTCCTTCCTACGGTGCTATACCACAGGAAATACCGAGTATGGACTATGAACGGGATCAGTTGCTGCAGGATGGCTACGAGACCGAGGGCGATCCCAGCGATGTCTCGACTATGGGCGAAGCACAGGAAGGTGTACGGAAAATCGAGGCGATAAATATGACTTGGACAACCAGATCTTTAATGATCGCCTACGTCAGGTTCGTTGTGGCTTGCAGCCAAACCCAGTGACCTTGCTGACTTGGCACAAAGTATATTCCTCATGGCATTCTGCACGTCCCTGGAGGGCCAGACGGTCATGTCATTGTCGGCGTATGCTACCAGTGCTTTTAGCAAGCATTCATTGATTTCCACTGTTCTTGTGATACAGAATGTAGTCAACGGTATGTATCAGTTGATATGACTACCTGCGAACGGGCCGCTAACTGCCTTTAGCGGTGATCAAGCCACCCATGGCAAAGGTTGCCGATGTGTTCGGTCGCTTTGAGGCCTTCTGTCTCAGTATCATTATATATATTCTGGGCTATATTCAAATGGCCGCGTCCACCAACGTACAAACTTATGCCTCGGCACAGATATTCTATTCTGCTGGCTCAACGGGTCTGCAGATCCTACAGCAAGTTTTCATCGCTGATAGCAGTGACCTTCTGAATCGTGCATTTCTGGCTCTCCTCCCGGAGTTTCCGTTTTTGATAACTGTTTGGCTGGGGCCGACCATTGCAGGGGCTGTGCTTCAGTCCTCATCATGGCGCTGGGGCTACGGTATGTGGGCAATTATCTTGCCTGCTGCTTTTCTGCCTCTAGCCCTCTCGCTGCTTTTGAATCAACGCAAGGCTCAGCGATTGAATTTAATTAAGCCGACAAAGGCGAGACGTCGGAGAGGCATATTTAGCGCTATTCGACGAACGTGGTACGACCTGGATGTTGGTGGACTGACACTGTTATCTGCGGCGGTCACCTTACTTTTGGTACCTCTGACCCTGGCGGCCAGCTCCAAAAATGGATGGAAGTCCCCTAGTATCATTGTCATGATGGTCGTTGGTGTTCTCTGCTTGGTTGCTACCCCATTGTATGAATCATCCAAGAAATTAGCGCCCAAACCTCTGCTTTCTCTTCATCTACTCAAACAACGGACCGCCCTTGCTGGTTGTGCCTTGGCATTTTGGTACTTCAGTGAGTCTGATACATCACCGCAGGACAATTTCACGGCTCATCAGTTTTAGTGGCTTTTTATTTTTCCGTTCAACCATACCTTTACTCCTACCTTCAGGTCGTTCAGAATTACGACGTGGCCACCGCTGGTCGTGTCACGCAGACCTTCGCATTCACCTCGACCATTGCAGCATTCACCGTATCACTTCTCATCAAATATACCCGCCGGTACCGGATCTTTGTAACCATTGGCTGCGTTATCTATATGACTGGCCTTGCATTGATGCTGATGTGCCGCCAAGAAGGTGCCTCCCACTTACAAGTTCTGGGCACCCAAGTTCTCGTAGGCTGCGGTGGTGGTTTGCTCAACGTTCCTGTCCAACTCGGCGTCCAGGCGTCTGCAAGCCACCAGGAAGTTGCCGCAGCCACCGCAATGTTCCTCACCTCCATGGAAATGGGCGGTGCCGTCGGCGCCGCCATATCCGGAGCCGTCTGGACTCATATGATTCCTCAGAAGCTCATGCAGTACTTACCTGAGGAGACCAAGTCCCACGCTGGCGAGATATTCGGCAAGCTGACAACAGCCCTGGAGTACCCCGTGGGATCTCCAACTCGCATAGCCATCAATCGCGCCTACCAGGAAACCATGAACCGCCTCCTAACACTCGCCATCATTGTGACGCTGCCACTTATCCCACTGAGTCTTGTTATGGTGGACTACAAGCTGGACAAGGTAAGCACTCCCAATGATGTGGATTATCTAAACAGATGACTGACACGTCGAAGATGAGCCCTAGTAGCCATAGCGATGGAGCCGAGACTCCACCTGAGATTGAAGCTGATACCGATGACCCACATCATAAACGAATCTAGGATTATGTCCCTGTGCATGGCTAGCCATGTCCACGAAAGCTACGACCGTATGACCTGTTATTTATTTTCTTGCCCTTGGATATATCGTCATTCTCATGGACTCGTTCCACTGCATTGAACAACCTCAGCAAGCCGGCGTTTGTTTTCATATTGGAATTCCATATCATCTTGACGTGAATCATTTCGATTCATTTGCATCTGGCGTTGATTAGAAATAGACAAGTGTTCGAGAATGAACCTGGTTCGTTGGACTTTAGGTGTTTTCAAATGAAATAATTGATCATGCCAGTTTGATCAAGTCAAAATTGAGCCGTATCGTCTAAGGACGATATTTGTGATAGGTTCTAGGTGAGTGATTTGGAACACCCCTTACTCTTCGCCCCGCCTATAAATACCTCACTCTTCATCTTATTCCTCCATCCTCCATTCTCAATCACCATTTGAAGTTCCATATTCCATCTTTGATTTATGATTCTGAACTTCATCTATCAATCCAACCACCTTGGCATTCATCATGTCCTCGTATATAAGTAGGATTCATGGGCAGGTGCATCGATCAGCCATTACCCTCTCCCCATTTTTTTATATGGAGATCAGTGGTACTGATCGCTCAGGTGTTGGACAACATGTTGAGGAAATTGATAGCCTTGTGGGTGCCATCAAACTTAATGTTAGGGTCAGCCCGTTGGGGCCCGATAATTATTACTTTCAATATGTACGGCAATTTTCGTTTCCTCAATTTGGGCGCGGCTACTAGTCGTGGATTGATAAGAATCTAATTCTCATGTAAATCAATGGCAGGCAGAACCTGGAGATGATAGGCGAGTGAAGGATTCTAACCTTGAAACAAATAATGTATGGTGTTTCAAAGTCGTTTACATGGGAGTTCTACAATTACCTAGTAGTAGGTAGCGGGACGATATGTGATATATATTTTGGTGCACCGTCCATCTTCAAGCGTCACCGAGTCTTTTACCCAACAACGATGAGCTGAAAAATTAGATCTCAAGATACTAGAGCCACCTAGGTACTGAACTAAATAACATAGGTTTGATCTGAGAATGTCCCGCTAATATTTGCGTCAACTTTGGAAAACGTCACGTCATGTATATATTAAACTCTATTGTTTTCAGCGAATTTCGCTTTGTATCTATATCTAATAACCTGATAGTATTACATCAACAGCGCCGATAGTGTAGGGGTTATCATTGCCGCCTTCCAAGCGGCAGACCGGGGTTCGAGTCCCCGTCGGCGCATTTCTTTTTGTTTTTTCCCAAAATTATCATAGGATATGGTAATCTACCGAAAACTTCATGGCACCGTTGCGTATTTCCCAACCCTTTTGCCACTTGCCCAAGTGATAAGGAATCAAATTTTTGACCTCCACAGTTCATATGACCATATTGGAAACTTTGGTCCAGTCACCCCTGACATACAGGTGCATAACAGGGCCGACCCGTGCCAAGACGAAGCTTGGAGCTAATCTCGATTTAAGGGTTACCGGGGAGGTACTGCATAAGAACAATGCTTTGAGTACGATACTACTGTGCGTTGTGCATATGTAGGCTTATCCTTAGCTACTGTAAATAGCATAGGGCTATACCTGAGCCTGATCCTGATCTACTAGCTACCCAACTCAAAGCTTTCCATCGAAAATTGACGTTATCTATCGGTGTGCAGGTGATTGCCGAAAATCCGAGACGATTCAAATGACAGGGGCGGTGTGGACAACAGAATTGAGGTTAGCGTGTCTGGGGATTTTCTTTGAGGGGGCATACCGTTTCGGAGCGGTACAGCAATCAAAAATTGGGTGGTGGCTTTTTTAGAGCCTGGGGCTTGAGTGGGCTTTGTGTATGCATGGGGAAATATGCAAGTTGGGGATTGGATGGAGTACTCTATTTGTTATTGGATAAATAAAGGGTTATGGTTTATAAGTTCCTAAGTGATATAATTTGGGTTTGCATAGAATTCAGATTTGGAGAAATACTCCGGTAGCTTCACTAGTAATGCATAGCTGCGGGTGGTCAATGGAGCTAGTTATGCTGAGGTAATTAATGCTAGTTCCAAATCAAGTTGGTTTTGTACTGTATCCAGCTTGTTCCATAGGGTGAGTCAGTGTTATCTGTTACATTCGTATTATTTTACATGAATTAGAATTAAATCAACTTTAAATGAAGGACATGTCAAATTGGTACAGTCCCATTTTGTGGACAGCGCTTAGCCGACAGCGGGTGGCCGTGACATCGAGGACTTTCTTTGATACCGTTTCTTGGCGTGACCCTCGACCCGTATTTGCCGTACCAGCTATCGCAGTTCAACTGAGGTCTGTAGTCATTAGTGATTCTTTTAAAAAAGTGAAGAATAGTAGTGAAATGCTATTTATAATTAATTATCAAACCTACCATCAAAGATACCACATTGAAAGAAATGGTACAGGCCGCGTATCTCATAAGAACTAGCACCTGTCTAGACTCCATCTGCTCTGCGGGTTGCCCCATTCAATCCAGACCACAGCTGCTCTCTCTCCCTCCCTTTTTGTCTCCCACAGTCCGCCTTTTCCTCCCCCCTCATTCTCCCCATTTCTCCATTCTTCCGTTTTTCTTAATTACCATCACCCTGGTTCACCGGTGCTCACAAAAATGGTTGTCGCTACAATCAAGTAAATCCCCCTGCCGAGAGGCGCCCGCGCCCCCTCTTTCGGTTTCTTAGACTAACCCCGACCTCTAGGTGTGTCGTGGTGGGGGACGGTGCTGTCGGAAAGACATGTCTGCTCATCTCGTACACAACCAACAAGTTTCCTTCGGAATATGTTCCCACCGTCTTTGACAACTATGCCGTGACTGTGATGTAAGTTTTTGTCGATCTCCCCCCTCATGGTGATATACGGGAATAAGCTGGCAATAAGCTGCGGAAAAAAAAGTGAACTCCTGAAATTCTAACGTTACGCGATATTTTGATAGGATCGGCGATGAACCTTACACTCTTGGTCTCTTCGATACCGCCGGTCAGGAAGATTACGATCGTCTGCGCCCGTTGTCGTACCCCCAGACCGACGTTTTCCTCGTTTGCTTCTCCGTGACTTCGCCCGCCTCGTTCGAGAACGTTCGCGAAAAGTGGTTCCCTGAAGTTCACCATCACTGTCCCGGTGTTCCTTGCCTTATCGTTGGTACGCAGACTGATTTGCGCGATGATGCCAACGTGCGTGAGAAGTTGGCCCGCCAGAAGATGCAACCCATTCGTAAGGAGGATGGCGACCGGATGGCCAAGGAGCTTGGTGCTGTGAAATACGTCGAGTGCTCTGCTTTGACACAGTACAAGTTGAAGGATGTTTTTGACGAGGTAGGATAAATCTTGCGATTTTTGTGGCAGGATAGGGGGGGATATTCCTCCCTATTTCATCCTTGCCTTGATATATCGCTCACTGCTAACTTTGACCTAGGCTATTGTTGCTGCCCTGGAGCCTGCCCCTAAGAAGAAATCTCGGGGTTGCCTCCTGCTGTGAGCAATCATAGACAGTTTTCACAGGGTGGTTTCTGCGAGACGGGTTACCATGACGGCTCGTCGTTTTGCGACAGAAACCACAGATACGATGGAATGAATCTGTTTTGTTTTCTTTGTTTTCTTCTCTTTCATGTTGGGAGGGCTATTTGGCTGGGACTTTCACTGGGATATCCACTGCAAAATCGGATCTATGTTATGGGCTAGCGTTACGTGAAGTGTTACTTTTTCAATGACCCTTCATGATTTCCAGCTTGTGACTTCCGTTTGCTCGACTTCAACCCGGTCATGCTCTGGTCGCGATCGTCCTCTCTTTAGTTCCTTTCTCATGGCTATGCGGCTATTGATCCCACCATAGCTTCGCCCTCCATTTCTACTTCCTCTCCTTCACGACCTACAGCGACCACGAGTTTCGAACTTCCCTTCCGCTTTTCGTGTACCTCCGATTTTTCCGATCTTCCATTCTATCCTTCCACTTGCAACTTTTTTTCATCGTCTATCGGCGTTGGACAGGGCGTCGTGTCTTTTGGGTTGATGGATTTCCGTCACTGTTACTCGATTCTTCCCTCGACCTTGCTCGGAAATATGAATATGAGCTTGCTGCAACTTTCTCCCGCGAAATCGAGTCGCACGCGTTTCATTTTTTACGTTTCCTCTACCGTTCTGATTTTTTTTCTCATACGAATCTCTCTTTATTGTCATCTGCCTGGTCTTATCCTTCGCGCCCATGCTTCTGAATTGCGCAAAATTATCTTGAACCTTAGAACGTCGCAGACAGTGAACAGCCCAATGACAATTCTCTGATGATTCTTTGCGCTAGGGGTGGTTGTAGATGGGCTTATAGATCGACATGACTGGTTCCCGGTTAGAAATAAGATAGTTACTACCATTTGGACATTGGCATGACATGGGCATTCATTCATCGTCTACATACGGCATATTTCTCGTATCTAAATACTGCGCCAATTTACAGCTCATCCTTGCCAACCTCAGACTCTGCCTCGACCTCGACCTCGATCTCGGCATCCTTGGTGTCCTCAAGGTCCTGGCGTCCATACCAGCCACCCAATTCTTCCTTGACACCAGACTTGACCATGCTGGTAATGATCTCAAATGCGACTTGCGCCGCAGCCAGAGCGGTAGTCTCACCCTTATTATCATACGCAGGCGAGACCTCGACAATATCGGCACCAACCAGATTCAACTTCTCCAACCCGCGGAGAATACGAATGAACTCGCGCGTAGTCCAACCACCAGGCTCGGGGGTACCAGTACCAGGCGCAGTCGACGGATCCAGAACATCAATATCAACAGACAGATAAACCGGCTGCTCAGGATCAAGACCAGTGCGCTGCATAATAGTCTCCACAATACCCATAGGACCAAGCTCATCGATATCATCCGCATGAATACGAATGAATCCCTGCTCAGGACCGGGGTTGGTATAATCCCCATCATCAACACCAGTCAATCGTGTCCGCAAACCAGCATGTGCAGAAGTCGAGTTACAAATCAATCCCTCCCGACTAGCCTTGTGGAAGAAACTTCCATGGTTAAACTGCGTCTGCTCAGACTGCCAGTACGCACTATACCGCACAGGATTCCACGTATCAAGATGCGCATCAAAGTGCAGAACCGTAATCGGCTTCTGGTAGATCTTATGCAGAGCACGCAGAGCAGGCAAAGCAACACTGTGGTCACCACCAAGGGTCACCAGCTTGGGATGTCCAGCACCAATGCTATCACCACCCTTCGGAGCCTGGTTCACCACCTTCCGCGATCCGAGCTCCAGGAACGCTTCATACATCTGGCGCTCGGCAAGACCGTTGTCGAATGGCGTAATCGGGATATCGCCGCAGTCGGTAATCTTCGCCCACGACTGATACGGGTTAATACCCGCACGCGTGTTGTAGCTCGTACCGGACATTTGGCGTGCGCTGGCTGCGCGGATAGCGCGGGGACCAAACCGAGCACCTGGTCGGTAGCTTACGGCTGTGTCGAAGGGGGCGCCAATGATTGCGATATCATACTGCTCCGAGGGCTCGACTAGGCACTTAACGGGGCGGAGATGGGCGAAGCTGGCAATGCCGGAGAAGGACCACTGGATTATATAATGTTAGACATTGGCTGTGCAATTGGGTTATGCTGTGCGGTGTAGTTTGATTTGACATACCTCCTGATCCCATTTCTTGAGTAATTCCGCGCGCTCATGTTCGGGCACAACTTCGCTATCACCGTGGTGGGCACAAGATACCGCAGTACCGGCCAGCGCTAGCACGCTCAACAAGGACTTCAAGGCAGGCATGTGAAAAATTGCTAGATCCCAGTAGTTAAAGAAAGAAAAAGAAAAAGAAGAGGAAAACCGATATAGAAATCGCTTTTATTTCTACCAGAATCTCCGCGGAACTTCCTAAATCAGAGAGCTTTATCTAATTATCTAATCATCTAAGAAGGAAAGACGAGCAGATAGCGCCCCGCCTCTCTCCGCCCGCCAATCGGTGGAACCAGAGTCGTGCAGACCTTCCCTTCTTGGCTTGACTTACTAGGTATTCTTCTCCAACTTCTTCGGCAGTAACTACCTTTGATCTGATCTGAGCAGCGGGATGCCATGCGTCGTGTTGTCGTTACGGGTTTAGGTGCCGTGACACCTTTGGGAGTTGGTACGTATTTTGCTTTTCTTCTCTGCTTTATTACGAGTCCGGGAAAATGCAATAAATTGTTAATTGAGTCCAATGGAATATTGGGTACTCTTCGGTGTGCTAGAGGGTCTTTACTGCTGCCCCGGACTTGCGCGCGACAAAATCTGGTGGGCGCGACTCCACAGGCTGGAAGGGGAAGGTCCTGACAGCCAATGACGGCACGTCAAATGCTTGGCCCAGCGGACTTGAGACCGCATTTTCGGCCTGCAGTAAACAGTCTACTTGATCTGGGGTGCAGATGTGATTGGAGTGATCGGCAAGTTGATGTTCATTTGTGGATGAGCTAACCTGCTTATACTGTAGGTTTTCGGCGGACCTGGAAGCGCTTGCTGGATGGCCATTGTGGTATTGTGAATGTGAATCATCGAGATGAGCGCTTTGCGGAACAGCCGTGTCAGATTGCTGCTGTTGTGCCAGAGGGGAGTCGAGAGGATGGCGGGTGGACGGCTTCTGAATGGTTGAGTCGTGGTGTAAGTCTTGAAACAAGACTATCCTTGTGATTCTATTTGATGTCTTTTATACTGATAGTGTGTAGGATGAGCGCAGAATGGCCATGTTTGCCCAGTATGCTATGGCTGCCACGGAAGAGGCTCTTCAAGATGCGGGCTGGAAGCCGACTGAGTTCGAGCAGAGAGAAGCAACAGTAAGGGAGCCCTTCAGATTAGGCTTTGATTGGGATTCAAATTGATTTGTGTTAGGGAGTCTGTCTTGGATCTGGAATTGGCAATTTTGATGAGATTTACAACACTGTTGTCGCATATGAAAAGGGCGTAAGTTTGATGTTGCGAACAGACATACAAACTTGCCGCTGACGGATCTCAGGGCTATAAAAAAGTAAACCCGCTCTTTGTGCCAAAGTTGTTGATCAACCTTGGTGCTGGCCACATTTCAATGAAGTATGGATTTATGGTATGTAACAAGTCAAGTACACGGTGTGCTTTGCTAATTATTCCAAGGGACCAAATCATGCTGCGACAACTGCTTGTACTACCGGTGCTCATTCAATCGGCGACGCAGCAAGATTCATTGCATGCGGAGATGCCGATGTAATGGTCGCTGGTGGAGCCGAATCATGCATTCATCCTCTTGCCGTTGGTGGCTTTGCCCGGGCTCGAAGTCTAGCCACTGACTTCAACGATAATCCGGAGAAGGCGTCGCGGCCATTTGATGCTGATCGAAAAGGGTTTGTTGTTGGCGAAGGTGCCGGTGTACTCATCCTAGAGGTATGCCCCATGGCTGTTCTGACTATCTTTCATCGCTAAACAAGCTTAGGAACTGGAACATGCCCGCGCACGAGGCGCACATATCTATGCAGAACTTAGAGGATATGGCTGCTCCAGTGATGCACACCACATGACAGCACCGAAAGAGAACGGCGAGGGTGCATTCATGGCCATGAAAAAGGCTCTCAAACAGGCTCAATTACCCCCCTCAGCAGTCGACTACGTTAATGCCCATGCGACTTCCACTGTTGTGGGAGATGCAGCTGAGAATGCAGCTATAAAGTCCCTTCTTTTAGGTCCAGAGGGCAAGCAAAAGGCGGAAGATGTGAATATTAGCAGTACAAAGGGCGCAATTGGTCACCTTCTTGGCGGCGCCGGCGCTGTTGAAGCGGTCTTCACTACTCTTGCAATTCAGGATGTGCGTATTGTATAAGCTCATGTTGTTGTTGGATTGATATGCTAACTAGAGTAGAATGTTATGCCGCCTACTATCAATTTAGATCGTCTTGCTGATGGGTTTGACTGCAACTATGCCCCGAATCATGCACAATCAAGACAGATCAATGTGGCTTTGACAAATAGCTTTGGTTTTGGGGGGACGAACAGCAGTCTTTGCTTTGCAAGGCATGAAAAATAACTTTGGACAGAACGGGCTTGACATGTACGATATCGTAATCTTGAAGTATGACGGAGGTGGGGATCCTATAGCACACAATAGGTGACTTTTCCCCAATGTAATATTCCATCAGTATTAACTGTCAGATGATTAGCTAGGCATTAGTAGAACCCAATTCAATCAAAATACAGTGCATGCGACTCCATATGCTGCGTCGCTGAGTAGTGAATGGGGATTCACGTGACTTTATCCAAATGCGGAGCCCCAGCCCGTCCTTCCATCTCAAGAGTCCTATATGAACACAAAACCCCTGACAGTATCCAACTCGAAGACCCCGAAACTACTGAAAAAAACATAGCGCGAATTACCGTGTCTGGAACACTCCACATCCGCGCTCACAATGGCGACGAACGGCGACTCCGGTCGAGGTAAGCGCACCCGCTTTGCGAGCGTGACAAACAAGCACCCGCGCCTCGAACTGCAAATAAGCCGGTCGCAGATGCATACAAATGACATGTACTAATTGTGCCGTGTGAGAATAGCTTCTGGAAGCTTGGTGGATGCCTCGGGCTACAAGTTCACGGAGAAGGATACGAAGCCCGGCAAGATGAAGGTGAAAAAGACCTCCAAGGCCTCGACCAAAAAGAAGGCAGACGGTACAATCTGATCGGATACAATGATCCCAGCTTCTTGAGCTGACAAGTACTGCTACAGATACGAAGGATGGACCAGTTGACTCTTCACCTACATCCCCTCTGCCGAAGTTAGACGACAAGCTTGCCATGTCTTTCCCGACTGGTAGACCGCGCGAGGAAGATCTGCTCGAAACTGTTATCTGCAAGCATTGCAAACGGCCCATTTTGAAATCGTCCGCCCCAGAGCATATTCGTGGTTGCCTGAAGGCAAAGCAAGAGAAGGCCCGCAAGAAGAAGGAAGCTCGTGACGCAGCGAATAGGGCCAAGGTCACGGACGGCAAAGACGACGACGATATCCGTGACAAGGTCGACTTTGGTGAAGACGCAATGAAGGGACAAAAGAGTGCCAAGAAGAGCGCTGTCAAGGGCACCGAGGACGGGACCAAGAAGGGCAAGAAGCGAAAGGCAGATGAGGATGATAACAAGGAGCCCAAGAAAAAGAAAAAGAAGGATGAGCCCAAGGCTAAGACTGCCAAGCCTAAGGGTCCTGTTGATGTTGAGAAGCAGTGTGGTGTGACCTTGCCCAACGGTGCGCAGTGCGCTCGTTCTCTCACTTGCAAGAGTCATTCGATGGGCGCCAAGCGCGCCGTCCCCGGCCGATCTCTTCCATATGATATGCTACTTCAGCAATATCAGAAGAAGAATCAGGCTCGCCAGCAGAGTATGTCATCTCGTTCTATTTTAAAGAAACCCCTCAAGAAAACCCCGAAGAAGCCACCCAAGAAGGCTTGCAAGAAGCTCCTCACTCCCCCTACGGACTCACAGTATGACCCAGATGATTGACTGTGATCTTTTTATTTGTTGTTACAGAAGCCGCGATCGATGCCAATGCCCCGCTCCAAGACGAAGTTGATACGAACGGTCCGGTTGATTCGGACGAAGAGAGAGATCAGGTCATGGCCGCCATTGCCCGTTCCAACCCCAAGCCCCTCGCTGAACATACCCTCATAACCTCGAGCACGAAATACCGATATGTCCGCATCAAAGAACAAATGCTACACGCGATTGGTGGGAGAGGTGGGGGTCTTTTCTCCACTGATGACAGCCAGCCTTTGTTTGGTGGAAGCCTATTCCAACCATTCGACCCCGAGATGGATTCATCTTCCCCCCTGATCCCCAATGCTGACCCTGGTGATGGTTCCATGTCTGTGGATGGATCGAGAAAGACCCCCGTCCAAGGTGTGCGGAAAACACCTGTTGGTGTTGCGTCTTGAACAGCACCAAGTGATGATTTAATGACTATCTCCGTCAATGTTTGTTTTCCAGGCCTCAGCCTTACGCGATTCCCCGATGCAGATTTTGGCGTTCAAGGCACAAGACACAAGAACCTGTGCATACCCTGGTTTGTTTGTCATTTGCCCTCATTTTGATGTCCCTGACCATGGATGGTAAGGAACAGGTTGCTTTTTTTGTTTTTGATTCAGTGATGACATGATACCCCGGTTACTGGCGTGAAAAACTCGCAAATAATAACCTCAATGAACATTTGATGCTCATTTTGAGCTTAATTATGACTTTATAAGTATAGTCTGATCTGTGTAGTTGTACATGCCAGGATCAACTGGTGCGTTGATTATGTGATATTTGGAGCCTGAGGTGTCGAAAGACATCTATCCAGCTCTGTCGATCATGTCTTTGACACAATCCGCGATGCAAGCCTATCTTTAATGCTCATTTGAGCTCTTTACCCAATCGTCACGTGTGATAAACCCCACACTTACATCAACTGTGTGGTGCGCGTGCCGGTCACCTACCTCTACAAGTCGCATTGAGCTTCCTAGTTTCCTCGTGCTCCCACCTTGATGCCAGCAGCCTTCGCAGCCCCGGGATTGCCACAGAACCGTCGCAAATAAACGACCACAGCTGATACTTACGTTTGACTCGACAGCTCACAATGAGTCACTCCGTTCCTGACCTCGATGCAATAGGCATCAAAGCCGAGCACGACCTAGCAGACCAATTCCGTCGCGAAGTCGCCCAACTCCTCGGACGTACCAACCTCAATTTCCCCGGCGCACAACCTGTCAGCTTTTCTGCAAAACATTTGGTGGAGCTCCAAAAAGAAGATTACTATGTTTGTGAGAAGACAGACGGCATCCGGTGCCTGATGTATTTTGCGCGCGGCGATCCCGAGTCCGAGTCACCGGAAATTCACTACCTGATCGATCGCAAGAACGACTATCGCTTCGTACCAGGCCTACACTTCCCGTTGCCAAACGATGATACCTTCCAATCATACCACGTTGATACATTAGTAGACGGCGAGCTGGTCAATGACATCTACGAGGACGGCTCCCAACAACTCAAATACCTGGTCTTTGATTGCCTTGTGCTTGATGGACAGAGTCTGATGCACCGCACACTCGACAAGCGACTCGCATACTTCAAAGAGAAGGTCCTAAAACCATATAATGCGATGTACCGCAAATTCCCCGAGGAAAAACAGCACCGCGCTTTCGCTGTCGAAGACAAGTCCACACAGGTCAGCTACGGCATTGAGATGATGTTCCGCGAGATCATCCCAGCGGTGAAACAAATTCACGGAAATGACGGCCTCATCTTCACATGCCGAAGCACACCATATCGTATTGGCACAGACGAGCATATCCTCAAGTGGAAGCCCCCGGCCGAAAATACAATTGATTTCCGCGTGCGTCTCGAGTTTCCAATTCTTGAACCAGATACCGACGACGAAGCGGAAGGTATCTCAGAACCTTACCCCGACTACGACGCCATCCCAATCTTCCACCTCTTCGCTATGCTAAACGCGGGTGAATACCGCCATTTCGCCGAGATGTATGTCACACCCGCAGAATGGGAGGATTTGAAAGCCATGCGTGTCCCGTTAGATGATGCTATTGTGGAATGCTACAAAGATGAGAACGCCCGTTGGCGCTTCCATCGCCTGCGTGATGATAAGAACGATGCAAATCATATTTCAACTGTCGAGAAGGTCTTGGAGAGTATTGAGGACCGCGTCACAGAAGATGATCTTATTCGTCTGGCGCCAGCTATTAAAGCTGCCTGGAAAAAGCGACAAGCGGGTATGGGTGGAGGGCCACCCATGAATGGAGGTGGTATGAAGCGGAAATTCGAAGAATAATGATTAAAAGACAAAACCTTCCCGCATTTTTTCTTTACCCTTGGACTTCTAGTTTGCAAGGTGTCTGGCGTTGGATTCTCATTGAAGTTGGGAGACATGAAGGTTGTACTGGAGATGTTGGCATTTGTTTTCTCTTTATAGGAGTCCATTGATAAACAAGCTAAAGATAAAAAGTTAAGGAAAGCAAGTTGAAGGTTCATCCTTACATTCATGAACTATATCTCGAGAAGCCCTGTACATAGGAATGGCTTTCCCCATTAGCCTTGCGGGGTCAGACGATGGCATGGTTGTAGTATTTCTAGTTGGATGTTCCTGAGGGAGTATGAGAGTAGGGCTGGAGCTCACCTTTTCTGGTCCAAGTCTTTCCACTTCACACTATAGCAGAGGCTTCACTAGAGACATTTGTGCAAAATTTGAAGTAAATTATCTCCACAGAAGCAAGAGTAACAAGATCATACTTGTTCCTGATCCATGGATGACCCGATGCGGCTCCCGCTTACTTAATCTCTATCATCGATCCGCCTCCTCGCCACGACCATCAACCTCACTCCATCGAGTATCGCATTGAACTCATCAAATTCACCAGCCAGACTGAGCCCACACCGGCATACAGCTGACCACTATGGGCGTCCGGGACTCCCACGGTGAGGCGACGGGGACGCCCGATCCCGTCGAGAAGGGGTTCGCTACCCTCAACACTATCAGGTAAGTCTACCCACAAGGTGAAATGGAAGCATAAATTGTTTTCCAGCCTTCAAACTCAAATTTTCTCGGTCGCATATACTGACTGGTGCGATAGGATCGGTGTGAAGGCTATGGTGCAGAAGGTGAGTCGCCTCGGTGCAGACTCTGGTGCCATGTCACGTGATATGATATTGACCGCGACTACAGGATGGTGAGCTTCGCAAAGCCGAAATTCTGTCTATTAGGCAACGCAAAGATGGGCCGTCATTCTAGTATGTGAAACCAAAGTACACATCTGAGTCAAATAGACTAATGGGAACGATAGTGTACATTATGTTGATTTCAACAAGCGTCTTGACGGTATGTTAATTCCAGTCCCGAACGGGTGCTCACTTGTCATGGAAAATGCGAAATACTAATGAAATATCACAGAGTGGATTCATGCCTCTCGTATTGATCTCTCCTGTGAGGTTGAGTGGCCTCAGCCAGAGAAGTCGGAGAAGAAAAAGTCTGGCGCCGCAAACAAGGCTGCCCCCAGCAAGAATGTCCAGAAACGCCCCCGTGCTGATAGCCGTGAAGTCTCCGGGACACCAGATGCTCTGGGTGGCAAAAACCTCAATATTGACAAGAGTCACCGGCCATCAAAGGCTGGTGGAAAAGAGAACATTGATGTCCAGACACCCGGCGATGCATCTCTATTCCCATCGGAGGCGGCATCCGCCGCTGATACACCCAAAGCGGTGGATTCAGAGGATGTAGATATGACAGACGCCCAAGATCTCAAGGAAGACGAGGTTAAGACAGTCTCTGGTGAGGTCATCTCCCGCGGAGAAGAGATCGAGCGACTCCGCACCAGCGGTAGTATGACACAAAACCCAACTGAGATCCACCGAGTCCGCAACCTGACCCGTCTTCAAATGGGCAAGTACGACATCGAACCCTGGTACTTTTCACCGTATCCAGATTCCTTCTCAGATGTAGACTTGGTCTACATTGACGAGTTCTGCCTCAGCTACTTCGACAACCAGCGTTCTTTTGAGCGTCATCGCGCAAAATGCACCCTCGTCCACCCCCCCGGTAACGAGATCTACCGTGATGACAACATCTCTTTCTTCGAGGTCGACGGTCGTCGACAACGCACCTGGTGCCGAAACCTATGTCTTCTCAGCAAGTTGTTCCTCGATCACAAGACTCTCTACTACGACGTCGACCCTTTCATGTTCTACTGCATGTGCACTCGCGACGAAACAGGATGCCATCTCGTCGGCTACTTCTCCAAGGAAAAAGACTCTGCCGAGGGCTACAATCTGGCCTGTATCCTAACGCTCCCGCAGTACCAGCGCCGTGGTTTCGGTCGGCTGTTGATCTCCTTCAGCTACGAGCTTAGCAAGCGTGAAAACAAGCTCGGATCTCCCGAAAAACCACTCAGTGATCTAGGTCTTCTCGGTTATCGTCAGTACTGGCGTGAGACACTTGTTGAACTCTTGATTGAGCCGGGTCGCGAGGCTATGAGTGAAAATGAACTGGCCGTTCTTACCGCTATGACCGAGAAGGATGTGCACGAGACTTTGGTTGTCTTCAATATGCTTCGATACCATGTGCGTTTTCTATCTAAATTCCCCTCAATCTTCCGTCTTGGTTCTTTTCTTGCTCGGCTGAATGCTAACTTCGCTCTAGAAAGGAAACTGGGTCATTGTACTTACGGACTACGCCGTTGGAGAACACAATAAGCGCCTGGAAAAAGAAAAGGTGAAAGGTGCTCGAAGGATCGACCCCGCTCGTCTACAGTGGAAGCCTCCGGTGTTCACTGCCTCCAGTCGGACCTGGAACTGGTAAGAAGCGCAAACATCGACTCGAGGATTTTGCTACTTCTATCAGGGATTCCAGGCGGTGTTAGGTGGTGGTAATGATATGCATGACCAGGAGATGGGATTTTTTAATGGTGTTTGGGTGATTAAGGTGGCGTTTTGGTTGGGTATCTCTTTCCTATGACAAGCTGGACTTTTCTCGGGTCTGGCAATGTATCTATAATAGTGGTTTTGCGAAACAAAATGGAGGTAGAACTCGACTTTGAGAAAGTCAATTGCTATGGCTGCATGATACAAAACACAACCCGGCCCATGGGTAATCTTGGTAGTATGGGAAAACAAGTGCGTGGGTAAGAGTCGAAGTAACATCTTGGGAGAGATTGGGAGCAGATAAGATACACGAGAGGAGTTCCACCATTCGCACCCCGATTTAAAAGACGATTTTCTCGACAGACGTAGTCGCAAGAAGCTCATTTCCCGCAAAGGGGTTTGCTCATGGAAATGGATACCCGTTTCCGTCACCGAAAAAGGTAAAGAACACCGGTGCCCTCGGAACCTCGGTATCAATCACACTCCACTTCACACAGCCAGATTCCGGGGCATGCAAAGAAAATTTGGAGACACAAAAGTACACACATGAAGAAAGCGGGATATTGTAGAAAGGGGGGTGTCGGAAGGATAGAGAATGGAGAGAATGCTCTGTATTCCAATGCTGCACTCAACGTTTTCCACGGCGAACGGAGATATCAAAGGCATGGAGAAATCACAAAATCATGGTTCGGGTGTGTGTTGAAGCAATGGGGTAGTGCTGGAAAGAGCATCGAGTAGGTATTGATGCCAGACATGATGTTCACAGTCATAGAAGCCGAAATGGGGAGAAGACGCCTTCAACTCCTCTCCGCTGAAGAAACCCCGAAAGACAAAAAAAGATGATGACATCTTACTGCGAGCCACTCTGGTCGCGGGGACCCCAGGTTGCATTACGAGATGGGTGACGAGGGGAAGAGGCCGGAGCATTGTTCTGCTGGGACGAAGAGGGTTTCTTGTTCCAGGTCGATCCCCCGGATCCAGATCCATCGCGCGGCTTGGGGCCCTTGCGAGTGTTCTTTGGGTTAGAGGGGTGGCGTGGACGCTGCTGATTGGAACGATTCTTTCGAAGCATGAGCAAAGTTTGACCGGTCTCTTGACCAGGAAATAGTACAGGGATGCGAGTATTTCCATATTGATCTTTATCACCGGATCCAACCATGTAAACTTCAATGCTTTGAACTCCTACCGGCTTCATATGCTTAAACCGTGTTCGGGCAATGGGGGCAAGGGCCGGGGAGTGCCAAGCTGCGGGAGGAGCCATGAGAGGAACTCGAACACCAGGCTGCGAGCCTGGCTCGCGATCCTCAAAGATTGCTTCTTCTTCAGCCACCTGTCGAGCTGCAAGATCTCCATCACCATTCTGCACATTAACTTCAACTTCAACATGGCTAGGTAGAGAAACAGAGACTGCTGAAGCTGACAGCTGAACATCAAGAGGTTCTTTCGTGGCAGAGGCAACAGCCAGGACGCTCTTTTTCTCCGGAGAGGTCTTCTTGCCGAAAAGACCGTTGATCTTATCTTGCCAAGACATCGCAGGTGAAGTGGAAGCCGGGGCGGGAGTAGTCCGCGGCGGTGCCGCAGCCATGGACGCAAATGTGCGGGGAGGTGCAGGCGCAGCGGCCAAAGGCTTGGGTGGTAGCTTGACAATAGGTCTGGCAGGAGGGAAATGAACCATTGGCCGACCGGAGCCGTTATCATGGACTGGATGAGAATATTCCTCTGGGGGAGGCGGAGATGGGCTTCGGTGCACCTCGACTTGCTCCACTGCGATGCGCCTGGGTTGCTCGGTCACGTTGGGGAAGAATCGTGAGCTGCGTGCAGGCACGTTGGCAAGGGAACGAGCGTGGCTATCCGCAAAGGACAGACCGTCTGTGGGAGTCTCGAGGCTGTTCAAAGGATTCGAAGGTGGCGCAGGAGCGGGCTTCGAGTTATGGTTAGCGTGGACAGCAACTTGGCGCCTGACGCCATCTTCGACTCGGACTTGTTTCCACGTATGACCTGCGGGAGTCTCAACAGCAGTCTCAACAACAGGCTCGGCGGCAGGCTTAAGCGGGGGTTGAGCAGGAGCCTTGGGAGCAGAAGAGTCGTTCGTAGTGACAGACACCGTGCGTCTTACTCCATCCTCACCAATCACGACTTTCCTCCATGTATGCTTAATGTTGGATTGCTTCCCAGGCTGGTCACGATTGGATTGGTGAATTTCTCGTAGCTTCTGGGTTTCCTTGAATTCCTGGCGGAATTTATCACCTGCTTCGAGTTCATGCTTATTGGCGACGAGACCAAAGTTATTCCAGGCGTTCACTCGCTCGTTTTGCCACTGAGGATTTTGAGAGCTAGGTGGCCCAATTGGACCAGGGCGGCCAATAGGACTCAGAGGATCGTAAGAGACATGTCTGGTCTCAGGCGATGGCAAAGAAGGAATCGGAGCTGCATCCTGAGGAGGAAAGGACTGACCAGCAGGCATGGTGGGTTGGTCAAGGCCAAGCTGGCTGCGAAGTGGGATATCCCGGGAGGGAAAGCCACCAAGGCTTGGGTCAAAGATACCGTTTCCGAGGGTACGGTCACTGCTCAAGGACTTCCACAGATTATTCACTGAAGGAGGATTCGAAGGAAGATTGGGCGCAGTTGACCAAGGAGCGTAGGAATTAGAAACATTCAAATTTCGCTGCTGGCCGTCTTGCTCATCAACTTTGGGGTCATGGGGATGAGATTCAGCGGATGGGGGGTTGATGGAAGGAGGGGCAGGTTCATGTTGTGAGGAATCATGGTGGGGTGAAGGAGCACGACGCAAGTGAGGCGAGGAAGTTTTCTCAGTCTGCTTTTCAGCAACACGATCCCTTTCATTGGCAGCGACAATTCTCTTCACAGAATCCGGATGATGAACTTTCATCATCCCATACTGCTTAGGTGCACCTGTAGGCTCCGGCACAGGAGGCTTTGGGGGTGAAGATATCAATGCAGCAGGAGGCGCATTTGACGTAGGCGCTTGAGGTTTGCGACTATCGATGCTATCCTTGCGTTTCTTCTCTGGTGGAGGTCCCAACGCCGCAAGCTTCTGACGAATTCTCTCTTCCCTCGCTTGTTTTTCTTGCTCCTCCTGTTCTAGTCGGCGCTGTCTAGCTTCCAGTCGCTTCTCCTTCATGATACGCTCCTGTAGAACAAGTGGATCTTCCTGCGGCACTTCTGGTACCACAACTGGAGCCGGCTGGTTCTCCTTTGGCGATGGTTCACTACCCATACTCACTGATGGGCGTGCAGGCAAGCCTGAACCGGCTTGTTGGCGGTTTGGAGAAGTTTCACGAACATGCCCCGGCTCACGACCCAACAAGGCTGGATCGACCATATTATTGGCATGAGAGCCTCGCCGAGCATCATTGTATCGTGGAGGAGGCGCATCTCGACCGAAGGACATACGACGACCATAGCTTCCACTTCCACCACTCACATTCGACGATGTCCGACGACGGTTCCAGCCCATTCCTTCTTGGTGACTCGATCGAGATGTCTGGAATGCCGCTGACGGTTCCGCAGGACCAGCGTGTTCACCATGGTTGGGTCGCTGTAACACGGCAGGGGGCCGAGGACCCTGATCCTGCCGCCATGAAGGTCTTCTATTATCTGCCACAGGCTCATATCGGCCAGATCGAGAGTTGTATAGTTCTCGAGGCGCCCCCGAAGTCGTCTCTCTCCAAGTGCGATTGAAATCATCGGCCGCAATCTCCTGAGGAGGCAATGCGGTATGGTGGCCATCTTCTCGGTGGGGATAACCGACTTGACCGCGGGGCTGCGATACTGGGGGTGGTTGCAAAGGTGGGTTGACTGGAGACACTCTTTCCACAGGAGGCAGCGCAGCCCAAGGAGACTTCGCCGGCGGAGGGGCTGGACTTGTCGACCCCGACGGCATTCTGTCATTTGTTCCTCTAGATGAGATACTTGCAGCCTTGGCCTGCCGCTCGGCACTCGCTCCAAGCCGGAGTACCGTTGGATTCGGCCCCACAGAGGTGGTTGGCTTCGGTGCAGCTATTCTAGGGGCTTCCTGTGCCGCCACTGGTTGCTCCGGCGGCGGCGCTTCCTTTGGCAGTTGAGCAATTTCCTCTGGCGGCGGCGGGTGATCATTATGAGTAAGTGTGACCTTTGTTCCATCGGTCCATTCGATTGTCTCTGGTGCCCAGTCATCTTCATCATCGTCGATATCCGCCCATTTCGATTCAGTGCCGCCAGAATCCTCTTGAATCCTGGAAGTCATGTGAATGCCATATTGTTGTTTCAATTCCTCATCGGTCAAGTGCTTTTGTGGTGGAGGCTGGACAGCTATATTCAAATTATAGTCAGCATTTAGGGAACCGCTTATTTCGACAAAATGAACATACGTCGGTTCTTATTCCAGACTTGGTTGGGATCTGGCCCCGACCCGCCTGGCTTCCCACCACCAGCACCGGTCTTGGAAATAGAATCGCGCATGCCGCTGGTGGTCTTTGCAACCAAGCGCGGTCGTGAACTAGGCTGCGGTGTTCCAAGGGGAGTGGTTGAGGCAGATGGAACTAATAATCTTTGTTAAAAACAGGCCACAGTAGCGAAATAATACAAAAATACCTTTCTCCGGCGCTTTGGGAGGGGCAGGGGCCCCCGGCGCCTTTGGGACAGTGAATTTCGCAAAAGACATCGGCTTAAAGATGGAAGGTTTTTTCACCGATCCTGTTCTTGTGTGATGTCTCCCATCTGTTCGACTGGTATCTGACTCTGAACCACCCTGGGAACCCGTATCGTCTCCACCATCTGACACCGACGCTTGTCCATTCAGCTCGAGAGCTCTGGAGGCAACCAGTCCAACGCCTTGCTTTGAAGCATCCTGCAACCACTTCAGCTGATTATTCTCTTCTTTCCCATCAACGAAACCCACCATCGAAGAGCTCCCGGTATCCTTGTCACCTCCAGTTCGCTTGTCTTGGGACTCACGCGTATCTCTCGTCACGTCGTTGGAATGTTGCTCAGATGTTACTTGGGTTTGCGAAGTGTTTGCGATATGTTTGGTCTCCCCCGCGTCCCCTTCAGCAGAAGTCTTATCGGTTGTGCTCGCAGGAACGTCGGAAGGCGAAGGCTCGCCGCCCGACAGGGTCTGATCTACCACATCGCGGCTGCTCTGCTCTGCCATAACAATACTCGAATCTGTGGAAATCACAAAATGAAACATGTGTCAGAAATGGGTCCGTTAAAACGAATCTTAGTGGGATGAAATCATGCGACACGAGAGGCAGCCGCGGATTCAGCTTGCATATAATCGGGAAAGATGATGACCGTACCTATTGTCAGGTTTCAAGAATCGCCACTGTTTAACTACTCGATTGACTGGTTGTACCCTGAAAGATCGGGGATTCCACAACCAGAAGAGGGGAGTTGTGCGGGCCACGTCCCGGGGGCAGTTGGAGATTCGGTGACGGGGGGTGGGTTTGTTGCGTCGCTGGGTAGAGATGGCGCAAGTGGGAAAGGAGTCCACAACCCAGGAAGGGAATTTCCCAAGGATAGGAGGGAGGGAATCGAGGAGAAGGAGATGTGTCCGAGGGTGGATGATGAATACGAAGGTATTCGGGCTTGTTGAAGATGGGTCTCGGGTTTGAAGCTGAGAGTTGGCTGCTTTCGGTTAGCGCAGTCCCGGGATTGTTTATGAGAGGACCTCAGCAATTATAGTCGTCCGCCTTGGACTCTTTTGAAATGAACGTACTTCAGATGAATTTGAACAATTTATTAAGCCTGGCTTGATTTTTATTGTACTGTCAAGGCCAAGAGTGGGATATTCAGTGGGCCAGGGGTGGTAGAAATGGGAAATACGGATAAATCTACGACACAAACTACGTACAGCGGGGTCTTTCTTTAGCGGCGAAGACAATCCCATTCACTACGATTTGAAATGCTGATAATAAAACAAAATGAGATTCAATAGAGTCTCTAACTCCTACACACTTTCTTGCTCTGGGGGAACGGAGGATGTATATACTTCAATCCGCCTCCGTTTCATTCAAAGGGAAACAAGTTTAGTGAGGGTGGTTCTTGTGGTGACCTGTGAAGATAGTAATTAGTATGAATGTAACTGTCGGATGGTATCGAGGCGAGGGCTTTCGAGGGTCACATACGGAGGTGGAAGTAGTACTCCATGCTGTAGCCCATGATCAGGATACCGGCAATGGCGTGGGCGAGGGCTACTCGTGTCAGTACTTTATATTCTGGTCACACAAGCACAGTGAAAATACTTACGAGCACCGGAGTTCTTGTTGAAGAAGCGGGCCTGGTAACGACCGAGGAGACCAGTGGCCTTGACCTGAGGAGCAGGGCCACGGGGCAAACCGGCGTAGAAGTTCACAACGCGCTCCATGCGAGCAGCATCCTGGGCGGCACCGATAGCCTTGACAAATATATTAGCGTTAATCCCGGGTAGAAATATCGTTGTATATCGTTGCTATTTCGCACAAGAAAAGCCTTCGGGAAGGGTCGGGGGCGGGAGGGGTGCCAGGTGCGCTGGCTCACACGACAGGAGAGTTTGGGTTACTCACATTGGGAGAGGCGATCTACTCAAGTATTTAGTATGATGGGAATAAATTTGGCGGGTCTAAGCTATCAATTCGGGTGTGCATACCTTGGGAGGGATCAGGGTCGAGAGACCACGGCGGGCGATGTAGCTCATCTTGTCTGGACTGAATGTGGTCAGAAATTGGTCGCGTTGAGTTGTATTGGTTTCGGTGGGGTTGAAAAAGCCCAGTAAGGGAACTCACGGTAGTTCGCAGCGCAAGTGAACAAGGAACGACTGATGATGCAGGAGGAAGAGAACCTTTGGCCGGGAAGCGGGTGGTCGGATGAAGCCAAGCGCGCTAAACCGTTTTGGGTGGAGCCGTGACCTGCACTCGGTCTGCGATTAACCTCACAATCATTGTGTCCACCCTCTCTCTAGTCCCCGCTCTCCCACATTCACCATGTCGCTCTTCAGAATTGGAGGGGCCGCTGGCCTCCGAAGCACTCGAGTGCTTGTCCCAGTCAATGCCCGTTTCGCCTCCAATTCCGCTCAGGGTAGCCCTGCCGTCAAGACCAACGCCTCTGAGGCTCCCACCGCGACTCACAGCGGAAGCTCTCTGATCAACAAGGAGAGCCCTTCCGAGGCTATGACCCGTCACCAGCCTGACTATGAGGCCACAATCGACCACGCAACCTCGTGCGCCTTCCCTGGAATCGATTCCGTTCGCATACGCCCACTTGCTAATCTTTTCCCAACAATATAGACTATTCTCTCCGGTTCCTAAGCGTGTCATGGATGGCAGTGAGCCTGGTGACACTCTGGCCGCTGCTGTTCTCTCCGGTGCTCCGACCGACCTCCAGGCCCGCACTGTCAGGTACCATATCAACCCTTTCAAGTTAAAATACTTGAGCGACTGATGCTAAATCTGTTTCTTCACAGAATCTTCCGTGCCGCAAAGCCGGCTACTCAATCCGGTACCTGGCACTCACACCACTGGCGCATGGACTGGGATATCCTTCAGAAGGGCCACCGTTGGGAAAACCCTCTGATGGGATGGCAGTCGTCTGCGGATGCCATGCAGGGAACCAACCTTAAGTTCAAATCGAAGGAGGATGCGATTGCCTTTGCCCAGAAGCAGGGCTATGAATACTTCGTTCAGGAGCCCAATGAGCGCCGCTTCACCCCCAAGGCTTATGCGAACAACTTCGTTTTCGAGCCCAAGAAGCTCAAGCACATCAAGACCAAATGAGTGCTGTTTTGGTATTATGTACATATAAATGCAGGTTTTACTTTTAAGTCAAGTTTTTTCATGTTGCAGGATTACGTTTAAACGAGGTTGCTCAGCGGATCACAATTTGCTACAGTAGGGCTCTTTCCTATATGCCTAAAAGCGTCTCGTAGCCATATTCAGAGCCCCTTGAACATGCCCTTAGCCAATATTGCATTGGCAAACTGGCAAACGGAGAATCATCCGACATCACGTTGAAATAGCTTGATCAGGAAGCTTTTCACCACGAAAGCCAAGCCAACATATGGTTCTTATTAACGTTAGAAGTCCATTAAGCTACCTTAGGAACCGCTCAAATTCCACGTTTACCTCACCCAGGGCATTGGAATCCAGTCGATGATGCGCTCACTGTTATGGTGACCTATAATAAGAAAGTTGCCACGAGGCATACCTCTTGGTAGGCTAGGATGTTTGGTTGATGACGGCATCGTTCCATTATTTTCTCGGCTGCAACCTATATAGTTGGGATTTTCCCCGCCTCTTCCCCTTTTCAAAGTTCAAATTTATATTCAATGAATTATATTGGTGTTGATCCAACAGACATTATGGCTGACAGTGAGCACGTCCGACCACTCGGTAGATATTTTAACCCTACGGAGGCTGATATTATGTAGAACATACCGGCCCTATCCATCAACACGAAAGCTTCTTTGACAGAATTTTTCATCCTCATAAGAGTGAAGATAAAGACGAAGAATATGAGCATGAAGCCAATGACCCCACCAAGACTTCACAAGAGGAGGCTGACAAGGATCACATGAAGGATGAAGACAAGTTCAAAGACCGTATGCACAAGGAAGGACAGCTGGAATCTCAGGGTGAGATTTACGACTATCTGATGTGATGTAAATGTTCCCGTTATCATGTGAAGTTTTCTTTGAAAATAAAATGTAAATTACCATTCTCGCTGTGGTAAACTTTCTCTGCCCATACTGGGATGTAGAATTTGCGGGTTACCGCTACGGTGAACTATAGTATCAAGGCAACCAATTTCCAGGTAGCCTACCTAGTTGACAGCACTAATAGCTTATACACTACGTGGACGATATTATGTGACATATCTAATGAGAAGTATATGCAACAGGGGCTATTGGTGCTATTGTTATTTCGAGAATACCTTCACTATTGTAATGTGATGTAGTACTTTTTTTCCAATCACCACAACAATTCATCCAAAAAATCACTAGAAAATCTTGCAGAGTTTCTTCAATTATCTGCAAGTTATGTTGGACAACACTTCAGATATAATCCCGGTGCCTTACGTCTTTCGCTGGGGCAAGGCAAAAGGGACGTTATCAGAGCTGGGCCCTTTCATCATCATGAACTATATTCCCCATAAGGGAAGTACGGGTAACCCTCTTGAGACGCCAGGACGCCAAGTAGGAGAACGTCCAGTATTGAATCCGGAATCTAAACCGGCCAGGCTCAAGTGCTAGAAGCTCTCTATATGCGCTATCTACATATATACCTTACTGGGGCCGGCTAGGATCACTTGTCAAGGATCAAGATTCTACTTGGGATGTGATACATTGGCCTCTATCGTCTTCTGTGAGCGAAAATGTGTCAATTGAGACACTGTCACGATCGAGGCTACCGACTACCCTTTTTGATACAGCATCCTCGTATTTTGAGGCGCTTGCGGAGAAGACGGAGAAGGCGGTTATGGAGTGAAAAGAGGAGATAAAGCGGATGGTGGAGATAGAGAGGAAAGGGTAGATGAATAGGATGACGATGACAATACAAAGGATAAAATTGTTGAAGGAGGAGATGGAGTAGATGGAGACAGTGTGGGAGCGGGAGATAAAGGACATGATAGAGAGGGAAAAGAAGTGGGAAATACGGGAAATGAGGGCGATGAAGAGGATCATGACCGTGTAAAGGAAGGAAAACAAGTCTTTCCCTCAGGTCTTAACTACTTTATCAATCCATTTTGCACTTTGGAGAAAGTCCAATAATTTATGTTTTTCTTCTCCTTCTTCCAAGTATTCAGTCAATCTTTTCAATCGAATTCGTATCTCCAAGATTCGTTTGAGAACCTCGGAAAGAGATTGGCATCCACACAATATTCGGATGGACAAAATGCTATAGACAACCTATCATGAAGATTTATAACCCGCCACACGATTAACAATATCCGATTATAAACAGCAGTTTGACCCGGATTGATCTAATTTTGACTATTCGTAGACCGTGGTATATCTTACCAATATTGTAGTTTCAATGTTGCTCTGGATGTCTTCGATCTTTACATACATGTATCGTAGGCACGGAATACATATCCGCTATCCATGGATCTTTGTGGTATACAATATGTTGAGCCATACAGAGGAAGTTAGACCCTCCAAAGTTCTGGAGATCAGTCAAGATCCTTTTCATGATTCCGATATACTACAAAAAGGCTAATTTTAATAGGATGTGAGCGGCATAAAGTCCTCGGAAACAGTACAGTCTGCTAAGTAGAATTTGCGCGGATCAATCAAACCCGAATCGTCGCAGCCCCGCCACCCCACTCTAAAAATTAACTCCGATAAGATCACAAAGATCGCAACCTTTTCGTTCACAATTTTTTTCATCTCTATTCCCACACAATACTCATAATGGCACCTTCTGCAACTGAAACTGAGGGCATCGACGAGACCGTCCTGACCCTCCGCAAGGTCCTTGTCTCCGAAACCGAGCCCCTCGCTCGGCGCTTCCGCGCGCTGTTCTCCCTTAAGCACCTGGCCTGTCTGCAGCCTCCCACCGAGAAGACCCTCCCCGCTATCCAAGCGATCGCCGCCGGTTTCGCTTCTCAATCGGCTCTCCTCAAGCACGAGCTTGCATACTGCCTGGGCCAAACCAAGAACCGCGACTCTCTCTCGTACCTGCAGCACGTTGTTAAGGATGTCGAGGAGGATGCGATGTGTCGCCACGAGGCCGCTGAGGCTCTCGGTGCCTTGGGATATTCCGACAGCCTGGAACTTCTGAAGAAGCTGCGGGACGATGCGAATGAATTGGAAATTGTCCGCGAGACCTGTGATATCGCAGTTGATCGCATTCTGTGGGAGAACTCTGAGGCGAAGAAGGCGGAGAATCTCAAGGCTAGGTACGATTGCTACGACTTAAACCACGTTCCTTATAGTATTTCCCACAGGATTTGCTAATTTTATTCATTTGGCAGTGATTTTACCTCTATCGACCCTGCTCCCCCAATGCCTCTGCAAAACAACGAGCCCTCAATCCCCGAACTGGAGAAAACATTGATGGACACAGAACTTCCTCTCTTCCAAAGATACCGGGCTATGTTTGGACTTCGTGACCTTGCATCGCCCCCAGACCTCCCCACAGCAGTCGGCGCTGTGAACGCGCTGGCCAAGGGTCTCAAGGACCCTTCTGCTCTGTTCCGTCATGAAGTTGCCTTTGTTTTTGGACAGCTCTGCCACCCCGCCTCCATTCCTTGTCTAACAGAATGCTTAGGTGACCTGCAAGAGGTTGGTATGGTGCGACACGAGGCCGCCGAGGCACTTGGTAGCTTGGGTGACGAGGAAGGTGTGGAGGCCACCCTGAAGAAGTTCCTGAATGACCCTGAGCAGGTTGTGCGGGATAGTGTGATCGTGGCGCTTGACATGGCAGAGTTTGAGAAGAGTGGCCAAGTTGAATATGCGCTGGTGCCCGATGGGAATGCCATTGCCGTTTCTGCAGCATAAGGGAACTTGGGAAGGATAGAATAAAAAAGTCGTCACGTCGTTATTTTGATACTCTTATCGCGCTCTGTTATACAGCCAAACATAGACACTTTTCAAGTTTGTACAGCCTGTTTCCCCCTCGCTTAGTTGTTCTTGGTTTCCCTGTGAATGAAGATTAGTAACTGGTAACAATATTGCGACGGAGATTGAGTTGACATACTTGTGACCGCACACACACCGATAGAAAACGGTACTTCCTTCATCAGCACTGCGAAGCTGAACAGTGGTGTAGAACATCTCCTTTCTTCCGCACTTGGGGCATTGTTCCTGAGCAATGGCCTCGGTCCTTCGGTCTTCGGCGGAAAGCTCTTGGACGGCAGAGCGCTTAGCTCTTAACGCGGAGGGGAACGCGGAGGGCTTGGATTCCGAGATGATGGTTTGCGGGATTGTGTCTAGCAGCAGATTAGATGTTGTGTCTAAAGGGGTGCTTCCAAGGCCCAATTGGACTGCTTACCCTTGTTCCTAGTTCCGCAGACATTGCAGTGCAGAATCGCATTGGCATCACCAGTGGACTCGCGCAGCAGATTGCCGCAATCCGTACAGAAAATCAAAGACCCAATGACAGACATGGCGAAAATGATACCGAGAGTAGCTCAAGGGGCAGCTATGTGATTCTTTCAAGTTAGATATTGCAGGACCTAGGTCCGATCCAAATGCTGTGCGGTATGGACTTTTTTTTCTTGAGTGCACGGACCATAGCGATATCCGCTAAGGCGGTCGCGGAAGGCAGTACTGGATGCTGGATGAAATGATGAACGAATCCATGATCATCAGGAGCTTCTCCCCGTACCTTTTGTGTCTCAATAACTTCCTTGAAAATCTTCGAAACATGTTGTAGATGTGCCTCTCATCTGCCATGACTCTGCTCCGAGCAGATCCTTTCTCTCGTGACTAGCGCCTTCCTTTCCAGATCTCCGATAACCGCCCATCATGGAACAGAATGGGCCCGCCGCGCAGGTCATCCTTAACGGCCATCCCCAGTCGCAGCAGGCCCATAAACCAAATATGTCGCTGTCAAACCGATCCCGACCGCTGTCAGTGGATGAGGCGTTGCAGTACTCTTCCATGTCCAGCGCGCCTGTCTTTGGTCTTGGTTTGTCAACCTTAAGAGTCCAACCCCCGGAGCAATTAGCCCAGAGATTTCATATCTGACCAAAGCAATGTGACTTATAGATTGCATCATACGCCCCGATGTTGGCCGGCCATCAAACACTACCTCGATCAACCACGTTCTTCAAGCGGGCCGCAATATACTAAGTGAGTTGGATGCGGAGATACAGTCCGGGCAGGATGAGTCCAGTCGCCTGGAAACATCCCGTGAATACCTTCAGCAATTGCTGGATGGGGACCAGCTGACTGAATTGTAAGTGAAACTTTTCGTCTTCGCTCATCTCTGCTTTGTCTAAACGAAATTTGTACAGCAAATTCAAGCTCCCTCCCGCCCTCAATCGCAGCCAATCCTCACATTCGACTGCGCTCAACGGCCCTCCATTTGGTCGCAAAAAGCTTGGTTCCTTCGCAAGAATGATGCTCGACTCTACAGATATAGCCTTTCGATGTGAGAGAATCATGAGCACGGGGAGATTTCCTAGACTGTCTGCTGACAAAATCGCAGATCCTGAGACTGACCCCAATGTTACTCCCAAAATGACTTCCAAAGTCACTTCCAAATTTACGCCAAAGGCCAGACCAAAGGCCGCAGAAAAGTTCAAACAGGCTGAGCACAAAGATGCCTTAAAGAACAACGCGGCTGCATGGAATCAGCAGGCATTTGCCGAGAACGCGTCAATCTCCGTCAGCCAATCACTTCCAACAACACAAACACCTCAACCAATTCAACGTTCATCTAGCGGATTGTCCGTGGTCATTCCAGTGAAGGCTTCGCCTTTAAAATCCACACCTGCTAAGCCAAGCCAACAAGTCAAAGCGCCGAGGCTGCAGGTCATTATAGAGCCCGAGGAATCAACAAGCGCAATTCGCCTCAGAGACCAAAAGGCGGAGGCCAATGATGCTCTGCTCAAGCTACAAGACATTCTCCAGGACATATTTGAAGCAGAAGACCAGATCGAAGCAGAAGATACAATTGTTCCTACTACTAACAGACCGAATCCGATTTTCGTGAACGCAAGGTCTTTGGACGTGCATGGTGCAATTTTGTCTACCGATGCTCACAGCCGCCTGCAGAAGGCTATCCAGAAAGTGGTTGCGTTCGATCGACTACAGGACATCCCATCGGACTATCTTACACGGATACAGAAGCTGTGTGAAAAGCCCATAATTGCTTCTCAAGCGCCTGATCTGAGACTCAATGACCCGTCAAGTGAACCAGATGTGCAGGTGTGGGTGGCAAAGATAGAGGACATTTTGAATGCTTTGCTTGCGATTGGAACTCTCTTGCAGACAATGTCAGGACGCCGGACAGAGCGGGATCTTTGTCCAGAAGACCTCATTGAAGCCATTCCGACTGTTCTCAACCAGGCTTTCGATCATTGCATTATTCCTGCGGTGGAATGTCGGTCCGGTGGTAAAGACAGTGAATTATTCTCCTTTTTCTCGAGCCAGAAGCGTATTATTGCAAGCTTGATACACCAGAGCAAGAAAGCTCTGACTCTTTTCGCGGATTTCTTGTCGCGAATTGATGTCTCTGAAGGGACTATCACTGCGGCCGAATTCTTTGCGACCAAGCTAATTTTTGTCGAAAATGCGCACAACGACAAGGACTCTGCGGTTGGGTTCCAAAAATACGAGCCAGCCAGGCGTGCAGTCATGGATGTGCTTGCGAAAATCTTTTCAAAATACCCAGATCAGCGACCGTTCATTCTGGATGAAATCTTGGTTTCGCTAGAGAAGCTCCCCTCCACACGCCAAAGTGCCAGACAATTTAAACTTGCAGATGGAAAGAACATTCAACTTCTCACTGCGCTAGTGCTCCAACTCGTGCAAACAACCGCCCTAGAAACCCCTTCGCGATCTAATGCGAAACGTCGATTCCAGGCCGATGACGATGACGATGAATTGATGGGTGATGGTGACGAGACAAAAAAAGTTGAATTAGACGATGATGATAACGACGAATCGGACGAGTCTTTGGAACGTCTAGCTACCAAAGTTAACAGACTATATGACAACGCAATGCGCAGTGCGCAGTACATTGTGAAGTTTATAGTTCAGCGAGCAATGACCTCCACCAAGAGCGGCGACCAGCCGTTCCGGAATATTCTCGATTTGTTCACGGAAGACTTGATCAATGTCCTCGGGTCAGCCGATTGGCCCGCTGCTGAGCTCCTTCTTCGAATCATGGCATCTCATATGGTTGGCATTGCAGATCTTGACAAGAGCTCAGCAACAGCAAAGAGCATGGCTCTTGAGCTTCTGGGGTGGATGGGGTCCGCAATTTCCGATTTGATCGCTACTGCGCAACACATGCTCCCTGCCTTGGAGGACTTGGACGGCGATCTTACTGACTATCTCAAGCAACAATTTGAGGACTCATTAGCCCGAGCGTTGCATCCGCAAGATTTAATTACCTCTCGGGGCCCCTACAGGATGGCCCTTGAGTATCTGTCGCAGGATCGAAATTCTGACAATTGGCAAATGACTAGCGCACGAGGCTACTACCTCGCTCAATGGGCAAAAACAGTCTGCACGCTCTATTATAACTCTGAAGACAAACAGGAATTGGAAAACGATGACTTGACCGATGAGCTAGTGGTCCTTCTGTCAAGATCGTTCTCTGATTCACGCTGGCTGGAGACTCACAGGCGATTCGATCCCATTTCCAATGCTCACGGACGTTTTGCCTACATTCTTACAATCTTAAACTCAAGCTTTGGGAAGGCTTTCGACACCATTCTCAAAGTCTTGTTGAACTCCATTGCCAGTGAGCAGGCCAAAGTCCGCAGTCGGAGTTTAAAAAGTGTCATCTACATGCTTGAGAAAGACCCCAATCTTCTCGACAGAGATGCTTCTGTCATGCGTGTGATTATGCGTTGCACCACCGATGCTTCGCCCATGGTTCGGGATTCTGCATTATCTCTTATCGCCAAATGCATTGGGCTCAAACCGAAGCTCGAAGAAGAAGGCTGTCGCTGTATCCTTGCGTGCGCAGCTGATCAGACTGCTGGCGTTCGCAAGCGGTGCATTGGGTTGCTGAAAGAACTTTATCACAAGACCTCTCGACAGGATTTGAAGTTGGCCATCCTCGATAGCTTTCTTCAGCGCACTGGTGACCTCGAGGAAAGTGTAGCAGCCTTGGCCCGGCAGACCTTTGAAGAAATCTGGCTGGTTCCATTCCACGACTCCATTCATTCGACTTCTGATGCCCCTAAATTCAAAATGGCGCTTGGAGAGCAAGTTGGACTCATCGTTAGTCTTGTCCAGCGTAGCGAGACTGCCCTTGATTCACTGAGTACTTGTCTTAGAGCCGTGCTTTCAGACAAATCCAAATCAGCGGATATGAATTTCCATGTATGCAAAGCCATGGTGTCCATTATGTTCCACCGCCTCGTTGAGGATGCGGACGCACTTGGTAAAGACTTTCAACAGGCACTGTTGCAAACAATTACCGTGTTTGCCAAGTCCAATGCAAAGCTATTCAGTCCACATCAGGTGGAGGCTTTGCATCCCTATATTGGCAACCTTGCAAACGCAGATGATCTTTTCATCTTCCGATCTGTTGTGGTTATATATCGCTGCGTCTTGCCAAACATATCGACATCCCATAATGCTCTCTTGAAGGAGGTACAGAATGACCTCTTCAAGAGCGTAGCCAAGTTGGGTCGCTCAGAGCTGAACGAGGTCATGGCGTGTTTGTGGACCATCAATAGCGTTCTGCAGAACACTGACAGGCTGGTGAAGCTCACTGTGTCCGTGCTCAAGCCATTACAGCAATACAAGAGTGTTGATGTGGGCTCGCCTGCTAATGCTGCTATCTTACAGCGAGCGAAGAGCTATATACGAATCGCTGGATGCGTTGGAGGCCATTGCGACCTTGAAAAGTATGTCAACCATTTCAAGAACTCTTTTCCTACATGGAATGGCGGAGCCGTGGCTGGCTTGATGATCGACTCCATCCTTCCCTTCGCCTCTCATAATCAGCCCTTGGAGCTGAGGGTCATGGCCCTTGAGAGCTTAGGTTCTATCTGCCAATCCTGGCCGGGTCAATTCGGCCGTGAGCCTACGCGTAAGACCTTTGCGCAAGTGTTCAAGGAAGACAGCCCAAGTTTGCAGAATATTGTGCTTCGGTCCTTTGCAGACTTTTTCGCCATCCATGAAGGAAAGTCCGAAAAATCAGTTATGCCGACGCCAGACACAGGCTCTCAAGAGGACTCTACTCGACTTGGAGGATCGCTTAAGGCTAGCGATAATGACGGTGCCGCTGCCTTGATCGCCCAGCATTTCCTCAAGAACATGCTCAAGGTGGCACAGTCAAGACAGGACACCTATTCCCTCACTGCCATTGAACTCATTGCAAGCATCAACCGACAAGGTTTGGTACACCCTAAAGAATGCGCTGGTGTTCTGGTTTCTCTAGAAACGTCGACAACACCCGCTATCGCCAAAATTGCATTTGATACTCATAAGATGCTTCACTCACAGTATGAATCGATGTTCGAGCGGGAATACATGCGGGCTGTGCAAGAGGCCTTCCAATACCAGCGAGATGTCGTCGGTGATTCTACAGGTGCCCATGCTCGGCCTTACGTCTCAAAGCTTGCTCCCTTGTTTGAAATCGTCAAGATCAGCAATAGTCGATACCAGAAGAAATTCCTCGCCAATCTTTGTGGCAAGGTCAACTTTGAATTGAAGAAACTCAACTCCAGTGGAGATCCACCGGAACATCTCCTGTTGACAAGATTTATCACTCAAAATCTTGCCCACTTCGATTATGGCCAGTTGGCCGAGTTGGTACCCACTATTCTGGCCCTGGAGCGCATTGTCTCGTCGACCGGCACTGTTGTTGCCCATGCCATCGAAACAGACATTTTTCCCAGTCCTATAGGTCCTCCTATGATCGAGACTCCAGGTGGCATGGGGATGACTCCTGCTGTACCAATGCCATCCGCCATACCACAGCCAGTCAATCCTGCCGCCTTGCGATCGCTAGCCACAGCTGCAGCATCGCTTTCCATGCTCTGGGAAGCGCGGACTTTCTTGCGTCGCCTTTATGGAGTTCCCTCCCATGGCAAAGACGGCAAACCCGTCACTAAGGAGCTCAACAAGACTGCCACAAAAGTGCACGGCGTGACCGGTGACAAGTTCTGGGAGGCCATCGCGAAGAATATGGCTTCACTGAGTAGCGAAGATGCCATGCTGAGGAAATGTCGCGAGTTCTCTACCTTGCTAGCCATTGACGAGGAGTTCAAGGTGGACCGAGGCGACGATGCCGAAGGAGATGGATTCGATGCCATGGGAGATGATGACATAGACGGGGTAGCTTCTGGACCTCGTCCGGTGAAACGAAAAAGCTCCGTCTCGAGTACAAGCGTTAACAAGCGCCCCAAGAGCCACAAGGGCTCGGTTGGCAAGAAACGATCCAGCGCTGATTCCGAAGATTGGGACTAATGGTCATATTCTCGACTGGCTCGGCCCAAATTCTTCACCATTTAGACCACTATTTTTCATTTGCATTTCAGGTGACAAAGGCGTTGCTTTTATATTTCGCTACACCGTGTTTTCAAGAGAAGGGAGGGGGGTTATCTTTTATTTTAATCTTTAACTGAACACCGTGAAGGTTGTGCATGCAGGCCATATCTCCTTCTGCATCCGGGCGGCGCATATCCAAGAGTGGACGGTTTTCTCATGACCTCAAATTAACTATTTACCTCTACTTCATGAGTAAATAATAAAAATCATATATCTCATACCTATAACTACACATAATTGTTCCCTAATTTCATTTTCTTACTATAAAATCTCCGGTGAAGCCGATGACCACTGCGCGTGCCGAATGCCGACTCCACGTGACCGGTAGGATGACGTCGGGGCGCAAGCTAGACCTGATGCGCCTGGAGCCCAGGCTGACTTGCTACCGAACGTTTTACTCCCTGAAACTAGATTCCGGTATATTCTCTCGTTTTGTCTTGAGCTTCTTGCACCTTTGATTATTTTGCCTGTTCCCAAAGGCAGGTGATGATCTGCCTGACCTTTCTTGGCTACAGTTGATCTGCACTGCTTGAGCTTCCTCCATCATGAGCGCGGCGTTGCTCCGGAGTCGTGCGGACGGCCCCGCGCTGCGGTCAATTGGGCTCTTATCGGCTCGATTGAACAACACAAGAGGACCTCTCACTGCTAGATTTCCTCTCACACGTTCATTGAACACCATTACTCGCCGGCCCCTGCCACGACATGCTTTCGGCCCAGCCTCGAAAGCGTCAATCGCGATTCGATTCAAGTCCGATAAGCTAGCCGCAAGTGCCGTGCCTCCTTCCAAACCATCGCGTATTGCCAGAATTATAGGCAAGACCTTCTCATACTGCGGTGTTCTTTTTGCTGGCGCTACAATCTGGGTTGTTGGGTTCTTCATCTATGATGCCAGCACATACCGTGAGACGCCCACTGCGGAGGATATCCCTGTATCGGAGTTGGCGTTGAACCCTCGTCACGGAGGCCCTAAGAACTTGCCCATTGCTGACTACCTGGTTGGTGATTATGACTCTGAGGCAATGCTCACACAAAAGGATAAGCCTCGCTTGGTGATTTTGGGTACAGGCTGGGGTAGCATTGCGTTGCTGAAGAACCTGAACCCCGGCGATTACCATGTCACAGTGGTTTCTCCCACCAATTACTTCCTGTTTACCCCCATGTTGCCCTCTGCTACGGTGGGCACCTTGGGTCTTCGCTCGCTTGTGGAACCGGTCCGCCGGATTATTGATCGTGTGAACGGACATTTCTTGAAGGCTGAGGCTACGGATGTCGACTTCTCAGAGAAACTGGTTGAGGTCTCACAGGTCGATAGGGATGGGAATAAGAGGAACTTCTATCTCCCATACGACAAGCTTGTTATTGGTGTTGGTGCGTTCGATTTCCTAATGCTTTATTTGGACACTGGTGATGAAGCTACTACCATTTCAGAGACTAACCTTGGATCTTCATAGGCTGTATCACAAATCCCCATGGTGTGAAGGGTCTTGAACACTGCAGCTTCTTGAAGACTATCGACGATGCTCGTCGGATCAAAAACCAGGTCCTGGATAACATGGAAATGGCCTGTCTGCCTACCACTTCTGATGAGGAGCGCAGGCGCTTGCTGTCATTTGTGGTGTGTGGGGGTGGCCCGACCGGAGTCGAGTTTGCTGCTGAATTGTTCGATCTGCTCAATGAGGACCTGCTGCACTCATTCCCCAAAATCGTGCGGAATGAAATCTCTGTGCATATCATCCAGAGCCGAACTCATATCTTGAATACTTACGATGAGGCCCTTTCTAAATATGCCGAGGTGATTTCTACCACTTGAGTGAATAAGGCGTGAAAAAGCTGACATCTTACAGAGCCGCTTCGCTCGTGATGGTGTCGAGGTGTTAACCGGTGCCCGCGTTAAGGAGGTCAGGGATGATCGAGTCCTTTTCAGTCAGATGGAAGATGGCAAGGAGGTTATCAAAGAGATTCCTACCGCATTTTGTTTGTGGTCTACTGGAGTCGGTAGGTTCCACTGGTATCCATTTCCGAATCATAAAATTGACATGTTCAAGCCCGCGCCAAAATCTGCGAAACCATTTGCGACCGGCTTGATGGCCAAAACAACAAGCACGCAATCGAAACTGACGCCCATCTCCGCGTAATCGGCTCACCCTTAGGGGACGTCTACGCCATTGGTGATTGCTCTACCGTCCAGAACAACGTTGCTGAAAACATCATTCGCTTCCTCCGCACCATTGCCTGGGAGAAGGGTCTTGACCCAGAGAAGGTTCATCTCACTTTCTCAGAATGGCGCGAGGTCGCCAACAGAGTGAAAAAGCGCTTCCCGCAAGCCACAAGTCATCTCCGTCGTCTGGACAAACTCTTCGAGCAATACGATGCGGACCACTCAGGAACTCTCGAATACGGCGAGCTCTCCGAGCTCCTCCACCAAATCGACACGAAACTCACCTCCCTTCCCGCAACCGCCCAGCGCGCTAACCAGCAGGGTGTCTACTTAGGTCGCAAGTTGACTAAGATCGCCGCCGCACTTCCCGGCCTCAAGGCCAATGAGATCCATCACGGTGATCTTGACGACGCCATCTACCGCGGTTTTAAGTACCAGCACCTGGGCAGCCTTGCGTATATCAGTAACGCTGCTATCTTCGATTTCGGTGGACTAAGCTTCAGCGGTGGTGTTGTCACTATGTATCTGTGGCGGAGTATCTACTTTGCTCAGAGTGTCAGCTTCCGCACTCGTTGTATGCTGGCGATGGACTGGGCTAAGCGTGCGCTCTTCGGCAGAGGTATGTATCTCTTTCTCTTTCTCCATTTCGAAACAAACCTTTCCATCCAAGAGGGACTAACTAATGTTTTCTCTGCTTAGATCTCATGAGCTTCTAAAGAGCCCTCACGATTCTCACGACTTCAAACGCACACATATCCTAGGTCCAATAGGCTCCAATACTTTGCTAGTTTTCTACGATGCTCATAGAATATTCTTGTCTCTAAGTTGTCTTTAAGCTTGGATAAAGCTTGAGCGTTCTTCTATTTCAGAGTCGCAGAGTATACTTAAGATCTTTACTATTCTTCCCCTGCTGTTTGATATTCAACATGCGTCCATTTAGCATTGAATGCATGTATCTACGAGGCCGGATTTATCTGGATAGCCTAGCCGGATACATCCCGATGTCCCAAGAATATTGCGATACAATATAGACTTTTTTTCTCATGTCCCTTTAGGTAGCCGGATGTATGACTTGATGGTTCCGTGGCGTATAGTACCTACCCCTGTACATATATACATAGTATCTGTGTGTGGTTTATTCAGGTACAGTACGTTCCTGGCCAAATATATATGTACTAAAGAGTAGGCATATGCATTTAAGGTGCGTAGAAATGTCCACGTTCACATCGAAGATATGCCTATTGAAAAAGCAAGTTTTGCATGCATGTTGAGTGTTTGGTCATTGCACTAATGAATTTGGCTAGGCATGCACATGACTCGAAACGCTAATTTTAACATTATGCACACAGGATGCGGGGACGTACCTAATACAAATTGTCTATTTCAAATCTAGGCTTTGCGCTTCCAAACTCTTTGTTCGGCAATGATTGTACGTAGAAATAGTAGTCAAGGTCAAATGCCCTGGAGCATGTATTGTATTGGATTAAATCAATCATCAAGGCTTATCCAGAACACCATTGAATAATAACCATATTGGTACACCAAGGCGCCACGCTAAAACCAAAGAAAAACTAAAAAAGACCCCGAGATATCGCTTAGTAGATGACCAGGTTATGAGACCATGGAGGCATCGCCATTGTTGGCCATTATAGTATCAGCGCCACCATTCTGGGCAGCGCGATCGAGGTCGCTACTGTTACTGCTGCGGTTGTTATCATGAGTATCGCTGACAAGGCCGATATCCAAATTGTCGGGGATATCCTTCTTGGCAGCGCGGGCCTTCGCCTCAGCAAACGCACGGAGTTTCACCAATCTGCGTAGACGGGCCTCTTTTTCAGCGCCTTGGTCATGAAGAATGGCCTCGTTCACGCGTGTGGCGATCTCTTTACGAAGACTGGGATCTAGTAGGGAGACGAGAGAGGGTGACAATTTGTCGCTGGGAAATATCAAGAGCGCCAGAGTGCGTTCCAGGTCCTCTAGAAAGTCAGGCCGAGTTGTCGCACGGGGCGCCAGCTGTGAGGTCGCGAAATCCAAGGCGGGACTGATATCACCATTCGGAGTAGAGGTGCAGGTTCGGATTAGTTCTACCAACTGCAGGCGCAGCAGAGCGAAATGTAGAGGAGGTTCTCTGTCAAGGATCTATCCAATCTTGTTAGCCATGGCACAAAAAATGACATATGTGAAACGAGCTGGATGTGATGATTGCTGGTCATACTGAGGACTGAAGATGTTTACTATCCGCAACTCCCCGAAGGGTGTTCTAGGAGTGGTGCATGAAACTGATGATAATCATAACAGCGGGGGAAGGGAGGTGTGATTGTGAAGGCATGAGACAAGTGTATTCTTACCTGAGGATTAAGCTCATTGATCTTTTCAATCGCGACCTGAATATTCCCCGAGTGAATAGCGGTCCGAATTTCCACTCGTTCCTGGATGTATTCAAGATCTGGCTTCCGCTGGATGTTCGCCTCAGCTGCAAACTTCTTTGCAGCGGCTGGGTATCCATTGGTGATGAGGTAGTCCATGACGAGGTAATTGATATCACTGAGACTTGTCATTAGCCAACATTCACAACATAGCCAATCCGATCAAAAGATAAGTGTGGTTGTGATTCAGATTACAAGTCAATACATTCTCTTCAGTATTTTTCAGAGAGATTCCCAACTTGGTTTTCAAGATGCATCATGTCACAGCGGGCCAAAAGGGGGGAAATGGAAACGCTGGGGAGGGTAGTAAACTCACGTCTTGGATGGTTTCACCTCGTCGACCTTCCGCTCGAACTGATGCCAGGTCGGCGTGGTCGTCGAGGGAGTGCGAGACATCTGTGCGGTGTTAAAAACTCGGCAACCAGGGCTGTCAAGACAGCAGAGTGCATACGAGATTAGCAGATGACATGACGCAAGCTGTGCCACAAAAGAGCTTCGAAGCTATCCGTCAAGACCTAAGGGCGACCCGAGAGACGACGGCCATGGAATAAAGGCAGAACGCTGGAAGGGGGGTGAAGGAGGAGAATTTTTTCCAATGCCCATGTAGAGAGAAAAGAAGAAGGAAAACGGAAGCAGAAGCGAAAAAGCGGAAAGAAATAATGGTAGCTCTGCTTATGTCATCCAACGAAGCGAAGGTCAGGCGCTAAGCCCAATTGATCAGAGTTGGAGATAAACCGAAAACGACAGAACCCCTCGGATCTCTTGATATACATGAAGGAACTTCGAAATCATGGAGTCCAGTTCACCTTTTCTTTCACTCACGCCTGAGGTAAAGTACTCTCCGCCATGGCAGGATTTGAGCATCATCGGTATCGCAGGCAGCTCTGGGTCTGGCAAGACCTCTGTGGCCGTTGAAATCGTCAAGTCACTAGACCTTCCTTGGGTCGTGATTCTAGTGATGGTAGGCCCTTAACTGAACCATCTTGTCAGTGCTTTGTAGTCTGATACACGGTTGGAACAGGACTCTTTCTACAAGACCTTATCTCCCGAGGATCATCGCAAAGCTCATTCAAATGAATATGATTTCGATTGTCCAGAATCGATTGATTTTGATCTTCTGGTGGAAACCCTCAGGGATCTAAAACAGGGGTAAGCCAGTCATATTAGTATATCTGCTACTTGGTTTGGTCTGACTGGCGGAATGATCAGAAAGAAGAGCCAAATCCCAGTCTATTCGTTTGCCGACCATCAGCGCCAACCTCAGACCACCACTCTGTATTCGCCTCGGGTGTTGATCCTTGAGGGTATTCTGGCACTTCATGACCCCAGAATTGCAGAGCTCCTTGACGTGAAGGTAAGCCTTTCTCGTTCTTAATTAGAGATATAGTTGCTGATATCAGATACAGATATTCGTTGAGGCCGATATGGATGTCTGCTTGGGCCGCCGCTGTAGGTCATCTTTTTGTGTATCCGCAATACCAATTTCCCGAGCTAACCCAATAAATATCAGTACTTCGGGATGTCAAGGAAAGAGGCCGGGATATTGAAGGCATTGTCAAGCAATGGTTTGCCTTTGTCAAGCCATCCTACACCAGATATGTAGAGCCACAGCGGGGAATTTCCGGTACGTTTTCTTTCAAAGTATGCATGCATAATCCTCGCCAGAGGCTAATTTCATCAGACATCATCATTCCTCGTGGAATAGAGAACCTAACGGCCATTGGTAAGAACTCACAAGTCGTATTCAAAGCCTTTTATTCTAATTACCTACAGATATGGTTGTCAAACACATACAGCGCAAGCTTCAAGAGAAGACAGAAAAGCACACCGAGGAGCTTCACAGACTCGGCCTCATCGCAGCGAAAGTGGAATTGCCGCATAATGTTCATGTACTGCCTGCAACACCCCAGATTGTGGGAATGAATACTATTCTGCAAAGCCCTGAGACTGAGGAAGTTGATTTTGTCTTCTACTTTGATCGACTTGCCTCGATTCTGATTGAGCGGTACGTCTCAAACCCCCGGCCAACGTTCAATTACTCTATGCTAACGGTCGGGATACAGGGCCTTGGACATGACACAATATGTCCCGATGGGCGTGGAAACACCACAAGGAAATGAATATTTGGGTCTCAGTCCCCGAGGAACTGTGTCCGCTGTTGCGATCCTCCGTGGTGGTTCTTGCTTGGAAACCGCCCTCAAGCGAACCATCCCCGACTGCATCACTGGTCGATTGCTGATTCAGACGAACGAGTCTAGCCAGGAGCCTGAGCTACACTACTTGAAGCTCCCGCCACAGTTAGAGGAGCATAATAGCATCCTACTGTTGGACCCGCAGATGTCTAGTGGAGGAGCTGCGCTTATGGCTGTGCGTGTCTTGATTGACCATGGTGTCAAAGAGGAAAATATTATTTTCGTGACATGTGCAGCTGGAGAAACGGGTCTCAAACGCCTAGCCGCTGTATTCCCTAAGATTAATGTCATTGTCGGTCGGATCGAGGATGAGGGCGAGCCGCGGTGGATGGAGAAGCGCTACTTTGGATGTTGATCATCCATCAACGGTAATAAGGTAATAACGTAAATACATGGCCATACACATATTGAAGTTCACTTATATACGGGAATCGCTGCACGTATCAATTTTTGTTACCAGCGATGTAATTGCTTTTTCTGCCACTACTAGTATGAAATAATTTTGCTGCTATTGCTGCGGAGGTCCCTCTTTATCGGGACTAGTTGAGGTACATATAGGGTATGATCATACTCTGGAGTTAGTAACATCACATTGCTCCTCCAACCCATAGGCAGGCCAGTTTGAGATTCGAGAAGGCACATAAGAATCTAATATTCACTAATTATAAACGCTACTTATCGAGGTCATGAAGCGCGGCCTGAATTTAAACTTCCTATGCAATAGTCCGAGGGCAATCAAATTACAATATCCTGCAAATTAATGACAGCATGATTGCAACAAAATCTACACACTAGTTTGTACCATCGGCCACTAATGCCGTTTCCGTCAAGCTCGAAAGTCATCGATAATCTTTGATTCATGGGCTTTAGCATACTTGAACCAATCTTCAAAGCCAGGCGGAAGTTCCATTTCGTACCGTCGGCGGTACTCGTCAGAAGCGGCTGCGTAAGATTTGGACTGACGGAGTAGCAAGTTGTCAAAGTCGACATTTGCTTATTGAATGATTGTCTCGACGGAATGCTTGTGTGTATTAACAAATATTGCCGCTCTTGAGTTAGCCGTTTGGATGGTAATCGCGTTTCCAGGTATGGAAGAACTGGAATAAGCATAAATGTCTACAGAAGCTTTCTGTTGACGAATTGCTCAGAAACTAATGCAATGAGTTGTCCCAACATTAGGACAGAACCAATGATGTAAGAGAGGGCTTACATCTCAAAGGATTGTGTGAATGGGTTGCGCGAGGCGAAGATGGCGAGAATCTTGATGACTACTACCGCGGTCCAGGATAAATGGCAAGCCTGTGTAGATATACATATCTGAACAAGGCCGGAAGCAGAATGGAAAACATGACGAACAATTCTTATATCAAAGTACCAGGAGAAGGCATTTGCAACGCTGGCACGCAGTGTCGTACCAGGTTCGAAGGATCCAAAGCCGAGGAATAGCGTCTGAAGTGCCAGTGCTATCAGCAGGGAAACAGTGACTCGCAAAGTAAACGACGCAATGTCGGTCTCTATATCGACAAACGGCAAGGTCTCGGATTTTGCTGGCATTCGCAGTGGAGTGCCGTAGACAGCTAGCAAAGCAAAAGCCTCAATGATGGATAATGCTAAGCCTGGCAAGCTCCAACGAGCCAGTGTATAAATACTAAATAAGGAAATGGTAACGGCACCACATGTGGTAGTCATCAAGGCTGTCCATGGCCCAGATTGTCTTATTTCCGATGTTGGATGCTGATGATACAACTCCCTCTCGATCAAAAGCAAAGCCAGTGTTAAAGCAGGCTATTTAACAATTGTCAACATGAGTTGAAATGGTACAGTCAGAAATCATGCAGCCTCACCAGTAATAGGCCATTGACACTATTCTTGGCAGAGCAAAGCGTTGCAGCAGCTATAGCCACGTCCACAATTTAGCAGGAGCCCGTTCTGGGCTCCGTTTCACGTTGAACTGACAAATTCATGCTCCAGACTCTTTCGCTGGGCCACCTCATATTTTTGATAAGAAATGACAACAAAATCCAGCCGAGGATCTCTGAATGAAGCTGAGATCTAGATATTGTCTTGTATTGCGATGCGGTAGCAGCCAGGACAGTTCCCACAATGGAACCCACGATGCTAGGTTGAGCTCGCCACATCGTCTGCTGCAACTCGCAGGAAGTGATATTCCAGTTCAAACGGACCGAAAAGCTTCTTGCTTGTCTTGTGATTCACGGCGTTCACGAGATTGTTCGAGGATTGACAGTGACGAGTTTGCATGATTTTATCTTATTTGTGAAGGGGTGGTGATATGGATGGACAGAATTGGTTATTTTTGTGTGTTTGCTCTTTTACTAGTTCTATTCAAAATTATTGATCACGACAATGTTTTGGGTCGAATCCCGCGATTTGGTTAGCTATGGGGTTTCTATCTTTTTTCTTTGTCACTTTCCAACCGCTCATTTCTTGTCGGATTACCCATTTATCGGTTGGCAAGCATTCTTAATAAGTAGGAAGTAGCTTGAAGCTCTGGATTTTCAATACCAACCGGCACCAGAGAATAGCATTATGCTCCCATAACCGCATACAGCGTGTTCCCATGGGAGTCGGGGTCCGGGGACTATGTTCTATTCCAAGAACCATCACCTCTTCCAAAAAACCATTTAAAATCTCTTGAGAGCCGATATGTTTAACCTCAGGAGACCTTCTGGCTTCCAGGAAAACATAATAGCCGACTATGACCACCAATGCTCATGGATTTCCAGACAATTGACCAGCCCTACGGTTGGAGTGTGAGGTCAGGTGTCCCGTTTGTGCCAGTGCTGGCTTGATTTGAATCTTTCCATTATTCTCCCTCCGTACATGACTTAGTCAAGAATTCAACTCAAAGCCAGGTAGGTATACATGAAATATTCCAAGAATATTCTCGACGTAGATGCGATTGCCCCTTTTGGACATAGTGCACGTGTTTGTTGACCGCCCTGAAACTCCGGCAGAAAAAAAGAAAATTGGCCGCAGTCCGTAGCCGATCAGATCACTTCTCAACTATTTCGCGATACATATTTCAGAGCCCCATCTGATTTCCTGATTCCTAGCTGATCTCTCTGCAATCGAGCAGTTTGAGAGCACAATGGCAGGTCAAGACAAGAAAAAATCCAAGAAGGCCGGCGGAGCCAAAGGCGAATCCGCCAAGATCATCAGTATGTTCACTATCCTATGCGCCGAATAGTGTACCTCAATGACAAGGTTCAATATCTGACAATGCCTGGTTTTACAGCGGATCCACGGTTCGCTAGCATTCAATCCGATCCTCGTTATCGTCTCCCCAGCAAGCGCCAGACCCATGTCAAACTTGACAAGCGATTCAAGCACATGCTCGATGACAAGGATTTCTCTCGCAATGCCGCCGTTGATCGATATGGACGCAAATTGGCCGCCGACGACACCAAGCAGCAATTGAAAAAGTTCTACCGCCTAGACGAGGATGACGAGGACGAAGAAGAGGACGAAGACGCAGGCGACAACGTCAGTATCGCCGACGACGACGAGGTTGAAAAAGAACTGAAGCGGGTCGATGTGCCCGGCTACGATCCTGCCCGCGATGGTGGCTTCTCTTCTTCATCATCTGAAGATGAAAGCTCTAGCGATGAAGACGAAGACGAGGTGGAGGCCGAGAATGAGGATGACGAACTTGAATTCCCCGATAAACAGCGCGTCGATGTTCCTCTGGGAGAAGTCAGCGACCGGATAGCTGTTGTCAACTTGGACTGGGATAATATTCGAGCGGAGGACCTTATGGCTGTCTTCTCGAGTTTCTTACCACCCGGAGGCCGTGTCCTAAGGGTTGATGTTTACCCCAGTGAATTTGGAAAGGAGCGCATGGAGAGGGAGGAAGTCGAGGGTCCCCCGAAGGAGATTTTTGCCAAGAAGCAAGAAGTTGCAAGCGAAGATGAAGAGGAGCTTGACTCCGACGAGGAGGAGGAGGAAATCAAAAAGTCTCTGCTGAAGAGCGACGAGGGAGAGGAGTTTAACACAACACAACTGCGACGCTATCAGCTCGAGCGACTTCGCTACTACTACGCTGTCCTCACATTCTCCTCCAAGGATAGTGCCAAGCACGTTTACGATCTTGTGGATGGTGCAGAGTACCTTTCCAGTGCCAACTTCTTTGATCTACGTTTCGTTCCCGATGACACCGATTTCGATGACGACAAGCCCCGAGACTCCTGCACTCGGATTCCTGATGGCTACAGACCAAACGACTTTGTGACGGATGCTCTCCAGCACAGCAAAGTTAAGTTGACATGGGACGCGGACGACAAATCACGAAAAGAGGTTCAAGCACGCGCATTTGGAGGGTCACGAAAGGATATTGAGGAAAATGACCTCAAGGCATACCTGGGAAGTGACAGCTCCGACAGCGAGGATGAGGAAGATGGCGGTGTGGAAGTTGTCGACAACACTGCGGGTGAAGGTACAAGCGTCAAACTATCCAAGCGGGAAGCCGAGAGACAGCGCATGCGTGCTTTGCTGGGCCTGAGCGCACAGCCTGCCCCTTCTTCTAAATCTAAGGGCCCTGTCGGTGAGATGGAAGTCACTTTCACATCTGGTCTCGCGGGCGGCAAAGGAAAAGACACAATTTTCGAAAACGAGCCGGAAATCGAAGAGAGCACAATCGATAAATATGTGCGCAAGGAGCGCGAGCGCAAGAAACGCCGAAAGGAGAAACTCAAGTCTGGTAACAAGGACGAGCCCTCCGAGGAAGCCCAGGAGGCTGCCAGCGATCATGATGAGCCTGCTGCCGAGGCACTAAAAGATGCGGAAGATCTCGGCTTCAACGATCCCTTCTTCGATGATCCTGCTGGTAAAGCCACTTCCGCATCTATTCGCAAGGAAGAGAGGCGCAAGAAGCGTGAGGAGCGTGCTGCTGAAGAGGCTGCCTCTGCTGCTCAGCGGGCTGAGCTTGAACTCTTGATGGTCGACGATAAGAAGGCGACCATCAACCACTTTGACATGACCGAGATCGAAAAGGCAGAGAAGCAGGCACGGAAGAAGGGCAAGGGCAAGGGCAAGGGCAAAGGCAAGCAAGTCGTTGTTGAAGACAACTTCAATGTGGATACCAAGGATCCCCGGTTTGCTCGTCTGTTCGAGAGTCATGAGTTTGCCATTGATCCGACCAACCCCCGCTTCAAGGCTACTTCCGGCATGAAGGCCCTGCTCGACGAGAGCCGTAAGCGCCGGCACACCCGTGATGATGGTGAAACCGAGGCAGTTTCTTCCAACCAAGACCGCAAGAAGAAGCAAAAGAAGGATTCTAATTCTGATCTGAAACTACTGGTGGACAAGGTCAAACGGCAATCTAAGGCATGATACTTATATTTATGTACTTGGATTGAGAATCGATCACTTCAATGTTTATGTGAATAACAAAATTTTCCATGATATCCTTTATTTGATTGGTACACCCCCTGTAAATGCTCCTCGTCACACCCTAAAGTACTCTTGTACGCCTTGAAATCTAATCCGATTAGAATAAACCCATGGCTTCGAGTCGAGTGCCCGCCTAAATCATATTTCCTATAGCCTATAGTACCTATACCTACCTAAATATCTACCCTCCCCAGGGGTTAAGAGTACTTTATGACGTCGAGTGTTTGCCTACTTCAGTACCTAAGTTTTTAGCTACAGTATACTATATACTATAAAAGTGTGTCGAATATATCCTTAGACGTAAAAATGTGTAGCTAGAAACGACATCTGGAATGTTTGAAAGGTTGATATTGTAGAGCGCCACTTCATTAGGAGCCATGCATATGTTCCTTCATGTGGGTTATGATGTGCAAGAGTGATTAAGGGGTACGTGGAGCAATCACCAATATATTGGATTTGCCAAATCTATAGATCTCAACCAATTGTCAATATGTGGTCATAGTTAGGCAGCTAGGTTATACTTATAACCTTCAGTTACTGTCGATCTACGGGGACTTTATGATCCCTGACCTCTAAGCTTACCGTAGGACTGACGATCGGAGTCTCTCACCGAGTCGAACACGCGTAACCTTGTAATCAGAAATCAGAAATGCGCGATGCGGTGTCACCTTGAGGCTGAGATCATGTGGCATGCCCGTTGTCCGCTCCTTCACCGCCTCTTTCCAACTGGCGGCCTCTCTCCACCCTTTCTAGAGTCCACCTCCCCACATACATTCTTTCCTCAAGAACTACTCCTTGCCCCCCAATTCCTTGGGGTTAATTGATCTTTGTCAGACTTTACCCACCCAGCTCGCTTGCGGGGTGCTTTATCAGCCAAGTCCCAATTACCTCTTCAATCGCCCCACTCTGTCCTGCAACCCATCCCACTTCACTTCTTCTCCCCTCAATCCCACGCTTTCTCACCCCTCTTACCATCTATTGATGATGGTACCTGTTGAGTGGAATTAGGGAATGGGTAGATGCAGTCTAGTTCTGTCTAGCTGTCTGATACCCATAGTTACACAGCGTTTCTCGACCGGACCGTTTTTGTTTCTCTGCACCTTCGAGTACAGTTATCCCGGGCTTTCCCGTGGTACAACTTCACCATGTTGGGCCGACTTTTAAGCACAGCTGCTTCAAGCCTGAATCCAGCTTCATTTAATCCACGAAATAATGGAACTCCTCTCGAATCAGTCACTGAGGAGGAACACACTTCCGGCCTTCTCTTCCCCGATGCCAGCCTACTCCGCCGTTCCAATACCCACGCCTACCCTCTACAGACCGCATTCCACTCCCCGAACGCTTCAACAGCCGGTGCCTATGATGACCGTGGAGGAATGGAATTGGATGCCGTTAAGGACTTTCGAGTCGTCGTGGCCCAGAACGCTCTGGGGGACCGTGATGCATGTATCTTGCTAGACACTCGTGTACCTGATCCGTCACCTACCGGTCTTGGGATCGACTCACCAGGTCCTGATCAGTCCGGAAACAGGCATTCCCGCACAGTCTCCAGCCTCTCTCGCGGTCCTCGTCGAAACTTCCCCGCCCAGTCCTCCGTCGTTGAACCTAGCCCCCTTTCATCGGCCGCAGATGCACGCAGACTGACACCAGCGGGTCCTGGTGCTTTCTCACGAGCCCGAGGACGCAGCTCTACACTTGCACAAACGGGAATACAACATGATCCCGGTTCTTCGCGGCATTCGACGGATACCAATGACACTGGTCTCCTTAATTGCATTTTTGGCAGTAGCGCATTCAGCTATCGTGGATCCTCTACAAAAATGCACATCATCTCTGCCGACGATGACCCACCAACAGCGGCGGGCATGTCTCCCGCAGCACGCAGCCCACTTGCTCGGGCCTACACCACCGGAAGCTCAGCAGACTTCGGACCCGCTAAAGGACCAGACAAGCCACCTTCCAAAGTTACCGTTCTCGTGACTCGGATGTTTAGCGTCAATCTTCCAGAGGGAGCCGAGGCATCCGCTGAGCGGCAGGATTATGCCAGTGCTCTTTATCAGGAGTCTCTGCCTGAGATGGGCTTTCCTTTCCCAGATATCTCAAAGCGCAAAAAGATCAAGGAGAAGAAGACGCCAATGTATGCTGTCGCGATAACAATCCAAATTCCTTTGCTGGCAAGAAATGCCCCTCGACCCGTGTCTCGATTCAGTACTCTCGGTCCTGATTCCCCTCGACCAGGGCTATCCAGCTCTTTGGATTCAGACTACCGCTGGCCGGGTTTTCTGTTCGATGATAGCTTGTCATCTGCGTCTCCTCCTGCAAGCTTGGATGAGAGGTTGGACCTGCTGGTTGACCATTGGGATGTCATCACTCGAACTTTATCTCACCTGGAGCGGCTCGCGCGGAACGAAATCCTCTTTCTATTGAGGAAAGTTGACTCTATGTCAGGGCCACACCCAAAGCCCGACAAACCGCCCAATATGCAACGGACTAACCAAACGATTGTCCATTTACCTGCCAACATTCTGTCTGTGAACTCCAAACTCAAGGAAGAGGCCATTCGCAGCAGCCGTCGCATCAGCCTGGCTCTTCAGACCCCATACGTTGTGACCGGCCAAAGTCGCTGGGGCGTGTGGCGAGAAGAAGGCCGATCGATTGTCCGAGGCCTTGGCGACAAGGAGAGTAACTTTTTCTTCCTAGTGCTACTCACAGCATTCCTAGGTAACCACACTGAGTGGCTCAATGCCCTCGGCCCAGAGTGGTACCGCCGTCGACACAACCAGCAGCAAAAGGCCCAACAGGATATTGATCCTATTCTTACCCACCGCACTGTGGTTGTTTGCCCAGACAAAATGACAGCTCGGCGCCTCATTTTCTTGCTCTCTGCTTTCTTTCCATCCAAGCAACGCATAGAGCCACTTCCCTCTCCACTTCGACCTGGCACATCGGCATCCATGCGCGCTGTTTCCCAAAGCCCACCCACAGTGCCAGTGCTCAGACAGGAATCCCTGAGAAGAGCAATCGAGCGTCGTGCTCGTGCCCAGCGGTTATGCCAAGGCGATACCAGCCATCATCGACGCTCAGTTAGCATTTCATCTCAAGAGATGGCCCAGAGATCATCTGATGGGATCGACCAACCTCCTGCAGCCGACTTCACATCAGCCCGTAGAGGATCTGATGCCCGTTCGATCAAAACGCTAAGTGCGCAAATTCAGGCGAAAGACCCACGGGCCACCGCTACCAGCGGAGCAACAACCTCCATGACGACCCAAAGAAGCACAGTCCCTGTGCCCCACTTCACGTCACAACAAAGTCGTGCCAGTCAAGGAGAATCTGGTCGTGCCCTAGATACCAATGAAAGTCTGGCATCGGAGAATCTACTGAAGAACCTAAGAAGAAGTGACAGCTCAAACCTGGCTTCGAATGGCAGTGTTCCACCCGCTGAAGGCCGTTGGGGTGGCCTGTTCTCCGGATTGTGGAACTCACGGCAGGAGTCGTCAACGAAGGGCAGTGATATTTATTCTCCAGCTGATGCACGCAAGCGATCAGTTTCGACCATAGCTGGTGGTCCACCCATGCGTGCTCAACCTACACTGAGCCAAATGGTCAGGGAGGCCACGGAGGATATGCCCAAGCATCGACCTGAAACAGCGCCTAGTAGTGGGAACATTTCGATCCCAGCTGCTGCCACCAAAAGCGCTGAGGACGAATCTCCCGAGCCTTCATCACTTACGAGCCAACCTCGTGAATCGCCTTTGAAGTTGTCGGTTCGGGCGGAAGAAGGGATTGTAGATGTTGATCTCCCACTTCCAGGATTCTTGTCACTCTCTTCTTCGGGTGACTCCACCATTGCATCCCCCAAGAAGACAAGGACTTCCATCACCAGTTTCGATGCCATTGCGTCCACACACAGTAGTGGTTCTGGATTCCACAGTGCTGCGAAAGAAAACGATGGCCCTAGTACACATGTCGCTGGATGGTTGAAGTTGTTCCACGAAGATTTCTCACTGCAAGCGGTACGGCCGTATTCTAGTCTGGAAGCAGATGTCAGACGCGCAATGCAGTCTGAGCCTTCGCCATATATTCCCTCAACTCCTGATGCGGAAGGATCAGAACGATGGGTGGATGTTGCGACAACCTTGATTGCTGACACTCGATCTTCTTCCATCAAGCGTTTGCGACTGAGACGCAAGATTATCGTAGGCCATAATTATGGGCCAAATCATACTCCCCCTTCTCCAGCTGTTGGGCACACCCGTACCTCTACCGCCTCCTCAACATCATTTTCTGGCTTCTTTTCCGGGTACTCCAAGTCCCCCGAAGTCCCCATTCTCGAAGGACACGACTCACAGCACGTCGAGGAGCGATTTATTGAAGAACCTGTTATGGACCTCGATGGCATTCTTGTCGATGCTGTCGAGCGGGTTCTCGGCCAAAGTGGCTATTCGTCCCTTGCTCACTCCCGGGCCCCCTCCCCAAACCGTGCTCGCAAAGCCGAGGATAAAGGCCAAAATACACCTCGTGGAGAAGAGCCCCCAGTGGAAGTTCCCCGTACCGAGTGTCGCAAGATGGTCCTTGGTGCTCTTGAAGAGGTTGTCCGTCTTGTCACAGCTGAGCACTGTCGAGAAGATGTGGACGGTGAGTTAGGACTAGCTGACCGAGAGCGGAGAAGAGCCATGGCAGGTGCCGATAACACTCTACGCGAAGGGATTCGGAAATGGCTCCTTGACGTCGAAGAAGCCTGGTAATTGCTTGCGGCTGAATTGTACCCACTTCTATCTTTGCAAATCCCTCACATACATTGCATTCCTCCCAATTTTCAAGTCATCTGCGGTGTCTTAACGCAGGACTGATGGATCTCTTCTGATTCTTGTTTTATCTGCATTCATTCGTCCCTTATTCTGACCATGATACCCATTATTTGTGGATGCCTTGCATTCTCCTCAGGCCTATCGTTCTATTCAATATCTCAAGAATACTTTCACTTCAATTTGCCTTTGAATAGTAAGACTATCTAAGAACCCATTTCTTGAAATAGATCACTCCGTCTCGATACTTATGACTTCAATCTGTCCCTCACACCGAATGGTCTTTCCATCTTCAGCGAGCGAGAGATGAATTTTCTTCAAGACCACGTCCGTCTGACTTGGGTTTACGACTTCCACAGTTGTTTCCCCGGCTAAACGGCCATTCACCAACAATTGAATGCCAGACAGTGCATCATCCTCCGGTGCCTTGAGTGTAGGATTGATCATTGTCACCGACCCTGGACGAACAAGAATAGGCAACGTATTAAAGTCATGAGTCTCAGTATACCACTGACCGGCCTCATAAGACTTCGAATGATCAAACCACGAAACCCACTTCCCGTCGGCACCCTCAATCTTTGGTACATAAAAGGTGACTTCACCCTCCTCTGAGAAAACAGGCGCAACCAGCAAATTCGATCCAAACATATACTGCGTATCAACAGCATACGTATTCAGATCCTCCGGAAACTCTAAGAAAAGAGGTCGCATCAGCGGCGTGCCATCTCGATGTCCTCTCAGCGCTTCCTGCAGGATATAAGGAGTAAGCAGAATCTTCCGCTTCACACATTCTCTCAGGACAATCGAGCAGTCCTCGCCATAAATCCAAGGGACTCGGAACGACGACGATCCATGGAGCCGGGAATGAGATGACAAGAGCCCGAACTGTACCCATCGCTTATATAGTGCTGGAGGTGGGGTTCCTTCGAACCCACCAATATCAGATGCCCAGAAGATATATCCACACAGCATGAGACTGAGTCCACCGCGAAGAGACTCGGCCATGGCTTCAAACGTGCTCTCGCAGTCTCCACCCCAGTGTACGGGGAATTTCTGGCCGCCAGGAGCGGTACTGCGGGCGAATAGAAGGCCCTGGTTGTGTCCTACGCCTGCTTGAAGTGTCTCGTACACGATGCGGTTGTAGAGGAGCGCGTAGTAGTTGTGCATCCTCTCAGGGTCCGAGTTATCGTGGTACTTAATTCCCTTTGTGGGAATCCGCTCCGCGAAATCGGTCTTGAAACTGTCCACGCCCATATCCATGAGTCGCTGGAGATGGCCAGTGTACCAGCGACATGCGTCTGGGTTGGTGAAATCCACAACGGACATTCCAGCCTGCCACAAATCCCATTGCCAGACGGATCCATCGGTGCGCTGTGAATATTAGCCTCGCTTTGGAGAGTCTATAAGAATCAAATCCGACACACCTTGATGAAATAACTATTCTTCTTTCCCTCCTCAAAGAGCGGCGACGCCTGTCCCACGTACGGATTAATCCACACACTTATCCGCAAACCACGCTCTTTTAGCCGCTTCAAATACCCTCCAGCATCAGGGAACATTTCCGTATCAAATTCAAAATCACACCACTGATAAGACTTCATCCAGAAACAGTCAAAGTGAAACACACCAAGCGGGATATCACGGTCTCGGAACCCATCCAAGAACCCAGTCACCGTCTGCTCATCATAGTTCGTCGTGAAACTAGTCGTCAACCACAAATTATAACTCCAAGACGGCACAAGCCCAGGCCGCCCAGTCAACCCCGTATATCGTCTCAACACATCTTTAGGCGTCTCACCATACACAACAAAATATTCAATCTCCTCACCCGGAACCGAGATACTGACTCTCGTTGTCCGCTCAGACTGAACTTCCAAACTCACTTTTCCCGGATGGTTGATAAAAACACCATACCCCTTCGAGGACATATAGAACGGGATGTTCTTATATGCCAGCTCGGACGAGGTACCACCATCCTCATTCCAGATATCGACTGTCTGTCCGTTTTTCACGAATGGTCCGAACCGCTCACCTAGTCCGTAGACCTTTTCGCCAACGCCTAGATCTAGGCCCATGAGCATGTATCCCTGTCTCTCAGCGAAGATCCCGTCTTCGGTACGGTGTTTCTCGCTGCGTGTATCACCGACATAGCCAATTGAGCGGCTCGAGTGACCAGTAAGTTTCTTGTTCTTTGGAGACCGGAAGACGAAGTCCAGTTCGTTGGTCGCGGTGTTGATATCGAGTTTCAGAGGCCCGGTGCCATAGTTCAGGAAATTGGTGGTTTTGTTATGGTTGATATTGGTGTGTCCGGTAGACTTGGCAATCTCATAATGTGGTCCATTGTCAACTTGTCCTGCCCTGGGAGACGCCGAAATGTTAATATCATGAAATGTAGCTGGAGGTAGTATGTCGAAGGTTTCTGATTGGTGGAGAATTTACCAATGCACCAGTTTCACGCCGATGATACCCTCTTGTGGAGAGGTCAGTTGGACCGAAATTGTTGCTGTAGACGTCAATGTCAGTCACGGTCCCAAGTGGCCTGAATACTGTACTGACGCGAGTTCAAGGTATCACCTCGGTGTCGTTGGAACTTGTTAAGAAGTAGCTTGACACTATCTTGTTCGATCCGCAGTCGCTCCACATTGCTCATCCAGTCAATATGAACGCCCTCCTATCAGATCCCAATTAATATTTTCTTTGCCTCCTTGAATTATTCAGCAAAACAAGAATAATTTACCTGTAGGCACCACATGCCAGCCGTGAACTTCATTGTGCAAAGAACGCTGCTGCGAGAAAATGCGGGGTTGGTATAGACAACAGGAATAGAAACGAAGTCAAAATAATAGATTACGATTCCTACTGCAGAATAAAAAAGAAAAAACGGTTGGTATGTAGCTCATTTTCAAGTAGCATCTACGGTAATCCAACCCATTTTCGACGCGGAAGACTGTCCGACAAGAAAAGTCCAGATCCACAGCTTCCAAGGGTAGGAGGAAGCACGTCAAGCGGGGCAACGTCCTGCGATTTTGTATAGCTAGGCCAGCTAGACCAGCTAGGCCTAGTTTTGATTAGTGCAGCCACACAACCGTGGATTGGACCCGGCTGAATTACATGATATTTGGCTAAATTGGGTTGTGGAACTTCTCTTGATTTTGGCTCGGGAGTTCGGGTAATTGTTATGGATAAGTGAACCGGGCTACCGTTTGATCAGATGGTTCGACGCATTATTGATGCGGTGGTACAGCATTCAACCTGAGAATGATTGTTTATTCAGTATCGCAGTACATAAATTAGGTACAGGGTATTTAATTTGAAGCGTGACACAGTGGGGAGATAGCAAATATACCAATTCTCAAATCAAAGGCCGGAGACTACCACTCCGAGGACTGCCTTTGTAACTTACACTCTCGCCTCGGGCCCTCGCTCGGGTCAATTCTGGAGACTTCAGTCCGTCTCGTGACTCGCGGGACTCTCCATACACTCTAGAGGGTAAGCAAGGCGGAGGCGAGATATGATGGCTGACAACACTAGCTGGAAGCTCAAGGGACGGAATGGCGGTATCCATGAGATGAGCAGTGGCAGGCTCGACCTTCGTGGAAGCGGGACGACGAACATGAGACTCGCTATAGAACTGCTCGAGTGCTGCTGCATCCTTACAGAAATCAACTATACCGTTGAGGAAATGCTCTGGCGCACGGTACAGATTTGCGGAATCGATGCTCGGTGCACCTGGCGTAGGTAGAGGACTTCCAATGTCGTGCAGAGGACGGGTCAATGGTGACAGACGTGGAGAGAGGCGGTCGAGAGGATCGTGGTTTTGTGCACGACTACGATCATACCGACCTGCGTCTCTGCTCGGAACGCCTCGGGTGCTGACCAGTCGGTTCGCGAGGAACAGAAAGTCGCCTTCGTCTGTGATCTGGGCAACTAGACTACCCGTGCGGTGGATGAACTGCGAGTACTTGTAGTCGGGCTTACCCCAAGAATATGAGACTTCGACATCTGCCGGAAATTCGCTGGAAGCTTCGAAATCCAGAACAAAGTCGAACTTGCGTAAGATACACTTTTGGTAGTAAAGGCGGTCGGGCGGTCCTGGCTGTGCAAAAGATGCGTTGTTGAACACTGGATGGACTGGACCCTTGGGTGGTGGAACCTTCAATGTCACCCGGTAAGGCTTTCGAAACGGCCGTGTCTTGTCAATGGCGCAGGCCTCAGCTATAGGCACCTGAACCAGCTTCAGACCAAACTTCTCCGCGGTGGACGCCCAAGAGTGCATGGTGTCTTCGATCAACTTTGGTGTTGTACTCATCCAGCTAAGCTCGATGTGGAAGCAATTCTCGGGATTGTGCAGCCGGTCGTAGTGAAGATCGATCACCTCAGGGCGATTGGACCGCTTGCGACTGTCCACATCGTACTTCAAAGTTTTAGACAACATGATAGCAACTTTGTTCTTGGGCTTGGATGGAGTAGTTGGCGTTGGCGGAGTGCGCTCATCAATGCTGTCAGAGCGAGCTCGAAGACTGGAAGGTGAGTCCTTCCCAAGTGCCGGAGTTGAAGGCACAGACTTGTCCGATCGAAGCTGAGGAAACCAGCTACCTCGGGATTCAGGACGCGTGACACGATGCTCAGCGCAAATCTGATAGAAGTAGTTACCGTCTCTGAAATTGTGTCGTCTCTCGACGTGCTGGAATATCCCGAGTTGCATAAGCTCGTTGCCAAACTCGACTGCTTCCTCACGGCTGTCAATATCGCGGAAGTTTTGTATCAACCAAGTAGTGAGCTCAAAACCAATAAAACAGTTGTAGTGTAACCTCCAATGCCATCGTCGATCCATCATCCGCACCCCCTTCTCACCTTGAATCATTTGCGCAAGGGCCGTGACATTGAGACCAGACCTCTCAAGCAGCTCTGCCTCGGGTAATAGCTGAGTAGGCGGGTTGTCAAGTCCAGGGTCGGTAAGCAGTACACGATCAAGCTCAGCTGCAACAACCTCAGACGGGTTTCGAGTTTGATACATGATGTTGAGTGGATTCTGATCTCTCTTTTTGTTGGCAGACTCAAATCGCTTTTCTTCGGGAGACACATATTTGTTTCGTTGCCAAATGTGAGTTAGTTGGCTGATGCCAAGTAGATGAATCTCTTCCTCGTTATCCTCATTGAAAGATTGGAGGTGTCTTCGAGAGTGGGGGTGCAATTGCATTGGAATTAGCACATAGCGAATCCGCCAGAAATGCAGTTGTTGTGCCGGGTTGTGAATGTAATCCCGGTGGCCAGCCAGATAATTATCGGCAAGATTCCAATTATACTCTTCGGCAGTGGGGTCCAGCTTGATGTCTTTCACCTCATACTCCTCGCTTAGAATTGTTCTCATGGCCGGCTGATACAGCGTAAAATTAGACTGTTTGGGTGATAAGAGTGCCGCTGCTGTGTGATGTGTAAAGCGAGTCACCTCGATTTCTCCTCCGTCTACAGTTATGAGACGATGAATGGCATTGCCCTTGGAGAGGAAAACAATAACTCCATCTCGCTCGAGTCCTCTCGTGTCAAAAACATTGAGCGATTCAAGAGCCGGTTGCGCCGTAACCTCTGCCACATTTCTGCCCACGACAATCTGAAAGCCATGAGAAAACCGAAGAGATATCATTTCACGTAGGAGGAACCCTCGAGTTTTTGGTGCCTCAATCCCATCCGTATCGTCATTCGCGAAGACACGATAAGGTGTTTGTAAATAATCTGAGGCAAGTTCCACTGAGGTTGGAAATTCTTCTGTGGTCAAAGGCAGCACTGCAGGGGATTTCAGGCTCTTCCATTTGACCACCGCAACGTGAGGGGGACGAGGATATGCATGTTGCCAACGACCAAACCAGCTGGTCTTGCGTAATACATCTTTCGGAGTGTTGCAAGGATTGACCGATCGCACCCAGGGTGCTAGAGCCTTACCAGGTGAGTTCCTTGAAGTATCACGCGAATTGTGATTCAGGGTGATCTCGAATTTTTGGTCGTTATGTCGACCTGGTCCCTCATCACGATTTATAAAGGGCGTCTCTGTTGCAGACGTCGATAATGAGCCCCGCGCTCTTCCTGGTTCTAGTCGCTCTGAACTGTCTGATGGCTTTTTCGATGGGGTCTTGATTGAAATTGGCTTGGATGGAGCCAACCGGGTATTATTTGAAAGCCTCGGAGGGGTAGATGGTGGGGATGCTCCGTCAGTGATGGTCGCCGTTGACGTAGTTTCGGATGGACTCAAGGAAATGATACTTTTGGTGTCAGAAAAGGTTCCTCCAGATGATCGTTGGTTGGACATTGGAAGTGCGCTTGCATGCTCTACATGAACTCCAGTGCTTGCCTGAGCCCTCGGAGGAGTGGAAATCAAGCCCCGAAGCGCAAAGCTGATAGTTCGAGAAATTCGCGAGGGTGGTGCTGCCTTAGTCTTCAATGCTGACTTTTTCGGTGACAAACTAGTACTCTTTGAAGAGACTGTGTTCTTGCTAGGAGGGATAGATCCATCGATTCTTCGGGGCCCAGCCCGCGGTGCTTGGCCACCCTCAGCTATGCTATTCTCATGCTCTCGTAGATGCAAGACAGATCGCGCCGATATTCGTTCATGCGCTCCCGAGGCTTGAACCTCCGGCTCGCTCAGACGCTTGTTTTTAGGCTTGGGAGCGTCCTTTCTCTTAGTACTTGTGGCAAACAGATTATCATCATATTGATCCATCCAGGCCATGACAGATTGCCGAGACTTGCGCGGCTCTTTAGTTGGGGTTTCGCTCTGATCCGTAGCATTTTCAATAAAAGACTCTGGTCGCAGGCTGTTCAGTTGCACCTTCAGGGATGAGGGGCTGGCAAATCGCGCTCTTGGGGGAGCACGAGCTGTCGGGGTCGGTTCCAGCCAAGCCCGGGATTTTGCCATATCACGTCCCTCGAGGAGATAAGGGATGGATATATTGGATTGCTCACTCTCCATGACGCCCATCATTTGAATCTCATACATACGTACTCGTGGGGTAAAAGCTTTGTGCGGACGAGTGACGGTGTGTGGGATTGGGGCATTGGGGTCGTTTTTCAGGATACGGCGGGCTTCTCGATAGGTTTCGGGATTCCAATATGATATATCGAGCCAGTGAGGAATGCCGTAATTCCATTCTCTAGATCTAGGCAAGCCTCGCTCACGCATCCGGGTGGCGGAGAGATAAGAACTTGGAGAGAGGTAAGAGGACCTGCTGACGAGACTGGATATCGAATGCTGGACCTCGGGGGATAATTTTGGCGTTTCGACGGGACTCATTGAAGAACCAGATGGCCGCTCTACCGGTGCTCGATATTTGAAGAGAGGTACAGAGTGAAGAGGCATTGGACTCAAGCAGACCAGATCAATGGCTATGCCTCGATTTGTCAACGCTTCTGTTGTAGAGGCTAGAGACTCGTAAGACACCTCGAACACACCACTTCCCGGGGTGATTACGATGATTGATGTCCCTGTATGAACCATATCTCGATCGATATGGGTATAGGCCAGATGTGCGGAGGCAAGATGAATGGCCTCGAGAATATTGCCTCGCAAAGCTGTACTGGGACGTCCGGCGATTGTTGCGGTGTGTGGCCTGGAAGGGATCTTGATGCCGCTCCCAACGGCAGCATCCAGGTCATCCGATTTCAGAATCGAAACATCTCTCAAAAAAGTTCTAAAATTTTTTTTGAGCTCATCCAAGATCGTTGTCCAATGACCGCTTGCCATGTCATTCACCACGACTCGATAAAAGTCTCGAGTTGGAAAATTGTTCGGACCCGAGCTACCTGCTAAACCAGGATTGAGCTGTGAAATACTTGGGTGTGCAGTGACGTCGTATTCAACTCGTGTGAAAAGCACAATGGTGACCAAATGTTTTGCATCAGAGTTGGCCCATCGCTTGAAGAGCTCTGGCAGAAACCCGTTGATCACGCGGCTGAATAAAATGTCTCCAGATCCTTCAGAGTCGAAGTCCCACATTTCCCTAGACATCTGAATGAACAAAACATACTTCGCCGACTCGCTGCGGAAGACAGGAATTGTATGAGGTGCAAAATACCCCGACAGGACCTTCTTTTCTCGTATGAAAATGTTTTTTACAGTCGCCTTGATGCTGCCCATGAACATAATTTTCTGCCCCTTGTAAACAATCTTATTGACGAGCTCCGACATGACCAATCGCCACATATCGGACCGTACCATGTACTGGTCACGGAAAGAAATGTCGACATGAGACGCGGAGCATTGTTCGCGTTCGACAATAGATAGCGTGACCTGGGTTCTGTTCTTGTAGCCGAAAATATTGGCCACGCTGCTGGTAACCGAGATCTCCAACTTGGGATGGCGCGTCTTCACATCTTGAGGCAAGGGCTTCACCACAAACAAGCATCGGCTTTGCAATGGCGTCTTGAACTTGGACGTGTTTTCGGATTGTGAGCCCAAGCTCAAGTCTGCATGACTTTCTCGGGCTGTCTTCAAACCCGCGTCCGGCTTTAAAGTAGAATGAATTGTATCCCCAGATGGACGTACGGGTAGAATCTCGACCACATCCCCGACCTGGACGCCGCTTTCTCCAAATGCCGACGGATTCAACAGTATCTCCTCCCTTGAAAACATCTCATCATGTACCCAGAGCGTGCATTGATGGCGGGCCAGGCTGGCGGATAGCCTGACGGTTCGTTCATCTGGCGTGGGGCCATGTTCGCGATAGGATGCCTCGGTGTGGATGGTCGAAAGGGTCTCCAAGCTGGCGGCACTCACCTGCCGAAGGTGGGACCGCCGCATGGGCCCGCGCAAAGACATGTTTCTGATTTCAACTTCCTTGCATCGCAGAGGAATTGACAGCTTCTCCAGAGCTTAGCATCGGCTAGAATTCATTTGAGGGATTATGCGGATCCAGCTTGCGCGATAAGATCACCGGGCAGCTCACGTGGGGGTTTGGTGCCTCAGGCCACATATCACAATGTATGACGGCAACGGAATCTCAATATTTCAAATATTTTTACATGTCGATAGATAAACCTCGAGAGAAATCAATACATATGGTACTATATTTGTATAGATTCAGCTACATGTACAAAGTCCAGATGTCCCTGTATTTCAATATTGCATGTTGCGCATTCTATACATTCTTTTTGGACGTCTACGCAACACAGTATATATGTTTTCCATTGAGGTTGCCCTTGCATGTCTTCAAATGCACATGCATGAGTTTCAAATGATGACCATTGACTCCGTCTCCTTGAGAAAACTGACCGTCTTTCCAGCCACAAATGAGACAATGTAAACTGAGCCCCCAAACACGACCTCTGCCTCAATATTGGTAGAAAGCTTGACCTCCAGGTTTCCATCGTCAGCCCACTTTAACTTGATTTTCCCTGCAGGAGTAACAAAAGTACCCTCTCCTGTCGTGAGAAGGTCCATTCGTGGCTCGATACGTAGAAGTTTGAAGCCTGGCATAGCTGGCTCGACACCATACAGCTTGGTGATGATTTCGTTGACTGGACAAGCACTCCACCCATGACAGTCACTTCGAGGATTTTCCTCAAACTCAGCCCATGTTGTTAAGTCATGAGCAAGCATGCGTCTCCATGGGTCTAGCAAAGTGGGGAACATCGCGTTGTAGAGACCAACTTTCTCCACAGCCCGGAACACGTAAAATTGCAGAGCACTGGAGCATTTCACCATTGAGGAATCTTGCATTGTGCGCACCATCAATTCTCGAGCTGCTGGACCAGTGACCGTTTCTGAGAGCACAGCAAAGACTTGACTATGTTGGCTGTATTCTTTTGTCGAAGGACCATCCAGGTACAGGTCGTCGTCAAAGCAATGCGTATTCACAGCGTCTCGGAGGGCTTGTGCTCGGGTGGAATACTCGAAGGCAGTATCTGACCTTCCCATGAAATTGCATAGCTCCGCTGCCTGCATCAAAGCAACAATATACATAAGGCTGTTAAGAGTTGCTGCGCCTGTGGTGGTGTATGATTGCGGCATGCACGATTGGAAGATCTTCCCTGGGACCGACCATTGGCTGACCCAGTCGATGAAGGGCCATGTATCGTCATCAAACCGACCAACCAGCCCGAGGCCATTAATTCGCTCGTCGAAGTGGTTAAGGATTCCATCGATAGTGCTCAAGTACCGGCGCACAAGCTTTTTGTCCGCGAAGTATCTCATGTGATCCCAGACCATTGCAACCCAGTATAATGAGAACTGAGGAATCTGTTTACTGTTGAAACCGGCCGGGAATTGCGCCTTAAGCAACCCATCAGGATTCTTACTGGCATGAAATTCTTCCAAAGTTTTTCTGGCAAGTCGATCATCCGATGACAATTGATATGTGAAAAGCATTTGGAGGCGGGCATCAGATATAAACTGATTTTGCTCATAGAAAGGGCAATCTTCGTATGTCTCATGTCGACAATTTTGGAGAGTCCGTAGGCTGACATCCCAAATTTTCTTGAGTTCTGACCCAGCCTGAATTTTAGTCGAGATATCGAGAGGATAGGAGGTCTCGCGGAGAGTGAACCCTTTGAGTGTGAGGGGTTGGGATGATGTCTTGATATGCAGTTGAACATAGCGGAATGCTCGGAACCAGAATGGTTCGAATGTTTGCTCTTTTTGGCCATCGGCCGCTGTATAGATATCTTTCACTCCATATAGCCGGCCATTAGAATCGGATCTAAGCAATTTCGTTCTTGGCATGGGGAAAGGCGCAATCTCAATACCGAGGTCTTTCTCATAGCACTCGGAATACAGGAATGTGATAATTGATCCCATTCCTTCGCCACATTGAAAGTTGACAAATGCTGTAGTCAAAGATGCGCATTCAATGTCGACGGTGACAGTCTGTCCGGCAGGTATAATCAACTCCTCCTCTCCTTTGATGAAGCTGCTCCACTGCGTGTGTGTGGTGGATCCTTCGCATTTAACTACTCTATCAAATCTTCCCAGAATCTCTGGGAGCTCTGGAATAGGACGTGGCTCCAATTTCCAAGGACGTTGGATTGGAAGCATTTTCACGGGGCGGAATTGAAAGACGGCGTCCTGCCAGGTGGTGTCATCGAACGCCGCTTGCTTCCAACCAGAAAGTGCTTTGGCTTCTGCTACTCTTTCATTATTTGACATGAATGGTGGACCCAAAAGATAGTTCCAATTTGAGTGAGGGATAATCTTGCGGGAAGTTTCTTGTAAGCACTTCCATGAAATATCCGTAGAAATGGATAGTCCCTACTGACATGTCAGTGTACTGTTACTATGTTTATACCCGTTGACCCTTGGGGGCCTTTGGTACTAACCTCAATTTCAGCATGCACCATTAAACCGGGCAATTCAGTGCTCATTATCGACGAAGAACCAGTGTTAACACAAGAGTACCGCAAAACGCGCGCACTAATGACATTTTCTCCTTCTGTGAGATAAGGTAGAATGTCGACTGTCTCATAGTACCAACGTTGCGGATAGCTCTTGCAAGGGCCAAAGCTGACACGCTGGCCATTTACAAAGAGCCGATACCGACTATCGGCAGAAACATGAACTGGAAACTCATGGAGTCCGTACGGTCGAGTCCATTGGAAGCTTTTCCGAAAAAGGAAATACCGGCCGGGTTGGCTCTCGTCCTCACTGTGTGTTGGCAGCCAGATCCATGGTGGCGTTTGTGTCCAAGCAGGGGAAGCCATTTTTGTTTGGAGTTAAGTTCAAAGAAGAATTTAGATTCCGGTGACCCTTTGGAGCTCATATAGGTAATCCGGGGTTGAAGCTCTGGCTCTCGGATATTCCGACCGGCACGTTTTACCCCGACAAATGGTGGGTCACTTGACGTACAGTAAGGAGTACATTTCGCCTACAAAAGTCTCACATGACCTCAGCATTCACCCCACATTTTCAACTTTCTTTATAAATGCTTGTGGACACTGTCCACTGTCCACACACGGTTTTCCCCCATGTCTGCCTCCACCCAAGAGGCGACTCGGTTTCGATGCGAATTTTGCCCCAAGAAGTTTTCTCGTCGAGAAAACGTTTATCGTCATGCTCGAATCCGTCAGTACTTAGTGCATATATTACTGCTATACATGCTTATCAAAGTTTAATGTAGATAAACAACAAAAATTGCATCGTTGCCATGTTTGTGGGAAAGAATTCACTAGAAGCGATGCACGCCAGCGCCATGAGGCTATCCACAAGACGCGGTCACCTGGCGCAACCACGACGCTCCAGAGGGGGACTGAATCGCCAAGAGAGGTGGTGGACTCTCCACAAACTTCGGATTCGTTACATGAGACTCCACTGGCCGAAACATGTAATGACGATGGTTCAATTACTTTGAGTCCTCTAAAGGTTAGGTCCCTTCTGGAAACCGATGTGCAACATGAGGATGGTAATGACTTGAGGTCTTTGCATGCATTAAACATGGACAGGGATCAGTCCCTAGGGCTCACAGCTCCGGTTCAGACCGAGCCCATTCTCCATTGGACGAACCAATCCCCAGATACCACATTCGACGATGATTTGCTTCGATGGATACGGGAGCCGTGTCTATTTGAGGATATGCGCTTTGATGAAGATATCATGTCGGTACTACTGGAATCGGGATCAATGCCGCCCTTCAATGCCGCACCACTTCTCGCCATGGATATAGATACAGATCAAGCAACCTCAGATCTCAATAATCGAAGCGCCAATGGCTCCGATGGCCGGGGTGGAATAATGGGTCGACCAGCATCACCTCCGAATGAAGCCTCCGAAGAAGACAAATGGCCCTACAGATGGGATCCTGGGTCTCAACCGATCACCGCCGCTAAGCCCATTGAACTGCCTCAAAACCATCCATTGAGATGTAATCATGAGACTCAATTTGATATATCAAACCAGCGGTACCAAAAGGTCATCGCCTTCCTTCTGGAACCAGCAAGAAGGGGATTCAACTTCCACTCACTTCATTTCCCAGACCTGAAGACCACGAATATTTTTATAAGACTGTTTTTCACTTGTTTCGAACACCAGATGCCTGTCATACATCGCCCATCTTTGCAGTCGTGTGATAGTTTGCCTGATCCCCTTCTAGCCGCAATAATTGCCATTGGAGCTATATACAGCCGAGAACGACACACCTGCCGTTTCTCAATTGTACTCATCGACATGGCAAGGCTGGGCTCACAGATTGTCCTCGAGATGAATAACAAGCTTATGAGAGACCCTATGTTTGTCTATGCCCTGGCACTTCTCTGCTACGCAGGCCTCTGGTGCGGCAACAAACGATTGTTTGAGCTCTCTGAGAGCATTCGCGCCGCAGTGGTCACTTACTGTCGCCAAATCCGTAATAGCGAATGCAGCTTTGCAAGAGAAGATGTCAAGAGATTCGGCACGACCTTTGAAGGCCAGTGGCAAACATGGATTTTGAAAGAGTCCAGAAAGAGGCTGCTGTGGGTTATTTACAGTCTCGACTGTATGTTCCCATGTTTGCTGTACCTACCGGCCTCAATAAGCCTGGCAGAATCTATGACAATGGAGTGTCCCTGTGATGAGGAATTCTGGAATGCTGCAACTGTCAATCGTTGGAAATCCTTACTTGGCTCTGCATCTGTTCCACCTGCAAGAACCTTCGCTTCTGCCGTGAGCCCTTTTCTGGGGCCTATAAGTCCTGGAAGTACTTCTTACAGCACCTCTTCCGATGAAATCCTTCGGCAGACCTCTATATCATCTTCGATAGGTCTCAATTCTTGGACTCGACATCTTGTTCTTACTAATATCCTGGTACATATATTTGAACTGTCTGAGCAGATTTCTATGGTATCCGAGGCAACTCTTGATACAGGGATATGGCAGATACCAGGTGCAAAAGAAGCACACTCCCCCACATATTCGATGGGGCCTGAAATAAAACCACACTATGACTATCTGGCGACAAGATACCTGTCAAGCCGACAAAGAGGATCTACATTATCACCCCCGGAACAAGAAGTGTGCAGAGCACTCGCGAAACGCAAGGAAATTCTTTCAAGTTAGTCATTCTCATGTCGCTGGTTTACAATCTACTTCTAACCAATCGTTTTCTAGAAATGTTAAACGCTTGGGAACAAGCCTACGCATTAGTACCTGCCCCAGACGTGGCTGTATATGCAACATCAAGGCATTTCCACAAAAATTCTCAAGCCCATCTTCGCCTCGGTCGTCTCACTCTTCATGTCCCTATTCTCGACCTTCAAAATGCAATTGGAAAGTCCGGAGCATCCGAGATCTGCCCTGCAATTAATGTGATGCATGTAATCCTGAAAGAGCACCCCGAGGATATTGGATCAATACTCCTACATTGTCTGGGGATTATTCGAGATCTAGGGGTACAGCCTTCCTTGCCCACTAGCGGATCGAATCCACGAATGATAGAACCGCCTGAGTTAATCGCCTGCTTTCTTGGCGAGATTTTCGTCTGGACACTTGTTAGCTGTGCAGATGCGACACAAGCTGGCTTTCTTAGAGACAAGATTGCAGAGTTTGGGGAGTCAGATGGATTTTTTGCTGTTGTAAAGCAGGTTTTAACTTGTGCTTCAGATCAACCATCAAGTTACAAGGAGAATATTTCTCAACCCAACTTAATTATGTTTGCTGCAGCAGATGTGATTAGCAAAATGACGCCGTGGAACGCGTCGCTTAATTTGGCCTTGCTTTTATGTCATCGGGGACAGGCTTCTACGACTCGCAAGAACGAAGTTCATAGCTAGTTTCATCCACTCCGCTAGTAATTTTTACCCCTGAATTCTTCCAAATGTTACAAATATCCCTTGGTTTGAATACTTGAGTAGAGGACAAAAATCCAATCGCTGGATTTCATTTGAAGTGCAACATTAAATACAGAGTAGCTGGTAATCAATCAAGCTTCATCCGGACCTGTTATAGCCAGCTTATGAGTTGCAAACTTTCTGGCAGGCACCTTTGCTTCATAAAGGTTGTCAATATCTTCAGTTGACAGTCCAGTAGTATCTGGAACCAAGGACCATACGCCCCAGATAAGCAACACTGTGGCACCAGCAAAGACTAAACCAGTCCGGGCACCCAGATTGCCAGAGTCAACGTTATACATGTACGGCACCACAAATGTGATGAGCCACGTTGTGAATGTCTGAGACATGATTCCAAGTGACATGGACTTAGCGCGCAGTCGGTAACTGGAGATCTCAGCTGCAATAGACCAGCCGGGGCTTTGCATGAGACAAGCCTGCAAGGAGATGAGGACATTCCTGTTTATAAGTTAGCATAGAGTATCCAAACTCTAGTCGATGTAGTGCTTACATGAAGATTGCAATGGCCCACTTGGGACCGGTTCCGTTGGCCCAATACAGACAACCCACGATCAAATTGAAGAGCAGGTTGATAACGCATCCCCAGAGCAAAATGTTTCTGCGCCGCACCTTCTTGAGAATAATTCCACCGCCGATGATGAGGAAGATGGCAAGCCCGAAGCCGCCAATAGAGATATCGAAGACGTGAACTGTGGGAAGACCGACGGAGATGAGGAAGTAGATCGACTGAGTGAGGAAAGGTCCACCGCCTAAATTGACAAGACCGAAGAGGAACATCATGGTGATTGTTCTCTTCAAGTCAACTCCCTGGAAACATTCGATGTAGCTTGATTGGTTTGCCTCGCGCTGTGCGTTTTCCTCCTCAATGGTCTTCACCAAGTGATTGTAGCGCTCCTCACGATCCGCATCGTCGCGGTAGAGCCATTGAAACATCTTCTTTGCACCCTCTTCGTTCTTATTGATAATGCAATAGACAGGGGACCTTGGAATAATTAGTGATGACCGACCAACATAGGATATGAAATACGTACTCTGGTGCGATCGCAAACGCAACGATGACAAGGCCGGCCACGCCCCATTGAATGGCGAACACCGTACGAAATGCCTTCTCGGTCAAGTCGGTGACAAAAATTCGGATAATACCCATCGCCAAAGCTTGCATGATAAGGATAAATACAACGAATGTTTGCTGAACAGCAGGGACAAGCGTTGGAGGAACGACCTCCGAGGCATAAGTCATGCCAGTGGACATAGCCATGCCAATGCCAAGTCCTCCAACAATCTTGCCTCCAAGTAGCGAGCTCCGTGTGTGAGCAGTATATTGTACCGATGCACCTGCCACGGCAATGACACCTGCAATGATGCCGGTCCATTTGCGACCAATGCGATCAGCCAGGAAGCCTGTGCCGGTAGCCGAGAGTGCCTGGGCGAGGGAAGACATGGATGTCCACAATGCAGTCCACAATGATGGAAGGTATAATCCGGATGCATCTTCAGCACCGAAGTACATCATGAACGCCGGCATAGAAATCGAAGCACCGTTAACAATCGTGTCGTAGCCGAACATCGTACCCGCGCTGAAGGAGAGACTACCTGAGTACAATGTAAGCTATGGCGTGAGCAAAATAGATGTATCAGATCTTACATATCAACAATGCTCTCCAATGCGTCTTGAAAGTATCAGTAATACTCAATTCCTTATCTGCTTGCAGGAACCGGGGCTCCTCCCACTCAAACTCGAGATGGGCAGAGGATGACTTAAGATCGGTCATGATTAACAACAACTTTGGTGAATATGTGGATAGTCCTGGTCCTTGATAGAATGGACACCAGGCGACCTTAAATGGATCGAACGCCTTGCACGCATATCAAAAATCTGGGGAAACTCCGGGGTCTACGACTGCCGTCCCCACATTGGCAAAGGGCGGAGTGGACAGTGGACAGTGGACAGTCGGATTACCCGAATATCCCTAGTATGCGTATGTCCTCGAGTGGCGTGGACAGGCATCCAATTAAAAGGCCGCAAATGTTCTCCTCGTTCGTTACTAATCCGTATTGATTGTAGATCAAAGAAACCATGTCTGTTGAATCACTAGTCCGGTCGCTTTCTCTCGAGGAAAAGGTTTCCTTATTGGCGGGTGCATCCTATTGGCACACCGCTAGCTTGCCAGACCACGGCATCAAGCCGATTAAGGTGAGCATATTTCATACTTGGAGTGTTACGAACCCCGGATGCTAATGAATTGTTTAGTATAGTGATGGTCCAAACGGCGTTCGTGGAGAGTCCATTCACGCGTCAAGCAAAGCGACATGTTTTCCTTGCGCGGCTTGCGTGGGATCCACATTTAACACCGATCTAGCCCTCAGAATGGGCAAGGTGATTGGAACAGAATGTAATGCGAAGAATGTTGGTCTTCTTCTTGGACCCACTGTGAATTTGCATCGGTCGCCTTTGGGTAAGCAGGCCTTCGTGCTCCAATGGCGAGTACAGAAATTAACACTGATGGCGGTTTGAAGGAGGAAGGAATTTCGAAGCATACTCCGAAGATCCAACACTTTCTGGATTGTTAGGAGCTGCCTTTGTGAATGGAGTTCAATCGCAGGGTGTCTCAGCATGCCCTAAGCATTTCGTCGGCAATGAATGCGAAACCAATCGGAAAATTTCCAACACGATTGTTGAAGAAAAGACACTGCGAGAGCTTTATGCGTATGCCTTCCAGGTTTTGTTGAAGGATTCGACTCCTTGGGCGATTATGACCTCGTCAGTATACCGGACTCAACATCGATCGCTTCAGGGTACTGAAATTTTTGATAGGTATAACCTCGTGAATGGGGTGTTCATGTCAGAAAATGAAACACTGCTGCAGAATTTGCTCCGAAAAGAGTGGGGCTTCAAGGGCGCAATAGTATCCGATTTTGAGGGCGTCTATTCAACAGTACCCTCGGTGCTGGCAGGTGTCGCTCTTGAACTGCCCGGACCTGCTCGATTCCGAGGTAATCATCTCTTGAAAGCTGTCAGCAGTGGTCAAATTTCCGAATCTCAGATTGACTCTTTGGCAAAGGATGTAATCAGTCTGGCATCAAAGGTGAGCAGCAAGGCTGATGCTGGTTCAGAGAAAGATATCCCCAGAGACGAAGAGACAGCCGCACTTCTTCGGCAGATTGCCAATGAGGGAATCGTTCTTCTCAAAAACAAAACAAAAACACTTCCAATCTTTCCATGCACAAACCCAAGAATTGCAATTTTTGGGTCTCCAGCAACCATGCCAATCATCCATGGAGGTGGCAGCGCATCGCTGACCCCTTCATACGTGGTTACTCCTTTACAGGCACTACAAGAGAGATTTGGCAAGGATAATATCAAATACCATGCCGGAGTGCCTATCTTCAAGAAGATCCCATCCGCTCCACTATCATTGATGACAACCGAAAGTGATGGGAAGCCCGGCGTGGACTGCTACTGGTATAATGGATGGACAATCGGAGAGAATCAAGTACACCATGAGGTCCTGGAAGCCACACAGACTCTGGTGATTGAGTCTCGTATCTCCGAGCTCACTTCGAAGCACTGCAGCCAGATGAGCTTCGTTATTCGGCCTAAAACAACAGGGATCCACGCATTTGGCGTGACCGCATGTGGAGAGAGTATCCTTCGCGTGGATGGTGAAATTCTTCTGAAGCACGATGGTTTCAAGGATTGCCGAGTTGAATATGTTATGCAACCGGGAGATTATGAAGTAAGAGCCAATCTCAAAATGGTATCTGGTCAAGAGTATCACGTCACAGTCGATACCCTCTCAACCACAGCTCCGATCCCGTCACCAATTTTCAAGATAACGCCTCAAGCTACCCGGGTTGGATTCTACGAGAATCTCGATAGTCCCATTGGAGAAGACATGTTGCAACTTGCGGTTGAAAGCGACATTTCCATCATTTTCACTGCAAACAATAAAGAATTTGAGTCCGAATCATTTGACCGTTTGTCAATGTCGCTGTCTCCTCTGCAGGATGAACTGATCCGCGTGGTTGCCGGCGCAGCACCAAAATCAGTACTGGTTAACCAGACTGGGTCACCTATTGCCATGCCGTGGATTGAAGACGTAGATGCGATTCTCCAATGCTGGTACGCGGGTCAGGAGGTGGGAAATGCGCTGGCGGATATCATAAGCGGTGATTTGAGTCCTTCGGGCAAACTCCCTGTCACATTTCCCCGGCGCATCGAAGATTCACCATCCTTTGGTAACTTTCCTACGGATCATGAGATGAAAATTTGTTATGAAGAGGGCCTTGAGATGGGATATCGTGCTCGCAAAAAGCCTGCACCGCTGTTTTGTTTCGGATTTGGACTCTCCTATACCAAGTTCAAGTTTACCGAACTGGTTCTTAAGGGACTATCTGGTACTTCGCCAGTTGAAATGACCCTTACAACAACGGTAACTAATATTGGGTCCGTCGCTGGAAGAGAGGTGGTACAGATTTATGTGAATGGCATTTTGAAGAAATTCAGTGGAGTGATGTTGAGCCCAGGAGAAAGCCAAGACGTTGAAATCTGTTTGGATAAGTATGCATTCAGTGAGTGGGAATCGACCCAGGGCTCATGGGTAGTGAAGGCCCGAAATTATCTTGTCGAGCTACGACAGGACGCCAATACATTGATATCATCAGTTACACACAAAATCGAGAAACAAAGTTCTTGGACTGGGCTTTGAATTGTGACGCAAGCTGGATCTAAGTTGGGATGTATCGATTGTGCCTAATCTCACCGAGTACTTAGAAGACCTCGTGAATGGCCTTATTTGCATCACTCATGAGTTCACTCACAAAATCACTGGTTATTCTAGTGCAATCCACAGTTTATTTGAGATAAAACTGACTGTATATTCATTCTCAGCGAATAGACAATGTATTTAAAAATAATGATAGAAAAATATATATATATATATATATCTAACCCAGAGGCACTCCTCTTTTGTCTTTGTTGGTCACTTTGGAGGGGTCTGCTCTGAGCTGATGTTTCCCGGTACTAATTGACAACACAATTCAAGTCCCATGGGGTAACTTGTTTGGTCACGTATAGTGCCAGCTGGTGGGAGTGTTAACCACTCGGCCACGCGGATGTCAATTGTTAATTATGCTCCCCATAAGTCAGTTTTAACCCTGTTTTATTACTTCTCTTTCCTGCGTGGGTTTTGAATGCGCTTCATCACCAGAGCAGAAGCATATAACAGTCGTTTATTCAGGCTACTCATCCATTTTCAAGACATTTTGCGGTTGAACGGTCGCAATTCCTAACTTCTCAAAAATATGAATACAAACTCTACCTACTCTTGGCTCTTGGCTCTTTTCTGATGCCAGAAATGGAGCAACGCCGATCTGGTGAACTGGGGGCGGCGTGCAGGTCCTTTCCATAGGCGCGTGTACGGAAGTATTTTCCGGCGCATTCCTCCCGGTCCCTTTCATGCTCAGCACGATTTTGCCACCTACCTGAGCATTGCACAGAGCGATGTATTTGTTTCAGAAGCTTCGAGTTAGAAATTTGGGGGATTGCCCAAACTTTCTTTCCTCCTGAAAACCTGGCGCCATTGATGTGCTTAGTCTGACCAGCCAGCCACGCTCCCATAAAGAGTCGCAATATTGATGACTCATGAATTGATATGGGCACGACCAGAATAACAAGTGTCTGTAATACTGTCCTTCATCGGACACGCAGAAACCTGCGCCTGGCTAGCCTTCATTCACTCCTGGCCACACAGACAGCTCCTACCTTATTGTTTTTGAGAGAATCTTGGGCAGTCGACACAAAGCACCATAGGGCAAGTGATCATGTGCCATCCCTACATGACTTTGACGGCCTCAATACAATCAAGCTCTGAAAAGGTACCGGCCAAAGGTTCTTGCTTCTTTGTTCTTGGTCGTTCTGATGGACTTGAAATGAACCGAACTCCATGAGAGCCTGAAACCCGGGGATATGGACGACATTTTGAGAACACCACATACATGCCACAGCATCATCTGGCGTCAACAGCCCAAATATGCTGGCTCATTGTGGAAAGAATGAATCCTAGGAGTCAGGAGTGTTGATCTGAAAGCTCAATTCTTCTCCCAGATCTAAGGAACCGATCTAGTGTTGTCCGGGGCATGTCTGACATTGTAGAACAATTCCCGAGAACGCCCGTAATTTCCAAGGCCCGTGAAAGGTCACTGAAATCCGACCAGTATCCTTTGACCTCTTGCGAACTATGCAAGGCCCGATGCTCAACCCCTCTGCCTTGCAGGCTTCCTCCAGACTTTTCTCCCGAGGAGCTTGGCTGGTCACTTGGCCCGTCTGTGGTCTTTTCATCATTTGTTGCAAGTCGTGTTCTGGCGGTGCAATTTGAAGCTAGCGCGCATGGCTGAGGGATGGACGGTGCGTGGTTGCGATTTATCTCGCCTCGACGGATTGTTGGAGGGCTTCTATGATAGACTGGGCCAGCTTCACGATCATGGCCACCAGCACCATGCTGCAGAAATTTGCTGTCTTATTCGCTTTTATCGTGGGGTTGGTGATGGGATGGGTCACAGGTATTGGTCGTATATCCTTGGCTTCGGTCGGCTTCGTGTCAGCTTCATGTCGGGTCGAGAAGCCTCGCCTTTCTTTGTGCGGTCCACAGTCTTTTCAATTTCAGGGCTCATTAAAGAACTTGAAATGGAGCATCTTCAATGATGTCCCGGATTTTGGATGGACTGTAGCACACCTTGATGCAGGATAACTCACTTACCGAAGGGTCCCTTCTCATCGTTGACTACCACCCGTTGCCCATCATCGAATCTTGTTCATCTATCTTCCAGATGACAGTTATCATGGCTTAGCATCAATGCCCAGCTGGATATTACGTCAGCTGGATATAAGCCATTTCCAATGTTTCTGGAGGCAGAATGTGTGGCCCAGGACCTGAGTTCAAGACTACCAGCCTGTATTAGCAGAAACGTGCAGTCTGGGAGTATACTCGCTGCCTATTAGGGCTTGAAGCCACCCGCTTATCCGAACCCAGATCCAGTCTCGTCTTCAGGGGCTTGTTGTTGATAGGTCCCAATGTGGAGGTATCCCCTAGGGAAACTGGATCTACCTGTCTTGCAGATGAAGGCGTGGAAGGGAGATTGAGGACAGTTCGTCTCAAGAGAAAGAAGCAATTTTAAACAGAAATTTCGAAACCGAAGCTGCTGAGGATTGACAATTTTTGGCATTTTGAGGGGTGGGTTGTAAAGGCAAGGGAAAGGCACGGCTTGGCTTGCAATGACTGGCTCGGATGTTGATTACCGATCCAAAGGGTCCTACGGCTGGCCTCATTGTTTGATAAGGATTGGTAACACTCACGCCCATGCCATCAGCATATGCTCGTTAAGAAGACTCTTCTCATACTGAGAATAATCGAATCATTTACGACGCACTTTACACAACTTCGAAATTTTTCATTGGCGCCAAGCAGAAGTGTATATCGCTTCGCCATTCCCACATCCCTACTCATGTAACGAGGACGTACCTTGCCAGGTTCCTTGATTCAAATCGTGCAAGATGACGGCAGTTTTATTACGATTCTTGCACCATTAGAGGAAAGACAAGACGCTAACTCTCACCTGCAGCCCGCTGCCCAATACCTCCAAACATACCTGACACTCCAGTGCCAAATACAGCTTTGATATGGTACTTCTCTCTGTAACACTGAGTAAACGTTGGTCTGTTGCTGCTCGGCCCTGGTGCCAAATTCACATGGTGCCCCGTTCTCATTGGTGGTAACTGGCTGGTATGCTTCAGTGGCAAATTCACGCGGCTCTCAGATCCAGCATACCACAGCTCAGCATTTCATGGGTCGAACCCACTTCGGGATTTGCAGTTCGAACTCACTTCGGGATTTGCAGGCCGTTCTGGCTACTTTTGTGTGTTAATTTCTCCCATGCATATCCAAAGCACCCTAAGGTGGAAAATTAGGCGCAAAAGGAACGGGTTCTGTTTGATTATCAGCACCCTGATAGGGCTAATTAGCTCAAAGGGACTTTTTATCCACTGTTTTACGCTGTCGTGAAACATCGGTACACACAAACATGAGTGACCGGCCCCCCCCTCTGCCTAAGAAAGATCAGCATTCGGATGTCCCAGGCAATGAATTGTCATCGTTCTCTTACGACTGGGTGGTTCCCGGACTTACCCAGCCACTTCACGTCGAGTTTTCAGCCAATACTAACCTAATCCCTGGCCGCGAAGGCCTGGTGAGCCCCAACCCGGGAGAATGGCCTCAGAATCCGAAGGTTCCAATCCCCCGCTCCGCCCAAGCTGCAACCCCGACTACCTCTGGCCGAACTAGTCGAGCTTGCCAAAATTGCCGTGAGCAAAAGGCTAAATGCAGTGGCCATCAACCCACTTGCAAACGTTGCGAGGATGCTGGGATAAAATGTTTTTATAGCGATCGAAAAAAGGACAAGCTTGAGAAGTGTGTTCACACGCCATGGACATCAGATCTGTTCTCTAATTCAAGGTCTGTAGGGATATGGGTGATTTAAAGGCGCAAATTCAAAAATATGAAGCTCTTCTACGTGCGGCGTACTCGAGATTAGACTCGTGGTCAGCCCAATATGTTGATCAATCCTTGGGGGGACAATTAGTCGGAGTGAGTCCACACTATCTACTCATCTCATCCTTTCTGAATTCCCCCGTTTCCCCCCATCAATACTCCGTACTTACGCTCCAAACCATGACCAGCCGTCGAGCTCCGAAGCTATGGTCGGTATCAGCCACCCACTGGCTGTCACCGATCATACCGAAGAGGATTTCAATCGCGATGAAAACCAAGCACTTGGTTTTGTGGGAGAGCACTCAGAAATGACATGGCTTTATAGACTCAAGCGCGATCTCGACCAGAAAATCACAACACCCATCACAGAAACCGCCAATAGAACTTCGGTTTCATCCCTCAACTACTTTCAAGAAGACATTGAGCTATTCCGTCTCAGGGGTGTCAACGTGCTGGAAAGACCACCCCAACACATTGCAGACAAGCTCGTCGACTCTTACATCCAGATGGTTCACCCTGCCTTCCCCATTATTGGTAAGACAGTTTTTCTGAGCCAATACAAATCATTCTATTCGAATCCGACCTCGCGTCCCGGCAAGCGGTGGCTGGCGGTGCTGAACTTGGTGTTTGCCATCGCGGCGAAACACTCAACCTTAGCCAACAGTCAGTCCCAAGAAGATATTGGTGATCATTTGGTGTATTTTGCTCGAGCATGGCGATTGAGCTTGGGTGACGTTGCTTTACTGGACCATCCAAATCTCCAACAGGTACAGGTGGAGGGCCTGACTGCTTTTTACCTTCTTGCCAATGGGCAAGCTAACAGGTATTATGTTTTCCGCCCATCATCTTGTCATATTTACGTTGCCTTCTAACTCGTGTCTTTTGCATCCAGGTCTTGGCGGATGATTGGCATCTCAATTCGATCAGCGATAGCCATGGGTCTGAACCTTCGTAGCGAGAGTTCTGATGTTGCCCATGTCTCGAGAGAGACTCGATATCGTGTGTGGTGGGCGTTGTTCATGTTGGATACATTGCTGTGTGTGATGATCGGCCGCCCCCCCACCTATGGCGGTGGTTTCTGTACAACCCCCCGACCTGTCCCCTTTCGTGAAGAAGACTTTGGGGATGAAGAGGTCAGAAAAATCATAACTGACTTTGGCATGCGACAAGAACTGATGAGGTCTCTCCTCTCTTGTGGCAATTTACCTGGACAAATCGAAAGCCCCGTGGACCCTTTTCCGTCGTCGAATTTTGCATCTGGAAAAGGCAAACAAACCGCCCAAGCGAGCCCAATTAAAGCAGAAAACGTCACTCCAAATATTTCACTATACTTCTTATATGCGGTTGACTTGGCATTTCTCATGAGGGAAGCCATTGAGACCCTCTATGCTCCCAGAGCGACGCGGCGATCCTGGCCGGAGATGGAAAATACAATTTCTATCTTCAACAACAGTGCTGACAACTGGCTCTCTCATTTGCCAACACAGTTCCAATTCGCACAACTCGATTCAAACCATCCGTTTTCCCGCCAACGTGTCAGTCTCGCCTTCCACTTCTACACCACGAAACTCGTTATCACACAGCTTTGCCTCCGCCGTCTCGCCTACCAACCTCCCGAGTCAGAGTCACCAGGACCTCTCTGCTATACAATGGCGTCTACATGCGTGGAAGCAGCTCGCGGAATGATATCTCTTCTCCCTGAGAATTTGGACGCATGTTTGCTATATGAGACTTTCCCATGGTGGTGTGTCCTGCATTATGTCATGCAGTCAACTACTATTATCCTGGTTGAACTGCTCATGCGTACCAAGTCGGGCATCATTGGAGCCGCCGGGCTCTTAACGGATATACAAAAGGCGGTATGTTGGCTACACGAGATGGCTACCCGGGATCCATCCGCTCAGCGCGGTTGGTCTATCTGCATGGATATCCTATCACAAAGCGGCCTTGATCCGCAGTGAGAAGTCAGTTGACCTCCAATTTAGACTCTGCCCTATTTTCTGTCCCCTTATATCACAGGCTTGGAATTTGTGCTTCAACTGCGATCTGATACACTTTCTCCCTGCATCTATTGTGCCATGCTTTGTCACTGGATTGCCCTCTTACAGTGTGCATATGATCATCTATTTTGTTGTGAGCATTCTCCATTTAGTCTGCTAATCAACTACCAGGTCCCGTGGCTGCGTTCAATAGACACACTCGCATCTATTGAAACAGTTCACGGGCTACCATCTGATGAAGCCGTTTTCAGTAATCCTGCCTCTGTCTTTGCATACTTTGCATTAGGCTTGATCCTGCATTGCGCTATCTCCAATAAATAATACCACAGGTCACTAACAAGTTAGTAGTTTTGATTCTAACTACATACTTACATTAAATTAAATTGAATCGCCTTGAAAGATCCCTTAACCTATTTTGAACTAAAACTTTCCAAATTGAACAGCCACCCGGCTACAAATCCCAACAGGAAGAGCACCTAAACAAGGAAACATCGCATGCCCTTGCGAAAATACTTGGTTCTTGTGCCCCAACAATGACTCGATTACAGGTAACGCGCTAGACAAATTGGTGGACCTGTTTGTTCCAGTCTTGAATCCGGATTCGATAGTGGCTTCCAAGGTTCGTGAACCAGTGGTATTGACAGAAACAAATTCTCGAAGCAAAGTTTTGCGAGAAACCGGAGCAGCATTTGATCGTAAGACCTCGGGATAGGAGTAAAGGTATTAATATGTAAACCACACAATGAATTCATGGATGCTGCACTAAGCAAATGACCACCCTCCAGTATAATCCACAAAAAAGTTATCTGGATCATACTTCTTCTTAATCCCCTGCAACTTTTCAAATGTCGAAAAAGTCTGCAATGGATTCTGATCATAACTCGCATCATTGATAAACAAAGGCAACCCCTCCGCATTCCCGGTGCCCTTAACCATATCCCGATAACTAGCCTGCACAGTATCATAATCAACCTCACTCATCCCAGGCGGCGTCGTAATCAAATAGTTCAACCAGAAATACGGCCCGTCGGGCATCTGCATCGCATTCCCACCCTGCGCCTTACTCGCATCCGTAAGACTCTTCGGAACGGGCTGAAAATCCAAAGAAAGAAGCTCATAGCTCCCCTTATTCTCCTCCGCCCACTCACGCCACGTATCAAGCGCGTTCTCGTAGGAATTGTTCCCCGGGCGATGAACTCCAACGCGGAACATATTCGCACCGCGCGAGATCTCCGTCGACATCGGAATAGGCATATTGACAACATCGTTATAACTCTTTATACCCGTCGTATCGAGCAAAGCAGTAATATCCGTGAAATTCTTAAACGCGTCACCCGGATCCGACCCATCATAAACAAGGAACATGATAATCGCCTCGTCAAGATTAAGATTCAAATCCGGTGTTGGCAGTTTCTCATAAGTACCAATAATAGCAGCCTTAGGGTCGGTATTGTAGATGATGAAGTTCCCAATGGCCTCAATCACGGCATCCCGCTGCTCGAATACGTAGATCAGATTACCAGCCCAGAACTCGCCGATCGGCCGGCTCTGGACTGTGTATTTCGTTACAACGCCGTACGCATTTCCGCCACCGCCTCGTGAGGCGAAGAATAGATCAGCGTTTGTCTCGTTGGATGCTGTGACGATTTGCCCGTCTGGAAGGACGATTTCTAGTTCGCGGAAAGAATCACAGGCGAGTCCGTATTGGGGTGATAGGTAGCTCATTCCGCCGCCTAGGGCGAGACCTGTTCCTACGCCTGCTAGGCGGGCCCCGACGACTGTGCGGTTCCACTGTGCGAAGTATTCGTATATGTCGCCGAAGACGCCGCCTGGTTCGTATGTTGCCAGGGTGGTTTCTGTGTCGTAGGATTTGGCGGTCATGCTGTTTAGGTCTAGGAGAACGCCTGCCTCGACGGATGAATAGAATGTGTTGGGGTTATGACCGCCGGCTTTGATTGCGAAGCGACTTCCTGCGGCACGGATTGCTTGTAGACATATGGATACATCTTGAGCAGAGCTGGGGAAGACGATGCAAGTTGGTTTATAGCTGTCTTGAATTGTGTTCCAGTATTCGAGGCTTTCGGTGTAATCCAGGCTCAGTTGGTTAGTGTTGACTTTGGATGAGCCTAATTGGGTCGTGATGTTTGTGCAGGCTGCCGTTCCTGCTGCCGTTGCCGTGACTGATATGGCAAATTCAGCTAGTAGGGGTATTATAAAGGGTATCATAGTGCTGGATGGAAATGTGGTGAATTATGGAATGAGTTATGGGGTGTTGGAGAAGTTTAAATAAGCTGGCATTTTTATTTAAGAACACACTCTTCACATTCCAATTCATTTCACATGGAAATCCCCATTTTTAAATAGTAAAGGTCCTCGGTACAAGTGTATACACGGGAACATTGAATAGGGATACGTCGAAAATACGATAACTTGAAAAAATGGTTCCTGAATAGGTTCCATGGGCGACGATCACAATCAGGTAGGCGGCCAGGTACAAAACCTTACCCCACATACATACTAACTAGGAGAGAACATGTTTATTTTTAATTTTTATTCTTCACTATCAAACTTTGTATGCAATCTTTTCCCCACTTCAATGTTTGCTCGTTTAACTAATAGTAGCTGTGCCGGTGTCTCACCTGCTATATTCCGCTCATCCATTAAGTGCTCAGCTTCTCGCAGTTTTGAAAGATTTTATCATGAGTCTGAACCTTCTCCGATAGTGTCGGCCATCCAATAGTTCCATCTTCCTTTTCAAGAAATGGATACCATGAAATTCACAGCGATATAAATTTGCCACCTCGTTGACTGCGATGATGAATTGCACTAGGCTTTGCCAGCCATCATCGTACATGGCACTCCTGTCCACCGAAATCACAGGTGGAGCAAAATGGCTTGGAGAAAATTACTACATGAGATTGTGAATCAATTGTATCAAAACACAAAATGCAAACTGATTCAAAGGCCAATGTTGAAGCCGGAATTCAGAAATGGCGAGAAAAAGAAGATAAGCCAAAAAAGAGGAAGTGGGCTAACACTTGTGAAATTGTCTCAAGGAAACAGAGGAGAGCAATTTGTTCCTCACGAGCCGAAAAAAAAAATGAATGTTCATTATAATTGTTGAAAGAAGACTTGACTTGAAGGTCATGTGATCGTGGTTAATTTACCATTTGAATTGCATTAATTTAAAAATGAATCACAGGCCAGTTTGCATTTGAAAGAAAATTGACCACTCCCAGTTAGGGCTCGGGCCTACACGGTAAGCCCCGCGGCCCCCGCCCCAGATTTTCACGTGGTCGAGTGGACCGCGGAGGACAGAGAGGAGAGAGGAGATATGAGGGGAGCAGGTCTTGGCTACCATGTTCGGACTATCCAAGGGTTCTCAGCTGTATCTCATCGGGCGGATTGTTCATTTTTCTCAATTATGGACTAGTGGGTTCAAATCCTCGATTTGATCTCATTTATGGGCAGCGCTTTCGTCTACAAGAATGGACGGATACAAATAGTAAAGCCTCATCCTTCCGTTGCATCTAGTGCTTGCTGACATCAAATGCCTCTTAGAGCTCAATTAGAATACAGTATTTGAATAAAACCTTGAAAAACACATCATTCATCGATAGTCGATCGATCCGTGTCAGTAGATGATCATTTCTTCTTTTACCTTTGTCTGTAAATATGATTAGTCGATGCTTATTTGGTAGAATTTATCAGCCTTAGGGCGAAAAGATCGTCTCATCACTGAGATAAACCGCTGATTCGAGAAAGCCACTCGGTAGTTAAGTTAACGGGTCAGCATGTGGATCCGAGGCGTCCTATGATAACAGATGTAAGCAGATGAATACGAGGCACATCAACCCACTTCTAAAGAATTTCTTCTCCCCATTTTTTTCTTAGCCTCCTCCTAACCTCGCAGACTTACTCTAAATCACTGAAACCACTTCTGTGCCGCGGTGCGGCGCTCGATGAAATGATGCAAAGATACACCAACATCACCCCCCCCCCCCAAACATCCCCCGCCAACTAGCCCTAGACATTCTCCACAGTCACAGCGAAATAATCACCCTGAACCCCCTAGTCCTGTCACACAACCCCATCAAAGCCCCGCGCGATGCCCCCGCAGACGAATACTACTCAACATGGTACGAGATATTCCAACGCGTTCAATACGTGCCCGGACTCGGCAAACTGGGCTCGGGGAAAATAAGCTTCAAGGGCTGTTTCGAGAATCATCCTTGGGGTGTCAAAACACACACATACCCTCCGATGGGAATAGACTTGTTGAGCAAATTCCGAATCGCGGGAACACATCCCAATGAAGAATACGAAGCACACGAACAAGCAGATCTCGAGCAACGGGTCCCAGGCGCTCCCGAGAAAGGACTATATCTCCTCGAGGAAGTGGAGATCAAGTGCAATATCACACTAATGTCCTTTGTGAAAGGCCAGTTAAAAGCAGCGTCGAAGGTTTTGGTCGATCGGCTGATGAAGAAGGCGGAGCTTCTTGATCAGGGTGTTTTGCAGGCGTCGTTTGAGGATGGGAAGTTGAGGACGTTTAATCCGGCGGATCGGACGGAGTATACTTTGCAGATGCAGGGTCAGACTTCGCCTTTGATGCCTGCTTCGCCGACTTGGCCCTCGAGGTGGGGATCTATGTCTTCTTCTGGGCGGACTAGGGCTTCGGTTGTGCCGCAGTATGGGGCGGATTATGGGGCTGTGGAGATGCAGGATACTTCGGTGGTTAATCGGGGGTTGCCTTTCACGAAGTTTGATAAAGGGTTTCCGACTGAGTTGCCTGCTAATGAGAAGATATCTAGGGAATATAAGTGAAAGGAGTGTTGTTTAATTATGATCTTTTGATATACCTCATCTATTCGTTTATTTTGTCTCGTGGCTAGAGCTCATGACAGGTATACAAGTTCTCTGCTTCGTTCAAAAACGTATCAACGGGGTGGAGCAGCCCAAGATCAATATCGGACTGTGCTAAGAAGTCTTGCATCGTAGGCTCCAGGAATGCCATTTCGGTGGTGTATCCACTGGTTGTATCCCTGGCAGCCAATGCGTGGGCATCAGCATCGCCATGCGACTGTCCGGTCAACATAAGATTACCGTTTGACATGATCGGTGCTGCATGCTCGCTAGAAAGTACACTCGGTAAAGTTACCGAGGATGCTGCCAGGCCAAGGTCTGAACTGGGTCCAGAGCTGGACCCAGGGGCCGGGGCTGGGGTTGGAGCAGCAATGCAATTTGTACTGGGTCCCAGATTGATAGAACTAGGATTACTCTCCAGCAACCCCTCCTGCTTTCGCGGTCCACCAGAAGTATTGCCTCGATACGCATCCAGACAAACTTTCACCTGCTCCAGGTTGTGGTAGAATTCCGCGGCAGCCAAATTTCCATTCTCTGTCATAGATCGCAGTAGATCTAGTGCTGAGTCAAATCCACTCATATCGTTCGAGTTTCCGATTGGGACAAAGCTGGACATAGCCAAGATCAATGCCGAGGAGAAGAGATAGTGAGCATGGAAGTATCCGAATGTGGGCATCGTGCCGTTAATCCATCGTGTGAGGATCATAGAATGGGAATGGCGCGCGGCATGAATACAAGCCTCACTCAGCGTCAACACGGGTTGTGAAACTGCTTCCCGGCCTGCGCCAGTCGATTCAGCTTTGCGGAGAGTAATAAGAAGGTGCAAGAGTGTGGGACGAGTGGAAAGTATGACACATTGGTTGAAAGCCATATGTAATGAGACGATGGGTTTCTTGCTGGATTCTAGATCTTCCATATTCAGCCGCAGACTCTCGGGCAACGTCTCCACCCAGTGCTTCAGGGCCTTCAAGAGTTTCTGCACACGCTGCAAGAATGTTTCTTGGTATTTCCGCCGGCTGTAAAGTTTTGTTATGGTTTCGCCGACTATCTGAGCCAGCTTTATATTGGCTGTCATGTATTCTGTATCAGAAAGTTCTTCCTCGTGTCTCCAGCGTGGAGAGATGGGCGTTGGCATGTCGACGTGAATATCTTCGTCGAGGATTTGCATAGGGAGTCCCATTTTGGAGCCCCACATGCGATCGAAGATGTATATCGTCCACCAAATTTCGATTCGGTGCTGTCGCTCGACCGGATCGATGAGTTGAGATTCGGGGATGTTGTGATTTAACCCGATTGTAAGACCCATTCGCATGGCATTGCCGATTAAGATGTATGCGGAGTGACGGCGGTTCAGATAGTATGAGAATAGTGACTGCACATGTTAGTAACAGTAAGTAAGCAGAATGTTACACCTTACTAGTAACAACAAAGTCTCCAGGTGAGTAATGCTTGTTCTCTCAGGGAGTATCTGAACCAAGCTCATGGCCTTCGCAAAGTAGGCGGTCCCCGGCACACGGGATCCAGACGTAGATTCCGCACGGATGGAATAAGCTTGTCCAAAAGCAAATAGGGCGAAGAATTTGCACTTGTTCGTCTTGCAGTCGAATTCCTCTGTCTGATATATCTCTTCCAGTTTATCCAGCGTTGCCTTGCGCATCATCAGATGATACAAATATCCAATCTGATGAATAGCGATCCTGACCAGCAGCCTCGCATGATGTAGACTGGGCCACTGGACCTCCGCCTCGTTGGCAGCAGCAGCAGCGATAGTCTCTTCCCGCGTCCACTGTGTACGCGCAATATGAGCCGTGGCATTATTGCCAGTTAAAAAACGACGAAACCGTGTCGCAAAAGCCGAACACGCCGCTTCACCAATGTAGATCGGCGGTGACGACGGGTCATAGCGATGGAACCAGGCGCGATCACCTATCAGTGGGTTCTGAATACCGGTTGCATCTGGAGCTTCCACAGGACGAGATGACGTTCTGTACGCTGATAAGCATTGATGAGTTTGAGGCTCGGACAAGACTGTGACAGACCGTCCCACATGTGGAGGTTGAGCTTCGGTCGCACCAACCGAGCTTACCAATTGCTCTTTCAAGCGCCGAAGTTCCGACTCGAGTTGGCCAAGGTAGCTATGGGAGATCGTCAGAAACCAGCAGCACTAGCAAGTAAAATTGAGGATAAGTCATACTTCTCGCTCACTTTGACCTGACGATCGCGGGACGCATAAGCACATTCATCGGCAACGCCTACCGCACAGCACTTGCTGCATGGTTGATCGCCGGAGCATTTTATCTTGTGCGCATGGCATCGTTGGCAACTGTTCGGCGATTATTAGTGAGGCTCTTTTACATACAGTATGGTCGACTCACGCGACGAATTTTCTTCTTTGTCGCCGTGCATCGTCGTCCTCTGGAAGTGACCGTTTCAGCTCTACGCGTGCCATTCTGTCAGGGCCATTATCACTCTCAGGATTGGCTGGAGAATGATTGTTCAAAAGCACCTCGGCGACTCGATGATCTTGCCGAGGGTTCGGAGGTTTCACCGAAGTTGAAAGCGGGGACTGTTGGTGCCTTGGTGCCTTAATACCCTGAAAACGGACTAAACCACCAAGTTTCAGCTCCAGTATTTGAAGGGCGGGTATCTAATTGGATCTACAGGATACTACTGGGCTAGGCTACAGAGAAGTACTTAAATCGGGTACCTTGCTCCACGTCATGTAGTTGTTACTTACCAGGTTAGAGGGGACTCAGTGGAGTAAGAATGGCAATCATCTATTTGGTATAAAAGATCTATCTCAAGCTCTATACAATGCATCATTTCGTAAAATGTATCAAGGGGTGTGGCATCGTGATCATCAGGCTAGCGGCTTAGCGTCCAGGCCAAACTTTTCCTCAACCCATCGTTGCATGTCGAGTCCCCATTTTGTGATTATCCAAACATTAACACCACCAATGATAGCAAAGAAAACACCTAATTTTGTTAGAGATAAGTTAATTTATAAAATTTCAGTAAACTCACAGATCGTGAATGTCCAACCCACCCCGATCGCATCAATCAGAGGGTCAACGGCCGCAGTAGCACCGGCAGCGAAGATATACTGCACAACATACTTGCCGCTGATAACTTCAGATCGGATGCTCGGCATAACCTCTAGACAATTGTTAGACAAGAGTTTAGATACTGCAGAGTCAAACTTGCCTGCTGAGTATGTATTCAACCCATTGAATGACCCCAAGAGTCCAACCGCTGCAAAGAACGCAGCAATGATGGGCACGGGCATCCCGCCCACACCCTCTTCGAGAGTCCATGCATAAATCAATGTTCCGATGGGTAACACCAGAAACAGAGTGATCAGTCCACTGTTCAGCCGGTCTTGAGGGAGACGAACTCCGCCTCGCTTGACGATCCAGTTCTTCACAGCGCGGTCGGATAATTTGCCACCCATTACACTTCCAATGAGGAAACCTATTCCTGGTGAAAGATAGAAGAGACCACTGACCAGTGGGGAAGTGAGGTTGAATCGGGGATCGAAAATGGAACGGGCAGAGGTGAGGAGTGCATATTGGAAAGTTGCCAATAGACCGCATGTAAGGTGCTGTTGGGTGTTAGGACATATCAAGTGGAAAGTATGGTGGACTTACAGAGAGAAAGACGTTTGGATAAATAAATGGTCCAAAGATACGGAGCGGGTTGAACATGCTCAACACGAACGATAGGGTTCGTGGTGGTTTTTTCTCTTTCTTTGCCTCGAGATTTGGTACGAAAAGAAGAGAAAGTATCAAACCGAGTGCAGTCATGGCAAATTGAAGCCAGTAGATAATACGCCAGTGGGCAAATGTGACAATGATACCTCCAATGCAAGGACCTAAATATTTGTTAACATCAACGTTCTTCATATCCGCTGGCAAAACATACCAATTGCAGGCCCACTAACAGATCCCACCATCATGAAGCCAACCGCTGTTCCCCGCACAACCTATATATACTGATCAGTGATCGGCCTCCACCAAAGTACAGAAACAACATAGAACAAACCGGTTCAAAAATGTCGGCAATGATGGTTTGTCCCGCGACCATGAAATACGTCCCCGTGAAACCACTGAGCAAGCGCATTGCAATAAACATGTGCAAATTAATAGACGCAGCAGTGCCAGCTGAGCAAGCACAGAGAACCAAAATCGCGGTATTGTAAGCATTTCTCCGACCAAAAACATTAGTGATAGGGCCCCAAATAAAGGAAGAAAAGCCCATTGCAATGAGCACGCCCGCATTAATAACATCAAGGATTTCCGACGTCGTCGAAAACTGCTCCGCAATTTCAGGAACTGCCGGTAACAAGGACGTGCTAGAAAATGTGACGGCGAGGGTCATCCAACTGACGACGAATAAGATAAGACATTTGCGCCAAAATTGAATGGCGTAGCCCGTGGGTGGTTGTGGCTTGGAGGCTTCTTCCGTATCCGAGTCATGCGGGGAATTGATCTGCGGAGTAGGCTTTTGAGATTCCAGATCGGTAGATTCTTTCATATTGGAGTTTTTAAAAATGTCGCATGTTTATTCTTTCAGTGTCCATCGAAATGATTAACTGCAGCCATTTTGTATTTTGGGCATTTCGGCGTCTGGAATTGTTGCCGAAATCGCGTCGGGCCTGAAAACGATGATTTTTACTCCGATGTGGAGTCGCTGTCCACCGCAATCGGCTTGGGATGCCGATGCCAGTTGACGGTTCTAAATTCATGTAGGCTCCATGGCTCCACCTTTCTTCAGGGATCAAGACCCAGTTGACACGATGAGGGGCCTGAAACGAACATGTCACCTAAATTCTGCCGATTACTATTGAGATCATTTCTGAGTAAAATACTGTTATTGACTAAGTTCTTACAGTCTAGATACTCTGTCTGAATGATATTACTGACCCATCATACGCATTAGTGATATCTTACTTACCTATTTAGTAAAGTGGAGAGATGATCTTCGACAGGGATCCCTTGTTAGTCCCTGCAGATGTTGACCGTATCATGGTTGCACTCCCAAACAATGCTGACTCAGTCAATCTTTAGATCTTGTGCCAAGCTTCATAGCCAAGACCCCCCCTTCCCTTCTTTTGATCGATGTATAGATTCATGCGAGAGAAAGTTTTTTCACATACACAAAGTCACAAATACAGCTATGGCTATTTTCCCCTTGCTGATGACTTTGGTGACGTGTCTATGGAGTTCGTGCTCAGGTCCGCCATGCAGCAGCGTGGGTCGCCAGGAGACTCAGCTCCTCATGATCTCACATGTTAAAAAGGGCTGATTCTGCTGATTCTCAGTCCAGGCGAGATCAATCTGTTTGAAAATTGCTCACAATGGATGCCATCAAGGAACCAAAGGATATTGAGACCTCTACCGTCGGATCGCTGCCTAATGAACCCAATTGTGAAGGGCATGTTGTTTTGATTCCCAAGCCCAGTAATGACCCCCGCGACCCTCTGGTATGTACTACAATTATGAAGCTGCAGAATTGCACATCTCTAAATGACAGTCTAACAGAACTGGTCCCTAAGGCGGAAGTATCTCATCGCGGCTGTACTATGCTTGTCCGCGTTCGCTGGCGCTGTTGCGTCAATGTCGGGTCAGCTTAATCTTACACAGCAGGAGGAGCTCTATAATACAACGAAGATTCAGGAGTCATATGCGGTATCTTACAATTCTATTGAGTCCATACTATGCAAGTCTATCTATATCTATACTAAATAACGAACATGTCTAACTTTTGTAGAGTTCGGCCGCATGGCTAGTGGTCCGTTCTTCTTCGCACCTATATCACACCTACTCGGCTGTAGCTCTACCATCTTCTGGTGCATTTCATGTACGCTCATCTGCCAAGTCTGGACAGCCCTCATGACCCACTCCGACGACTATGTCCCATTCATCACTTCGCGCGCCTTTGCCGGATTATTCGGTGCTATACCTACAGTTCTCGGCCCGCGCATCCTGACCGACCTGATCTATTTGCACTAGCGTGGCCGAGCATTCACCACGCTACACATTTCGTTCTTATTCGGTACAACCTCTGGTCCCACGTTCTCTGGCTTTGTCTCCGCCAACTCCTTCTTCCCAGTGGAGTTCTGGTGGACGGTTGGACTCCTCGGCTTTAATCTTATCTGCTGCTTCTGCCTCCTCGAAGAAACAGGATTTGATCGTGAGAGTCCCGAGAGAAATTCCAATATCCCCAAGAATCTCGTTGCGAACCGCTTCAAGACCTTCTTCTTCGGGCAGAGCGTCGTCTTGCCAAGCACCTGGAAAGAAACGGCACGGTCTCCCCCCGACTCCATTCCCCAAATGAAATGCAAGTTAACAACCTGCTAGGCCAAAGTTGCTGCCACCCCCTTCCTAATTGGAATCTGCCCCGTAACAATACTCATGGGTATATTCGCCCTCATCTCATTCGGCTATAACGTCAGTGTTCACGCCCTAACTCCCGTCTGGCTCCAAAAGCCCGTCTCAGAAGGCGGCTACGGCTTCACACTTGAACAAAACGCGGCCTTTACATTCTGCCATTGGGTAGCTCTCATTCTCGTGCAGGTTCACGGGCACTTTTTTAACGACAGAATTCCACTCGCATTAGCTCGGCGCTTCAACAACGGCATCTGGAAAACAGAATACCGGCTTCACGTCTTATGGCTACCAAGTATGATACTTAACCCGATCGGACTTGGTATATTCGGCGCAGCACTTCAGTATCATCTGAACTATATGGTTCTGGCGCTGGGCGTGTTTTTTGTGACCCTTGGCTCTATGGCTAGCGTGCCTGTTACGGTTAATTATGCCGTTGAGTGCTTTTTGAATCATCCCGCTGAGGCTGGCATTGTGATTGGTTCTTATCGGATTATCTACGGGCTGACTATTAGCTTTTACGTTGATGCTTGGGCTGCGGCTGTGACTATGGGGTGGGTTTATGGATTGATGGGCTTCTTTGCTCTGGTTTCGTTCTTTTTTGTGATGCTGGTCATGTGGCAAGGGCATGCTATTCGGGATATTCAGTTTGCTAGTCTGGGTCTGGCTTCTAGCGAGGAAGGTGAGAAGTTGCTGAAGTAGGTTATGCCTCGCTTCTTACTCATCTGCTCTCTAAGTACGCGTGAGCATACCTGAACAGACTCAGTGCCGCCTGGGCAGCAATACTTTTTAATAAACCAAACAAGCGAGCAGGTGTTACGGTAATAAACGTCTTTGTAGGTACAATACCCATCAAACTAAAGATGTTTGCACCATGTCTTTCAAACTGTGATTCTCATGCTTCTATCTTCAGAATCCTTTCCATCCAAAATGCTTACATTTGGATCAGCTCTCATCTTCGGTGATCCAGGCCTCCGAGTTGGCTTCGTCTTCCGAAATCCAAGATTTCTTAAGATCCGCCGACTTATTGTTGCCGATATTTCGATCACAAACACACTAAATTCCCCAGCAAGATCAGTACTTGACTTCTTTCGGCCATAGCGATTAACGTGAACCTTAGATATAATAACATCTTGATTCATAGTAGATTCCTTTTTAGGTTGTTCGGATCGTGGTGCATCAGAAACATAAGCATCTTTGATACGAATTGGGCGTTGATTTTCTTGAAACCCACGTTCAATTGCCTTTGCGTAAATCTGGTTAACCTGAGACTGTGATATGCCAGGGCTAGCAGCGATCTCAGCAAATGTCTGTCTAGAGACAGCACGTAATATCAGGACCGAAGCATTTGTAGCAATATCGTAAGGCATATCCGTAGGTGATGGCGGTATTGTGAGAGGAAAATATCAGGTATAGAATAGGGGTTGTGGGTAATACCTTGTATTAAATTACTGCTAGTAAAGTATTTCACGGTCGGGCGGGCCAAACGGTCGGATGGGACCCGACAAGAGCTAGCATTCTGTAGGCGCATTTTATGTAAACTGTTCCTGGAGAGCTCACGTTTCTGATTTTGTCCTAGGCTTGGGCGGCAATTCCAGCAGTGGTATGTTTGAGATTCAAACCAATGATCATCAGGCTAATCGACAGGTATCAAAGATCGCTACAGTTACTACTCAATGCCTACTGTTTAATCATACGGCACCATCACCTGTTCCATACAGTGTAAATTCCATAATTCTCAGCACCAAATTATCGCCCAGATGGCTAAGTTGATTTCTGTTTTTCAAAATGTATTTGAGTTCCAGACTTCGCATGAGGAGAGAGCTCCCTATCTTCCGTTGTTTGCGCCGCTTACAAACCCTACGCTTCAACAGCCCTCGTAGCGCGGGCTGCTAAACTAGAGTGCCAAAAATACAGACGATATACTTTTCACTTCACGGAGAGACTTTTCATTAGATAGAAGAGCTCATATATATTCCAATAACCAGTGAAAGTGTGCTCAACAAACACACTCAACCCACAAGACGCTATTTAGACACATATTTCGATGTAACTTTAACCTCATCACTGTCACTTCTGCATCTACCATTCCTTCAATCCAACCGGTCCTGTGCATGTCCAATGCTTGTGATTCAGCTTGTTGTGTTCAATTTCATCAACAATGGCAACCGCCATATCCTCATTGTACACGCCTTCATCAATGCCTATCTCGGCAGAGCCAGCAGAATCATCCACATACACCTCATACTTTCCAGTTCGGATCCCTATTATAGCCATATAATCAGCTTCAAGATCTGATTTGCTAATAAACACCATGATCTGCCTTACCCTTGTCACGCAATTGCCATGGAGGTGAAAGGAAGCTCCATGGGGTATCTTGCACACCTTCCCACATGGTCAGAGCAGCACGAGAACATAAAATCAATCCAACAGCGTCTGGGCTAGTCAGTGTTTTCTTAGCCGACCGCATAAACATATTCGCACAGGGTCTGAATAACCACGAAAACCCTGGTAAACAAGCAACCATATCAGTCCGTGTCAAGAAGTGAAGTGTCTGCAAGCCTGCTTACAGCCGGGGGTTTCAATATTCCCTCTTGCCCATTTGAAAAGCCGTAAGAATACACCTAGCCCTCGCTGCCCATGATCAGACATGCGAGTTGACATGTAATCAAGGTGTACATCAGGCCATGCGTACCTGTAGTTTGTTAGTCTTTCACGCTTGAAAGGTAATAGTGTTGGCTAGAACTAACCAATGGCTAAATGCAAAGCCATCATCGTCGCACAATTGCACTCCTTTTTTGTAGTATAGGGAGCCCGCACCACCTGCAGAATGAAGGGTTGAATTTAGTATATATTTCCAATCATTGGAACAACAACGTCATATTTCGGAATGAAGATATTACCAATGATGATGAATGGACCCCGATAAGTAGATCTCAGGATTGCCATTTTGATGTTGCCGTGGCCCTCTACCCCCAGCCTGTAAACAGCTTTCATGTCGCCCAGTGGTGGAGCAAAGGCGGATACAACTGCGTCAAAGCCCCCCTCTGAAAGAATGGTACTGAGACCTCTTATATCGCTAAAGTCACATGTAATAGCACTGTAGTTTCCAGCTTTCGGCCATTTGCTGGGTGGAGAGCGAGATACGCCCACAACGCTGTGTCCCCGGGACAACAGCTCATCGACAACACATTGTCCACACTGTCCCTTCGGACCGAGAACAGCAACATTGAACTTATCAGACATGACAGGCGGAAACAAGCGTCACCTCCTCTGCGAAAGTTTTCCGCTTCCTGAAGTCTTGTGGACTTCTCGCGCAAGGGGCAATGCAATATAACCTTGGCAGGTATCTCAAAGAAAGAAAAAGTAAAGGGTCAACGGACTTGAGGCTCAAGTCAAACGGTGCCCTCAATTCAACTTATGTATACCATCAAATGGTAAGCTTCTCCTCCCAAAATCGAGCTCGCTCGAATTGTTGCAATAGCTCGTCCTTCGGAAGTACCCCGACGTCGGGCCCCCGCTATCCCGTAACCTTGAAAAAGCCCCGCGCGCGGCCCCACCGGATTTCGTACTGACATTCCCCGTCGGCTCCACCAATGCTCCGCAACCGAGAAGCGCACTTCGAGACATAGTAAGCTACCAAATGCTGCAACCACAGTGTGCATTGTATACAACTAGGAAACATACTCCCTGCTTTGAATTGTCTGCGTTGTTTGCATATTGCGTTCTTATCTCCTATCTCTTTAGCCACGAACACACACCGCTAAGGCCAAACATGTCTGATGATCACCGGCACACATACTTCAGGGAAAAATGCATGGATACCAAAACGAAGGCTGAAACTTTCATTCAATTTCGTCCCGCGCTGTCCCCGGAGGATCCCAAGGCACGCTTTCCGGGCTTTCGACAACGAGTCAACGCGTTTAAGGCCGGTCAGCAAATTCAAAAGGGCGCAAAGGCTTTGCCAGTTGATCTTGTGATGCACGAGAGCCAGTCTATGGTTTTATCCGATGGCACTACACCTTTTTATGACATATTTCTGCCGAGTGGCTTTGAGGACCTAGAAGCACTCGTCAATGAGAACGAGAAGATTCCTGCCCTAGTTGCCTGGTAAGTTACTTATTCACATAAAGTCGCTCTGGCTGGGAAGTCCAGCAAGAGGAACCTAGCCAATAAGTGGATTTCACTCAAATTGGTTGATGTTAGGAGTCCGTATGGAAAATAGCTGGGAACCACTGTGCTGGATGACTTCCCTTTCCGAGCAAGCGTCCCGAAGCATTGGCTGTCTGGTCTTCAGAAATGGGAAGGCCCAGACCCTGGATTTTGGTGCGCTGCAGGATACGCGATTTTCAACGTTGATACTCGAGGAGCTTATACCTCCGAGGGTGACCTTTTGATGATGGGTCACCAAGAAGCCCAAGACGGGGCAGAGTTTGTGACCTGGCTATCTCGGCAACCCTGGTGCAATGGGAGAGTTGGACTCACTGGAAACAGCTGGCTGGCCATGTCACAATGGAAAATAGGAAGTTTGCGGCCCGAAGGCTTGGAAGCTCTCGCCCCTTGGTACGTATCATGATGCTGAAGTGTTTTCCTCCGTCCCCTCTTCTTTGACTTTGTATCCGGAAAATGACCCCCGAAAATAACTCACCATCTTTCGATGTAGGAAAGGGATGCAAGACATATATCGCGACAATATCTGCCAAGGGGGGATTCCATTTACCAATTTTCACGATTCTATCGCAGGTAAAAACGTCCCCTCAATTTCATTTTCTTGCTTTCAGAGCCTTTTAATAATTGAGGGAAAATAGACACCCTCAGTAGCTACGGCAAGCTTGAAGACCTTTCTGGTGCGGTTAAGATATATCCTCTCTGGAATGAGTATTGGGAAGACAAACACTCGAAGTGTGATCAGATCAATATTCCTACATACGTGGTAGCCTCGTGGACAAATCCAATTCGTACTTCGGGAACATTGCGAGCTTACCGAGCCATCCCTGATTCAGTCCCGAAGTGGCTTCGCGTGCATAACTGCCAGGAATGGCCGGACTATTATGCTGATTCTAGCTGTCGTGACCTAAAGCGCTTTTTTGACTACTTCCTGAAGGGAAAGAAGGATAATGGCTGGAAGACGACACCGAGAGTACGTCTTAGTATCTTGAATTTTGGGCTATCAGGCTTGGAAGATACAGTAAACAGGTCAGAACGGGAGTGGCCACTGGCTCGAACCAAATACAAGAAGCTTTACTTGACTTCTAACCAGCAGATGGGCCCGTCGCTACAGGACCAGGGACCTTGCTCTGTGACGTACGACTCTAGGAGTGGAAAGGCAATTTTTCGGTATCGCATACCAGAAGATATGGAGACTACGGGTTATTTTGTTCATCGTCTTGCAGTATCCTGTGAGTTGGATACAGATATGGATCTGTTCGTTCAAGTGTGTTGTCTCCGGGGAAAGTCTCTTTTTAAGCAGGGTGTTTTAACTATCCGGCCTAACAACGCGGTGGTACTAAGGCTGTTGAAATTGTTGCATGATTGGCAGATTTTGCTTCAAGGAGTTGGTATGCTCCTCCACTGGGGACCTATGGGCCAGCTGCGAGTGAGCCACGGACATCAGAAGAGTCCACTCTCTACCTCTTTCGAGCCACTTTATGAGCACAAGGAAAAGGTCCCGTTGGTGAAGGGAGAGGTCCGAGTAGTGGAGATACCACTGCGTCCCTACGGCATGTACTGGCAGGTAAGTAACGGAGTCCAGGAAACAGATCATGCCTAGTTACAAAGAAGCTAATTGGATCACAGAAAGGTGATATTATGGAATTTTCAGTGTCCGGGAAACCTGTGCTTCCCTTTCCAATCCCTGGTGTCCAACCTCTGGAAGGCAAAAACACCGGCACTCACGTTATTCATTGTCTCAATAGTGGCGAGAATAGCTCTTGTCTTATCATTCCTTGTGTTTGATTTTGTTGGCCATTGTGAAATGATATTCATAATCCGTCGTCTGCACTTGAACTATGCTGCATGTACTTAATGCAACACACTTTTTAGCGAACTATACACTTTACTTCCCTATAAGTTAGCCCACGGGTCCTGAAAGGTGTTATCAATTAGTATAGAATACAGTAGTTATCTAAGGCTGAACCTCGGAGAGGCTTAGGTAAGAATCTTTACTCACATAATATATTTTTCTTTCATACTCTTTATTCATAGCTTAAATGGCTTGTGTGCAACACATTGCCGACTTCAACCTCAATTGCAACAGTACTTCCAGAAACCGGCATCGCCACCCGTATTCATTTCCTCTAATCCAACTAACAATTCACACGGAACTTCATTCAGGATAGCCCAGGAATATAAACATTCCCGTATTATTCGTGATACAGTGTCATAAACGGGCCTGTTATGATGTCATTTATGCAAGTATATACGCAAGCTAAGTCTGTTATTATAGTAGTGACGGTAGCGATCTTCAATACCTGTCGATTATCCTAAGCATCATTGATTTGACTCTCTCACATACTACTGCTGGACTTCCCGCCCAAGCCTAGGATACAATCAGAAACGTGAGCTCTTCCGGGTCAGTTTGGATTGATTGCGCCTTCTAAATATTTTGGCGCCCACTGGTCGAACCCCATCAAGAACAAGCTGGAGGGTTTTGTCTGCCTCAACTTTAGCCTTGGAATCCCTGCAAGCATACAAAAATTAGCAACTATATAAATCGTTGGTGACTCTAAAACCCCTCGGTATCTGGAGTCTTTACGCTAACCAGATCTGAATGGCACGCATGGTCAAACTTGAATTGGATGCATGTTGTCGAGGTTATGTAGTTATGCAATGCATCACATCCTCTCCCATGGATTAGCTCGTGCCCAAAATGGCCCTTTCCACGTGACTTCTAAAGTCAACATAATCTATCTATCCATTTCATATTCTATGATGAGAAACTTTTTGAAACATGTTTCTAGGAAAGCTACTTTGGTACTTCTCAATTTGCATATGGCTCTCTTTATCCCTTTGCTCACTCGTATGGTAAGTACAACGCTGAGTCCCCATTCTCATAGACCTCTTTAAATACAGCACGATCGAATAGCTCGTATAGCCCGGCAGGCATTAATGCTGCACAGTCAACCTTCTTTTGCTCCATGTCAAATACCAGGGCTACATGTCCCTGTCTTCCAGGTCCAATCCAATGCACCAAAAACAGATTAGGACGGACCTCCCGCTGTTGGTAGGGAAGCGCGAGCACCGTGGTTCCATCCGAGAGGGTAGGGACCGTAAAGTATACCAGTCCCTTGCTGAAACTAATGCGGTACTGTGGCCCGGTTGGGTATTGATACTCGAATGTGCGACCGATCATTCCTGTGGTTTTAGGTCCTCCGACTTTGTCAGGAAGATGCTCTGGCTGCAACAAAATTTGTCAGTTCACTTTTTACGTCAAGGCAAGCGATAGAAAATAATTACGTCTGGAACATTGACTGCTACGTTATCTGTCGGGGAAGGCATCCTGATGAATGGGGCTTGGAAATCGAGGTCGACTGATACTTATAGAAAAATAGGGTTAGACGAGAATTTGAATGGTAATCAAGCGTATATATAATATTTAATTTATTATGAGGAAGTGTCTTCGTAAGCGGGGGATATCTCCCTGGGTCCATCCAGCTTGTGACAGTGCGACGGTTGCACTACCCCGAAAATGCCATCACTCTCGTTTTCTGACTTCCCCGCCGGAGATAAGCTTACGACGCGAGAGCTTACCCATAGGGTGGCAACAAATGAGCCCGCCGAATGTTTTACGACGAAGGAATCTTCAAGTGGGCATACGTGAAGGCAAAATGCGACGACAAAAGCTCGGTTACTCGGAATTACTGGCGGAGTAGTATTCTCGGAAACATCGGGCCCGCAAATTCACTAGGCACAGGCTACTTATTCATGGGACTAAGTGGGTAAGTGCGCGGTGTGGTGGCGGGGAAAGCGGGGGATCGGCCTTCCCGACGGGGGCTTCTAGGGGATCGTCCGATGTACTCGGTTCTGTCAGGTCATGGACCAAATAACTTTACAATCAGTCAAAACAAACAAAGGTCACTCCAAGGCAGCATCTTAAGCAGCTTATGGCATAAATGATACGTCCTCGATGTAATGAGTGAGAAAGCAGGTATCTACTCTAGGAAGCTTTGCCTTTGTTCAGCTTCTTCATGACATACTCATAAATTTTCTTAAATCCTACCAAACGAATCTGTCCAGAAGGATGCTTGGGAGGACAAAAAGATGAATGGAGGGATTCTTTTCGTAGCTAACAGTATAAGGATCGAACAGTTGCGCTGCCAGTCGACTAAATTTTGTCAATTTTGTTCTTTTTCTAGCTCTAACTGTAAGCTATATCATGGCCGATATTCACAACAGCGCCGTCGGAGTCACGCCAGCATAATTAGTGAAAAAGTATACCCAAAGCTCCTTTTTCTGTCTGTTGTTATCCAAAGGAAGATTGATTGTTATTTCAGATGGAATACACGAGGCTATATATACAATGGGAAGAACAATTTGATTTTCAAGCAAATTCACTCTCCGTGTAGACACCCGGGAATTCATTCCGATGGTGCGGCTTTGTTCCTGACCTGCACCAGCCTCGTACCGCAACATTGCTTTTTGCCAGACTCGCCGAGTTCGAAGCAGGACAGCTAGTGCAAATGGGTCCTTTTCCTTTTGCTTCGAATTTCTTTATGCACGAAGGCATACCCGGGGAGAAATAATTTGAATAGGATTACCAGAAAAGGTTCTTACAACTGAGTGACGTGAGGTCCTCGAATGTTATACCAATCAATATTTTTGTTTCCACCTTAGACGATCTATACCATCGATAAAAGTGAGCTTTTTGGCTTCATGGGAGTATCGAATACCAGACACAATCTACTGTGAAGCCATGCCGATGAGATAGCCATGGCTCAAATGGCAGAGACTGGTACTCCAGCGTTATGGGCTTGAAATACTAGTATGTGTTGTGATATCAGGGTAATTCAGAGCAGGAAGTGAGTCATTACGTCGGACGGAAAAAGTCCCAGGCCCGTTTATAAACATGCCCTCCCTATAGGATTGGGATATATAAATGGTAGCTAAATGACTGGTCGCCTTATTTTTGTTTTTATGGAGTTCTTTTGAAGTAGAGTTGTCCCAACAGGAATCGAGAAACTGGGTTTGCAAAGACCGATGCATAAGCCAAGGACTGAATATTAGGACGAAACTTCAAAAGAAGGAGACTTTCCAACCAGTACTTGCTGGAGTGCCCGTGCAATAACCTGACTCATTTTCATCCACGAGTTCTCGCGAGTCAATACCCTGATTGCCTCCTTTAGAATCCGATTGGAACTGTCAGGCCTGTTCAAAACGCCGATCCCTGTAATGTGTATCTGGATCGCTCCACCTGATTTTATCCAAGAATCAAGTGCAGAGTTTTTAGGATCCTGGTCGATTCGAATTGGCTGGGCAGTCAAATATGCATTCGTGTAGTGATCATGGGGATAACTTCGAATTATTTGCCTGGTGTATGACCAAAGAAATAAGGTCGCTATCAGCAAAAAGAGTGGGTCATGACCAGACATGAAGTCTTGGCTCCGAATGCTACGGAACAGGGTTGCGGCATGCATCAGAATTCGGCGTGTCCTCTCTTCATCGGCATGTAGACAATCCAACATCTCTTTCTCGGCAATTTTCAGGTCTTCCTGTAACGTCGACCAACCAGAGGAGACATACAATAGTCTGAGAGGGACATGCCGGAGAATAATAAGCAAGTGATAAAATTTCTTCAAGTTACCATGCATGTCTGATTCGCGGGTGTCAAGCAAATATTCATATTCCAAATCGAATGACGCTTGCATATCTGTTGGTCTATGGATGCGTTGCAAGGAAGGCTGACCTGAAAATGGTGATTGTTGGCCGACGGTTTCATCAAGCGCTTGCTGGTATACCCAGGAATTCAACGACTGAAGAGATTTCCTTTCTTCGACATACAATGATACCATGATTATAAGACGTGCAGCATTCCCACATCTTTTTAAGGTATCCTTCGGTAGTTTCTGAAAACTGAAGACGCGCCTAATGCTGGGAGGATTCCCTAAACCTTTCTTGCCTCTTAGTACAATATTCGTTGACACGTCGAAAAATTATTTACCTGCAGACGATTGACGTAGCCTTTCCCACTCTATAACGTTAGAGCATTGCCAAAACAGGTCATCTGATGGAAGATTTTGATATAGCTCAGATGACGAAAGAAGAGGTGGAAGGTCAAAAAGGATCCATTGAAGACATTCCATGACTGGATTGAAAGAAAATAACAAAAACGTGGGTTAGCAGACGGCATCAACGTGAAAATATTTCAACTCACACCAGGCAAAATACAGTACTCTCCTCCAAGATTCACCCATGACCCAGTGAATCCAACTTTCTTCTGTCCTAATCATCGACTGAGTCTGAAGGTCACTGAACATGAAACTCTGCGCGGCAAGAAATGGGCGGCATATTGTGATTAGAGTGTTTCTTTTATGTTGTAAATTTAATAATGATTCCCTTGCACCGCCAAACATCATAGAAAAATTGTCAAGGAGAATGGCCTGAGCAAATGGGAGATTCTTTCGAAGGGAGGTATCGGGGGTGAGCTATAAATGTCAGAATTTTTCCCCATGTAGTATGTACGAAGCGACAACGCGAGTCAGCATACCTGACATTGTATTGCTCGATGGAGAAGTTCATGCAGCGCCTCAGCAAACCCTACCCTGTTTTTGATGGCAGAGTATTGGCAACCAATAGCGGCTGTGGCTAAGAGGAGGACCCAGCGATCTGAACAAGGTTCAAATGTAGGGACATGAATCAACGGAATTCCAGGGTGAAAATTCTCGAAGTACAATTGCATGAACGCATTTATTACTTCAGATCTTGGAAAAGGAGGAGGGGCATTGAGCTGCCACTGTTCTGAATAGAATGCCACAATTTTTTGATATGCTTCTGTATGAATTTGTGGAACATGGCATGAATCCTCAGAGATGATCAGATCACGTTCTTCGGGCAAAACTTCTGGAAACCGAAGTTTATCCAAGGATGAAGGCGAATATGAGTTTTGTTCAACAAATTGGCTACGATCAATGTGCGACCAATTCGAGGTTTGTTCCCTATCTTGGCTCTCCTCTGATACAATGGGGCTTGTCGTTCTACTTCCATGATAGTTCTTCGAAAGATTTTGCCGACTAGCGTCTCCTTGAGTGCCAGATAGGTGAGAGTACGGCAATCTTGAAGGCGTATTGCGAATCGTTTCTGGTGTTGGCAAAATGCATGAGTGCTGAGCTCATTTTCCTGATTTAATAATGTGCTTTCAGCTATCCAAGGCGGATTTGATGATACCGAAAACGACCCAGTATCGCTCATATCAAGGAACGGCCAGAGAGATAATGGCCAGAAACTGTAATTGGCCAGGTCATCTGTTTCAGGAGCTTGATTCATCGCTCGCGAGGACAGAGTATCCAAACTCATCAAATTACCGGCAAAGGTATGTTCAGATATATCACCTGTAATCATCATGGGATTTTGCGAATCCCTCTGAATGGTTTGGCACATAGGTGATTTGGTTGCTTGCTCTCCAAAAGGATCATGGTTCCCATTAGACAAACCTTGCATTGATCTTTGGGGCACGGGTAATAAAGTAGAGGGGATCATTGTATGCTGCAATGCCTGATTGTCCCATTGTTCTTTCCTCGTATCCGCAACTTCGGAAAATGGACCTTCTATCTCGCGCCTTTCAATAATGCGCGGAGGCTCCGCCAAGTGGCAGTTCAAGTTTTTTCGTCGACAGCGATCACAGGGCAAAGCTCGATCGCATCGCTTTTTTGACCTTGTGCAGTTGGTACATGCCTGTGCGACCCTTGAACTACCTGGAGCCACGGATATATCACGAGACTGTACTGATTCTTGGCCATGAGTTGCCATATGTCGTTTCAAAGTGTCCCTAGGAGCCCAATATGTCAGCCACGAAGAAGCCGAACGCCAAACGCAGTCTCAATCAATAAAATATGTAAAGCAGATGGATATTTCTCACCCTCGCGAGAATATTTTCAAACACCGATGACATTTGAACGGCCGCAGACCAAGATGGCATCGAGCATGGCGCTCAAGATGCTCGCGTCGACGAAAAGATCCCTGGCAATGATTACACACGAATTCCTTTGAGCCCGGTGTTTGAGGAGACATCTTGAGTCTCCGGAAAGATCTTAGGCCCGAGGCTGTGAACTGACTGTCGGCTTCGACTATCAATCCCTACTGTCTTGAATCTGTCCGAAGCAACACTGGCCTTAAATTCTCATATCGATCGATATAGAGCTAAAATGAAGAGCATTCGGGAGTCAGGGTATCGGCTTTAGGATCGGAAAAGGAGTTAGACTTTGCGGGGTTGCCATCGTCAAGACACTAGTGGTGGTCATAGTGGAGCCACGCGGGCAGTGCCATCCCATTAGGAGTAGATTCCTATATTATGACGTCACTCCTATTAGAGTAAAGTGCAATTTGATGGGGTTCCGGGATAGACCTTGTCAAAGGTGAGATCAATGAGTGTATATCTAAAACTTCATAATAAGACCATCTAATCGTGCACTGACTGACCGTGACTGTAGACGGAAGAACAATAGTCCGTGAAAAAGTCGCGTTCGCTTCCGCTTAGTCAGCGGTATAGCCCCTACAACGAGTCCGTGTCCCACTCAGTTTTGTAATTCAATAGTAGCGATCCCGTACAATTGAGCGAGTCGGGTATTGCCTTTCACTTTCGGAAGGATATTTACCTTCTTAGTAATGGTTCTCGCAAGCTTGTCCGCCCTCCGTACTTTCGAGACTAAGGCTAAAATAATTACTAAAAACTAACACACTCGCATGTTCACTAACTAGTAGTTAATACTGACCCGTTTGGGCTGACAATATATACCGAATGTGTCCAATGCTTTTTGAGGCCAATGCAAGTCATCATTGCGGAGAGCCGACAAATACCGTACAGCTGCGAACTACGTTTTACTTTCCAAGACCATCATAGACTCGTATGTGCTTTGAAAAGACTATTCGTATAAAAACGGGACCCGCAATAGGGTGGTAAGAATTAATTGCCAATTGTTGAAGGTGTGAATATTTAAGTTCTGACCATCCCGAGTAAAGAACGTTTATTTCCGCACTTTCACATATCGCCTCAACCCGAGCCTTTAGCGTGCAGTTTGAATCCGAATGAGCGAAGTTCACTGCATTTCTTGGACTAAGCCCCTTTCACGATCGATCGCGGTACTAGGTTCCAGGTAAATTGGTTTCCGAATGCAACTCTGACCAAGAATGACAAGCTGAGAGCCTAAGCAGTGAGAACATAATCTCGTGAGCTCCTCCTGGTTTGCGGTTTTCTACGCGTGCAGTAGGAACTCGGGCCGTTCCTATTTCGGGCCTCAGTGTCGAACCATTTCCACCTCACGACTCCACTGGAGGAAGATAAGAACACCGTTTCTGACTTCTGTTGCTGGTAGCTGTATCCTGTTGCAACTTCTTTTTCTTGGAACTCTTTCCTATCTGTATGGCACGCAGTTTCAGGCATCCAGTCGGGAGCATAATTTTCATGTGCTACTGGTGGACTATGATGGCGGGGCTGTCGGTCAGTCACTGATCGGGGCGTACAAAGCACTAAATGATCCTGCATTCATAACGCTTGATCAACGTACTACTACCGAGTATCTGGCATTTGATGACGTGCGGGAGGCAGTGTGCAAGGGGCACTACTGGGCTGCGATTTACTCAACCGCCAACGCATCTGTACGCCTTTCCGCCGCTCTCGACAATGAGACTGCCGCTATGGAATAAAAAAGCAGTGATGCAATTGGATATATTTGGAATGAAGCACGTTATTCAGCTGAATCTGAATCGGTGATCCTAGCGAGCCTACAGCAGCTTGTCATCGCTGCCCGTTCTGCGTACTACCAAAGCAACGGTAATCCCGTCGCCCTATCTGCAAATATCAGCAACGCAGCTGTGGCTCAAGTTATTCTTGACCCAATTGAAGCGACAGTGATCAACATTCAACCTACCACGCAGGGTACACGTGTGCTCTACAACACGGTGACAATGGTCATGCCAATTACCCAACAGTTCTTTTTCTGATGGCTATCAATGGTATTTCGTCCGAGTTCCAACTATACATCCAATTGACGCCTGTATGGAATGGCTTGCTTCGTGCATCATTGTCTGCCGCATACACATTACTTGGCTCCTTATGTACGACAGGTTACATATGGGCTTACAGAGAGAGCTGGATGGTAGACGGTAACCAATTCGTCCTTACTTGGATGGTTTTCAGGCTTTATATGCACATCAACTTTCTCATCCTTGACGTTATAACGACTTATGTACCTTTCTTGTCGTTCTCTGTTCTCACTTGGGCAATGACAAATGTTGCAAGCGCACTGACGCCGAGTTGAACCCAGGATTCTACCGTTGGGGTTACGCCTTGCCAGCCCACGAGACCTACCAGCTACTGGTGGAGATTTGGAGCCGTGGCTGCGCAAGCCAAGCCTACCGAGCATTGCCAATCCTTTTCGCTTGGTGGATATTTGGCGTCGGAGTGGTGATTGTTGCGACGCATCGTCGCTGCGCAGTTGCGCTGAACGCAAAATCTATCGAGGAAGGCTCAAAGAACCCACCACCCAGTCAACCAATCACCCGTCATTCACTTCCCGCTAAATGGCATGAGCAATGACACGACACAGAGAATACTTCCTGTATTCGCCCCGGGAGCAATTCATCCACATCTCCCGTAATGGAAAGAAGAAGCTCTCAAATATCTACTCAGGCTCAAGCTCAGGCTTATGAGATATTTCGCCTTCACAGAGAGGCATACGGCCCAAGCTATCCCATCCCATTCGTTCACGAGATTTCTCACGATCACCAAAAGTCCTATGGCATCCCATAGATCTTGTCTTTACCCTTCTGACTCTTGGCCTGTTGTCTGTATTATTCGATTGTCTTTATAGAAAGTTTTACAATGTTCGGTTCACCGTTTTGTTTATTCCTATCAACTTGCACTTGATTATAATATATTCTTTCGTCACACTAGTGCCGCTTGGTTTACTTTATATTCATCTCACGTCTCCCATATGTCTAATGGGCATTTGAGGAAATCTTCGTGAGCAAGTCGTGTTGAGAAATCCATTATGTATATATCACTAGGAAAGCGAAAACGGGCATCTATATATTACACGTGTTCTTCAAATGTTGGGTATATAAGAAATCTCCGATCCGAAGTCAGCATATCACCGATGACCTGAGGAGAAAAAGGGTGAGATTGTTCAAATTTTAATGACTCAAATTTTGGGCCAAGAAAACTCACTCAATTATCTTATCTTTGAAACCACTTCTTAGTAGATAGATCAAACTAATAGCAATTCCCAACCCACCAAGACCAATACCCATATACAAAGCACCTCGGTATCCAATCAGTACATGATGTAGGGTATCGCCCCCATTATTGACATGGACCTCCACAGTTCCTGCAAAGCCAAGACCCAAGGATATACTATAGTTGACAATAGTCGTGACCAATGAAGCGGCCATGCCTTGGTGCTTGCGCGCCACCGAATTTGATAACATCACAGTTGATGCAGGGAATGACATGTCCATACCCCACGGGGTGACTAAAAGAGACACGAAGGTTAACGCCCAATAGGTTTGATGCGCAGGGGCTATAGCAAGGAGGAGGTTTCCAAGCGTAAAAGCAATCATAGCAAAAAGCATGATCCATCCAGGTCGAATCCGACTCATGAGGTAGCCCGTCGTACAAGAGGCGGCAATTCCACCTAACCCAGGGACGACAAACTGCGCGGCCGCGATAAGAGGTGTGTCCCTGCGTATATCTTCCAGGAATTTCCAAAAATAGTAAACCCAAATTCCGAAGCTCGCCCAGCCGCATGCGATGCATCCAAGCACAAAAGAAACGTCCATGCTCAAAGCATGAATTGGGATAAGAGGCTTTCGAGCTATTTGGAATTCCCACATCAAGAAAATACCCAAAAATATCGCACCTAAAATTAATAAAACATAGACGTAGGTTATTTGCCATCCCACGATTGGGGCCACATTCCACGCTACGTTCACCAGGACCAAACCAAGTACTCCCAAGATGGCACCGAAAACATCTAGCTCTTCTACCAATTCCCACATCCCAACTCCAGGCTTTGTGACATGACACACAGGTGGGATCAAAAAATAACCCAAGATAGCCATCACATAACAGACCAATGCATTAGACCAGAAGATCCAAGGCCACCAAGCGAGTTGACCAAAAATTGCGCCAAAGACAGCGCCAATGACAGCTCCATTGGGGGCAGTGGCACCAAAGATTGCGAAGACCATGTCCTTCTTTTTACCAGGTTTGTACGCGGCTCCCAGAAGGGCCAATCCATTTGGTAAGAGCATAGCAGGGCCTAGTCCCTGCACGGTGCGAGCAAAAATGAATAGCACGGAGCCGGAATAGACACTCAATCCTGCGACCATAGACCATATGCCAGTCCAGAAGAAGCCGATGATGTAAAAGTTATGATAGCCAAATAGATCGCCACATCTTCCGAAAAACAAGATGAAAGTACCGACGGTTAACGAATAACCGGCAATAAACCAACTCATGATTCCAGGGTCAGTGATGTTGAAGCTGTCTGCGATAATTTTCGACGCAGACAAGGTGCAACCGAGTCCTATTTGAGTCGAGAATTGAGTCATGCAGACCATGAAAACAAACAGAATCTCCCGACTTGGGGAAAGGAGCTGTGCGCTGGACCATCCTGACTGCGTCCGACGTAGTTCAAGATCAGGCAATTGAATCTCAACATCAAGCATTGTGATTTATGATAATGTTTGACTTGCAGCGGTAGAAGAAGTGACAGCGAAGTGATTGGCGGTATGATTATTGTGTAAGATCCATGAAAGAAGAAGGACAAAGTTGTTTCAGCAATAATCAAGCTGGCTGCAAGCATATGACAAGAAATCTTGATACGATATGCAAAGGACGGAATCCCAGAATAAGTTTGTCATCGTTCTACGTATTCTATTGCCGTATCTATACGACCGGTTTACCCATAGCCTTTCACCCCAAACCAATTCTAGTTGTAATAGCTAGCAATGTAAATATAGCGCAATCCAAGTGGATTCTAATAGAATTTCTTGGGCAGCTGATACTGTTAAAAAAAAGTTAAACATTGCAGTTACGTCCCCTAGAACAACGCGCCTCCACCCCCACCCCCACTCCGACTCCGACCCCTCCTTCGGAAGGACAGAAAGTATTTTCTGATAAAAAACATTACAGGCCGGTATCTCATGCCTTCTCCCGGGCCCTCCGCCCTCATCCGCCCTGTGTCACATAGAAAAAGTTGACATGTCCTAATTGGGTTGTATAATACTGCTCATTTATTCTATTAGTATATAATGTTTTATGTTCGTCGGCCCTAAAATGTTCCGGAAGCCGTACCCCTGAGGGTACGCAAAAGACCCTCCCGACCCGTGGGTGGAGGAATAGCTCACAAAAGTGCGGGCTTGCGGGCAGTAATGAGGTCTATTTACGATGTTTCCTAAGATATGCTTGGAATTTCTCGTGACGCAGAGAGTTTTTTTGACCCATTAGAAGAATTGGGTATTTTCTGGAACAATCGAACTTAGAAAATGCTCGAAAAGTCAAATATCAATTGACAGTATTCTTGAGAAATATGTAGGGATCGCCATTCGTTCCTTGAATGGTTCACGTCGATTGTTCATTGACAAGTATAGCCCCAGCGGCTACTGCGACTCATAATTTTTCTCTGGCATATCTTCTGGCTTCTAGGAAAGCCGCTTCCTCTTGGCTAGCGGAAGTGTTGGAGATGACGATGTAGGATAGACCATTCGCTTGTTTTTCTTGGATGGCCGGGGGCAACGCCGCGTAAAAGAAGGGTTTCCATATCGTGAAAAAGCGCGCAGAGGATCTTGGGCTTCATCTCATTGCGTCAACTGTAAAAGTAGCGCCCGTATGTTTCAGAGACCCTTCTTGATCCGGCAGTTGACACTTTTTCCCAATTAATCAACACAAAGCCATTTATCGATTATTATTACGCGTTGACGCACATCGTTACCCTTCACACCCCAGCCCATATTGTGGCCTAGTACACTGGTTGAAACCTTAGTCGTCCCCATATTGTTCAGTTCCGCTTTTGTGAAAATCGAAATAATACTCCTTTTTTTCGATGATTTCATAGTGGCTATGTCTCCGGTTAAGAGGACGTGGGATATGGCTGACTACAAGTGACTCAAAGTTCCCATCCAACCATTTTCAGGGCTGATTCTGGCAACAAAAGATCAGCAGCCAAGATAAGAGATATTATGAGCGTTTCAGTCGTACAAACGTTTTCATCTTCCCCGGCAGCCCCCCTTACATTTACATTTCTGCTGCCCCTGCACAGCAGTGCAGTCAACCACAGACATCGGGTGAACGGCGGCGGTTGCGATAATCTCCTCGTATTCACGTCGTAGCAGCTACGAAGTCATAGAGTCTACCTGTACATAAATCGTTATTTGCAATTGTTGTAGCCTTTACACCACTTTCATTTCCGAGGGGTGAGGGTGACTGAAGTCATCCATCCATCCCTCTACTACATCTCGAGTATCGATCATTTCATAAGTTGCTGCTCTAAAGTGACCTTTCTTTATTTTGATTGACTGCAACATTATTTGGTCTATGACCCAACAGGACTGGGTACATTGGACAACCCACCTTGAAGCCCGCCCCGTCGGGAGGCCCCTTTCTCCGCTTTCTGCACTATTATACCCCGCCGGATCCCCACATAGGCCCCCATATTCCATTGGTGGCTTGAATCCCATTCGGGTATGGCTTTACGTGACTCTTCGCAACCTAGATCAATATGAGACGAGGTGGAGTATTCCTGAGCACGAGATCCATTTCGGCAGTATAAGTTGACTATTCTACGTTTATCCTGATTGTACTCTTTCAATCGGTATTTCATCGGCCCCCCACCACAAGTGATACACCTTTTGCTGTTCCAACCCATATTGCCCCCAGTCTTTCCTAACTCGATATCACTCTTTGATTTAAGCTTGTCTTTTCTGATCCATGTAACTCCCTGATCAAATCACCTTGTCACTCTTCACTGCTGAGCTTACAGACAAAATGGATCTTTTCACGACAGTAAGTGGGTTTGAACAACCCTCCGATGGGTGGCAGGCAACTCATATGCAAAATTCTCACAGGTTGCCTTCGTCGGTGCATTTATGTATTTGATTAAGATACTTAAAAAGGCTTACATTTCACCCACGAGTTCTATTCCTGGGCCATTCCTAGCTCGATTCACCAAACTCTGGGAATTAAATGAAGCTGTCAAGGGAAGTTTTGAGAAAAAGAACTTGGCTCTACACAGGAAATACGGTATGGCATATTGTGGCGCGTTCCTATCTATTATTGAGCATGACTAAGAGAAAGTTTCTCCCATCAGGACGAATTGTGCGGATTGCACCCAGTACATTCAGTATTAACGACCCAGCCGCTGTGAAAGAGATATACTCCGCTGGTACTAAGTTTGTTAAATCCGATTTCTATCACGCGTTTGGTAGCCCAGATCCCGAGCAAGGGGATTTATTTTCGGAAAGAGACTCTAAGCGGCATTCTCTGAAACGAAGAAAAGTGGCGTCTCTCTACTCTATGACCACTTTAATCTCCTACGAGAAGTTTGTCGACCGTTGTAATCAGGAGCTGTGCAGCAAATTTGAAGAATTCTCCGATGATGGAAGAGCGTTTGAGCTTCCGGCATGGATGCAATTCTACGCATTCGATGTCATCGGTGAGATCACGGTGAGTTGCTGTTCTGCATTCGAATATTCTTGATAATTTTTGTCTAAACTTGGCATGTTCCCACCATGAGTTAACCTCACAAAGACAGGAGAGCCATTTGGTTTTATGCGCCAGGGTTACGACTTTAATGGAATCCTGGACGCTATCGACCAGAGCATGATTTACGGCTCCCGCATTGGAATTTTCCCAGAGCTTCACGGCCTACTTGCGGGTATAATGAGGGCAGCAAACCAAAGAATTCCTTTTGATACCATTGCAGACTATATTCGGCATCATATAGGCCGTCGCAATACCCAGGGAAATTTCGATGCGGCAGCGCAACAAGATTTCCTGACCAAGCTTCTCTCTTTACAAGAGGCCCAAAAGATCGATGCTTTGGATACCTTCACAACCATGGGTGCCAATATTGCTGCCGGGTCCGATACCACAGCAATTTCGTTAACCACTGTGATATATGCTTTGATTAAGAACCCTTCAGCAGCTCAGAAACTGCGCGAAGAAGTTGACTTTTTCGAAGCTGAAGGCAAACTATCTGATCCGGTGACCTTTAAGCAAGCACAAAATATGCCATACTTGCAGGCTTGCATCAAAGAGGCGTTGCGGATCCACCCAGCAACAGGCCGACCGTTGGTTAGAAAAGTTCCTGTGGAAGGAGCAACCTTGGCTGGCCAATTCTTCCCGGGTGGAGTAAGACATGCACCTCAATATGATGACATGGATGTTCTTTTAACAAATCAAACTAGTCGTCGGTTGGTGCCAATCCATGGGTAATTCATTTCAATGAAGAAATATTCGGACCCGATGCAATGCTGTTCCGACCAGAAAGATGGCTACACAACAAAGAGAAACTGTCGCTGATGGAACAAAACTTCCTCTCAGTAAGTTATATTCACCCATCAACTCAGCAAGCTCGGAGGTTCCTGATTGACCGTCTGCAACAGTTTGGATGGGGTGCTCGGTCGTGCATAGGTAAAAACATCAGCTTATTGGAAATTTCAAAGCTTATCCCACAGCTCTACCGAAGATTTGACTTCATTTCGGCCGAGCCGGGGGCTGAGTGGGAAACATCAACACATTGGTTTGTGAAGCAAAAGTTCATATGCCTGGTAAAACCCAGAACATAATCTAAATGAATATAAGAAGTACATGGCAGATGTCGGACAAATTTGCCTCCTTGTTCATTGATTCATATTTGAGTTCTTATTGAATCCCTCGGCAGTTCCACCAATAATTGCTCGCATGAGGGATATCAACAAGAGTGGTTGAACTTCAAGTCTTTCATGTGCTATGAAACGGCCAGGACACATCCTCTGTCAGAAAAAACTAGCGGTAACTTATCACTAGCGACTGATAGATAATGTTTCTTCTCTTGTTCCACGCAATCCTGCGCGAAGCTGCGCCGTACGTTTTATGACCACTGGGGGTCAGCGTATGAGATTCAGGGGTATTTCAACCCACCCTCGATCGCACATCTGGATCACAAATACATAAATGAATCAATATACTTTCATTAACGAGCAGGAACAGTTTTCGCTTAATTGTGTAAGCAGTACCGAGCTAGAGACAAACAAAAATCTTGGCGGTATTGCGATTAATCAATCCCAGTTCCGGCTGTATCCTAATGAAGGAAGGGGCAACACAAGAAAAAGTCCATTGGAGGAATCCTGTGACAGGATGAGCAAAGTGCTGCCGACCTTGATGCTTGAGAAGTATTCTAATAGCTTTCTTCAGGAAATATTGGGAAAGAAGCTTCCAAGTCTCGTCACTGTCTCACATTTAGCCTTTCTGTCCTCGTTGGAAGCGCAAGCAGCAGCTTTGCAGCAGCAAACCAGACTTCCTCCACGTAATCCGACGGTGGTAACAACGTGCATAGACAGGTATGATGTTCAAATAGGCATACAAAGGTTCATTTTTGATAAAATTGGCGTTTTGGTGGTTATAAATATGTTAAATAATATGTGTGGGTGGATGGCCAACCCGACTGTGTAGCCCACCCGACCGAATACTACTACTAGTACCGTATGTATGTATGTACAATATCTAGAATTAAAATTAATGGTGTGGGTCGACGCAGGACTTCTGAAATCGAACTCCGTATTCGTATCTGTTTTCCCCAATCCATATACCAATTATCTTCCTTCAAAGAGTACCATGATCAGTTGTTTGCTAAGTTAAGTGTACAGTGGACCAGGGCTTAATATCTCATGGTATCCGTCTTTTGTGAAGTCAAAGTGGATTGCCAAGTCATCACATTGCATCTTCAACGGTGCGAATGCCTGTTTGACAAACTGTGGGATTTTGAGGGCGGGATAAGTCAGGACAGAGTAGTCCCGCTCCATAACAACAGGCTGAATTTCGATTCTTTTGAGATTCGGGAATCGCTTCTGTCGTTGCCGTAGCATAAGTTGCATATTTTTCATTATCAGGTCGAATTCCTCATCACGATACCCAGCAAGCTGGAGATGTTCTAGACTAGGTGGGAGAACCTCTAGCAAAGACACAGTCGGGTGATCATTCTGACCAAATTGTAAAAGCGTACGCAATGGCATCCGAAGTTCACGCAGCTGCTGGAATTCAACTAGAGATCCAAAACCTGTGTAGTCCTTTCCATCATCTGAGTCCCATTCATCGTCTCCTTCGATCTCTCCATTATTATTCAACCTAAGTACCCGAAGACTATGTCTCTGGGTAAATAGAGCGGTGTAAAATTCCGAAGGGCGAAAGTTGAAATACAATTCACCCCAGATAGCCTTGTTATCGTGCTGGTATTCAAGGAATTCCAAATTGGCACATGATTTGATGTAGTCAATCATCCCATTACTACCATTGCAATGTTGAAAATCCAGTTTCGTAATCGCAGATGTTCCAGGTGCAGGCTTGGAATAATTCACATCATGGTCATCCAAAGCTTCACACATCGAATTTACGGAGAACGATCGTATAGATGGAAAATGCAGCACCGGCAAACATTCTTTGGCCAAGTAAGCAGTTTTGTTATCTTCACATTCAGCATGGACAGTCTGCAAACCCTGCAATACGGGTTTGGTATCAAATGGCGCTTCCCGGGCGGCTGCTCGAGCTAGCATAGGAAAGAAATAATCTGAGTAGCCTGGGTATTGGATCTTTAGGGTTCTGACCGCTTCCAATGATGGCATGAGTAATGCGAGCCACGCGTCAGATTCTCCCTTGAGTAGGTCCTTTTCCCAACTCGTGCGATGCTCTGAAGAAGGGCTTGCTTGGTCCAGGATATCCTTGAATGGGCCCAAATTGTATTCGACACTGTCGTTACAGCACCATCCCCATTCGAGATCTAGATTTTGGATAGAGGGACCGATTTTGGGGTTTCGTTGAATTGAACACACAAGGTCATAGACTTGATCGTTTTCAACACTAATGCGCTCGTAAGCCTTGTGAAGAAGTGCCGTGTACCATTGACGACACACTAATAGAAGTCGAAGACGATCTTTTGTGTCGTAGATATGGTCAAGTATGAGAAAAAGAACGTCATCATAAAGAACAACCATGCTGATTGAAAGGTTGCATGTTTCAGCAACTCAGGGCCAAATTGCAGTGCAGAGAAAAGAAGAAAAAGAGAGAGAGAGAGAGAGAGAGAGAGAGAGATATGAACAGACTGCTCCGGACTGGAATCGTTTCAAGCGCGAAGCAAAATCAAGAACGATAGCCAAGGACGGAATGGTTGACTGGCAGGAAGGTCGGAAAACTAAACTTAAGGAAGGCCCAGAAGGTCGAAGTTTGTTTTTCACCAGGCTCCCATCAGGCTGCCATCACTAGCGTCGGTTAGTCGCGAATAGTGGATCCGGACCATTGGCAAAGGATTTACAACTAGAATCTGAGGACCTGCAAAATTGACGAGGATTGCCGCATGTGAGAAGCAGTTCAGGTATGGACACACCTTAAAAAGTATATCATTCTGGCCTAGTCTTGATTTCCTAACAGAACAATAATTATCACTAGCAATAGTGGCGCATTGATAACGCGTACGATTGCAACAAGTTTCTTGTAAAGTATCTTAAGATCACGTTCGAACTACGGTCGCTGCTTTTTTGGTTAAATTTTTGGTAAGAACGCGCTCGGCAGGGACAGAAGATAGTTGTAAACCGGGGTCGCGGGTTCGAATCCCGATGGCACCATAACCTCCTCCCCTTCGGACCATAACAAAGTCACCTTTGAAGGTGCTTCGGTTGCCCTGGTAGCCGCCTGGCCTACTGTGCTCGTGGGCGTTTTCGCTCGCTTGAAATTCACTTGTGGAACGAATCACCACGACACAAACAAACAGAATCAGCGCGGCCCGGCACGCTTTTGAGTCTGGTTTTGAAAGGACATAGTCGCGTTCCTTATGTGGGTCCCTTTACTTGCTCAAATGTTTCATCGTATTTTGGTATTTCCACCGCTTTCCGGCGGTCACCATCCAGTTATACACTGGTGGGTCCAAGCCACAGGGGGCCACAGTAAGCAATTTGTTGGCATTCTCAAGAAAACAAGCCTCGGCTTGCCGTGCCTTTAGTTAAAACAGCGGGTGGCGCGCAGTACCCACGAAACTCCGTTATCTTGCAATATCAAGGTCGATCCAAGGATTTTTAAGAACGTAGAAATGGAAACTTTGTGGAGTCCACATCAGTACAACGTCAAGATCTGAAAGTTAACATTGAATTACTCAGGCTGTGGAAGTCATGCATGTATTTCAATATTGTTCACGGATATATGACATCACGGATATATGGCAAGGTTAGATGACGATCCCTGATTACAGCGCACTTTAATTAGGGGGTTGCACAGAGCACGGACTCAGCTAGCAATCTGACCCTAGTAGAAGGGGATCGGACAGATTTAGCCGGCGATCCGTAAGTCATCATTTTCTCGCGGCATTCTACCATAAATGGCTAGAGCCTGCAATGATATGCATGATTATTCAGAAAGAATGTAATATATCTAATTGCAATGTGGATGCCTATACCCACTTGGATGACGCAGGTTGGACGACCACTTACGGATGACGGGTACGGCCCGTAGCACCGTGGCGTTCTAGGAAAGAAAAAAAAAGTATCCGTGAATGACAAATTTAGTTGCAGTAGTATTCATCATCCCATAGGCTATCAAGTTGATAGACACGGGCTAGATGCAGCGAGTGCAGACAAACAAACAAGCAAAAGTTTCCCAGTCGGGCAAGTGGGTCTCGGGTGGAACCGGTGGGTCCCGAAAGCCAAGTTTCAGTGATGAACAATTAGTTATGGATGACACTGTTGATCGCTACTACCTTATCTCATTGCAGTATAATATCAAATACATCAGCCGGCATACCGAGATCGGGACGGAACTCGGCAGTAGAAGGAGCATCATTCTTCGACGTAACTTGCTCCAGCATGAGTATATAATACATAATGTTCGCCTCTAGAACAAGACATTCCCAGCTCACAGTTTTTTTCTTTAATAGCATTTGATACATCACTATACCCCAAAAATGATTGCTCACAACAAAAGAATTCTCTCGACCACCGTCGACAAAATCGCCGTGAAGAACCCCGAAAATCGCTTCGCGGTCATTCCACGAGGACCAGACCTGACCGATGGATTTCAGGATTTGTCCTTCAAGGACCTCGCACGGGCAGTCAACTACTTGAGTTGGTGGATTGATTCCACTATTGGTCCAGCCAAATCCCCTGAGACATTGGCATACATGGGAAGCAATGATATGCGCTATTTCATGTTCATGCTTGCCTGTCAGAAGACTGGATATAAGGCAAGCTACCCAATTCGTTGTAACCGTAACCTGGAGGAGGCATTTGACTAACCCTTGTCTTGTAATAGGCATTTCTTCCCTCCACCCGAAACTCGGACGAAGCCCATCTTCATCTGTTGAAAGCGACAAATTGCAAGCGATTTTTCTTCAGCAAAGAGCGACATGCGCGGATCATGGAAATCAAAAACCTCGCTTCAGACTTGGAGACCCTCGAGATCCCGACCATGACAACTATTTTTAGCAGTGAAGACGGTTTGCGCCATTATCCTTACGAGAAGTCTTATGCCGGTGCAGAGACAGAAACATTTTGCACAATTCACAGCTCCGGAACAACTGGTAAGTCAACCATGGGATCAATGTGGATCTATGCTAAGAGCCTACTTTCAGGAATGCCAAAACCAGTTCATCTCACCAACGGCTTCTTCATGACTATGGATTCCATCTCTCAGCTCGACTGGCCTGCTGGTCGTGAGCCAACGCCATTCTTCCATATGAGCTCGCAAGACGTTATATTGGCGACGACGCCTTTCTTCCACCTAATGGGAATCATCCCTCTTATTTTCGCCGTCTGGTTTGACGTTTCTGCCCTTGTTGGGCCTGATAAGCCACTTTCGGTGGATTACATGGTCGAGCTTCTTCGACGCGCCCGCCCCACAGCTGCAATCTGTCCACCGTCGGTTCTGGAAGACCTTAGTTCTTCCGACGAAGCTCTCGCTTGTTTGGATGAAGTTGACTCTATCTACTATGGAGGCGCACCACTGGCTTTGGAAGTTGGAGAGAAGCTCCGAAATCACACTCGGGTCAAATCTTTGCTCGGAACAAGTGAAATCGGGTTCATCCCGTCTATCGTTCCAGCGGATAGCGCTGATTGGAATTACTTCGAGTGGAACGCTTCATATGGTATCGACATGCAGGATATTGGTGATGGTCAGATGCACGAGATGGTCATTCCTCGACAGCCGAATTCTCTTGAATTTCAAGGAATCTTCCACACTTACCCCGATATCAATGAGTACCGAACCAATGATCTCTATACTCGGCACCCCACGAATCCAAACCTTTGGAAGTTCTACGGTCGCAAGGATGATGTTATCGTCCTAAGCAACGGAGAAAAATTCAACCCCGTCGGAATGGAGGAAATCATCGAATGTCATCCATTGGTCAGCAGAGCACTGGTTATCGGACAGTCTCGATTCCAAGCTGGTCTATTAGTAGAACCACACAGGAGCGCCCAAGATATGGATTCCAAGCTTTTCATCGAGGAGATATGGCCAACCGTTCAATCAGCCAATCAAACCATCGCTGCCCATGGACGAGTCATGAAGACGAAAATCGCTGTTGCCTCGAAAGCAAAGCCTTTCCAGAGGACTCCCAAAGGCTCAACCAAGCGCCGAGCTGTCCTTCAAGACTACGAGGAGGAAATAGATGCCCTCTATAACGCAGGTCTGACTGATGAGGACCAGGCTTTACCGGAGATTTTAGATCAGAACAGCGTTACCGAATGGATTCGCGATACCATCATTCAGGCTCTAGAAAAGCCAGATATTTCAGACGCTGAGGATTTCTACAGCTCTGGTCTGGATTCTTTGATGACTATCCAGGTCGCCCGAATCATAAACAAGGGTATTCAGACGCGACAGCCTAATGTGGAAGGTGCTATCACTGCTCAAACTCTCTACAGCAACCCGACAGTGAGCCAACTATCACAGGTCGTCATGGCAACTTTGGAAGGAAAAGCCCAAGGCACTGTTTCCCGAGAGGAGAAGATCCAAGAATTGCTCGAAAAGTATACAGCGGATCTTCCAGCGAAGAAAAGAAATGACTGCCGGGATGAACTGAGCTCGCCTACTACCATCATTCTGACTGGGTCAACTGGCTCTTTGGGAAATTATCTCCTCCACTCTCTCCTCAGCCTTGATTCGGTCTCCAAGGTCTACTGTCTCAATCGTTCGGAGGCAGAAACCCGCCAGAAATCTGGTCTCGAAGAGAAGGGCTTAAATTTGAACCCAAAGGCCTGGGAAAAGGTTGAATTTCTCAAGGTTTCGTTTGGAGAGCCCCAATTCGGTCTAGATGAGAGCAAGTACCAAGAGCTTCTTGAAACAGTCGACACTATTATCCACAACGCTTGGATGGTGAATTTCAACCACTCCGTCGATTCCTTTGAAGCCCCTCATATTCAAGGCGTGCGTCACTTGGTGGAATTCAGCTTGAAAAGTCGGTACAACGCCCACATCCATTTTGTCTCCTCTGTGAGTACGGTGGGAGGATGGTCACCAGAAATGGGTCCTAAGATCCCCGAAGTCCCTATGGAAGATCTTTCGGTTGTTCTCGAACAAGGATATGGCGAGTCCAAGCATGTTGCAGAGCGCATCTGTTGGGAAGCATCCCGCCGAAGTGGAGTGCCAACAACGGTGTATCGCGTGGGCCAGATTGCTGGACCGACCTCGGCCAGTGGACAGTGGAATCCACACGAATGGTTTCCAACGATTATTGCGACCTCGAAGGCAATGGGTAAAATTCCAGACAGACTAGGCGCGATGCCTATTGATTGGGTCCCAGTGGTATGTTTTGGCCCAGTATATAAAGACAGCCGAATAAAAATCGAAGTACTAACTCTCATTGTTCCCAGGACACTCTCGCATCTATTATGGTCGAGATCGCGCATACGCGTCACAGAACCCAAGCCAAGAACCCCTCGGCTGTCTTCCATCTTACAAGCCCTGAAGCAGCCGAATGGTCATCCCTGATCCCAGCCGTCCAAGAAGTGTATCCGGTTGAAGTGGTTGGATATGGCGAGTGGGTTGCCGAGCTTGAGAGCATTTCGAATCCAACCCGAGAGGAAATCGCTGAGAAGCCTGCTCTTAAGTTGCTGGACTTCTATCGCGCTCTTCAACATGGTGGTGCGATGTCCATTATGATGGATGTGAGCAAGGCGAAGGAAGCAAGTACCACAATGAGCTCATTGGGTCCAGTCTCTGCTTCTCTGATGCGAAACTGGCTGCAGCAGTGGAAGTTCTAGGGGGTCAGGTCTTCGGGAACATCACTGCATATTGAAAACTATCCTTTTGTTCGATAGGGTTATAGATTGTACACAATAAATAGAAATTAATTCACCCACTTTCTCTCGAATCTACATGCGATGAATTGACCAGTCATGTGAAGTTCGGGGGATTCCGGTGCCTAGTTGTTCAATTCCCGTTCGTTGGTTGTTTATGTCTCTCATGGTTTTCTGTTGATGGTTCGAATATTATCTCACGAGTGCATTGCCAAGCTTCCAATAATGTCCATGACGAGATATACGTAGCTAGGTAGTTATATTTATTTCCATACGTACATGCAAGTCCAATGACCCCAAGCAGGATGTTTTTGTCTCCTAGCAAATCGTAAACCCTGCCTCTCATAGAACCTACAAGCAGACAAATTACCCTCAGCAGTGCGTAGCCAAAAAACCCCATTGTCCTTCGGCAGCCTTTCCTTCGCCAGAGCTAGAAGTACAGCCCCGAGACCTAGCCCCTGTGCCCCAGGATGGACAAAAAGCTGATTTAGTGCCTTTTCTTCTTTGTTGATTGCCAGGAACCCCAGAACCATATTCTCATGAAACTCGTTTTCAGTCCGAGTTGAGATTTTGATTTCAGCCTGAATGGCTACAGTAATCTCGTAGATGTCTGATTGTGATAGCATCCGCTCTAGTCGCTCCCGACAGCCTGTCAGGGTGTTGAGAGGTGTCAACGGGATATTGACTTCAGGTGGAAGACTCTTCCATGATTCAAAGAATGTTTCAGCTGTTGCAGAAAGATGAAGTGGAGATAGCGCAGTAAGATTGAATTTTGGTATTATTTTATTTTCTCTTGATAAGACTTAGATGTGGGGTGGTTGGCTTTTAGATAGAATAGTAAGCCGTAATGACAGTTCCGGCACTTAGCAGAACATACTTGCCGGAACGCCCCGTGGCCTTAAGAGATCACCCCTCAGACTTCAGGCTGTAGCCGAAGCCACGGTAATCCTCATGACGTTAGTTTATTATTGTGTTAAGAACTTATTGGGAACTAGCATCTAATGAGTCATTGTAAGAAATTATTATTATCCCGTAGAGTTTTCTACGGAGGGGCGGGTTTAGAAAGCGGGGGCTGGGGCTTCTTTCACTTCACCGTTATTCAACAACTCGACGTCAATCATTGCTTGCTCAACTTGAATCCATATCCAGTTCACAATGCAACCAATTTCTAAAATTGACTGGGACAAAGGTGATAAGGATGGACTTGTCTCCGTCGGTTCCCATAACCTCTATCTGTCCGTTTCGGGGCCAGATCGCAAGCCTGGAAAGCCTATCGTCGTTCTCATGCAAGGCCTTGGCAGCACGATCGATGAGTGGGTTGTAGTGCGAAAGCTTGTGGTTCCAATTGCTCGTTGGTTGAATTACGATCGTTCAGGGATGGGTAGGAGTGAAGGTCCCAACCAGACACCACCAAGCATATCTGCAGCATCAGTCGCAGCAGAGCTTGATACCCTGTTAAGGAACGCCGGTATTGAGCCTCCGTTCATCATTGTCGCTCACTCATGGGGAGGCTACACTTCTCGCGAGTTTTTGGAACTCAGGCCTAATGATGTCGTGGGCATGGTGTTCGTGGATTGCAATACTGAACGTTTCTTTGATAGTGGTGCGTGGGGTTGGGACGTCTTCAGTCCAGTCCTCGGTGACCAAGATTTTTTTGAAACCACCGGTCTTGCAACGTCCCATGTCCTATCCGAGGAGGAGTGGAAAGCTGTCAAAGACGAGCAGGCTGATCCCCGACATCAAGCCACCGAGGCTGCTGAGTTGCAGGCGGTGCCGAATGACAGACGGGCATTGGCCCACAAGAATCAACTCGAAAAGCTACTTCTCAAGGATTATCCGGTCAGTGTCATCATTGCGGATACACCTAAAGATTTCCAGAAGATGTATGACTTTGGAGTGGCCGCAGGAAATGGAACAGAACAAGAACGAGCTCTGTTTCGAAAATGTCTCGATAGATGGCGCGAGATGAATGAGGACTGGCAAAGAGAGCTTTTGAGGCTTTCTCGTCTCAGCAGATTTGTTCGTCTGCATTGCAGTCACAATGTGCAGCTTTTACAACCACAGAGCATAGTTCAAGAGATACAGTGGACCATGGATAGCTGCTAATAACTCTCAATCTGCCAATTCTGAGTCACTGGTGAAAATGGTCGAGGAGTGGGAGGCATGGGCACCCGCAGTAGGAGGACAACTGAGAGAGAGCCAAGAATTAGTGGCACGACTGGACGATTATGAAGATTAGAAAGATGCTACGCGTCAGCCTATTCAGACAGAATGAGAAAGATCAATTCATTCTTTTAAGCCGCTTTGTTTCGAACCAGGGTAAGTCACAACTCAAGTAGCTATCAAATAGTCAAGTGCAATGACGATGAATATGGCAGACAATGTAATCTGCATATACACCGATTAATGTCTGGCGAATCTTGGCTTTCCCTTTCTGTTTTAGTGCTCACTCCTTGCCGCTTTGTGCTAACTGAGTAAAATTGAGCACGCTCGTGAGTATGACATAAGCAGCAAACTCGCTGATCCCACTCACGGCGCATGACCTGAGCAAAAAGCGCGGGAGCAGCTAAGTCAGCAGCACACCTCAATAAAATACTACCACGCTAGCCCCCTATTTCTCATCTACGCTTTTACAGACAAATTATCCACCCACCGCCCACCTATTATCGACCATGGCCCCCCCCCCCAACAACCGATCTCACCGCCCACCGACAGGATATTGAGACTCTCTGTCAAAGCGGTATCAACCATGAGGGTTTACTAGAAACCCTCTCCACCTGTGAGCTGAACGATCTTTGAATTTCTACCAATTTTCCTCATATATGTAAGCGTTGTGACCTAGTGAACCCTATCGGACACCGTACTACCCAGCGGCACAACGCTAGCCAGTCGGCGGTGGGAGCTGAGTACCTACGGAAATACGTTAGTAAGAAAGGTCCCGCCGCTCTTGTGGTCGTCCCACAATATCCGTCCCACATCCGCTCCAGGCCAAACCGGCAGATTTATTGGCTCGCCAAAAACTAAACTCTTGCGTGAAATGCCGTCCTACGGAAACTCGGAATTATCTCAACTTAACGACAATTTAGTTGGAAATCTTACAAGTTCACAAAGTAGACAATATCCATTCCATTAGAAGCCCCCTTCAAAAGAATCTCCCCAATGTACCATCCGTTATGATAAGCTTCTGCCATATCCTAAACACGTTTTGAGCCCTTTGAGTCTCAGCATATTTGGATGATTGTAGCATCCCCCGGTCTGGAATACGTGCCATTAATAAATACCGACACCACGCGCGTAGCTGATATAATTCATTAAGGCTTCCGGGATGTCATCTTCGGGCGCTACAAGGATCTACAAAGCCTGTGACCAGTATCGCGGGAAGAAGGTGCGTGATCATATGATGAAACTTCCAGTTAATCAAAACTAACCGAACTCCTTTTGTCTATTTCGGACTTGTGAAAGCTAACATGTAGCTTTCAGCAGAAATCTGATACATTTCGTCCCAAGTGCTCATGTCAGGTGTCTGGGCATGTCTGCACCTATTATCGCTCAGAAAAACAGCGAGGCTTACCTGAGGGCTATTCAAGGAGACTCGAGGGCATACTAGCCATTGCAATAAGCAAGCTGGACAACTTCGAAGATCAGATACTGTCAATTCTGGGGGTGAAGCAGGAGTCGCTAGCACAACTAAAGCGGCATGAATGTTCAAGTTCCATGAGCGCCTCTGCGCAACAGCCGTGGAAATACAGTCGCCTTTACAGTGTCTTGCGTAACCCAGAACTCGCAAATATGAGCATGCTCTGCTGTCCCAGTGAAGTTTCATCCATGACTGAGCCGAGCGGGTTCCCCACCGACGTCGACTGCTATGTTAGCAACTCCCCCAGTCTTGCTGAGCCACCCAAAGATTCTACTGTCAGAATCACTTCGCCTGCCATGGACTTCCGTCCGTTTGATGACGAACCTATACCATTACCTACAGCAGAAGGAGGATCGCGGTCTTCTTGTCTACCTCCTGCGACGATTCAAATCCTCGATCGGTACTTTGCTCGCACCCATCCATGGTTTCCCATCTTAGACAAGCAGACAATGATACGTTCCTGTCATCTCTACACCGCCATGTCATACCCAGATGCAGTGTGGAATTCCGGCAGTGCTGACTATGCGGCTCTGTGTGCTCTGATTAGTTATTCTACATGTCAACACAGCACCTTGATCAGTGAAAAATCTAGGACGCCACCTTCAGAAACGAAAAAGTTTTATCTTATGGCACGGGCTCTGATACCTTTGGAGATGAAGAATTGTCAGCTAGGCCACATTCAAGCCTTGCTGCTTCTTGCTTTGATCAACATAAATTTTCAGCAGTGGGCAGCTGCGAAGTTGCTTAGTGTTAAATCCTTAGATTTGGCTTTCTTTTTGGGCTTGGACAAGACTGCCAAGACCACAAAGTTTGAAGAGGGGCAATTGAGCAAGGATGTCTTGTTGGGCTGTCATATAATCGACTCTTTCCTCGCGTTTGGTCTCTCCCAACCCACTCATGGAAAAAGGAAAGCATATCAGACGATCATGCTCAGTGAGGACACAGCTGAAGAGTGGGTTTTATGGTCAGATGTTCTTCCAGCTTGTCTTGAAAGGCAGGGAAAACAAATATCCACGGATGGCCCACTTCATGTCCCAAGCTGTTTCAATAACCTCTTTGAACTGAGCACTATGATGAATCAGATCACGCAGGCAATCTTGTTAGAAGTGAAAGATATCCCTCGTGCGACAGAATTGATCTCAGAGCTTGGGAAATGGAACAACACTCTACCCTTGGGATGTCAGGTTATGGGTCCCGAGAGTATATATCCTGAGCGGCATTCGAGCTTACTTCCTCATCAAACATTTATGACACTAGCGTACATCGCCACACTGCTACCGTTATATCTGCATGTCGCAGCCGATGAGGTTACTCAAGCTCAAGTACCACAGCCATCGTGGGAAAGTGCGAAAAAGCTGCTTTACCGTGCACTACTTATTGTTCGAACCCACCGGAATGATTTCAGCTCTTTTGGCATCCCCCCCATTTTTGTGCTGTGCCTTCAGAGCATTGTCCGACATGCGGCTAGTATGCGGGACATCTCGGCAGAAGATTTTCCGTTTGATCAATGGGCCAAAGCGCTTTTTCAACATTTACATGGATTATGTCCCGCTTTGCCGATATTTCAGTCTTTAGTGAGGGCTATCAAGTGCTCTTTTCCCGCCAGCAATTAATCTAAGAGCTTGAGAGGACGTCAACGGCGTTTCCAGAAAGGAAATATTTGGCCTAGCGCTTCATCGTTTGCGAAAATTTTAAGCAGGGTTCTGAAAATGTCTAGATGTGTTGATCGAGACTGGGTGATGTATGGAACTTGTGAAATACTCGTTTTGTTGATAGGCTTATACGATTCGGACCGCTAAAAGCATATATGGGATTTTCCGTACTATGCTTTATGCTTGTAATTGTAAGATGAACCAATTAATGCCCATTTATAGCGAAGAATGACTACCTAGGACTGAAATCATGGTAGGGACAGTGAAATGAAAACAATACATTGTTGCTGTCATTTGCAGGAAATTGAATAAATAAAATACTCACTATTGGTAGTTATACATGAGACTTGCAAGGATCCAGCATTCAGCGCAATCAGACGCTAAAATGCAGACCTAGATAGGTCTGATATCAATCTTAATGGTTTAGCGGATGGAAAAACGATCAATTGAGCAATCTTGCGTCCACTTAAGGTATATTCTAGGTCTTTTTGATATATGGATAAATGATCACATTGGTTGAAGAGACAATCTAGGGTAAGAAATGACAAGCAGAGTTCTAAAATACAAATGTATGAAAGTTGTAATATATTAAATACCAGATAGGGTGAGAGAGAGGAAAACGGAGCAAATGACAATCAAGGAGGAAAGGTGCGAAAAGCAAAAAGAGAGGTTCAAGGGAAGGAAATTTTTGTATAGGCTCAGCGCACAGCTGTGGCCATGCTCGAATGAACGTTGCGTTAACCTTCTATTCAGAGCGAGCAGTTTTGGTCTTCTTGCTGCGAAGTTTCATCATGAGGAAAACACAAATATAGGTGGTAATGCAAAAGAGTGCGGTAATTCCGGTCTATTGAAAAATGATTTGTTTAGTTGACCAGCCTCGAACAAGAAAGACAAGGCTGAATGAGGGGTACTCACATCTCTCCAGGAATAGTATTTGGCTTTCAAATTGAATTGTGGTGCGTACTGCGACCCGACCGCGTACTCACAGTATTCGCACGAGGTTTTGGATGCGCCGTCGCGCACATATCCTCCTGCAGTGTCAATGAAATTTTGCATATAAGACTGGCAGGTCTCATTGCTCGGGAGGCTGATATTTACCCACTCATTTTCGGCGCATTTCACAGGGGTATCCCAGAGGACCTCCCCAAGCAAACCGCCGATGAGATAGGTGAAGGGATCAAGATAGTACATCCAGTAACGCCAGAAAACATTGATCGAATCGTAAGGAACAACGACTCCACAGAAACCAATAAGTCCTGCTCCAAGTACGAGCGGGTTCACAAGTGAGGCGGAATATTCGTTTGGCGCATACGCAGCAATGGCTTGACCGATTGGAGTGTACAGGAATTCGTAGACTAAACACATTATGGTCAGAAGACTGCTGTCACTTCACAGAAACTTGGTAACTCACGAATCATCTGGAAGAACATATGTCCAGAGATAGAAGGCAAGCTCGGGAAGCCCACAGTGAAGTACCAGCAGAGGAAATAGAGTGTGCCGCAGATGACAAGGTACGGCATTTCCGAGATAGCTTGAGCACCGATGAATGCGATCCAGTGGTATGTTTTCGACTGTAATACAGTTAGCACCTCATGCCCCTATCATGATACGTTTCCACCTGCCTTCTTCTCACGAGTCTCGAAAATATCACGATTCTGCAGGAAGTATGGTTGCAGTTGATTGATGACGCCAGGAGCAACAAAAACAAAGTTGAAGATTGCAAAAAGACGAAGCTGAAGGTCGAGTATCGACAGGCCGATCTTCCAAAAAGTAAAACCACTGAAAAGGGCGGCGAAAACATGTAGGGCGATTTTGTTCCAAATATAATCCTATGCTTCTTAGTGACCCATATAAGTGTTCTTCGATCCTGGGGGACATACCGGGCTTCTCCAAAGTTTAACCATCTGTCTTTCAAGGACCAACTGGAGCTGATACGTTTTGGATGTTGCATAGTCAGTAAGATCCGTTTCTTCCGTCGCATCTGCCGCTGCCTTGGCTTTGAGGTCTTCCAAAGTTTGGAGCGCAGTCCGACATTCGTCCGACGACTCCCAAATTTGGTTCCAATCCACTGCAGGATCAAGTCTGCCTTGCACGACATCGACAATATGCTCTGCCGGGTTCGCATTTTCTGGGCAAGGTGCTCCGTTCCGTGCAAAATAGTCCAAGATGATATCAGAGCCCGTTCCCGCTAGTCAATTTGTTAGCCGGAATACCATATTTTGCAAGAAGGGAACCATTTACTCTCGCCAAAGTACGTCATTTTCCCCCCCTTTGCGAGCAACAAAAGATAGTCAAAAGCATCGAAAAGAGAGGCCGAAGGCTGATGAATAGTGCACTGCCGAATTTTCATAAGCGTGAGGCTCATCAGGAAGCTCAAGTCAATACTCACCAAAACAGCCTGTCCTGCATCAGCAAGTTTCCGCATAAAGCGGACAATATTGAATGCAGATTGTCCGTCAAGACCTGATGTCGGCTCGTCCAACAGAAGCAAGGAAGGCTTGGCAACCAATTCAACACCAAGTGTGACTCTCTTTCGCTGCTCAATGCTCAATCCGGCACCCGGGACTATTCAGGTGTCAGAATTTTGATCACGTAAGGCTGTGGATATTGAATGCGGGATGACTCCTTACCTCCTATCAGAGCATCACTAATGTCACCAAGCTCAAGCAGATCAATAATTTTGTCCACATAGTCAATTTTCTCTTGCCTAGGTGTCTCGGCATTTTGACGCAGTAGGGCTGAGAATATAAGGGCTTCTTTCACGGTAGCTGACGGCTCATGAATATCAAGCTGCTCGCAGTAGCCGGTAGTACGCTGAAAACTGATATTTTGAGGCTTTCCATCCACGAGAATTGAGCCCGTGATCTCTCCAGAGTCTTTGCGCTGAGCAAGAACATCTAGAAGGCTGCGTGTGAGTTAGCATTTGACAAACCAGGGTGAATAACAGAATTGCGAGAACAAGGTTGCTTACGTCGTTTTTCCTGCACCCGAGCACCCCATAAGCGCCACCAGACTCCCGGGCTTGACATAGCCAAAGACTTGGTTCAGTAACTGGAGCTTCGAGCCGTGGTAGTTGACATAGTAGTCTAGATGATCCCAAGTAAAAATGGCCTGTTTTGGCAGGTCATGGTCCGGCTCTGACTTTCCTTGGGCTGCGGGGGTGGTAGCAAGGTCTTCCTCATCATGATTTGCGCCGTGGCAACCACGCTTGAAGACAAGATACGAAGATGTTCCCTGGCTGCGGAGACGTTCAAAGCCAAAAGCTGTGAGGAACGCAAAGAAGATCCACATTCCAACAACCACACCGAATCCTCTCCAAACGTGGTGGATAGAGTAGTGGTATTCCGCATGAATGTAGTTTGCTCCACTGATCGTATCTCCAGAGGCACCGGCAATGGTGCAACCACGGTACTCCTCACCGCTAGGATATCCAGATCCGTAAGGCACATATTGAGGAGCGACGCAGTCCATTGTCAATCCTCCAAACTCGTTGCCCATTACACTCTCGAATGCGTAAGATGCCGGGTTGATCCAAAAGATCCATCGGAACCAGACATGCATCTTCTGGAAAGGGATCAGATAGCCCGTGTAAATCATCATGATGGTTGTCAGAAATCCCGAGACTTTGGAGGCGTTGCCGAATTTAGTGCAATTGGCTCCAATAGCGCGGAAAAAGGAAAGGAAGCAGAGCGTGGAAGCGTTGACAACAATCCAGAAAGTAAAAAACTTTCCGGCGTTTGCCTGAAAGCCACACATCCAGTAGTATACGATCGTAAACACGGTTACCTGGAAGAAGACGACAGGAATATCCGTGATCACACTGGCAATACAGTATGCAGTAGGCCGATAAAATGCAAATCGTTTCTGTCGACCAAGAATAGGCCGTCCCATGAAAGACGACGTGGTTTCTGAGAGAGATTGCATACAGAAATACATCAGAGGAAAGAAGAGGGCGCCGGGTCGAAGGAAGGTAGAAGAGCTGGTATCAGAAAGATTGTAGAAAAGACTTCCAGACACGAGTGCTTGAATAAGAGCCGAGGCGACTTTCACCCCGAGCGAAATACGGTCACCCCAGATAATCTGGCTCTGTCGAATAGTGCACGCGATGATTTGGTTCCAGAGCGACGCAGTATAAGGGTTTCTGACATTTACGTCGCCGCCCTTAATTTCATGAGCGACGTGAGATTTGAAAGATCGAGTCTCATCCTCCAGTTCCTGTGGTAGTATGACCCCCTCGACCATCGCCTTGTATATGTTACTGGCTTTGTACTGAGCCGAGAATTCTGCAGCGTTCTTGGGAATTTTCTCCTCAAAGCCAGCTTTTATAGTGCGCTCCGTGGGGACAGTGACAGAGGTGAGAAAGTCGGCGATGTTGGCTCCACGACCACAGACAAATCCCATTTCCTCGAAATATTGACGCGCCTGTCGGCGTGGACCATAGTAGATGACATGTCCGCTAGCAAGCACCAGCACTTGGTCAAATTGATCGTAAATGGCGTTACCTGCCTGGTAGAAAGTGGCAATCATTGTCTTTCGCTGTTCATCGGCAAAGCGGCGAAGATTCTTGGCGAAATCGAGGGCGGAGCTGGCGTCAAGACCACGGGTTGATTGATCCCAGCATTGTACAGGACTCTGAGATAATTGTCAATGTTCGGGTTTCTACTGAAGCTAATTCACGTGTATGAGTACTTACTTGACCCGCCATGACTTCAGCAAGGGAGACACGCTTTCGCTCTCCACCAGACACACCGCGGACAAACTCATTACCCACAAGCGTCTTCTTGGTATGGAGGATACCCAATGATCCCAAAATCTCGTCTCGGACTCGCTCGACATATTCCTCCCGGGTCGTGCCTTCCTCTCTTTGTGCGGGCGTCTTATTGCGGAGGGCGAACTTGATGGTTTGATCCACCGTCAAAGTGGGAAAATGGACGTCATCTATACGACTAATTAGCCTTCACCGATTTCAAAGGTATGATTTGTTATCAAACCTTCGTTGTTGAACATAAACTGCTGCCGGAACTTGAGGGCCTCCTTGTGGTCCATACTTCCAAAGTGGACCGATCCATCCACCTTGTCAAACCCGTCCCTGTCGTTGGCCAGCATTTTAAGCAGCGATGTACAACCCGCACCGGGACGCCCGAGGACCAGCAGCTAATACCCGTTAGCAGCAAGCCCTTGCCCTTGTAGTGGACTAAAATACAACATACCATTTCTCCCGGTCGCACCTGACCGGTCATGTCATGAAGAATTGTCTGTATTCAGTCAGTATCGGTAGAGGTCAACGGCATTCCGAGGTCAACTAACACTTTCTCGACTTTTTCGAAAGCTCTGTATCCAATTCCTGGGATCAACGTCCGACCAGAGGGTATCGCCTTGGACTGCCTCGGAGGCGGGAACATGCACCGACAGTTGCTGCCATGTCACTGTCACCTGCTTGCAGTCCGCCGGTGAGGACCGGGGATGCCACTTCTCTTTGACAGGCTCATCGGCCAAATGAGGTGTGATTGATTGGGTCTGACTAGAGTCATCATCATCGACTGCACTGGTAGTGTTTTCGGACATGTCTGCACCAAACAAGGTCAAGTAAGAAGTAAGACTATTGAGGGCAGAAAGGCGAAGGTTGCAGTTCGTGGACTGGGCTGTTCTTTATAATGCTGCCATCCCTTTTCGTGAAGCTAATCTTTAGGCCCGATTAAATGTAGATCTTATTCCGGATAGCTGGTCGAGCCGTATAGCCACTCAAACCGTATACCCGCCGACCCGTATACCCGCTGACCCGTACAACCGCTTATTCGTTGAGCGACGTATGGTTTCATTAATATGAAAAATAATAATATAAAAAACAATAATAACACGAGGCGAGTTCTAGTGGAGACTGCACAGATTGCTTGTGGAAATATAGAGATGAAACGCCCCGAGCATCTCTCGGAGACTATGTCTGATATTTGTCAGGCAACTACTGACTCATATGGGTGGTATACGCCCTATTAGTGGGTCTAAATAGCCATATGTGTAGTGGTCTACTCCGTATCAATACTATGGAGGTTTCTGTCCGGCAGAATATTACATGTATATAATTAGGTTTACTGTTTAACAATTAATGAACTTTAACGTACAGATTAGCATATCCATCCCGCCACATCGCCGCAGATCGGTCCCGCACAAAGCCGCAGCTACAGAGCCAACAGAGTCGTACCCTGTCATTGAAAGGGCCCTTGGAGCGGCCAGGAGAAGAATCCTTCTAAAGTAACCATAGACGGATCGATCCTCCAGATCCCAAGATCGCCAGATCCATCAAAAGTTTCCAGGTTCGAGGGTAACGACGGAGATAAACCATTCCAAGTCGAATTCTGAGTAATATTGGCAAATTCTTGGACCTCACTCCTTGCCTCGGCCTCTGCAATTTCCGGAGAAAGTCGAGCAAAAGAACTTGAAGGCTCACTTACTTCCGTCATTTGGCCTTGATTCAGCTTGTCCAATGCAAGATTGACAGCGCGGATGGTACTAGTGATCGGCTCTCCCTCTCGCATCTGAGAAAGGTATCGCAGTCCTGTGTTGACCCACGGTAGATGAGTAGAGATCATTGACTGGTCATGCAGCATGTCGTAGATCAATGCAAATGCACAGCTTCCTATGAAAAACCCATGGAATCGAAGTTCCTTTTGAGACAAAGGATAGCAAATCAGTGTCAACTCAACAGGCAAAAGGCAAGATCCTAACAAGAAGAGAATAGGGCTTACTTGAACCAACGGATTGGTCTTCGATGCTTCGGAAATATGACGGATTGCCTCACGTGCGGCCATAATTGCGAACCCACATGCGTCATTCAACCATAGTGGCATATCGTTGCGTGCCCTTGAAAAAGCGCTGTTCTCTTTATTACTTGATTGCTCGAATTGTTTTCGCAATCTACCTCTCAGGATGAGGAACGGTCGATAAACCAAAAGCAGCGTATAGTAATACACTTGAGATCATGTTAGCATTTTTGGGCGTGGAATTTTTGAAACGGGGGCCTTACAGGTTGTTAAAATAGTTTGACAAACGCCCTTATCCCTCTGAATTGGCTCACTGTCCACGCAGAATCCTAGCTTTTCCAGCATCAACGATTGAAATGCCATAAGGTCACGGCGAATTGATGTTGCTGCCTGATGGACAGGTATGAATGAATCGTTTGAGTGGCCGTATATCTCTTGTACCGATCTCGATATTATTTCGGTGAGTCGGACGAGACACAGAAGAAAAGGATCATCTGGAACCGAAATTTCGATATCTGCCCGAGAGAGGCAAGTTGGACGACCAAGGAAGAACGAAACAAGTCTGCGGCGGGTATTCCGTCAGCAAAAAGACTCTTAACATCAATGTCCAACGTACACTTCGTATATGTACAATGCCCAAATTGTCTTTTGGATATCGTCATAGCGACGATCAAAAATTGATGTCGGTTTAGATTTATGAAAGCCAGCGGAAATGGCCTTCCTCGCTGCTATCCCCAAGTGCAAGTATGCGGAATTTGGGCGGCCTTGCTCATTTTCAAAGTGGGCGTGCTCCTAGACGTCAGCATATCGCTTTGATTCAAGATCTTTGGGATACAGGGAAACTCATCATGATCAATGAAGTTTGCACCATCTCGAGGTTCACTATGTCCATCATGGCGGCCATTCGACTATTGACACACTCAAATAGGGTGTCTGCGAGGCGATGATGCTCTGAGTTGATTGCCGCGATTGCGATAGCCATCAGCAATACCTGATCCCCCGGTGTTTCTTTTGCCGAACCAATTGGCGCGTCATACATTTCTTTCAATCTCTGCTCGTACACCTCTTTGGGGTGAAATGGCATGAGATAATACAATGTTTCCAGAAAATGAAGAAGCAAAGACTTGGCAACTGGGTATGGGATGAAGATCGGGAACGCCGACACTCTTCCGTGGCCAGTATTCCCCTCATGACTGCTCTCAGGAAATCCAAAGAATATGTGACGGAAATCGAACATCTCTAGTCCTGCACTTCCCTCCTCAGTGACACTCTTGGACATCTCAGAAACTTTCTCCGCATACCCTGGGATGAGGTCAAGATAGATTCTCTGCATCAAGGAGAAATTCGATGTTGGTCCATAAAACAACTGCATCAGAAGTCCGGGTGATGCCAGGTGAGTTGCCACTACGCTATTATGTGGTAAGCTGGGTTCTTTCCAGGCATCCCGCTCTGGGTGTGGAGGCAGAGTCTGCGGGGCGCCTTTGGCTGATCGAGCAGGCAACCAATGCATTTCAGGTGTCTGCTTGGCCTTTTTGAGGCGTTGGCGAGCTTTTTCCCGAAATTCGCAAGAACGATTTCTTTCTGTGCACTGACTGCAAGGCGTATATCCATCACACCTAATTTTGCGAAGACGACAAGCCTCACAAGCTTTCGGCACTCTCCATTTTGGATTCGTGACTGGCGCATGGGCCGCATACATATCGAAACAAGATAATGAATCTTATTAAACTGCACCAAATTAGATCAAAAATGACGATAAGATTATTTCAATTGCTTTTTTGCATGATAGTACAGCAAGTATCGAGGCACGCTGTCATTTTACATACCTCTTGATGTATTCACTTAATCAGTACCAGGTTCGACTGAATATAGAGCTGAGGAAGAAATCTTCAGTTACAATTTTTTCTCGTTCAAAATTGGAATGATCACAGTAGTGTCAACCGCCATGCAACAACTAATTCATAACTTGTTTAAAGTATGGGATGCCGACCGAAGTGATAACTGATCTGCTAGCGCGTGGTTAATTAGCATCGGATTTACGGAGCAAAGGGGCCCTGTTTTTTCACAGCCCAGAACCTAGTCAATAAAGCCAATAAATCGGCGGAGAACCTTGAAAAGGCGTCTGGACCAGGCGCAAGCCATGAAAATGAAATTGTGTGACGAATGAAATGTGGGACCATTACGGCGGGACGCGACCTGCCCCTAGGTACACAATTTATAGCGGAATATGACTAAGAATAGTCATTTCTCAGAGATGCTGTAGCGCAAGTGAAGATAGTAGAACTGGCCAATGAACTAATTAAACACTGTTTTCAGATATCTGGTAACTATGGACCCTTGTAAATAGTTAACTATGTGGGCTAATTCAGCAGCATTGATATCCCCAATTACGAGGCAGAGGAAGTACATATGTAGGTTAACGTAATTAATCAACTACCGAACCGCCAGAACCACCGGGCCGCCAGCTAAATATACCATCGTAAATAGATATGATAAATTTCAAACTGATATCTGAAGAACCATGTTTTATATTTCAAGACTTGTCGATAGCCGCTGATATAAGCTATCAACACACTTTGTATGGCGGTGAAGTGAAAAATCTGTAGGAAGCGCCATCGGCCTTCCCAAAATCACAGGCTGGTGAAGCCTGCTAGCTGCTGCTGACCATTGTACAACAAAAAGAGCTTCCACGCATTTCCCCAATATATAATTTCTTCTCCCACGCGGCATTGACCCCAATTCATCCAACAATGCGACCAACCTTCAGTGACAAGAGCTCTTAATGACGGTGTACTATTTCGATAAAAGATACACCGAGGATCAATATTTAATATCTTTGGGAAATATCACGAATTTTCGCATCTTATATTAGTGCCTCTATATAGCTGAAACTTCGAGCTCGAGTCGCCCGCCGTACATGAGGAGACAAGAAATTCTGACCAGATCGTCATCAATTGGATAGCTTTTTCCACCTTTTTGCGTCTGATAGATATGATTCAATCTTTTAGCGACATGCGATCCTCCCGAAAACGAGTGCAGCCCAAATATCGTCAACGCATTACCCAGAATTAATGGCCCTGTGGGGCCTGTCTTTTTTGGGACGATCTAAGTTGATTGGACGGATCAGGGGTGCTCACTGCGCATGCCTCTCACTCACTGAGCGGTCCCGCGGCGCGCCATGGATTAGTCATTGTACACGTGACAGCACCGAGCGCGATCACCAAGTCAGAGCCCGTGCTGACGTCTACTCAGTGATCCGGAGCCTGAGCGCCCTCGTAAAAGCGGCGGCAGCCCAGATAAGAAAGCCCCACCCGGCAGACATTATCCTATCTATATAGATGGTGCATTTATGCAACTTTCCTTACTTCCTAGTTCAAAGTTCAGCCTAATTGCCTGGCAATTTCCACGCTCTCACGTTCCTCATTAACCGATGATAAGAAAATCACCAGTTACACCAAGCAAGAGTGGAATTGTGGTCTTATATCTCCCATCACGAATCAGCAATGTCTTTGCTTTTCTATTTTGCGGCGACAAAGCCCTTTCCGCTAGGCTCTGCTACGCATGTATCTCCTCACGCGGTATATACTTCTCTCACACAAACAATCTGGGTTTGAATGGCTGACAAACTGTCTGATAAGATAGGAATCTGAACATCGGGCCTAGTGACCGGATTACGAAGACCCCCTGTTGTTTGCCTTGTTTGCAGGATCAACATTCTAGAAGCTCAGAAAGCCATATAAGCCTAACACAGTAGTTATTTTTCTGATGTTATTTACCACTGTACTGAAATGCTGCCAAGAACAAGGGTCAGGGGTAGAGTAATTGTATTAGGCATAGCGTGTTTCGAAAGAGGGTTCGAGAAAGAATCTCTGTGTGCATGTGGTGAAACTGGTTTCGATCCTTCCTGTATGCCGCTAGATGAAGATGGTGGTGATATGAACTTTTGAACCAAGCTTCTTACTTGATGCATACTATGCTCGGCCGTAGTCTATGATCGTGTCTCGGAGGAATCGGGGTATAGATAGTTGAAGAAAACAGTTTTATGGTGTGTCTGGTGATTGTGGAAAGTCAGTCTATACATAACCTTCCCCAGATTGAAAATCCCCCGCAAATTCAGCAAACTTCATTGTATAAGTGAAGCTAACTCTATTAAGTGGATTATCTGCAAATCTATGCATGGGAAGCCCTTGACTCCTGCACAGACTAGAGGATGAGGTACGATCTAATGAATTGTAGAAGAAAGAAAAAAGAGATGTTGATTTGACAGATCAATATCAAATGATTAATGACACTAGAAAGTACCCGATAACCATTTCAAACAAATTTAGTGGAGAAAACACCGAACAAAAAGAGCGGAGAGAACACGCTACAAATACAAATTAAAGACGAAAGGTCTACACTTCCGGCATCAACGAAGGTAGCATAGTCGCCACAGTCTGTACATCCTTATCACCTCGTCCAGACAGACAAATGACAACGTCCTTCTCAGCTCCAAGCTCATTCGCAACCCGAATTGCGCCGGCAACAGCATGCGCACTCTCCAAAGCAGGAATAATGCCCTCCAGCTCACTAAGCAACCGGAACGCATTCAGCGCATCTTTATCGGTAGCCGCAATGAATTTCGCGCGACCAGATTCCTTCCAAGCAGACAACTCAGGCCCAACACCAGGATAATCCAAACCAGCAGACACAGAATGAGTCGAGCTAATCTGTCCATCATCATCCTGAAGCACGTAAGTCCGCACTCCATGAAGAACACCAACACTACCCCGTCCAAGTGTTGCAGAATGTCTTCCAGCATCTACCCCATCTCCCCCCGCTTCAACACCAACAAATGCAACACCATCATCAGCAAGGAATGGAGAGAACATTCCCGCAGCATTCGATCCTCCACCGACACATGCTACAAGTGCATCGGGCAACTTTCCATCCATCTCCTCCATGAATTGCGCACGAGTTTCCTCGCCAATAACAGACTGCAAGGTCCGCACGATACTCGGATATGGATACGGTCCGAATGCAGACCCGATGACGAAATGGGTCGTCTTCAACTCCGTGACCCAGGTTCGGAACGCCGCATTTACGGCATCGCGCAGTGTTCCTTTTTCGCCTTCGTGGGCTCCAGAGACAGGGATGACAGTTGCGCCGAGCAAACGGATTCGAAAAACGTTCAGTGCTTGTCGACGTGCGTCTTCCGCTCCCATGAAGATAGTACACTTCATCCCGAAATGCGCGCACATGGTTGCTGTTGCGACACCGTGTTGTCCTGCGCCAGTCTCTGCGATGATAGCGGTCTTTCCCAGACGACGCGCGAGAACAACCTGTCCCAGTGCATTGTTGATCTTATGACTTCCTGTGTGGTTGAGATCTTCACGCTTGAGCCAGATTCGGGCACCGCCAGCGTGTTCGGTGAGACGCGATGCGATGTGCAGACTCGAGGGGCGGTTGGCGTATTTGGCGAAAGAACGGATCTGGGCCCAGAATTCAGGGTCCGATTTGGCATTCCTCCAACCTGCTTCCAGCTCCGTCAGGCATTCCATCAGGGCTTCTGGAACATATTGGCCGCCGAACTGGCCAAAGCGCATGTAGTTGTCGGTGCTGATCGTGGGGGTATCGGTATGCATCTCATCTGCGAGATTGGGAGTAGGGATGGAAGTATAAGGAGCGAATTCCTCAATCTTCCTCGCTTCGGTCCGTCCAGTCACATACATGCAATACTCCTTCACCTTCTCGGCTTCGGTGCCCGACTCCGCATCTTTCAGGACAATGATGATCTTACTCCCGATGACAACGCCTTCCGCGATACCTGCCACATTCACAAAGTGCTCTCGGGTGTTGATTCCAAAGCCAACCACAGCAGGGACCTTCTTCCCAGTGTATTTATGCACACGCTCAAGAAGACCATCTAGACCTTGATCCAGAGACTTGGTAGCACCGGTAACGCCCATTTTGGACGCAACATAGACGAACGAGTCTGCGATCTCGCAGAGCATCTTCATCCGGAAGTCTGGGGTTGCGGGTGCAACAAGAGGAATGTATGATAGTCTGTCATGATTTCCGTTAGCATTGCTTTCATCTCCGAATCCAAGCAGGAGGGGACCTACCCATCACGTTTACACAAATCACGGAATCGAACAGCTTCCTCAGGTGGGAGGTCCACAATGATAAATCCATTCACGCCTGCGTCACGGCAGTCACGGATGATTTTCTCTTCGCCGTATGCACGTACAGGGTTGTAGTACCCCATGAAGAGAACAGGGGCTGTCAGTCCAAGGCTACGTGCCTCGCGGACCATGGTGAGCATTGTGGGGATGCGCACGCCGTTTTGGAGAGCAACCACGTTTGCGTTTTGAATTGTTGTGCCGTCTGTGAGGGGATCCGTGAATGGGATTCCGAGTTCGATTATGTCTGCAGTTCATGGCTGTTAGTATGGCCTGGTCAGTGATTCCCAATATCTTGGCTTGGATCTTGAGGTTTGGAGCTTGATACGTGCCTGCGCCACCGGTTTGCATGGCAAGCATGATTGAGGCTGTCTCTTTGATGCTGGGGTATCCAGCGGTCATGTAGGTGATCAAAGCTGCACGTTGCTGCTCTTTACACTGCGCAAAGACTTCTTTGATGGCTTCCATATCGGCGTTTGTCCAAGTGAAGACACGTATGGTGGGAATCTGAACGTGGGTCGAGAAGTTGGTGAAAGTTGGATCAGTGTTGTGGGAAAGAAGGATGGGTAGCGGTCTTTTAAAGCTTGAAGTTTGGAAGTGAGTTGAGATTTATGAGTCACAACGTTCGAGAAGGACGAAAGACCTAGGGAGTATAGGAATGAGAGAAGCGTCACCTCAGGCTGTAAAGACTCTAGCACGAAGTAAACGTACTATCAATATTTCGCAATGGAATGATATGATTGGTCAGTTTCCGGCGGGATCTAATCCAACGGACCCACTCTTGTATCCACTTTTCGAGTCGAAGCTGGATCTACTTCGTTGAATTGTACTTGTCTCAAGATTGGCCCAATTACCATTCAGAGTACTCCTCATATCTCTTTCCGGTAGCAACTAACGATGTATAGACGGTTTCTTCAATGAGGAATCTGATAATTCATATCAGAATGAGTCACAAAATGATGTTCTAGGTCTAGAAAAGGCAATGTGGAGAGTGGATGCAGCCCGCAGGTCGGCTCCGACCCGACGGCGGATGGCGCACCAACGGACAGAGGACAGCGATGTTGATTGACTCATAACAGAGATTGAATAACTTATGTACACAATTGGACCATAGGAGTCAATAATTTGATTGATTTATGACATGTTTATGTAACAGATAACCCAAGGTGGAAATTGCGTCTGTTATGTCCTTGGGCGGAGGTGTAATTTACTGATGAATGTGTATAAATTCCTAGAAATGATCCCCTCCTGTGGTCGTTTAAAAGTTTGTGTACTTAGTACATAATAAATATTTCAGCCAATCTTGGAATGAACTGGAGTCACGATGTTGAAGTTCGGTCATTTTGAACCTCGAGCAAACAATTATGCCAATTCCAAGGTCTCAAAATTTCGGTCTGATGACGAACATTAGGACTATATGTACTTGTAGGTTGTTTGTTACCTCTAGGGCTGGGGCAATACCCGAGGAGATCTAAATTCCGATCTTACTTGGGAGTAGGTATACCTTGGAGATTGGCATTGAAAGGGAAACGAAATGTTTAGAACCTAGATAAGAACAAATGAACACCAGCTTGCTATTTGACCAAAAAGATTATGTATGAACAAAGTGCCGAGCTAAGACGGATACAAGAAAAGGCGCCTTTTGTGCGCGTGTAGTGATACAATGGCGCCATATTCAAATCACACGGCAGGATAAAGAAAATAAATCAATTCATTCAAGCTTTACAGCGCAATCATGAAAGCACCGGTAGCGAAGGCAGCCAAAGCGTAGAGACCGGTGTGCCATGCACCAATGATGACAGCCTGAGGAGCGTTGAGAGCACCGGCGGCACCGCTGGAGGTGGCACCAGAGCTGGTACCAGTAGCAGCGTTAAGAGAGCCACTGACAGAGCCAGTACCGGCAGTACCGGCGGCCTTGAGCTGAGAGCTGCAGGAGCTGGCGGTGGTGGCGGACTTGGTGGTAGCGGCACCACTGAAGCCACAGGCAGAGGCAGACTTGCCGTTCTTCTTGTAGTACTGGTCCATGGCCCAGGCGAGACGCTGGTTGGTGCTGCATCCGCTGTAGGCACCGTAGACACCGGTGGTACCATTACCGGTAACACCATCCATGACACCGTCCTCACCACCGAGGTAGCTGAAGGTGCTGGAAATTTTCTTGGTGGAGATACCGTCAACGGGAACACAGGTCAGGGAGTCGTACATGCAAGAGCAGAGTTCGGAGTCAATGGCAGGGGGCAGGTTGCTGGCAGCAAGCCACTCACCAGCCGAAACGGTAGGGCAGGTGCGGCCAACGGTGGTAGAGACGCTGTAATCGCTCATGACAGTACCGGTGGGGGTAGCCTTCTTAATCTCAGAGGACAGGTTGTCGAAGTCGGTCAAGGTAATCACGTTGGTGCCAGAGGTAGAAACCAAACCAAAGTCGTTACCAGTCTCATAGTACATGTAGACAATACCACCGCTCCAGACGTTCTCCATCTCAGGGCCGTAAAGAACGGGAATATCAGTGAAATAGCGAGGACTGGGCTGGTTGCAGCCGTACTCGGAGAAGAAGGCAGGGACGGGGTAGTCTGCGAACTCCTCGGTACGGTCCTTGTATCCGGAAGCTACGTAGGAAGAGTTACCGCACCACTCGTAGATGTTGTAACCGAACATGTCAATCGAGTCTGTGGCATCATCGCAGACCAGGTAGTTGGCAATATTCTCACGAACGCTGGCGTCGTCGTCAGTAGCGTAACCGATGGCCAGGGAGGAACGGTAGTTCTTCTGCTTGATGTAGGCCTTCATGTCACGAACAGCAGCCTTGACATAAGCCATGGAGTCACTGTTGGAGACCTTGTTGGAGACCTCGTTTCCGGCGAAGAAACCAATGACGTTAGGGTACTGGGCGAAGGCATCAATGACGGATGAGTAACGTTCGAAGATATCGGCGTTCCACATGGGGTCTGAGGATTGAATAGACTCCGAGGGGGAGGAGAGATCGCTAATGACGTAGATTCCAGCGTCGGCAAGGGCATTCATACACTCGTCGTGAGAGGAGTTGGGGTTGACGGCATAAGTACGAACGACGTTGGTACGCAGCTGGACAAGGTAGGGAATGTCACGCTTGCAGCTCTCGACATCGGCCAGCGGGTCGGTGTAGTCGACGTCAGAACTACCACCGTTACGGGCGTTGTAGTCGGGTTGGTAGGCAATACCACGGATGTAGAACTCGGTGCCGTTGTTAGAGTAGAAGAACTTCTTGCCTTTGATCTCAATGGAGGGCACAGTCGCCATGGCCGATCCCAAAAGGGATAGACCAGCGATGACAGAGTACTTCATCGTAGAGAAAGTGAATTGAAATATAGAATAAACCCCAAAAGAATGACAGGAAGGGCAATGAAGCCGTTCGTGGATGTGAAGGGATATGAAAAGCGAATGGAATTGGGAAGGAAGAGAGGAAGAGAGGAGGTTGAAAAGGAAGAAAAGAGAGAGAGTAGGGGTGATGGGGTCTGGGCTTCGGGAAAGGCAAAAGGGCGGATGGTCCGGGGGGGGTTTGTACTCTGAGTTCATTTGGTACTTACCCACATGCTGGTGAAACCCCTACAACGATAGGTCACTTTTCCCCATTCAGGTACATAATCATACGAAATGTATTAAAACTTAACAACGGATCATCAGTGGGCTGTGCCAACTCCATTGATGTGCTACTGTGAGACCGATAATAATCGAGGGTTTCAGGGTCATTGGCCCCAAATCCCACTTCCCATCTCCGCTAGGAAGTTGTTTTGATTGTTTCGGTCCCCTGTGGATCCTAATGCGCCAATTACCCGTCTTTCTAGCGCGCCCCTGAGACCTCCTCCTACCGTATTCGCCAAGTAAGCCGCTCAAGACCCACCAATCAGTCATATCGGACCCTGACTGGGCCTCAGGGTCTTTTTGAGGGTCCATTTTCCTTGGCGACCCAGGGCTGTGAATAGATTGAAAGACCCTGAGTGGCTGAAGAGTTCAGTATCCACTTTCCGATACACAATTCCTGCTTTGAGGGAAATTATAAATTATAAATAAATAACGACAAAGGACCGTTCCAAATTTTGTAAGAATTACAAAAATACACTATCTTTAGATCATCCCCTATCCATCCCCTTTTGACCTGGCTCGCAAACACAAAAAAAAACACAAAAAAGCTTGTCCATCCACTGCCAAGGCGATCTCCCTTATATAAAGAATGTCGCGATGATGTCGACTGGTATGTCAATTGCCATGATCCTGACTTCGGAGTATTATTTTCTTATTTCCTGTCGCAAACTTGGAGCCATGCCACACCATGCCACACCATGCCACGAGATCGTACATATTTAAATACCACTCCATTTCCCAGCGCGACAAGGGTCCGTGCCATCATCTCTGTCATCGCTTATCCCCACTAATTTGTACAACTAGTTAGCTCTGAGTCCCTTTCTGCAAATTTATGGATCCTACTGTATGGATCCTATGGAGACCATGGAGACGATTGAGGCGGGTTTGAAGTTTGGCGTCTTGCATTCCAGAACTTTCCCATGTGAACCGGTGACCCGGAGGTAACTTACCAGGCAGAAGCGTTCTTTCAGATTGACGTCTCTAAATCTAATAATTTAATAACTTAATTCCACCATTAACCCTCAGAATCATTGCCAAAAAAAAAAAAAAAAAAAACTGTAACGTATGTACATGTAGGATGTCAAGTGGGGTGTGGGTTGTTGATCTTTATTGACGGGACGGCTCAGGTGTCTGATCGAGTAAAGGGATTGATCTCAGGCCCCAATTGCGTCACGAGGAAAAGCCATGATTCGATTATACAATGAAAATGTTTGCCTTTTCCTAGTTCCCCCTGACTATCACTGCGGCCCATAAATGTGGGTCACGCACATCAATACATCATCATGTTGATCCCCTCGCGTTCAGTGTCGCCACAAAAATATGAGTGATCAACCATGCATCGTCTGCAAAGGACAACTAAGATATGCGGTACTTCTCCTTGGGTTCTACAATTATTCAAGCCTGAATTGTACATACATCCGTGTTCAACTTACATACTAGTAGTTCATTTTCGTCTAATCTACAGCCATTGAAGATATATCATCTTAGAGATATGGCGACGTGTCGGTTTTCTGATGAAACGGCAAAATTTTTGGTAGGAATCTTAGGATCCTCGCCGTACTGTATATTTGGATATTTCTCTTTATTATCGCGAGCTTGTGATCTACACAAACTCACAGCTCAATCGCAAACCTTAAAGCAATGAACGAACGCGAAGTGTTTAACCCAGTCGGTGTTGCGGATACATCTCAATCAAAGTAGTATTTTTCTGCATGCGAATCTACATGTCCATACTCCGTACACCCCTTCTGGTTTACTATCTATCAACGTTTTGATGTACCATATTCCAAGGTTTTATGGCTCTCGGATGCCTCCGTTGACATGCACATTCAATGTCCAGATACTACCACACCTATATAGATGGAGCCAACTTATCTGCCTTGGTATTCCAGCTTTTGAGCGTATGTACTCATGTTTTTTTCTATGTATTTTCTCCGGTTCTCCTCCAGAGGAAAGATCCAAGTATTCTCCTTGGACGGCTAGTTTTGGTTTGCTCAATGGGCTGCATCAGTGCCGTCGGTTGGGTAGGTCTCTCATAAAGACATGATCCCTCCGGGGCTTCACGGTCTGAAACACATTTTCCTCCATCATTTTCGTGAATTCCGTACCTTTTGGTGGCGAATGGCTGATTCTTGGGTCAGAGTAGCGGCCTTTTACCTGCTCCTGTTCCACTTGCTGTGGAGCTGGGACTTAATGCAAACTCTTCATGTTTCAGTTAAGTAGAATGAAAATAGTTCCTAAGTTTTCTGCAATTGATAAACACATCTACAACATCTTCTAAGTGCCCTGGATGTCTTTTCACTGCAATTGAAATCACAGCAATAATCTTCAAGTGCGAGACAAGGGTCTGCGTCATTTCTTTCAAAACATAACCGGTGGCATTAATGACATACATATTTGTACATATATATAAGCACATTGTTTAAGCAACAGCCTCCCCACTACTGTATCTTTCTCAACAATCTTATTGACCAGTCTCCGCATCCTCTTTACTTTCACATCAATTGATACTTGTCGCTGAGTCCTGACCCCACGGGATATGTAGCTATTGAAGTGTGGGTCAGGTGACCCCATTCGCTTGCTCCAGCGCGTGCGTGTCTTAGTTAGATCTCTCTCTCTCTCTCTCTCTCTCTCTCTCTCTTTCGTCTCTCTTCCATATCTCTAGGAATACAGATTTGATCCTTCAAATGTTTCGTCTGTTTCCTGGCTACCACAGCGCAGCTCTTTCTTCCCTTGACTGACAGATCCAGCTGTCGACAGTAGCTTATTCAGTGCTGCGAATCAGCCCCTCTTTCGATGTTTGATTTGATCCATGGATCAAAATCTCATTGAGGATACTCGACACCAATCTTCATAGACTCGGGATCTCTCTTTACCGTACGTGCGGCAAATTAAACTGTATATGTGGTTTTCATGGGGGTGCCTTGACTGCAATGGCGCTCATTCCCATCTTTTACAGATACTATATTCATTGACATACAACTTCCAGATTCGTTCCTGTGTACTTACCAGATTCTACTTACCCCGCGAATCCTCTCATCCAGTCTTAAGGTGAGTGGATTCATGCAAGGTTTTGGGTATATTGCCCATACTAACCGCCATCTCAATCTGGTCACAAAAGCTCCATCAACATGGTGACTAAGCAATGCGAGAGAAAAGGGGTTTGTTTTCATTTTTTTGATTGAAAGATCGCATTTTAAACGAATTTTCACTATCTGCATGAGAGGTAGATTAAAGGCCAACCTTGGAACGACACCATATACACGATTCCCACTGGCCAGTGGCAGCACCTTCGAGAGCCACGTGCCACCGCGTCTTGACATCCTTGAAAACGAAACGAAGACTGCCACGGATATTTGTACATAAGAACTCCACTTGAGCTATCGGCTAACCAATTGCCGGCAAAATTTCCGCAATCTTCCGTTAAAAGCTTCACGGGCGAACGATCGCAGGCGTGATTGGCGCAAAGGCACTCAAGCTTCATACCCAAGTGTGAGCTATATATCGTTGACATTTCTGCACATAAGTGGGATAATCAAGCTATTTCCCCTCTATTCCTTCTGATCCCGACTCCTGGTTGAGCTCTCAAATATGCGGGTCCTCACAAGTTTTGTCGCCCTAACCCCCCTTTGGGTTTCTCTGGGAGCGGCGTCCTTGGCTGATTTGGCCCTCTCCAAAGTTCTCGATACTGCGTCACCAATCTTTGGACAGTATGTCAAAGAGACCACGAGCCAAGCTGAGTGGATGAAGAACTATGCCGACAACACGTTGCTTGTCCATATGAACATCCCGGGCACCCACGACAGCGCCACATGGAACTACACCCAAGCTACTCAGGATAGCCTTTTAGGCATTACTTATCTGAACCAGGTCACTGTACCAGCACCAGAGACGTTCCGCTGCCAGGAACGGTCATTCATCGATATGCTTAACCTTGGCATACGAGCATTTGACATCCGCTATGCCTTTGATCCCACCAACACCACACTGGTTTTTTACCACTCCCAGGCCCTTCTTTCTGAGATAGCCACTGTCGACGATGTGCTGTATGGATTTTATCAGTGGCTGGATGACCATCCCTCTGAGACTCTCTTCCTGTCCTTCCAGTATGAAGGCTCAACAGCACTCTACGCATCGAACGACGCGGCTGTACAATTGAGTCTGTACAACTCTTTGACCTCCCAAGCCGCTCGCCAGTACTTTGTTCAGACAAAGGGCGAATTGGGAACTCTGGGTGAAGCTCGTGGAAAAATCACACTCATGCGTCGATTCAACCTGGACCAGTTGCCTGCATCTTATACCGACGCCCTCCCTGGCCTACACTTTTCTCCAAGCCTCTGGACCGACAACTCCCCGGACATCACGCTTGTTTACAATACCGAGAAGAACCTCACTGCTTATATCGAGGACTACTATCAGCCTCTCACTCCAACAGGATCCAATGCTACCGAGAACATCCAATGGAAGTACAATGCAACTGTGGGAAACATTAAGAAGGCTACCACCGAGCACCCCTCTAGTCTGTTCTGGACATGGGCCTCCAGTGAAAATACCGATAATGTACCAGCGGACTGGCCTAAGATCATGGCGGTCGGAAATGGTACTTATACTCCATTGGGTGGTGTGAATCAACGATTGGTCTCTTTCCTGCGGGAGCAAAAGGGCAAACGCCTTGGCATTGTTATGTTTGATTTCTTTGATCAGCCGTCTAACCTGATCGATACTTTCTTGGGTGTTTGAAGATAGTCACCGATAACAAATGATCCCATGCCCAATGTATACCCTCAAGCCTAACCTTAAAAGTCACACCCATGGGTCGCTCCAACACCCCCAATGTATTCTCATACATGTAGTTTTCAGTATACAGTACTGTCCAAAAATTTGAATTAAAAATGTCAATTTTATCAGTGATCTCGATTCTATAGATAATCTGGCTTCTGTAGGCTTGAAGAGAATGATCTCCGTCATGTGCAGCAAAAGCTCCACACCAAATAGTAAGCGCAGGCAGCAACATAATCCGAAAACCCGCAAAACGGACATGAATAAATGCCCCCGGCTTCTCCAGGGCTGTCATTTAGCGCCCTCTCCCAAGCTTGTCTCTGAAATGCCAACCAGGCCTTTGGTCAGTTTTCATGCCCATCTTAAGGCCTTACGATAAGCCGGCTCGGGCCCTCCTCTCTCCACGGGTCAGATCATCACAGGCGCCAACTCACGTCGTTTTCGATTCGCCAACTGCAGCAATGACCCGACCGCTCGAATTTTGGCGCCTGACGTGATCTGGACTCTGGAGAATGTGGCTAAGCTGTCATGTACTGCCACCGTCTGTGCGTCCTTTGAGCAGATCTCTCCAGATGTCAAAGCCACCGACGTATCTTGTATGCCAATTTGCAGCCTCAAACTGATCTGACGTGTTACAGGTCAAAAGAAACCAAGAAACCAGGGTGATACTATCACCATATAAGGGTGGCCAACCTGGCATTTTTCAGTCGCGTTCCCTCCCAGAACTGAGATTGTAAACGTTGCACGTGACTGAAGGACGCGTGTGGCTGTTTCTACAGAAATGGTCAAGGGGTAGTGGCGCTTGCTACTATCGAGTTCTGATTGATCGATTCACTGCCAAGACCCGGAAAGCGGGACAAAACACTTCCAAACCACTTTACATGTCCAATCAGAGGAAGATTCACACCGTGTCAATGTTCATCGATAATTGCTCGAAGTGCATCACATCCGGAGATCCATTTATGCGGTGTGACCTCACTCGTCGTTCCTTGTTGGGCCTGGAAAAAATCATGAAATAATGAGGTGATGGGCGCATTGCCAAGAGTCCTAGATTTGGACAAAGGAAGCTTCATCCCATGAAGCATCTTGTATTTCTTGGTTTTTGACTTTTCCAAGGTGGCTGCCCACAGGCCAACGCACCCCCTTGGCAACCTGACACAACCGGGATAAGACGGCCTGATATATATTAACGTGCTTGCTAGACTGACACTGCAATTCAAAAGAATCTGAAACCCATCCCATCTCAAATCAACTAGTGTTAATGTTGTATAGGCCGAGTGCCAAGCTTCAAAACTCCACTGAATTGCGATCGCCCCTGGACACAGCCACAATCGATAAAATCCAAAGGTTTACCAACAAATTCCCAAATCCCCCAATTCTTGGCTTTCTGCCCCCTTTGGCTTGGGATAATTCTTTCTTTTTCTCAATTTTGGGTGTCCGCTCTTTGTTTGATTTTGTCGCTCCCTTGCTTCGCCCAGCTCCACTCTGTGTTTGTTTGGAGAATTCAATCCTTTGAGAACCTCGAGCCTGGGTTCAGTTCTTTCATTATCCATATCTGTGGCTTCGAGCCTCAGCCACGTTGCCACTCGTATCTCGCAAGCTTCTCTCCACTGAGCTTCGTACACTTTCCCTCTTTGAAACAGGCTTTCATACGTAAGTCCCATCCCGCGCGTCTAGTGTCGGTGAGGCGAAGGTAGTGCGACTAGGCTGTCACTTTATTCTATGATAAAAGACAGCCTTGCTCACCTTCCAAAGTCCTACTGGTTGGGCTATATCTGGCCCAAAACAACGAAGCGTGGCATATTTATTGACTCATTGCCTAGAACGATCATATCAAAGTCCACTTAGTATACCGCACTTTCATAATGCGTGAGTCTCGCGCTTTGTCTTATAACTCACCGTTGCTGGGCCCAAGCAATCCACTTGCATCGATCCATCACACTTGAAACAATTTGAATGCCTATACTAAGATACTCCATTAGATATCTACCGGCGCCAGGCGCGCAACTTGGCATGGTACGACGAGGAAGATGGAGAACCCTCGCACAACCCATTCAAGAAATTCCGCAGACGCCCACAACGCCGAGGCTCCATCCAACTGGAGTCTCAGACACGCAGTATGGGCGATCTCTCCCTACCTATAGATCAACACCAGCAGCAGGAGTTCAGTGCACCCGCATACGCAAAGACTTTCCCGCCAGGCACAGCCCCACCAGGAACGGCCAGTAGTGATCACTTCACGGCGGCTAGCGCTGAGCGCAACGAGCCGTCCATTGCTAGCCAGAACCCTATCAACGTTACATCAGACCGGGGATTTGACCCAGAGGTGGAAGAGGGGAACGGCAAGGCTAGACAAAGAAAGGGTATTCTCGATCATCTTCATCGTGGATCGACAGAAGATGAACTCAAGGACGATGAGGATGTCAAGCCTGGGCCTAAATTCACGCTGGCGTCGCAACTGAGGGCTACCATCTTCAATTCCTGGATCAACGTCCTCTTCATTGCGGCGCCCGTTGGTATTGGCTTGTATGCTGCCAATATGAACCCGATTGCTATTTTCGTGGTCAACTTCATTGCTATCATTCCTTTGGCTGCTATGCTCAGTTTCGCAACCGAGGAGATTGCTCTGCGTACCGGCGAAACAATCGGTGGCCTTTTGAACGCTACCTTCGGTAATGCCGTCGAGTTGATCGTTGCCATCATTGCGCTGGTGAAGAAGGAAGTTGTTATTGTTCAAACTTCTCTCATCGGCAGTATGTTGTCGAATCTGCTGCTTGTCATGGGCATGTGTTTCTTCTTCGGCGGTATCAACCGCATGGAACAACATTTCAACGTCACCGTGGCCCAGACAGCCGCCAGTATCCTCGCAATCGCCGTCGCAGCTTTAATTATTCCTACTGCTTTCAGCTGGTCTGACGGTAAGTAGCTCCGTGTTGACAGAAACCCTAACAGAAGCTAATATCATCAAGATTCCAAAGGCCACGCAGACAAAGTCGCACCTCTCTCCCGAGGCACCAGCATCCTCCTCCTCATCGTCTACGGCTGCTACCTCTTTTTCCAATTGAAGTCCCACGTGGAGATCTACAACCGTCCCAGCCCGAAGGTCGAGAAACGACGCCAAAAGATTACCGAAGGCGATACTACCCGCAACCTTGCACAGATCGGCAAGATGACCGCCGGCACCTTAGGCGGCGAACAAGCGCAGCAAATGCAGATGCAAGATCCAGACGATGAGCCCGAGCAGCCCCAGTTGATGATTTGGGTTGCGGCGCTTACACTTGTGATTTCCACTGCCCTAGTTGGTGTCTGTGCCGAATTCATGGTGAGTCAAAACAGCTCGCAAAGTCCCACTAGGATCCAGTATGAGCTGCCTAGCTAACGTTATTCCATCTAGGTCGACTCCATTAGCGCCTTGACAGCTACCGGTAGTATAGGCGAGACCTTCGTCGGTCTGGTCCTTCTACCCATCGTTGGTAATGCAGCGGAACACGCCACAGCAGTCACAGTCGCTTGTAAGGATAAGATGGATCTCGCTATCGGTGTGGCCGTCGGATCGAGTATGCAGATTGCTCTACTCGTGTTACCGTTGGTTGTTATCATCGGATGGTGCATGGGCCTTGACGACATGGTAAGAGTTCTAGCCTTGAACATATCCAAATGTGGCTGAAATACTAACTTGAATAGACCCTCGCGTTCGACAACTTCCAAGTCGTTTTACTTTTCGTCGCTGTTCTCCTGGTGTGTCTCCCCCAATCTCCAAATTGAAATCCAGAAGCTCATTCTTTTCAGGTCAATTACCTTATCGCAGATGGCAAGTCTCACTGGCTTGAGGGTGTCTTGCTTATGACCATGTATTTGCTTATTGCACTCGCTGCTTGGTTCTACTAGCGTTAGCAGCATGGCTGGGGGGCTTTTTTTTCACGGGTTTACTATTCCATTCTTTATGTATTATTTCATATTTTGGACCTTTGATCTGTGCACCAGATTAAAATGCGATATTCAGTAATGTTTATTCAATTTTCTAGTGGCTTTTAAAAACCAACCCTCAACATTTCATATTTCCAAAGTAAATCAATCTTGTTCATCCTCAAGATTGTCACCCGTACCAACCGTCCAATCCCATCAGAATTCAGGCAGGGCGTCCCACTAGCGTTGGACAACTACCCATGAATCATCGACCTCATCACGGTCGACATCGTCAGTACCTTTACAGTATCAGCGCAGAACAAGAACAAGTCACCTCCCACGATCCATACTAACCACAACACTCTTGGCATGGCGACATGACGTAGGCTGATGCATCACAGGCCTTAGGCGCACAGGCACGGCAAATCAAGGAAGTAGGATGGCACTTTTGGACATGGGGGTAGCGTGAGTCGGTAAAGCGTGCAGAAAGCTAGTTGATTCTTGTCGTTTTCATTATTTTCCTCGTTCAGGCTGAAGGGGCTTTGGAACGGGGTTTGTAATTGTAGTGTAAACGGCACGAGATCATATTGTTGATGAGCACAGATAGGTTGATGTTTTCGGGCTGCAGAAAGAAATGAGAGAAGGATGAATATCGGAGAGAATGAAGTTAGAGAGGGTTGGGGCACTTTTACGATGGTGATGTTTTGCTTGAGGGCTGGTCTATGGCTTCACATTGGGCCATACACCTTCGGCCTGTAAATATTATAGATCTAGGGTCTTCTACCAGCACATATGATCTGGGCCAGAGAGAATGCCAATAACGAAAAGAAAGCTTCAAGTACTTATTTTCCAGTCGCCAGAGTTGAGAGAGCCAAAAGAGCCCTGAAGAGAGCTGCCGCAAAAGCACACTAACCGCGAAGTTTCAAGACAGAATGGTATTTGCGCGAATCCGCCACAAGGGCCGTACCCAGCCTTATTTATCCTAAGAGACACATTTGATATTCAACCAAGAATTTTAATATCAGCATACCAGTTGTGTATGCCCGCTTAATATGAACTGGAGAAAGAAAGTGATTCGACATCAGCTACACGTGCGGACGTGACCATGAACGTGGAGATGAGCAGACATCTGAGAAATCAGGCAGAGACCGCGCACAAGACCTTTCATAATACCCCGTACCCCATCAACAGGACTAATACTAATTTGGTGATCATGTACCGGGGACAAAGCTAATAGTCCGGGACGGCTTCTAGATGTAGGCTAATATGTTCCGCAACTTAGCCAAAACCCCATTAGCCCGGTTTCTACGGAGTCCGGGCAGCAATAGCCCTTTAGCCGATGGGGTAAGAAATGCGATGACATAAAACACAAAAGGCGTATAATGAGCATAACATAGCATCACCATGACGAAAGTCGGAATTGAAATCCAATGGCTAAACGATCACGCACAAAGGAATCGGGGGACTCGGAATCGGGATCCCAGGTTCCAATTTTTCATTTTACCCGAACCCGATGTGGGGAATTGAGAAAATGTAATCAAATGATCGGGTTTCGATTTCTGATTACGTTCCGTGGGGGTTAAAATGATCTTGGCCAAGTTGTAGGACTGTTCGAAAAATAATTGAGATTGTCGTGTATGATGTACACGAAAAATCAAGCTATAGCTAGCCTGGGCTGGGCTGGGCTGATGGTCGGAGTCGGCTCCGCGTCAGGATTGGATCCCGCAAGGCGCAAGGGAACCCGAGCGGTTCAATGCCATTTTCTGGATTCACTGGAAAAGATTTTCATGTTGAAATTACGTTAACCCCACGTAGTTGCCCAGATATTTGTAGAGATGTTAAGTAAAGATCCCCGTTCCCCCGTTCCAAAGGCTCTGTAGACCGATTCGGTAATCCGAACGCGGGATATTCCCTGGCGAGTCTCCCAGGGCCCGGCCCCGGTAGAGAATCGGGTAAAGGGTAGGGGAGCGTCGGGAAGGGATCCATCAATTGGGTAAAACTCCAGAGGGGGACCACTTTTTTTTTTTTTTTTCTGCTGGTCAGCTGGGGGCATTATATCAACATTTGAACTTTGAATCAATTGGGGCGTTCGTTTGGGTCTCCCGGGATTGTGTTACCCCCTCCTTAATTGGGTACACATGCCAAGACTAAAAAAAAAGCAAGAATGAAAAAGGGGAATGAGGAGCCGAGTACGGGGGAGTGTTCCCCGAGAAAGTTGATTTATGTTACTAGAGAACAATGTCATCGGGGTATTATGTGGGGGAAACTTGGAATATCCGACAATGGGTCGTGTCTTAGCAGCGCTTAGATTTCCCTTTTAAGCTTTCATCCTTTGCTTCTCCGCATCACTTGAAAAGAAAAGAATACCCACCGGGAAGTCAAATGGACCCGCTTGACAGGGAAAAGGAATATCCTCACATGATTCAGTGGAAACAGAGCAATACAACGATACAAGTTCGGGCCAATAACCGACCTTACGTAATGTGAAAATAGGAAATGCGGGGTTGCCCGGGGTCGGTTCATTCAAGCCATCGGAGTTTGGGGACCAATCAACTTAAGTCGGACGGGGCCGAATATGTTTGACGTGCCGTGGGAGGAGAAGGAAAAATTTCGGTTTGTGACTTTCCCGTCATTCCTGACAGCAAGGGGGGAGTGGCTTGGTTTGTTTGGTTTTATTTTATTTGCTTTTGGGCTTATACTTTCCTACTGAGTACAGTGAACAAAAACAGGTTCCAAACCTCGGATCATCCCAGCTCGGTCTCGGGTTCTTGTTTGCTGCAAGCCTGGGGTCTAGGTTCTAGGATATGATCGCCATTGCGGTGAGATTTCCGCAGGATATTTTTGGTTGGATCAAAGGAATGAAAGACCGGGCCCCCGGGAAGATATGCGTAGGTGTGACACGATACACGGAGGCCTCCGGTCAAAGAGTATGCCGATCCTGAACTAGCATCTAGACTGATGTAACTTTCGGAGCGTAGGAACGAGGATCAATGGATCATGTCCTTGCGGGGAGCCCCCAGTCGTGCAATTACTTTCTACCCGAGGAGGATGATACTGAAAGGGGGATTTTTCCCCTCTTTTCTTGGTTTATCTCCTCGGTAGAATCTGACTTTTCCCCAGGCCATGTGGGAGCCTAAGCCCTAGAGCATCTTCATGTGGAGTGCATTTGGGTCTAACCGTTCTTGTTGCTTTACTCTCCGACTTTTGTCCTTTTCGTTCCCGTTTACCAAACTGGACTTCCCGACTCGGGCAAAGCACATCCAGACAATTGCCGATCTACTAGGGTCCGTGTAAATTATGAACGGGATGATCCTGGAGAAGTGATCTCTCCACCTTTTGTCTACCCTCTATACTTGTTATACGAGAAGTGACTAGAGATTGGTATTCCAGCCAGTTCCATCTGGACCCAGACCAAGTATTGTGTTACCAGATGTTCCACGGGAAGTTAAAGAGATCATGAGGTCAAATTAGCTCGGACCTTTCCTAAAATACTACACAAGGTTTTTTATTTCTTTTCGGCCTCGGGATTGGGGAGGTAAAGCAACTTCCGTCCATTTTCCCATTTTCATGGGGTAAAAAGAAGGAAAATATGGGGTAATTTATTACCGGTAATTGTGTTGTAATGAAAACCTGGGGGTTCCACGAATCAAGCCAGAGCGCGTCCTTGCATACCTTACACTCCGCAATTTCAACCCAGCGGCTCTCGGCTCCATGACCGTTTGGATTTATCCCAAAATTCCCGTTCCCTTCCGATCTACTTTCTCTCGGTCCCGGTGCCCCGTGGACTTTCTTCTTCCCCCACACTCCGGCTTCTCTTCCTTGTACACCCCAGTGTATGTTTCGCGAGTAATTGCGCAAAATATATGCTAAAAGTGTCAAAACAGATATACCCACAGAAGTCGTCCATACCTACCCTCCGGAACCCATCTCTCGGGAAACCCATTGTATCAACAAACTGATAGATGGGATATCACACCGGATTGAGCGTTTACCACCCGAATCTTTGCCCGCAGACGTGGGGTCTGCCTAACTTTCATCATGCGGTCCAGTATCGCTTGCGCTCGATGCCGGCGCAGTAAAATCAAGTGCGTCAATTCCGGTATCGATACTACATGTCGCGCCTGCGAATCCTCCGGTCGAGACTGTGTCTACCCAACCCCAGCCATCGGTGTGAATGGAAATAAACGAGATCTGGCCGCCCTTGTCGATGGGGAGGATCGAAATGGTGATTGGGGCGATGGACCGAAGCGACCACGCCAGCGCAAAATTCCTGGCATCACAGGTTCTTCCCCGGGTTCCAAGGGTCTCGATGTCCTTGATGCCTCGATCCTTACCGCAAAGGTTTGGGAGGCCGTCTTTGATCTATTCCAGTCCCATTTTGCTACACATCTACCCTTCCTTCATCCAGCCACTTTCCTAGGGCAAATCCGCCAACTGTCTACTCCTGCGCCGCCGACTCCGGTCCAGGTGGAGGGTCAGGAAGCCGTGCGCAATGTCGCCTCCAAGGTTGACCCATCCTCGTCATTAATTCCGCTCGGTGTCCTAGCTTTGACCGCTCGATTTCACCCTCCCCTCATCTCATTCCATTCTCCCGCGTCCCCGGGTCACCCGTCGAACCCCATGGCCGCTTCGGAATTCTATGCGACAGCTTTACGAAGCCGGCTGGCCGGCCTCGATGGTGCAAGCCTGGCGGTGCCCGACCTGGCCCGAATCCAAGCACTGCTTATGCTGGCGCTTCATGAATGGGGAATGTGTCGCGGCAAGAGTGCCTGGGTATATGTTGGAATGGCAATCCGGCTTGCACAGAGCATGGGCCTGCCCTTTGAGCTAGAGAATGAGTTCCCTCCGCGGGATTTCTCCCGTTTATCACCGGGGTTCAAAATGGAGGAACATTTTGGTCTGCTCCGTCGAATGGAACCGAAGGAGCAGACATCCGATGACATCATTGCACAAGAAACGAAGCGTCGGACATTTTGGGCTTGTTTTATCCTGGATCGGTGTCTGAGCAGCGGCAAGTATCGCCCGCGTATGATCAACATCCAAGATCTCGGGATCCAACTACCGAGTGATAATGCATTTGCCTTTGGGGAGCGGGTTAGGACTGCCCGATTGAATGAGCCGACCGCGCGCCGCCCACAAAGCTTTGGCGCTCAGGGCGTTCAGATCCCGAGTATTCGGCAGAGCTTAGGGCTAGGCGATGAGAAGATTCCTCCCACGAATGGGACTCCTGATGGCAAGGCCTGGTCCCCGATCTCAAGGCGCAAGGACTCGAGTGAGGACGACGTCGATCGGTGGGAGGTTGGGGCCGAAGAGTCGGTCTTGAGCCGAGTAATTCGAATCACTCGCATCTGGGGAAGCATCGCCAAGTGGTCTTGTGCAGGTGGCCGAAGAATGGAGCAGTATCCCCCATGGCATCCTGACTCACGCTTTGCGACGCTGCGGATGCAGTTGAATGAGTTTCAAGATAGCCTCTCTCGCAATCTCCAGTACTCGGTTCGGAATACTGACACCCATCTCATGTACAAGACCACTCTGGCCTCCTACACCGTTATGCATGTGGTATACTTCTTGTCTGTTATCGTGCTACACCGTGCTTATATTCCATTTTTGCCTCTCCGTTGCAATGAGCCCATCGGTCCCCTGGACGAGCCATTGTTACCTTCCGATAAGATCAATGGCCCGCCCGAGGCTTTCTGGCGTGAAAGCGCCCGCGAGCTGTTCAAGGCGGCTCGTCAGATGATTGATCTGGTTGCGACTTGTCAAAGCCGCGGCGCCCTCGTTGAGAATCCCCTCGTTGGCTTTGCGATCTACAATGCGGCGTTCCTTGGTGTGTATAGTTCCCATTTCCCGCATATGGACCCCGACGGTCTTCTGGCCGCCAGACCTCCGCCCGCCAGTCATGACAGCCACTTGCCTGGTGCAGTGCAGTTTCGCAATGCCCTGGATATCCTACGGGAGATGCGACCACGTCTCAAGATGGCCAGTGGGTGGTTTCGTACTTTAAATCGTCTTCACAGCTACTTTTCCAAGGTCAAGCGGGATTTCCGCCGGTACTCCCGCAACCGCCTGGACAGTATGTCGGATGCTTCTGATCATGGTCTGAACGGCGCGCGGTCGGTTCGGGAAGGTGGCCTTGGCGGTGGCTTGGAGGAATTCAAGCTTGTGGAGAAGCTGTTCCTGGACTTTGGATCCATTGAAGATCAGCTACATGAATTAATGGAGGAGGATGGCATTGTCATGGCCATGGGTATGGGTGGAGAGTTGATGCCCGACCGCATGACAAATCTCAGCGACGCCGGGAGCAATGCCGTCAAGAGTGATCTCGGGGACGCCAGTGAGCAGCTAGATGGTGCCGGTGGTCGTCGTGAGTCCTGGGTACCAGTCAACAGTCCCGGTCTTCCTTTACCAGGCCACGAAGGAGCTCGCCGCCCCAGCCTTCCTTTGCCCAACACCAACCGCCCCATGCCATCACAATCTCCTTACTCATTGCCATCTTTGCAACAACATCACCCTGATGGTCCTATGTACACATCCCCTCCCAACCTCCCTTCGTTGGTAGCAACTACCCAATCTCCCTCGCAGTATCTAACTGCAACAACCAACCGCTTGCAACCTATCAACTCCTGGCTTCCTTCCCGCCAGAACGCACCCCCTCCATACTCTCAGTCGCTGCCACCCATTAATGCCACTGCTCCACATGTACCCGTCCTCCCGCCACCAGGCCCAGTCACCCAACTAGCCCCATCGCCACCCTTGACCTCAACTGAGGGCCCAGATACCAGCCTCCTATCAACTAGTTTGGGCGGCGACGATGTCATGGCCTTCCTGGACGGAGAGGACTGGGCACAACTATCCCTGATTCAACCCTCGGAAGTCGGTATTCCCACCGGATGGCTAAGCACCGTGTGGACTTCTTTCAGCCGATAGCTGCCAGTGAAGCGTTGATGCTCTTCTCTGTACTATTATTCATTCACGACTCTCTTTCTCTCTCTCTCTCTCTCCCTCCCCCGTCATAACGTTACGTCTTACGTACTGTACGACTATTTACGATCGCAGGCGACTTGAAAAAAGGAAAAAAGAACCTCCAGCGTATTCATTTTTGTGTTTTGATTTTGGTGCTATATCGCGATCCATCCAGGCTGGCTGCCCTGTTTACAGGAGACCTGGAATTTCAATGATACCCAACTTCAGCCCTGGACACGAAACCGCTTGGTTTTGGTTTAGTTTCGGTTCTTTCTCAGCATTTTTTTGACTTTTGATTTTGATTCTTACCCTGAGCGCAGCAGGTTAAGGCTTCATTTCTTGCCTAGTACCCTAACCTCAATTTCTGTTTTCCAGTTCTGTCCATGTTTATCTTATCTTATATTTTGTGTTCAAGCGAGCGTTGGTCGGGAAGATAGGGCATGGTTTTTCTGCCCTTCTGATCTTTTATGTTTTTGCTTCTCAGCCCTTTTGGGATGTGATTATGATGAGCCATGGCGTTATGTTGGATCTAGCCATTGTTTGAGCTATTGTTATTCCTGCTTAGGTCTATGCGTATACTTATGCTTTCGCTTAGGTATTGATTCGAACATTTGACGTTGAGACAAATGATTAGCCGGGAGGCTTTCACGTTTCCTTTATTCCATCTTTCTATCTTTCCACAGTCCTGACTTAGAACTGTAGCTCAAGGTATACCATAAATAGCATATTCAGTCCACAGATACCTAGGTCCATACAAGCACAGCCTAGTAATTGACCCGACGTACAGTACAAACTTGAAAATCTCAGACCCATGATCCCAAGCTTCAACTCATATTAGAGCCAACTAAGCCAAGCCCTCCTGTATCCCCCTCACAAAATCCATCTGCCTTCTATACACCCCATCTGCACCATCCAAAACCCCCTCCTCCACTAACACATCCATAAGATCAAGTACATAATCCTGACAATTCCAACCCGAAATATCATTGTGGACCTCAACTCGCCCCAGCGATCATTTTAATAGAATCCACTTTCGTAATGTCCACGTTACAGATATACACCAGTTGAATTAGGTCTGGATATTGTCGTGCATCTTTTGTTTCGGGCTCGTATCGGAATTGACCATTCGAGCCTTTCACTTGGAGAACGGTTTTGTGTGTTTCTTCGTCAATGAAGAGACTCCAGTGCTTGAAGGTACCGTCGCCGTGGGTTATGGCGATGTAGAGGGGCGCGGAGGACATGTTGACAGAATATTAATGCTTGGGTAGATGTTAGTACTGTCGGAGATGTGGTTGTGTTTTGATAGACTTGCTGTGGTATGATGTTGGTAATGACCGTGAAGTGACAATCGATTCGAGATGAGAGAACAGGCAAGAAACTTGGGATGTCTAGACTGGACATTTGAAGGCAATGGTTGTTCTCATATTTATGTGTCCTTATGGAGACATTCATCCCCCGCTACCCTATGCCCTAAAATAGATTGGCGCCTAGCTATGTGGATGATGAAATTCTCGTTGATCACCCCTGGGTATATGCAATGCATAGCGAGACGAAGAAGATGAAACATTTACCGCATTGAGGGCGCTAAAGATCGGATCACACAAGTTGCATATCTTAAGCGCTGTGGGTGGGTCAAGATCATGTTATAAGTGTCTCATCAATGCAGGCTAATCCACGGTGGTACCTGCATTAGTACGTAGATTACGGTCGATCATTACATTCTTGCTACCCTCTATAGGCTTTATACCTCAGTGATTATATTGGTTTGTTCAGATCATATAATGAAATTTGTAGATATAAATATTCTTATTTATATTTCATTATACGGAGTGACTTGCTAGGTTACGCTATCACAAGTAATCAGATTGGGTAATGATCTACGGTGGGGGGAGCTCGCTAATGTTATGCCCATGTGCTGGCACCAAGACAGCACTTGGCCATGTGAGCACTTTCTATGTTGATTTTCTTCCTGAATACATATGTATGTGCTTGGGCTTTGTGGTCACACCTAATCGTGCTTCAGAGCTTGCGGACATAATCAAACCCGGCCAAAGTAAGACCTGTTCGGAGCGGTGTCCTGCTTAACTTCAGGCATTTCAGCCGATGCCCCTCTCCACTCTGAGGCTGAGATCCAGAAAATCGTGAACTACTTACGGAGTAGCTCGATTCCTTATCATCTTTCATAGGCTCAGAGCCGTCTGCTGGGACGATCAGACTGAGAACACAGCCCGTCCCCACCCCACCTAATTATTTAAGTAGCCCACCTCGCAAGTTAACCTTAGTACGTCAATTTGTCTATCAGCAGATGGATTCACTAGTTGAAATCGTGCATCGTCGTGAACTAGCTTCTCTAGAAGATGAAGATCTTGTCCGGCTACTCTACACCCAATTTGGCCCAGAGATCGATCACTTAAAACGTGTCCCACCTGCAGTCGAAGGCGACGAAACTACCTCAGGAAATCTCTCCAACAATGCACTAAGTCCATCGAGGCTGCTATTCAATGAGGATTTCGATGAAGTGAATCGCTCAATCACCAACGTCCGCGCCTTGAAATGGGTACTTGCGAATGACTATAACGCCTTTGTCGCGAACCAACCCCCTCCTGTCAAATTATCCCTGGAGACCTTCCAGTCTTTAAAACACCAAGCAGACTCCTTCCTAGAGGACACCGATCAACTCCTCGCTTTGATCGTTGCGCTTGTTATCGGCGATATAGGAAAAGATCCATATCTATCCGACGAGATCTCCGCTCGCAAGGGTACAGATAAAACCGACCACGAAAACCACGATGAATTACTCGCCGAAGCTGTCGCATGCGGAATCCTCGATAGTCCACTCAGTATACTATCCGACGCCCGGCGCGCAGATGTGATTCTCGGAGTGGATGTCGGAGCAACCCTCAACATCCCACAATTGATGCAAGGCGAGAATATCCCCGGAAGCTTACAGCCTATTCTCAAGTTCCGAGGCCATCCCGAGGCGTTTCATCTCAAATATCTCGAAATCATCTTCGACGTGTCTGGCGCAGGCGGACATCGCGATAGTTGTGGTGCGAAGAGGATGATCGAACCCGTTTGTCAATCTTATTTGCAAGCCTGGCCTATCCTGAAGAGTATAATTACCGATAATACCTCGCTACGTGAAGCGTATGATCATGTCTTGCGGAATCGTGGACAGTTGGTTGTTGAGCAGGGCTTCCCACTCTTGTCTACCGCTGATCCTGTGGAACGGGCGTTACTTCGTCTTTTCGCTATGGGTCGAGTGGCAGATCGATCGATAGCGGAGCAAGTCCAAGAAGCTTTTCTAGACTTACCGGAGTTTACGCGTGATGCACTTGTTAAGGGGCTGAATGTTGACGGGGTGGATGATGGCCAGGCGGTGCTGCTTTATTATAGCCCTGCTTTATTTGCGGAGACAAATCGTGCTATGCGCGATGCTTCTCCGGGTGCAAGAGTCGTTGCGTTTCAGAGTATTATGGGCTTTATGGCTCGGACGTATGGTGGTTCACGATCACAGCCTGGTCATGAGGGTTCTATTCTTGAGCGCGATGTCTCACCTGCTATTGAGGTTGTGCGTGATCCGGCATTTTGCTCTAATCCACACATTCTGGATGAGTATACGTTACCTGTAGATACATAGCGTGCGTGTCAAATTACTTGAGTGGAGGCATTCGTGATACTTTGGTTTCATGTATTCATTTCTAGTTTACATTTCCCGGTTGACTTCGTTGATAGTTATGACATGAACTAGAAGACTTGGGTTGGAAAGAATCGCCCGACTGCCTCTAATTAATCATGTTAGTAATATCAATGTTGACTAGTAAGTAAACCAGCCCAGGCATGATTGTAACGAGTGATATTTGAGTTATGCAGTGGCAAAAGACAGATCCTGCAGATCGTCCCGTATCAATATAGTTACTCGTTATTGATCTCCAATCGTAAATACTTTCTGTTTATCAACCCAGTTATATGAAACATCCCTGTCGTTTTCTTCGGCCCATGGATTGCGGGGGAAAGGAAATACTCATTTGATTGCGAAGTGTTCTCGTGCACATGTAAAACTTTCTTAAACAACGACACCAGTGTTGAGTCAAACAGCAGCCTGTTTGGAGCTTCGGCGATCTTCATTTCCTAAAAGGGAAATAAAAACCCCCGAGCTCCGTCCCCAAGTCACATGCCTTGCCACGGCATATAAAGTAAATAACTTTCAATGTTCCCTGCTTCATTTGTATAAGGAACACAGAAATCAAAGCCATGCCGTTCAAAATATCCCGCGTTCAGCGGCTCAGCGTCGTGATCGGCATTTCACTCTGCTTCTTCATAGCAGAGATCTCAAGTAAGTTCACTTCACTTTCTCTAAGAAAAGCAGGGCATCTGAAAACAATGAAGGATTGATCTGAAATTGACTGAAATTTACTATAGTCGGTTTCTACACTCACTCTCTCGCCTTAGTCGCCGATGCTTTCCACTATGTACGTTGCGCAGCCTCGGCCTATCTACCAAGATACAAACAAGACTAACAATTTGAAGCTAAATGACCTCGTCGGTTTCGTAATCGCTCTCGCAGCCACAATAGTAAGTACAATATCCAGCTATGGCATACATATACTGAGTGAAGGCTAGGTTGCCGAGAAAAGTGTCGCACCGAAAGCCCTTACATTTGGCTGGCAGCGGATACAGCTTCTAGGTGCATTTTTCAACGGAGTGCTATTATTTGGTTTGGGAATCAGTGTTTTCTTGCAATCCATTGAGCGATTTATTACACTACAGCGTGAGTTCCTAATCTGATTGTATTTGGCTGTGCTTGGAAAGGTGAAGTCTGACATTTTTACGCAGGCGTTGAAGAACCAAAACTGGTTCTGATTATGGGATGTGTTGGGTTTGGGTTAAATCTTATTAGCGTGTTGTTCCTACATGGTAAGTCTTTACGAATACTCGATCTTTGGATATTATATTGACTTGTTTCTTGCAGATCATGATCACGACCACGGACATGGACACGACCACAGCCACGGCCACGGTGTAAATAACGATAGCGTGTCTATTGGTATGGTAGATGAAAAGGTATGTTTTACAAACCCAATGTATTCAGAAAACTTATCTTTTCCAAGCATGTTCATCACAAACACCATACAAACACAACCAAACCTTCATCTCACGGCAAGAATCGAGACTTAGCCATGATGGGCGTTCTGATCCATGTGATTGGCGACTGTGCAAACAACCTCGGCGTTGTCATCGCAGCCGCGGTGATCTGGTTCGCTAGCTACGGTGGAAGATTCTATGCCGATCCCGCCGTCAGCATGGGAATTGCGGTTATGATTTTCATTTCTTCCATTCCACTCAGTACGCATGCACTCTAGGCACACATACTACAGGATTCTGACATCGAAAAGTTAAACAATCAAGTCTTATCCTTCTTCAAAGTGCACCCCAGGGTGTTGATTACGATGACGTGAAACACGACCTCGAAAGGGTATGTTTTTCAATGTTTTGGCAAATGGTACATTAGCTAAACTAAATATATATACTACAGATCCCTGGCATTCTCGCCATTCACGAACTCCATATCTGGCGCCTTAATCAGAAAAAGTCCCTTGCATCTGCCCACGTCGTTCTAGACAGTGATATCATGCCGGATTTTGAGAGCCTGGCTAAGACTATTCGGGAATGTTTTCATGAATATGGAATTCATTCTATTACGCTGCAGCCGGAGGCGTATACACGACAGGGTCCAAGTCCCGTCACAACTGGAAGTTGTACTGAAGTCGACGTGAACGGAAATGGTGAAGATGGGAAGAAGAGGATGAGTATTGAAAGTGCTTTGAATCAGTGCACATCTGGCTGTGGGAGCTTTTGTCTTGAGCTTACATGTTGCCGCTGAGTTCTTTTAGAGGATAAAGATTGATTTCGGGTATTCTTCCATTGTTGGGGCCATTTGTGGCTGTATACTTGGCTGGAATCCCGAATTACCAAGGAACAAGATCCACTCGCTTCCGGAGATCGGGATTTCCGAAATAGGCAATATGTCACCGAGATATCCCTTCTCGATACGAGTCACTTATTATGGATATTCTTAACTGCTCCAAGCCACCACAATCTAAAATTATTGTGACCGGTGAAAACACAACGCATGTGACTGTAGAACGTCGAAATCTATATTAACGGATCCATCAGCGGCCATAGATTCCCCGCCTCATCCAGATACGTCGGATCAAGATATATTCCCCAATCAAAGGACAAATCCTGCAATTGGTTAGAGTCACAAGCATGATACCTATTCATAACTGCGAGAAACTCACAAATAAGTCTGGATCAGAACTCTCCGTAGGCATGGGAGTTACATTAGCGCTCTGCTCCACCGACGAGGTACTGCTGTGTATGCGTTGGTGCTCAGCTTGGATCCCAGGAACCTCTTCATTCTGCATAAGTCAAGATTAGTAGACTGGTATGAATACATCTGCCACCAGTCAATAATTCACGTACCAAAAAAGGATTACCCGGATAACCAAGCCAATTTTCTTCAGAATGTTGACAATCCGCCTTGCCTTCGCCCTCAAGTAACAATTCCTGACACCGGCGGGCAGCACGGGGGCATGCATTTTCCAAGGTCAGATCGCTTATCATGGCAGAATTCGCTTGGGACCTGTCTGATGCAGATAGAATCTCGCTTTGAGCGGATGTATAGACCATATTTAGAAGCATAAATGCTTTGCAAGCCTGTTTTTCCGTCCGGACTTTGAATTCGAAGTACTTTATTGCGCTTTCCACTACACGTAGAAGGAGCTCACTTTTATTGTTATTCTGGTCTGTATCTGCGACAGAGCCGGGGAGAAGGGGTAGTTTGTTGTCTTTGACTTGTAGGCGAAGCTCGAAGCAGAGTGTTGCGGCTGCATGGAATATCTCGCTTCGGAACATACCGCCTCGGAGACGGAGGATGTGAGGATATACTGGAATTTCTGATCCAGGGGCCATTGTTAGGGGAGATAGGAGAGATAGACAGGCTTTTACGCATATTTCTCGCGAGTATCTGTACATCTCATTGCGTGTCTCGGCGAGACTGAGAACGAAAGGTCGATGCAGAGCCAGAAGGTATCGGTAGATGAGGAAGAGGTATAGCGATTGCTGAAATTTCGAGGGTGCCTCATCATCTGGGTTATTTATGATGGCAAATGGGGACTGTGAAAGATGAGCCGTAATAACGTGGCTGAGGTCCAATATTTCTTGATAATTCGATGACAAGCGAACTTGGTTCACAATCTTGATTATTCTGATTCGAGGGCCCAAGGTTTGGGCTAAGGATACCTGGAGGGATGTTCTGGTGAATGCAGAGGCCGGCTTGGATGCAGGTATCTCAGTTGAGCTGACGGTGAAATCTTCATCATCCAAGTTTGACGGAGGAGCACAGTCATAATCATCTTCTGATATCCCCGCAGGAACACCGGTATCAAGAGCAGCCTGAAGATCCAGCTCAACAATTGTCGCCCAAAGCCGGCGTCGGAGTTCAGCATGAAATGGTGCCACGCTCTTAAAGTTGACAGGATCCCGGTGAAGACCTATCATCATGGCTTCTCGGACTAGGGATCCAGCAGCAAGCCAGGCAAGATCTCCTTCGTAGGCTATAGCTTGTTTTGCAATGAGCAGCAGACACATGACCTGGATAAAGTCGAGATCGAGCTTTGCATATGTAGTCACTGTTTTGACCCAGGACCCAACGGCCTGAATCCAACCTTTTGTTGTCTGGTTTGATACTTGGGTATCTGTCTCAGTTGTGATTCCATCGGCGGCGCATGCCATCAAGCTAAGTAACTTGGCAGCAAATACATCCCTTGACCAAAGATTCGGCGATGCGCTCGCCCCAGAGCTCCAGAATTCCTCATATTCGGCTAAAAATTGAGGAACGTGCAGAATGCGAAATGTACTTTCAAAGGTCGAAAAGTACAAGGCCACTAGCTTGTCTGTGACATGGCGATCTGGGAGTAAAGTTTCAAGTCTAGGTGCTCCCAGATTTGATGACAGCTGTGTCTGATATGTCGCTTCCAGTCGTCTCTGCGTGGTACGTTTCATACCCAGATGATCTGACCCAGGCCCGGGTCCATTCTTAACATGATGATATCTCTGCAAATGGGCCTTGAGATCAGGAAACTATGAATCGTTAACAGCTATATGACCGACTTAGAATATGTCAGCTTGCCATGTCCATTGTCAATGCCCAATGACTTCGCCCAAAGTACCTGGTCCTTGACCCAGAGCCATGGAAACAAGATTGGGTCAGTGAATCAACCATTCCCATCCTTGATGCCGAAACATTATGATCGCATGCAGAGGTGGGCTGAACACCAGCTGAGGTAGCCAGACTTTCCGCCGGAGCGCTTGGTGGTATCGGTGAATTATCCGCATCCCTTCGCGTTAAAGCAGCGGTGATAGTGGTAGGGGAAGTCGAAACTCCAACTCTGGCAGTCTTAGGTGAATAATCGCATCTTTCGACCACGCTACGACGGGTACATTGGTTGCAGGGTTCGAGACGGTCGCATTTCACTTTGCGTTCCCGGCATGGGATACAAGAGAGGACTGTTCTGCTTTTGCGCTGAGCAGAGCTGTCGCGCTGCCGGTTGACGCGCATGAAGCTTTGTTTTGAATTTCGTAGCTCGCGAAGTGCATCCATGGCGAACGGAATCACACTATATGCCCAGGTAATCGTAGCGTCTTAGTTTTGATCATTTTTGGATTAGCAACGAGTAGTCTAAATTGACGTCTGTTGAAAGACGCGTCCGATCTAGTTTTACCGCCTTTGTGTACTTTCCACAGCTCATTTATCGAATCCCAAATTCAGATATATTTTCATAAACATGTTCATGCGCATTATATCTATTTTAAATGCTCTTCGTATATTGAATATATCTCTTCTCAAATCCAGGGTCAATCGCAGGGAGACGTTGCACCAGCTATTTATGGCTAAGACATAAACTCGAAGCTTGGAATTAGCTAGCATTGTTAACATTCCATTGACACAAGGAACCTTGCAAAATGTATTAAAATTCGACTCCTCTGAATGAAACCCCCACTTCCTTGTAAACTTGAAAGTTGGACCCCCACGGGATGCCGATCACATCTATCCCGACCAACCCGTTCTCCTCCATATGATTATCTGAGGGGTAAGTAGGAATATTATACCAACCTCCGAGATCGCAGTACAGTCCAACCCCACACATCAAACACGCCACCGAGATAGATTCACAAACAACTAACTTGGGAAATTGGATAGGGTTCACCGAGTCCAGTACCACCACAACAAACCCCTAGACTCCCAACCCCCTGACTCCACATCTCCACAATGCATAGTCCAAGTCCATGTCGATCCATTCCGTTTTGCAGAAGCAGGGACTCGGCATTCGTCATTCCGCATGAAAAAATGTCCTTGTGGAACGGAATGGGTTGATCTCGGGGGGCGCGTGGGTTAGGCACGTTCAATGTTGTTTTATACTACCCCGTCCACTCCATTCCATTCCCAACTTGTTTTCCAAGATCCCCATCCAACTCGAGTCTATTGAGAAATTGAGTGGAAGACTTCGGTTCTTTTCGGATTCCCGTCAACATGCGCTTTCTCGTGTCAACCGGGGCCCTGGTAGCACAGTTGCTCCTCACAACAAGTGCTACAATAATCCCTCAAGTCAAGGAACAAGAGTGGCAATCGCTGGATGCTTATGTGAAAGGATCGCGTCTATGGGCAACACATTACAATGGTAATGTGTATAGTCTTAAGCTTTCGGGATCGAATCTTTCTATTACCCACACGCAGAAGACTTGTGGTGCGATGCCCAGTTGGTTGACTTTTGATTCGGAGAGTAAGATTCTTTACTGCTCCGATGAGAATGGGACTTCGGATCCGAGTACGCATGGTTCTTTAACTGCGTATCGGGTTGATGGGCCTGGTGGACGATTGGCGAAAGTTGCGAAGACGAAGACTGTTGGAGGTGGTGTGAATAGTGTGATTTTTGAGGCGGGGAAGGGAGATAAGTATATTGCTATTGCGCATTAGTAAGTTCCCTTCTTTTTTGGAGTTTGTAGTTGACCAACTACATGGCTTTGAGAAGAAAATATTTGAACTAACATCCCTGAAGTGAAGGATCCGCACTCTCAACCTACTCACTACCATTGAAGCCCAACTCACATGCCAAACAAATCCTCCCCTTCAAAATGACACACAAAGGCGCCGTTGCCCAACAGGACGCCCCGCATCCACACGAAGTCTTCCTCGACCCAACAGGTTCATTCATCATATCCCCCGACCTAGGCGCAGATCTACTACGCATTTACAGCATCGATACAATGACCGGCCAATTGGGCCTCTGTCCACCCGTAAACGTAACATTCGGCTCAGGACCACGACATGGCGTGTTTTGGACAGATGGAACGAGCAACGATACAGACACCCTGACCGGGGCACCGACTCACCAGCGCCAGGTTGCGGCTGTTGGGAAGACAATGTTGTACATTGTCAATGAGATTGGAGGAACGATGATGAGTTACGATGTTTCGTATGCGCGGTCTGGATGTTTGAATTTGGAGAAGACGCAGACTCTTGTGCCGTATCCTGGTGGGAAGATGCCGAAGGGGGCGACGCCCGCGGAGATTCGTATGATTGGGGAGAAGATTTATGTCTCTATTCGGACTGATCAGGGATTCAAGCCTGATGATTCAATCGTCACCCTTGATCGTCATGAAAATGGGACGGTTGTTATGCAGGGGAAGACAAATGCGTATGGAAAGGTCCCTAGGACCATGGTGATTAACCGGAAGGGAGATTTGGTTGCCATAGGGGATCAGAGCACAGCGACTGTTGCCATTATTCGGCGTAACCGAAAGACGGGGGATTTGGGGGAGAAGGTCGCCGTTCTGCAAGTTGGTGAGCCTGGAATAGTCGGAACGTCGACTGGATTGAGTAGTGTCATTTGGGAGGACTAGTCTGCCCCAGCATGGTAATGCATGTTAGGCGGATTTTGGTTGAAATTTTGGACAGAAATGTAAATTCGAGATTTGAGTGAGACAATCCAACCATAATCCAAGTGGAGGCGTGCTGTCTGCTCATCTCTTTCTATCACATAATGATCATTTGCAGTACAAGATTGCATCATATAGGCGTTAAATCAGAAATCCAGAACGGGTAATCATCCAAACAGATGAAATTGAAAAAACCACACGTAAAGATAAACCAAACCCCGGAGATGCCACTCAAACCAAACCAACCAAATGAAAGGAAAGATCATCTGCGCAAAGAACCAGCTTCTGCATGATCAGGGAACCTGCCGAGAATAAAGAAGTTGAGAAGCGACACGAGTATGTCACCTCATGAAGGATCATGAAATATATGTTGAAAAGGAACGGAAAGACCATGTATAAGCGTTAGTCATAACATGCATAAAGCCATCAGCGATCAGCTCATCAAGGATCACTTGAAATCTAGCTGGAAAGCTCTCCACCTTCCCCCGACTGTCCGGCACCGAGGACACCCTCGGACACTCGGATAGCTTGTCGGTCCTGATGGAAGATTGTTCATGAGACCATTGCCTGGACTGCGGAAGGAAGTAGGCGGACTGGCGACGAACATGCCGACACATTCGCGACAAACGCCACAGATGCACTCTGTACAGGCAAAGCATTCATTTAAAGCCCACGGTCGCTTACATTGTGCACAGTAGATCTGGATATCCTTGTTACGGAAAGAGGCCGGGGTGGGATTCGAAAAGCGGTGGTGCTGGCGCTGGGAAATGGGCGGAATAAGATTCAGTACGGGACTGGTATCCGAGTTCACCGAGTGAGCCATGTTGGATGCTGACGAGGGGTAATTCTTTCCAGATGCCGTGGACATGGAGTCAAGCGATGATTCAATCGATGGAAACGGTTCCATGTCACTGTCGCGGCTGCGGGGCCCCTCAAATGGTGGCGGGGTAAGTGACTTGTGCAGAGGCGAAGCAGCATAATGAGGTGGGAAGGCCCTGTGCGACCCCAGAGGTGGAAGGGGTCCAGACTGGAAAGCCGGCGGTAGTGAGGACCGACTTTTGAGACCAGATGGTGCTGATGTGACATTGGCGAGCAGCGGGGCAATCGTTGGAGATCGACCAGCCTGGGAGTGTCAGGAAAGGACATCAAGTCAAGGTGACCTTCTTACCTCAGAGTGCCGTTCATCATCAGCTTCCGTAGCCGACGTTGCCGCTTCTATTAAATCTTCCCAGCGCTTGCCTTGCGCCCAGGCCGCCGTTTGAGGTTCTGCCGACAATGCCTTACGGTCGCCCAGACTGGGACGGCGACCAAACTCCTTCGACTTTTGGCGATCATGCTTGGGTTTCCGGGCCGATTGCGTGATGGACGATTTGCGCGGACGAGAAAGCTTGTCTTTGCGTTGAATGGGGGGTAAGGTAGATGAGCGACCGGGCGGCGAATGATTCAAGATGGACGGAAGAAGGCCCCGCGGGCGCGCCGAAAACGGAGGCAGGGATTCTTGTTTGAAGTGGTCGCGAAGCGACGGTAGTTCAATAGACGATCGCATGTGACCCTGAGTAATATCGGTATCGGAATGAGCGTCCTAGAAATTGCGGGGAGAAGGATCAGCGACCGGGATCGCGGGGCAGCAAAGAAAAAAAGAGAATTCTGCAAGCTCGTACCATGTCTGTGTCCCAGTCAGAAGCTAGGCGATGGTGATGCAATTGTGCCAAAGCAACAGCAGCAGTGGCCGCAGCAGGATGTGGTTCATCGAGAGCTCTCGGCGTGGCCGGGGAGCTGGCGTCAGCAACGTAAATGTCCCTATCCGCCACATCTGTAGGTAGCCGTCAGTCGGGGATCCGCAGGCAAACAGATAGCAACAGACCATGTCGACGTCGCAGTGGAGCAGGGTCTGGCGGAGATAGATGAACCCTTTGCTCCGGTGGAGTGTTGACCATCAAAAGGAAGCTCTCTTCAGTAGCCGGGAGCTTCGGGATGTAGTGATTCGGATGCGCACGTCTGATGTGCTCCTGCATGGAGCGATAACGCTTTTCCTGTTGGGTCCAAATGATTAGACTCAACGAATACAAGTCTAGTGGACCGATTTATAGATATTCCCAGGACATGCATAGCAAATTTTTAAGCCTTCTCCTTAAGATGCTGCATGGACAAGCGGATGGCGATAACAGGTGGGGCTGAGGAAAGGAGGGGAAAGGAAGACTCACTCCCAAGCATCGCTTGCGACAATTGGAACCATCATTATTCTTCAAAGGACAGACGACCTCATTGTTGGCATCGGTGACCGAGAAAGAGCTGGTCAACGAGCTTCGGGGAGGCATGGTGCATGTATGGGGCGAAAGGGACCCTCTTTGCCTCTCGGGGGGGGGGGAGGGAAGGAAGAGAAGTGGAGGGGGAAAAAGTAGGGGAACAAGAGTTACAGTTCAAAAAAGGGCTGAAGAAACGCCAGGATTGGCTTGTTCTTCTTTCTCTTCTTTATGGGTGAGGAAGAAAAGGAAGGAAAGTTGTACTTCTACATTGAGAGACTCGATCCGCCGTCGTCGTAGTGCGGTGCTTCCTTGTAGCCGTGGGTATTTACCGTAATTAACGTATTCTATCCCCGCTTGCATTTCATTCGTATTTAGAAAAACCTCTTGAATTCTTCCCAAATTTTCTATATGACACAGTAATCGATATTAGATATTCAAGCATTCAGAGTTACTTTGTTATAAGAAAAGAGGGGGGGGAGGTGGCATGCATGACATGGATTGTTCAAGCTTGGTGGTGGGAGATAAGTGTATTGGTCATTTTGTTTAAATACAACTCGGAAAGCTCACGGAGTAAAGAAAATTTGATGTTTTAGATCTTAAGTACTCTTAAAATTTCGAGTGGAATTACTACAGAGCTCTCTGTATCCATACTACATGGGGGGGATAAGATAGGCGGCTATCAGTGGCCCCTCCAAAGCTCTCCCCAGCTCAAGCTCATTCCAGAAGGGTTGGAAAAAGGAGGGGAGCTCCGGGTGGCGAATACTCGCACTTTTACGCCACTTTACCGTAATTTACAAACCCAAGATAACACAGAGAGGAAAAGTAAAAAAAGAAAAGAAAAAAAAATTAACTAAAACAAAGTATAAGGAAGAAGAAATCGATCTATAGATCCATGTAGAACAAAGGACGCCATTCATGCCGGGTTGAACCTGCATACCGAGGCTCAACCATGTCGCTGTAAGTCAACATTTATTCCGCTCCCGTTCAATAGAAATCTTCTAGAGAAAATCCTTCGAACCAGAGAATCTAACCAAACGGACTTCAACCTAGAGCTCTCCGTCAGCTCCAACTCTAAATGGGTCACGGCGTAAGACTCCCGTATTACGAACAGCCCGGTACACTGTATAATCGCTCTCCACCGGGGGCACATGCCGATGAAGAGCATGGAAAAGCAACATGATTGGCCAAAGTAGAGAACCACAGTGTCTATTACCTGCACCATCATTGGTCACCGGACTCGGCGGCAAGGGCGCCTTCCCGGATGTGGATGGCTGTGCAGGAGGGGGGATCAGCTCTCAGGAAAACTCTGCCATGTTCGTTTCCACTCGGCATGGAGGCTTCTACTGTATAGTATTTGTGGATATCTACAGGGCTTGGCCTAGGTCCCAGGTTCTAGATTCTAGGTCCCTACTATAGCTATTCCAGGCTATCTATATGTGCAGAGCTCTCCCCGAGCTCTCCCCGACCTAGCCCATAGGTATCGGAGTGGACTTTGTCCCGAAGCGGGTCGTGGTGGAGCTGTGTCGTGTGTCGCGTCAAGCTAGAGAAACATGTTAAATTACCGTTACGAAGCTCTAGCTCAGCTCTAGCTCGGCTTCGGCTAGAATTGGAAGGACGTTTCTAGCTCTACAGTACATCTCTTGTAAACTCGTGAAGCTATTGATCCTTATCTATTATTATACCTCTATCTCAACATGTTCAGTAACCAGAAATAGAAATCAATCCAAGACCTCCCTGCAGAACCAACATACCAGCTGCGTCTCACTCGTCATCCATCCAGGCAACCATTTCTTTCTGTCGCCACTGTTCAGGGGCGATGCTTACTGTATGTATATTTCAATGCAAAGCAAGCCCAACCCTTGCTGTGGACATCATTTGCCCAGATAAACCAAATTATCTCGAATGGACAGACTTGATCGTATTCATCATGCATGCTGACCAACTCAATTCCATCGTCCACTGAAACAACATGTTTCACGATTCATACGCAAACTACCTGGAAAAACGAAAAGAGACCTAACTTGAAATCTCGATAACACACTCATTCGAGTGGAGGCGTAAGCATCCCATTAGACGCAAAGCCTCCCAGCCCTAAACCCATCACAAGATCTTTCCGCGCAACCGAGGTATCCTCACCAGCAAAGAAAAGCAACACTGCCTCCGCAGCAGCCTGTGCATCATCATCATCCCGAGCACCAGGAACAAGTGCGCGCTCAATCCACTCAACGTATTGTTGAATCACGTCCGCAGGCCAATTCGCCCGTCGCCCGAACTCAATACATAGTGCACGGTTCGAGAATACGTCGAATTCAAAGTGTCCCTGGTACGACAGGATGCGACCCGGATAGTACAGGCCTTGGATATCGCATGCTGCGCTGTGGCCGATATTCATCCAGCCTGGTGGGAGCTGGATATCATCATGCCTGGCTGAGGCAGCGGTTATTATAGCTGGTGTCGGGACGACGATGTCGCCGTGAATCAACTGGATGCGGAATGGGGTTGCAGGTGAAGAGTGGCGTGCTAGCATTGGGAAGTGTGATGTGAAGGATTGATTTAGGGTGATAGGCTGGATGCCAAACTCGAAGCCTTGTGTGGACTTTTCGACGTGGAATGTTGGGTGGGAAGCCTCAGCTTCGGGATTATTGAGTCCTGATAGAAGGGCTTGTGCGATGATCTGATGTCCGAAGCAGGAACCGAATATCTTGACAAGTGGGAAATCGATATGCACGGTCTGAATGAAGGATTCAAGTTGCCGGATCCATGGGTTTGAATCGTATGCCGAGCTTCCAGATCCGGTAATAAGGATCGCATCGATAGCGCTGAATGGGCCAGCTTTGTCTGTTGGAGATCGGGGAAGAGACCGTAGGCATTCCAGAGGTGGGAGCATGCCTCCTACGGCGTCAAAGGCCGTGACATGTACAGCTAGTGGTCCATTTTGAAGCTGTAGTTCTGGATTTGCGTTGACTCGCTCTGCGGCGGACTGGAGTAGGACCCGAAACTGTGAACTGTAGAGACCGCGCTGGGCGTATACTGCCAGACAGGGGATGTCCGTGTCTAGAACGGCGATGTGGATATGGTGTGCCATGGGCTAGATTCACTTTGTATATTGCACGATGCTGAGCCTAGTGTTCTGTATGTTTGATAGAATGTAGAATTGATTAAGTGATAGCCTAAAATGTATTATTTTACTGAGTCATGAATGAATTGTTGAGTATCCGATACTGATAGGGCGGGGTCGGATCGGCATACCTGATAAGGGTTTTTGTGAGTAATCTGTGTGGAGAGCTTGATCCCGAAGAGGAAGCCAAGTCCCTGTGTCGAATGACTGGTTTAGAAGAATGTTGTCAGTAATGGCGACCATTATGACTGGTACTTGCAATGTGTAGGCGTATAGGTAATTTGACAATAGCAGAATTTTCAGATTCTTCATGACAGATTTCGGAATCCAGATTCAAGGGCTAGGCCCAGTGACACATGAATCATATAAGAACAAACTGAAAATTTAAGTTGATGTGTTTGTACAGATGAGCCTCAACAGAAACTAGTCATATGCAATCAATATCAAATATCGAGTTTGACCCTGTCAACACCAATTGACCTTCTGATATGCTTCTCGCACGAGAGAATGAGCGATTTTTTAACTATTCCCCCCTCTGAAGTCCAGCCGATGACGAGATCCAAATTGTCGGCTCGTCGGCGACCACAATTTGATAATCTCGAAGATCCTGGAGATATGGGGAAATGAATCTGTCGGCCGAGTGACTCTGCATAGACATTTCCCCAGTTTTTAGATGTCAAATGCTGATCAAGGGTACCATCTTTATTTCAACGTCGAATCTGTTCCACTCTGAACACTGACCAGACAAAGAATATTTAATACTCTGATTACAATTTAATCATAGCGTTGACTTTCATGCACTTGGAGAAGTTATCTCAATCTTAATCAAAGTCCCTGCCGAAATCCGACGCGATCGACCTTAGCCATCACAACATTCACCTCCGCAAATTGCGCCATCGCCCCAGTGTCCCAATCAGCCCGCGCGAATCACTGATAGATGTAGTAAAAATGTTGTCGGATTTATTCCAGAATTTCAAAGCCTTTAAAAAGTGGGATCCACATAATTATCCAATCTTATGGGTGGTTCGTATAATTATCCAATCTTATGGGTGGTTCGTATACCTCGCACGCCATACTGTCCACTGGATTCATCAGCACAGGACAACTAGGTTGACAGGCATAACGCCATTGGTGAATATGTAGATCTCGGCCGGTAGACTCAAATTATAAATAGTCCTGAGCAACCCTGTCGCATCAGTTGGAATATCCGTCATCAAGCGCTTCACCCAAGTCTCTTTTTTTTCCCGAAAAGCATCATTCATCATGGCTCCCGCTGCCACCGCATCTGCGCCCACGGCGCCGCATCATCTCGCCAAGGAAGCCCCGCTTCATATATTCCCTGACGGACTAAGGACGACCGGTCAGCATGATCCTCTCTATGAACAATTAGTACCCTTTGAGAAGTTCCCCAAGCAAATCACTGGTCCTACTGTGTGGAACCCAGAAGAATATCGCTCCAACCCCGAGAAATGGACACACCAGTTTACCCCGGACCAGATCGAGGAGCTGAGCAATGCGGCCGATGCTTTCCTGGAGTCCAAGACCCCGCTGACTGGTATTTCCAAGGTTCGTCCTATATTTACCATGAACTTCGATGCATATAGCTAAACACAACCCCAGAGCAACTTCCGCGTCCCAGTCCTAGCTCCGTACCTAGAGGAACTCCGTCTCGACCTCATCAACGGCAAAGGTTTCATCCTGTTCAAGGGCTTCCCAGTCCAACTATGGGGTAACCACAAATCAGCCGTCGCATATATGGGTCTGGGCACATACCTAGGCTACTTCGTCAGCCAGAACAGTCGCGGCCATGTACTCGGCCACGTCAAGGATCTCGGAGAGGACTCAACACAAATTGACAAGGTCCGCATCTACCGGACAAACGCTCGGTAAGTTGCATACCTGCCACTATCAAAGAGACTACTAACATCCACTAGCCAATTCTTCCACGCCGATGACTCCGATATCGTCGGCCTCCTGTGCATAGCTAAAGCCCTGAAAGGCGGCGAATCAGACCTCGTCTCCTCGCACAACGTCTACAACACACTAGCCGCCGAGCGCCCCGACGTCTTGAAAACCCTTACTGAACCAATCTGGTATTTCGACCGAAAGGGCGAAACAAGCAAGGGCGAGAAAGAGTTCATCCGTACCAGCGTCGTCTACCTCGAACGAGGCGACAATGGTCGCGTATACACCAAGTAAGATCCCGATCCTCCATTCTAGCCCTAGCTCTAAGCTCTCCTTTATGTGAGCTCCCTGTGAACAAAATAATAATGCCACTCCAGGTGGGACCCATACTACGTCCGCTCATTGACCCGCTTCTCGGATGCTGGCATAATCCCCCCACTCAGCGAAGCCCAGCTTGAAGCCATCCAGGTCCTGGAAGATACCTGTGTCCGACTCTCTCTACACATGATCTTAGATATTGGCGATATCCAGTTCCTTGCGAATTCGCATATCTTGCACGCGCGGACTGAATATACAGATCATGCTCCTCCTGCGCCGAGAAGACATCTTATGCGGTTGTGGCTTGCGACGCCCGAGAGTGAGGGTGGGTGGAAGTTGCCTTTCTGGGATTCCAATGAGAAGAAGAGAGGTGGAATTCAGGTTGATGATCAGGCACCTGTTGCGCCACTTGATGCGGAGTGAAGAGAATGGTGGTATAATGTGTTATGATGATTATTTGCAGATACAATACGTTCTGAAACTGGAACGAAAATGGAGCGACTATATTTATTGTTCAATTAATTCTTCGGAATTCAATGGATGTCTCATGAGACTTTGAACTAGTACTGTCGTAATGATACTTCGCCAGACCTGATTCATACCGGTTTGCTTCTGATTGACCCTCTCTCGGTAAATCATGGCTTCAAATGTTTTGTAAAGTAGCCATTTTCAATCACGTACATACCAGACTACGGCCCAGGTGGTGAAGAATCATCTGAAAGGATTAATGAAAGATAACAGACTCAATACGCTGGCACGCCTTCATTTCTCGTAAATGGACACGTTTCTCCTCCATGGTTCCCAAGGTTTGCCTGGCAAAAAGAGGCTAAGACATTACACGGCACAATATTTTCAATTGTATAGCACCATATACACCTGGGAATATGCTAATTGCCAATGTACCATGGCCACGCTAGATCCGTGGACATAATAGTCAGCACTTATGGCTCTACAGATATCAGAATACCATATTGAAAAGATAGCTCATTATTCATGGGTATAGAAGCCACCATCAACGCCAAACCAAATGCTACCATATTAATGCACAATCTTGTAACTACCACCACTCACAATCTCCAGCTTCCCTCGAGACACCATACCAGCCAAGAACTCGCGCAGCTCCTCATGGCTAAAGGGAAAACCACCAGGAACGACAATGGACAGCATCATGACGATGCGCTGCAAAGGCATGGCACCCTGGTTGGTCAGCATTCCAACAATGAACTGCCAGTGAAGATTCATCTTCTCCATTGCAGCCGCCTCGGCGGTTTCTTTAGCCGCAGCGGCCGCGGCAGCTTCTGCTGCAGCTGCGGCATTTTCTGTATCGCCAGATGGAATGTCGTCACCGGCCATCGAGTCTGTTTCGCCTTCGCCGTGCCCGTCTTCTGTAGGGAGGTATTCAAGGACTCGGAAGGTATCACGGTGGACCTCCGTGAGGATACGTTTGCTAACCCAGAATAGACAAGCGCTGCGGACAAGAGGTGCGGCCATTTCTAATGTCTCGGCGAGCTCGGTTGCGGTTCTTGTGATGGGTTCGTCGGACTCGTCTTGGAAGGCGTGAATGACTGTGGCTTGCCAGGTTGTGACTTCGTCTGCGAATGAACGATCGCCCAGCTCTAGTTCGACGGTTACTTGACCAAGACCGTTTCGCCATCTGAGCTTGCGGGACTGTTTGAGAGCCTCGAAACCTTCGGAATATTTCGTCTGGAGGGAGGTAATCTCTTTAGGCACCTTAAATTCCTGGTCTTGAATCTCTGGCCAGAAGAATCGGGATAGAATCTTGGTGTGAAGCTCTGGGATATCACGTCTTGGGACTCGCTTGGAAGTCATGCGCGAGGGTGGTTTGTTGAATCCTTGGTCGTTGCGTATGACGGCATCGACACGACGAGAGTCGGAAATGTCGCGAAGCATGACCTCGCACGCTTGCAAAGCTGAGTCCCCAAAGCGTACCTTGAGGAGTTCGAGGACTGATATCTCTTGGTCATAGTCCTCGCGCTTCTGTAAGAGGCGATCACCCAAGAGCGTTTGTAATTCCTTGACAAATGTCTCTTTCGAGTCGAACAGACTAACAAGACTGTCAATGACATCCGAGCTTTTCGCTTTCCGATAATCAGGCGCCGCATCAACAGGATCGGGCATCCAGTTCATATCATTCCAGTCAAGCTCACTGTCGCGTTGGTTCATGGAGAGCTGGTGTGCCCTGGTCAACTCTGTCGCCAACTCGGCCAAAGTATCTCCTGAATATAGTGACGCCGGCTCAGTGGCCGCAATGACGGATGGTTCTGCCAGTAGGCCACTGACAATCACCTTCACTGTATCTTCGCGCTCCCTCAAATACCGTCGAATCGGTCGAGCAATTCGGTCAAGAAGTACTCCCTTGGGATCCAAGAGGTGAAAGGCTCGAATGATGGAGATGTAAAGTTGCAGTATCTGAACGGTAGAGGCTCCAGGGTGTAAAAGGCGCTGATTAAGAATGGCAATGAAAGACTGCGTGACATGTGCTCTTGCAGCGGGGTGTGTCGTAAAGTGTCGCAGATCCTCAATGGCACCGGAGCTGACGGGCCATTCCACAATAACGTCGAAAAGTTCACCAGTCCGAAGAGCACCCAGCCGGGCAATGGCAATGTCTTGCCACTTTTCCACATCTCCAAAGCTGACATCCAGGGCACCCGCCATCTGGCCAGCAGGTGTGTGGATAATAGCCAGCACTTGTACTGCAAGACGAGCGAAGATATTCTCCACCCAGTGTTTCAAATGCTGGGCAACTGATGTCGGCCTCTCCCACCGACCATTATAGGCCGTACCAGTGTATGCCGCACGCACGAATTCGGTCATCATTGTATTCATTACGCTGGCAAACACTTTCTGGGCCTTGTCACCACCAAGTCCCACGAGTTGCAGGCCATTCAAGAATGCTAAAAGCTGATCGCGGGCCACAGTCACAGATGCAGGTTCTCCCTCGGTCATCATTTGTGCTTGCGTGTCTGAGTTGCTCTCTTTCCAGTCTTCATAAGAGACCGAGTATTGTCGATCTACCTCCATATCATCCTGGCTGATATCCTCCGATGCTGAATCTTCCACCAGTGTATCAATACCCAGGATAACAAGGGCATCTCGCGACAGCTCTGCGGCCAATAACGTTGATATGTGTTCCCAAGGCAAGGAATATGAGACGACTGCATGGAGGACTCGTTGTGTTTGGGTTAAAACGCGCCCCTGCTCGGATTTTGTGATGAGTGGCATCACATAGTGCACAATCGGCGCTAGGTAGATTCGACGGGCTAGCTGCAAACAGTCCACAATCGTCCTTAGTAGACCCTCCTTCTCAGAACTGACAAGCACCTATTTTCAAGTTAGTATTAAGGATGACCATAATATCACAAAAGCAGATTCCTACTTGAAAGATTTCGGTCCGTAGATTCGTGAGAAAATGTCTCCGTATCTCATCACCATACCAATCAAACAAATTCTTCTGAGACGAATGCCCATGCTGCGCAGCGGCGACCAAATATGCCAGTGCCTCCCCCGTTTCCTTTGATGGAGGACTGAGCCTGTTCCATTCCTTCAAAAGTTCACTTCCATCGGTCTCTCTGAAATCGTAAATGGGCGCGAACCCTCGATCGGGGACACATAGGAAAGCCGTTGCAGCAGACCACGCTTGGTCCCATGTTTGTCGGTCTGAGGCGTTGTCCGAGGGCTGATGAACCGATCCGAACGACTCATTTCGAACAGTTGAGCTGGATTGGAAGGAGGCAAGCGGGGTCTCGTCTGAACTGGATGCGAAGGGTGGCCGAGCTTCGAGTGACGCGGGGGAGAAGACGGAGCCAAACACGCGTCGGCGTCCCGCACTGAGAGGAATTGTGGACATCATGGTAATTAAGGTAGTTTTAGCATTGTGATGTGCAAGATCTGGAGTTAAATCAGATCAGCCTGAGTTGTCAAGCCGTGTTGTTGAATGAGTGTTTGGGACGCCATGATGGCCGCGTGATCACGTGATTTAACGTTGGAAGCGCTTCTCGCCCAAGCTTCTCTAGCTATGGAAATCACCAAGGTAAAGGTGTGGATACTTGTCATAACTATACAAGCAAATCAGCTGTATTTAATCTAAATCTCTGGATGCTAAAGAGCGTGAGGTTGACTCATGACATGATGCAGCAAGAACAACGCCAAAAAACAACAAACACTGTGCGACAACTCAACTCAAATCGGGAACAACGCTGAACATATGACAGGGGGTATCGTGTCACCTCGGACGTGAAAATCCGTAGCATAAACAGGCCATAAACAAAATGCCTCTCGAAGACCATATCGACATCACATTGTAGATCATTCCAAGGTCTCAACGAGATGAAGCAGCACCCATCTAGTTTTCCTCCACCTTCTCCCACTCGCTATCGGTGCTGCCGTATCCCGAGCTATCACCTCCAGCGCTGATACGCTTCTTGGGATCCTCTTCGGTCGGTTGGAGTCTCGCCGGCACAGCGCTGCCAGTTGCGACGGCGGTTGCCTTCTGGCCAGAAAACGACTCTGTCTCTGTCTCACTGTCGGCACTATCCAGGGAAACCTTCTTCCTCTCCGAGCCAGTTGTTTCAGTCTCGGCTTGTGCTTTCTTCTCGGCTTCCTGTGCTCGCTGCACAGCGCTTACTTCGTGTGCAAACCAGTTGATCGAGTACCACAGTCCACCGCTTAAGAAGGACAAGACAACGAAGTGGATGCTATAGGTAGCTAGGAGGAGGACGAGGAAGAGAAGTTGAAGTGCTGCAAAGGTGACGTTGGTTGCGATCAACAGTGTCGGAGTGGGGCCCGGGGTGAAGACGCTCAACCACAGATCTTCCACAAAGGAAGCCATGATGTCTGTACGAGAGATTGGTGACGTCGTTGCGGAAACTGGAATCCGCAATACTAAGCGGGAACTGAAGAAGGTCGGGCTTCGTGTTCCGAGACTGAGAATAAGCAGGAAGTGATCCACTACCCGAAAGGCGGAAAGGAGGGGCTAATGGACGGAGATGTCCTGACTCCTGAACTCATGTGGGAACAAGAACAATAGAAATGGGTCAGCGTTACCTTATGGGGAATCAGTTCTAATGAAGATCATTATTTACATATTTGTAATACTCGGTCATATGCGAATATCATCAGCCTCTAACCTGGCCCGAGTGACTGTGACCGGATATTTGAATATCCTGACTTCAAAGTTCAAACATGTACTAACCTGCAGGGGATTTTCGCAAGAGCGACTATACCTAACCAGGATTGTATTGCTTTGAGCAGAGAGTTTCGGCGCGAGGCCGAGATATGTACTCCGTACAGATTAACAAGGATTGAAAAAGTTAACGGAATAAGCTAACCCGTTCAGCCCGGGATACTTTCCAAGCCACAGGTCTACTAGAAAACGTGACATGAATGAGCTAGGAAGATCCCCGGATTCTTCTCCAACTGACCAAGTTTCAAATCTTGGAGCCAATAGCCGTTTCCCGACATGGTCATTACACGTACCCCACGCGCTACCCCACGATTAACCTTAGTCGCTGATCAACTCCATCTTTCCCCTATGCGGTTCCAAGTACCTGCGGTTCCATCCATTAAACCGCTCATTGCCGTCATTGTATATCCACCCCCGGTTTAGGGCCCCGTAAAGCGACGGCCTTTGGCACATCGTCCAATCATGAAAGGGTCGTTTAGAGATAGCCCTGGGTGTCGAGAATGAGGGGGTCCAACCATAGGAACAGCTTTCACATTGGCCAGGCCACTATAAAAAATTGGGGGAAAGCCCTATTCCGATATCATTCTGGAGTCCCAAAAAGGTCATCCAGGGGCCAATCCCTCATTCTTATCATTCACTTTTAGCGGAGCGTGTGTGCGCGCGTTTTTGCGTTTTCGCCTTTCTCGGCATATGCGTGGCATACCTCTATTGTCAACTTTGCCTCACAAAAACTACAGAAATGGCAGACGAATCGGACCTCTCTAAGACGTTCTCACCCGATGGTGGTACTATTGAAGGATTTTCTCACCATGCAGAGGACATTACACCTGATCGAGAGCCATACGGACCCCCCGGTCTGCGGGGACTGGCGAGCAATCCGTTCGTGTTAATGTGTGCCGTATGCTCAACGCTCGGTGGTTTGATTTTCGGTTACGATCAAGGTGTTGTGTCTGTTATCCTGGTGATGGACCAGTTTCTCGAGGAGTTTCCACGTCTCGAAGGCTCGGGTGAATCTTTCTGGAAGGGTCTGTTGACTGCCATGATTGAATTGGGTGCACTGCTGGGTGCTTTCAACCAGGGCTGGATCGCGGATAAGATCTCGCGACGCTACTCCATTCTGGTTGCCGTTGCTATTTTCACTATTGGATCTGTTTTGCAGACTGCTGCCGTGGATTACCCCATGCTGGTCGTCGCTCGTTTGATTGGTGGTGTGGGCATTGGAATGTCGTCCATGGTTGCGCCATTGTACATCTCTGAAATCAGTAAGATCTCATTCTCTTGCCTCCTTCCTACTATACAGCCTTGTATTGTTTGGTCGTTCAAATTTTGCCCTGATTTCATTTATATTAGCTTCCCGCTTTGAGATAGTGCGAAAACTGACATTCTTTCTTTCTAGGCCCCCCGGAATGCCGTGGAACACTGCTTGTTCTTGAGGAATGGTGTATCGTGCTCGGGATCGTTATTGCGTACTGGATTACATATGGTACCCGGTATATGGCGGGAGAATGGTCATGGCGTCTCCCCTTCTTGTTGCAGATGCTTCCAGGATTCATTCTCTTTGGTGGTGTGATATTCCTCCCATTCTCGCCCCGATGGCTCGCCGCTAAGGGCCGCAACGAAGAAGCTTTGCAGAGTCTCTGCAAATTGCGTAACCTTCCTGGTACAGACCGACGTATTCGTCAGGAGTTTATGGATATTCAAACGGAAGTGAAATTCCACCAGGAGATGACTGCTGAGAAACACCCCGATTTGCAAAGTGGAAGTAACAAGGACTCGTTCCTTCTAGAGCTTGCATCCTGGGCCGATTGCTTCAGAAAAGGTTGCTGGCGACGAACACACGTCGGTGTGATGATCTGTTTCTTCCAGCAGGTGAGTGGCTACTTTGTATAATCCGAAATCACCGCTAACGCATATAGTTTGTCGGTATCAACGCACTGATTTACTACTCGCCCACCCTTTTTGGAAAAATGGGCCTGAACAGCAGCATGCAACTTGTCATGTCTGGTGTACTAAACGTCCTACAGCTGGTGGGTGTGACGACCAGTATTTTCACGATGGACAGCATCGGTCGTCGCAAGCTTCTGATGATCGGATCCGCTCTCATGGCCGTCGCGATGATCATCATTGCAGTTCTGGTAGGCTTTTACAGTGCTGATTGGCCATCCCACCAAGCCCAAGGATGGACCAGTGCAGCTTTTTTACTATTCTACATGATTGCATTCGGTGCCACCTGGGGTCCAATTCCCTGGGCAATCCCATCTGAGATCTTCCCCTCCTCCCATCGTGCAAAAGGTGTAGCCCTAGCCACCTGCTCTAATTGGTTGAACAACTTTATCATTGGTCTCATAACACCCCTGCTGGTATCAAACACTGGCTATTGCACATATGTCTTCTTCGGCGCCTTCTGTGTGCTTTCTGGTGTTTGGACTTACTTTTTCGTCCCGGAGACCAAGGGTCGGACACTTGAGCAGATGGATCATGTCTTCAAGGACAACTCGAGCGAATATGAGAAATCTCGTCGAATTGTTATTGAGGCGGAGCTTCTGGAGCGAGAGTTGTTTAGCCCACATCGAGGAGTTGTTTGATCTCTTTCAAATGATATGAGCATTAGAATTTGCGGCGTATTGAGAAATTTGTCCCAAATGCTATCAGGTATCATGGGAGAGAATTATGAATCATGATTATGAAACTCACATGTACCTACGGATAGTAGTCTCGGCGTAGAGTAGACATTGACTGACTTCGGGTCATTCTTGTCCACCACTTTACTACTCGGGTACCGCGGGGAATCAAGGCCCCTCCCCTTCAGTCTCCTATCGTATTTCCATTCGATGCACGACTCATTTAAAGATAATTAGATAGTAATTCATTATACATATGTACCATGCTTGCTATGGCACCACTGCGCGACATCCGAGCCGACTTCCGTGCAAAAGCCGGATCGCGATGCGACAACCTAAACCCCATTGCACCATACTAGTGCCGATGTAATCACTTAGTCCGGGGTGAACAGAGCCCAGGTATAGAAGCGAGGAACTATTTAGGTATTTACTTTCCCCAGGTTACGAAATTATTGAGAAAATATTTTATTTTTCAACTTTCGTAATTCTCAAGTGCTTCAAACATGCGTCTCTCCAGGGCCATTTGCGCCTTATATACTCCAGCTGTAGTCGCTGTCACTATCGCTACAAGCCAAAACATCGACATCCAGGCTCTAGGGATTGTCCCTGGAGGTGCTTCTCGGCCAGTAGCGCACGATTTCTGCTCCATCTCTATTCCAATCCACTTTTTCGCCGATTATACCGGTATGTTCAACCGTCAATCTCCCCATCCCCACAGACTAATTTATTCCAGGCAACAAAAGCAGCCCTAATCTCTTCTCCCGCGATATCATCGAGCTTCTTCATAGCAAGACGGGCTCGTATCCACATATTCGCGTGGGCGGCACATCAGCGTAAGCAATCCCCAACCCAACACGGGGTTTCACTAATACGGCTCAGTGACCGAGCTATCTACAATGCCTCACAAACGAAGTCAATCATCCTCTCAGCAGAATTCGATAACGGAATTCCACTAGAAGTCTACGTTGGCCCGACTCTTTTCGAGGGATTCGAAAGTTTTCCTGGCGTTCCCTGGACATTTCAGGTCAATCTCGCAAATAATAAAAGCAATGCTTTGGAAAACGCGCTTGCTGAGGCACGGGTCGCGTTGAGTCATATCAAGGGGAACCTGGTCGCACTAGAAATCGGGAATGAGCCCGATTTATATCCCGGGGCTGTGCGGGCGTTGAATTACTCGACTGCGGATTATCTTCGGGAGTGGACTTATTTTGCTGATGCCATTTCTAATCAGGTTATGCGTGGGAATTCTTATGGGTTGGATTATTGGAGGATTTTCCAGGCTTTGACCTTTGCCGATAAAGGGGATGGGTTCTCGACGTAAGGTTTAGTTGATTTTGGTTGATTTATATTTGAAGGTTGCTAACGTGATGCAGGGCTGAGGCTTTTCATGATGGGATTGATGAAACTGGTCATGTTAAGACTGTTTCTCTACACCAGTATGTTCTCAGACAACCAATCTCAACTCTTATTTGTGCATTTACTGAGAGAATTGAAATGCAGATACGCATCTGGAAATCAGGCATGGGTTCGACTTCAAAGTAGGTTCATATTCGAAAGCCAAGAATTATATCTGATTTATCCAGATTCATTCATGAACCACACTGCTATCGCCGGGAATTTGACTCAATATATCCCCGACATGGAGGCAACATACGCTGCCGACCCTAGAATCACATTCCTGCTGGGCGAGACGAACAGCGACTACGTGAATCTGAACATGGCACAAGTGGAAGGTGTTTTTGGAAGCTCTCTTTGGCTGCTCGATTATTTACTCTATGGAATGAGCATGGTAAGACCCCTCTTATCGGCTACAATATAACAGACAAACTAACGCTGGGTAGAATATCAGCCGATTTAATCTTATTCAAGGAACAACCTTCGGGTACACAGGCTGGATTCCCGTAGAATACAACGGCCAAGCTCCTGGCATTAGACCACCACTATATGGCCAACTCGTGGCCGCCGATGTCATTGGTCGTCATGAAAATGTTCAAGTGCAATCACTTGATCTCGGCCTGTGGGATCTATCCGCATACGCTGTCTATGAGTCGGGCATTTTGTCGCGATATGTTGTTATTAACCTGGATGAATGGAATGTCACAACGAGCTATGCGCGTCCTACGCGGCAAGTTTCTCTCAGTGTTCCGCGGGAAGTACTCTCGGGTGAGATTATGAGGTTGTCTGGTCCCGGAGCTGGTTCCGATACTGGTATAACCTGGGGTGGATATAGCTGGAACTATACTACTGGTGGAAGACTCGAGAAGTCTGGTGAACAGCAGACTCAGCTTGTCTATCCGAGAGGCGGATATGTAAATCTAGATATACCTTCGACTGAAGCTGTTGTGGTTGAGCTGCGAAGTTAGGGAGATTCATTATCTAACTAGTTTTGCTTCAAACCATATCTGGATCTTTCTTGTATGAGGCCTTGCATATTGGGCAACAGGGTTGTTGCCAGAGTAGCCATTTGTCCACGCAAGTAACATGAAAAGCATGGCTACAGGGAAGGCCACGAATTTTGGTTTCATCTCCCATGATATCTAAGCATATAGCGCATGTATAGTCTGAGAAAAAAATAATTGACGCCGGTGAAGATAACGTATCTTGTTCCGCCAGAAAGTAACTTTTCATATCACCTGAAGCGTGGGATGGGTCGAGACACCCATCGGGGAATGCCATTGAGAATTTGGCCAGTGTTATTGGCGATAAATACACAGGGCTGTCTGCTGGGGATTGAGGAAGGGAATCTGATGGGCCGAGGCTCGAGGCAGTGCTGGGAACATTCAGAGTTGGCGATTGAGTTTGGTTTCTTCTTTGTCCCTCATTAGAATAAGCTTGCATCGTGGGGAAATAAGATATCGTGATAGTGCCTTCGTTTAATTTGTTGAGTCTTCCATGTTTTGAAGTCGATCACTGGTAGGTATTCTTCAAGATCATATAGGGTCGGGAGCTCCTGTTTTCGGACAAGGCTTGTCTGCGGTTGGATAAAGCCATGGAAAACTGCGACAGGATCAATCCGTGAGGAGTTTCTTCGATGGCGACAGAACCAGTGTCCAAAAGCTGCGGCACTTTAATAGAAATATGAGTTTAGTGTTGAGAGACTTCGTCGTTTTGGTGCTTACCTTAAACCTATGAACAAGATAACACAAATGGCTGCTGCACTCGCAGATGATATAGTGGGACCAGTAGAAGTATCCGGCATTTCTCTTGGTTCTTAAGAAAAAACAAAACATAAGACATGATCGTAAACCGGGGCGAGAAAAAGTAAATAAATCCTCTGGCGCTCTATGTTCACGATTCAATATGCGGGATTTTTCTCCACCACTATAGAGCTCTCCCTTGACCGATTAAGTCGGGTCTCATGTAGTCGAGTCTATGCCCATACTCATGCGCGAAATACAGCCTAAGGATACCAGTGCGCATAATCTTCTACTAAATACTGAACGACGAACCATTTCATATGTAGAAGTATCCAAGGGAAGAAATTTCCCTCTGACAATAAGATATCCGTCCTTTCTAGGCTTATCATCGCTTTCAGATCTTTTGAGAAAAACACTAGCCAATCATGGATAGTCATAGCGTGACTGACACAGGCTGTGCTGGTTGGACATTGGCGACGGGTGGCTGGAGGCTAACGGGCAACGTCGTACGCCTGCAAGCAGTGGACACATGATAAGACCGGCTAAGAGTGACTCCTAGCAGACTTTGATTTGCCAGACAAATGCCTCAAAGTTCATGTATGAGCCCGGTTTTGATATATGTCCATCGTTCAAATTACAGTAACCTGCAGGCTATAAACTCGGGTATATTCGAGTATTTTGCCCTTCGCCAAATGTTGCAAATTGTGCGCCAATTGGCCGCCAACGATTGAATTTCTCACTTTTCATTGTAAGTGCATGAGGTATCTATATCATACTCAGGACCTAGTTCTTGCTATTAGATTACTGGATTATCACCCTTAACATTCTAAGCTTGGTAATCATCTACTCTTAGGGTAACGTGAGAACCATTGATCAATGTTTATTTCTTCGGTGCCAGCACGTCGACTGAGTCTGGGCTGAATACATGAGTTGCTTTTATCTTCTTCTTCTTCTTCTTCTTCTTCTTCTTCTTCTTCTTCTTCTTCTTTTTCTTCCTTCAGCGCAGAATGGGGACTAAGCAGCTTGATTTGCCAGATACTTCCTCACATGTTACAATAGGCCAAAACTCTCGATTTCACAATCTTCCTGCCTGAGATCGGGACAGACTCGGCGGTATCGAATATCGAAGATTGAAGCTCCTGTTGAAAATTGTGGTAGTATACTTTCTTGGTCTCTATCTTTTCGGTGCAATCTGCCTTGTGGGCTGGATTCTACAAGCCGGATTCTATGGTAAGCTTTCAAGATGCGACATTCCCAATGATTTCAAAGACCCAATCAACTTCCTACTTGATCATCCACGACGATGACGCTATACGTTACTTTTTCCAAACTAGCTAACGTGGAGACTCTTCTATATCTATTTGATTGATGCTATTCTCATTATTGTCCAGGATTTGAACAATCCTGCTGTCAACAATCTCGTACCTTGTCCTCGAGTTCTTGCTGCAATCTTTCAAGCAGTTTTAGCGCGTCAAACAAGTAATGGACTTTGAATCTAGCTAACGTGAGCCCAGCTGTCCAATTCAGCCTGGTCGTCTGATGTATATCGCAATTTCTTCAATTACCATTGGCATTAGGGCTTCGAAATATTAAGAAGAGACCACACTGGGTATCTACGGTACTGATGGTAAAGTGGATGAAAGTGATGGCCGGTCTTATATTATCAATAATATTTAGAACCAATTGATTTTTGACCTATAGTACATCTTCCTCGTTTGACCTTTGCATCTGTATTGCCGAGGCTGGTAAGATTTCAGATATAACAGTCCAGCACGTACTCCATGACCGATCTTGCAGTGATGAACTTGAAAGTAACTAGTACAGGCTTTTTCTGTCTTCTCGGCGTTGTTCGAAGTGATCTCAGCATAGTGACTTGACCCATTCTAGTTTTACTTCAGCTAAACTCCAATGAAGTGGCAATATTGGTCTCAGTCTTGGATATTCCACTGTTTCTATATCTCTGTCTGGTGGATTAATTGTTTTCAACAAGCTCATGTTTGTATAGTGATGATCCTAGGCCGCCATCGTGTTAATCTGGTTTATCCAACAAGCTGGACCGTGCCACTGTTCTCCCGGGAGAAGGTTTGGAAGCTCACAAGGATGGAGACGAAGACGAAGTCGAAGTCTATTTTAAACCAAGAAAATCCCTAAATGACTGGGTCACCGATCTCGAATCACGATATCTTATCACTCCTTACTTCTTGGGATGATTTTCAATGAACGCGACCGGCATCACTTGGCAATAGAGCCCCGTTTTCCCTGAGATCGTCCATGGATCTGCACATATAAATCAGAGCAATGTGGCTGCGCCGAAGCAATATTTAAGATCATGCATCTCCCTGGGATCGTCCAAGATACCTGAACAGCGGCCAGCCTGGGCATTTGTCACTTACAGGATCTAAAGGTCAAATTCGCATAATTCACGGCCGAGAAGATGTGGATCCCAGTCCTCATACATTTTTTGCGACCGCAGATAAAAGTGTTTATCGATAAACTAATATGAACCTTCGAATTGATTTAATCAAGTCACCGCCAATATAGAAATATAATATGACACTTTGTGGTCACATGTGCAGTTCAAACAATAATAAACACAAAGATCGCTATAGCTATCCAAGAAAATTTCCACTATCCCGAACTTCTTCCGAAGCCTATTCAACATTTGAATTCCAAAAAATTTGATACAAAACCCCACTAGTACACTAGACCATCTTGACCGCTATTTCCCCCCTAATATCTTCACTCTTGCCCATGTCTCTCTTGTCCCGAAAATCCCGTCTCTAGCTCCAACCTCGCCCCATCGAGACCCAGCTCGGGAAGCCGAGGAGGAGACTGACTCCGTAAGCCGACACCGCTCTTCCGCTCCAATCCATCCATTTTTCCCTTTCTTTTTGAGCGCAGGGATCGAAACCATCCCAATATACTGAATGTTGATTCTGCGTCATCGTGATGAGACCACTCGTCGTTCCGGGTCTGTGTTCTTTGTAACGAAGCTCTCATTCTCGATCGCATCGATTCCGAGGTCGGATTTGTTGTGATGTCGGACGGTGCCTCGATCGAGGAGGATGTATTGGTTGGTGAGTGAGGCATTTTGCCGTCAATGTATGCAGTTCAGTTTAAGCAGATTCGGTTGGGTTCGCCAGCGAAATTTCAGGTGTTGGGGTCAAAATTGGTATAGAGCTTTGTATCGATCCCCATGTCGAGAATGGGATGGGGGAAGTAAAGTAAAGTCTTGTCAGTGTAGCTGTGGGGAGTGGCAAGTTATGGGGCTAGGCGAGATGATCATGATTACTGCATCACTGCAATGATCTGTCATGCAAGGAGCCCCGTCACTCGTCTGGACTCTGGGGCAGGTCTCCGCTTTTTCACTAGTGAACTTTCCGCCTACCGCTCTGAGAGGCTGCGGAGCTATACTTCCAATAGTTAGTTGACTTCTTTCAAATAAGGAGCTCCTGGCCTAGATATAAGTAAGGTGTGTATAAAGGGTTTGAAGCTCTTAGCTGATGCGCCGTTGATGTGCACTGTTGACATGGTGATATGTGCTTAAGTGCTTTCCTGCATGCAGAAACTCTGATCGAATTTCAAACTGTCCTTGGGTATCTTCAATCATCTTCACCGGATTTCCTTGGCAGGCAGAAAATCCCAGGTCTGTATTAATTGTTTGTAAATAATCGTGTGGAAGAAGGGCGAGTTCAAGCTGCAAACTGGTGGGAAATACGGAACAGTAACAACCCTCCGATTATTTCCTAATTCGAATAAACTTAGCCCCTGGGTAAATTGAATAAAGCTGAATAACGAAAGATAAATAGACTCCGTATTTATTTTTTGTATAATGCATAGCATCCAGAATCAAGTTCTCGCAAACGTCTGGTCCCAAGCAAAGTAGTTACTATCAACCCCTTAACGCAAGAGGCACTATGCACCTAAAGCTATGACCTAATACCAGAACATCTCAAGTGCTCTTACAGAAGCTGGTCGGTACTCATATGGAAGCCACATCGCTTCCCCCTTGAGCGATATCTTATATCCTCCCATCAATATTGGAACAAACACTCCGGGGTCGGTAGGGGTCGACATGTGTATATAGTGGTATTGGTTTTGAAAGACCAGAGATCAACACAGATTACTCCAAGGCTGGTTGAATGTTTCCTTGTCACATCGAAACGGTTGATGTTTCAAATATTGAGGTACAAAGAAATTCAAAATAATGTATATCAGTCCCTTTCATGTTTGTCGATGAATTTTGTGATGCAAAATTCTTAAATTCTCTAGTTTCCCGACGTCTGAAGTCAGTTTCCTGAAATTGACACAATGATCAGATTAGATACCTAGGAGTAGCATAAAGGTTGCACACCAGGCCTGGAGGCCCAGGTTGCCGTTCCCCTTCACAATACGCGAAAAGGGGGTATGGCAGACGCGTGACAACGAAATAGTCGGCGATATCTGGAAGACAGCGTGATTACTTTACTCCTGCACACAATATTCAGCATGATAAGTTGGAACTTTGCAATGTTTATCCAAGTGGTCAAATGTGTAAATGGTGAGCCATATGGATAACCTCGGGTCATCTAGAATCGGGACCCCGCAATTCATCCGATATAGCACACCATAACCCACCTGAGCAATGAAAAGAAGCCAATAGAAATCCGATCAAATAAGCAGCATCAGGAAGATTCCAAATGTTCGGATAATTATCCATTTCCGAGGTCAAATATTGGTCAAAAGAATAAATATCAAACCAAGATATTTGACACGTTCTACCTGCATAACCCTCAATCAGCCTTGAACTCAACAAGCTAAGAGTTGTCTGCTGTGCCATTAATCATCCAAGTCCGTGATACATTGCCCCAACATGGCTCCCACCGCTACCGTCCTCCTAAAAGAAGACAGCACCAACGCAGCATCCGGTGCTCTCGGCCTAGCAAAAGATGGACGAAAGCTCAAAATCCGCTCATATCCCAAATTCGACACTCTCGTCGAAGAAAGAGTCTACAGAAAACAACACCTCGCTGCAGCTTTCCGCATCTTTGCCGATCGAGGATTCGACGAAGGTGTCGCGGGACACATCTCTGTCCGTGATCCGATCTTAACAGATCACTTTTGTACGCACTCACAAAAGATCCAAACTATTAGCAATGTACTGACAATTGCATCAAGGGCTGAACCCGTTATCTATGCATTTCTCCCTAATCAAAGTCTCGGACTTGATTCTGGTAAATGAGGATGGGGAGGTTGTTGAGGGAGACGAACCTATTAATGGAGCTGCCTTTGCTATTCACTCTGAAATACATAAGGCTCGACCTGAGGTGAACGCTGCGTGTCATGCGCACTCTGTTCATGGGAAGGCTTTCAGTGCTTTCGGTAGGGAACTTGATATGATTACGCAGGATTCGCTGCGATTTTATAAAAGTCATGCTGTTTATGCGGAGTTTGGAGGTGTGGTTCTGGATCGGGAGGAGGGGAGGAGAATTACAAAGGCGCTTGGGAATGGGAAAGCTGTGATTCTGCAGAATCATGGGTTGCTTACTGTGAGTGGAAATCTTTTTTATGAGTTTGCTTGGTCTCTGGGATACTGTCTGATGCGCATTGATAGGTTGGTGGTAGCGTTGATGAAGCGGCGTTCTGGTTTATCAGTCTGGATAAAACTTGCCATGCGCAGCTTCTTGTTGATGCGGCTGAGCTGGGTAGCGGTCATAAGAGGAAAATTATCAATGATGATGAGGCGGAGTTTACGTCGAAGCAAGTTGGGGGACCGGAGAAAGGATGGCTGGCATTTCAACCTTACTATGATGAGATTGTTGCGAAAACCAACGGGGGATTTCTACTTTAATTTTAAGACTGAGAGCTATAGTTAGTAGGCAAATATCATTCATGCAAAGTTATGATCATGTGGTATCTTAAAGAAGCAACCTTGAACAAATTTGACGCTTACGCTCAACACCGAATCACCGCCAAATACAACGCCTGAAAGGAGAAATCAAGCAAAATAGAAAACAGATAAATGCTAACAGGAAACTTGACACACTATCAAATCACACCACGGCGAGCTTTGAAAATGGATATCTTATCATCGTAAAAGAGAATTTCCTGGAGCTTGAAATGAACGTGAGAATTGCTGTTCTCTTCAAACTCGCTTTCAGACTCATCAGAGATGTCTGTGGAGATAATATCGCGGTTGTCTGCAGGTAGATCATCTTCATCATTGCTGGCGTCAATCGACTCATCGTCAAACGCAGCGAGGCCGTCACTATCGGAGTGGGGATTCGGCGATTGGGATGCGTCTGAATGAATGTGGTTGTTCGGGCCATTCGTTTCAAGAATCTGGTAGCATTTCGATTGCAACCCAATGTAAGTGATTTTGAGATCGGGGCGGATGCTGACGATATCGAGAACTTGCAAGGCCATTTCTTTCATATCGCGATGAATAGAGTGGCTGATGTGAGGCAAGTACAATGCGTGCAGCTTGGACATTTTGGGAAGTCTCTGCAGGAAGTAGTGCTGAAAGAAACATTTTTAGCCTGGATATCGAGAAGCTTAATCTCACAGAAATTCTTACCCAATCACGATAATGCATAGCCATCCCCAACTCTCTCAGTTGTGGCATTCGTCCACTAGTAACGAAAGAGATCATTTCCTGGTTGAACATCCACTTATGCCAGCTGGCGTTCAGACCGTCCACATTTCCATCTCTATCGGTGGCTTCAATGAGAATCCTTCGCAGACTTGAACGATGCTTCCGAAGAATATGCCTGTAGATCGCTTCAGTATTGACGCCCGAGTCGAAATTCGGGGCTTCGTGGAAATAAACGCTTTCCAAGGTATTCGGGGCGAGAGTGTCTTTGATGAAAAGCATCATGTATTGAGTGACGGTATCTGTTCGCAGGTGCTTGATATTAAGCGGGTAATCATCCCTGGTGAAGCTTGATCGACGTGATTGCTCTTTCTGTGCCCGTTTTTGTGGTAGCGGAGGGGGCGCATATTTCCGGCGAAGAGCCCTCCATAGATTCTCATGTTCATCGCAACGCATCAAGGTCAAGGTCGTGAGGCGGGTCCAGTCAAGCTGGGGTAGAAGATTTGATACGGAGAGAGGAACTCGTTCTAATTCTAGGACCTCAAGTTTCAACTTTTCCTCGTTGCTCTGTACGCCATGGATAGAACCAATTGCCTGAGGAGTAGTGATATTTGAGCTAGGCAGCGATGGTGGTGCGCGATGGTGAGCACGCTTGGGAGTTCTTTCATGATGAGAAGATGGGAAATTAGTCCCTTGCCCAGCAATTTGATCTTCACTCTTGTCGTCGTTCTCAGTCGACGCGTCTGATTGCAGCGAGTCGGAAGTCGAGGGTGACACTGCCGAGGATGACACTGCATCTTCTTCAAGAACGGAGTTATGCTGAGATAGAATGCTTAGGATCCCTCCAGCTCTTGGCCAGCTTACATTGGAGTCGATGGGTGGGTCGGGGTCCTTGGTGCAAACCAGCCAAGGAGACAGGTGGGCCTTCAACGAAACTCCGATTCTTAGCTCAACCAGACGGTGGCGAGAGCGTTCGATTAGAACAGCTAATTCCTCCACATAGGCTGTCTCATCTATGTCGAGGACAGTGACACTCTTGAGCGGCGGTAGCACAGACAGCGACGGGTGTTCCACGTGCTTGTACTTCTGAAGGCGCCGGCTTGCAGAGCTCGGCAATGTTGAAATACGCTGCAGATTATCGGAGTTATCATGCCAGCGTACCCAAATACGCTCCAACCGACCTCGATCGTGGGCGTCGGCCAAGGAGGCAAGGGCAAGCCAGATTTCTCGAACCACGCCTGTTGGCATGTCCCATATGAACGCCTCAAGGTTGATCATCCTCGATACAGCCAAGGCGACCAGTGTTCCCAGCATTTTCCCCACCTCCCGATTCACTGAGTACTCCTGGACCCAGCTGAGAGGGCCATTTCCGATCGAGAAAGTGCGAGTGTACTGCGCATAATGATTGCCTCGCCGCCTCAAAGTCCCGCCATTATCACGCGACTGATATGCATGATGGTTTGGATTATTGCATCCACAGCGAGAGCAGTCACCTGAACGCCCATCAAACTTTGCCATCAGTGATTGCTGGAACAGTGCATGATGGAATACGTCCTCTCCCATGACCAAAGTCGAAAGCCCATATGACAAAGCATCCACCCCGGTGTATTCATCGCTTGACGCGTTCAAGGATTCGGGCCAGACGATATCGAATCGGGAGTACATATGCGGGACGGTCAAGCCATGAAGTGTGGAGCATGTTAGCGCGAGAGAGGTAAGGTCATTCGTATGGGTGACCTATGATACGACGTTTAGTTTCCACCCATCAGAAATTGGAAGGATACGCGTCATACTTCTTTAATTATATCCTTCAAAACATCCAGGGGCAACTCTAGAAGCTGCATCGGTTTCTTGGTCGTTGGCTTGAAGCTTGACGCGGTGTAGATCGAGAACGCATTGGCAGGAGTGATTGTCCGGGTTGCGCACCGGTCGGAGCTTTCTTCTGAGCTCTCTTCCAGGTTCAGTCCTCTGAATGAGGAAAGATGGCGTTTTACAAGACCTTCTGAATCCATCGAGGGAGTGTTGTGGCTGGAAACGAAGTCCTCTTCGTCTGATGATAAGGTCTCACCGGGACGTGGCCTATCGACCCCATCCGAGCTGGTATCCGCCATCAGGAGGATAATTCTGTGATGAGGGGTGCTAAGGTTGATGCAAGATGGAGAACCATGTCCTGATTCTGAGGAAACATAGATACGACTCGAGAGATCAGTTATCGCATGGATATGTCGAGGGAAGGGGTCTGGGGAAGAAATCGCGCTAGGCAACTAACGGGTTAGCTTGCGGATCGATCCGCGATCAGATTGCCATTAGGTAAGCGCCACGACAGTAACTTAACTACAATTCGTTATTACTAGTTAACTAATTGGGGAATAACACAGAAAGCAACTTAGTCAACAACTACTAGTACATTTGAGTACATTTCTTTACGGAAGTGAATTCAAAGAGTACTTAAAAAAAATCTATCATGGCATTCAGGATTAAATGGAATAAGTGAACCGTATGATAACTGTAGGTACCTATCGCACGATACAATTTTTTTAAAGGTGACCAATGTTCACACGAACTACGCTCTGTCCGCTTAATCATCACGACCCAATCTCTCCAGATTGATAGCGGCACTGATACATGCCAAGTGACTGAATGCCTGAGGAGTATTGCCCATTTGCTCGCCCGAAATGGCCACTTCCTCTGAGAACATTCCCAGGTGGTTGGAGTATGACAGGATATTGTCGAAGTGGGAGAGCGCCAGCTTCCAAATGTTTGGAATCGGAACATCGTATTTGGCAGCCTATGCATTAAGTTAATGAAGGGTGGTTTGACACAGTAACACAGGCGATAACACATACTCGGGCCATGGCCTCAACAAGCCAGAACGTAACCATCATGAACGCACCTTCGCCTCCACTCACACCTGTGAAACACGAGCGTCAGTCACTGGGGGTCAACTAGTCGATATTTCTACAGGAAATATCACATACCATCATTTGCCTTCTCATGGTCGTATCGGAACACCATCTTGGCGCTAGAGAGACCATCCTTCAACGGGTTCTGCAGAATCCTCTTCAGGGTATTAATGAATCGTGGGTCATTGGGTGCCACAAAGAAGACTAAGGGTGCGATCAAGATAGAAGCATCAAGAACATCTGGGCTTTCGTAGCTCTGGCAGAAGTGCTGACGCTCGGTATTGAAACCTCGAGTCATGATCTCATCGTAAAGCTCGTCGCGAACCTGAATCCATTTGAATCGATCAGGGCAGGGGAGACTAGATCGTTTTTCTGCCAGACGAATGCCACGGTCCAGTGCCACCCACATCATAACCTTGGAGTAGATGAAGTTTTGGATCTGGCCACGAGACTCCCAAATGGACATGTCCTTCAGACCCCGTACACTAACCACATAATTCACCATGCGTCGAATGGAAGACCACTGGTCGTAGGTGATGGGATTTCCATGCTTGTTGTACAGATAGATACTGTCCAAGAGCTCGCCATAGATGTCCAACTGAGTGTGGAAAACAGCGGCGTTGCCAATGCGGACTGGCTTGCTCCCCCTGTAGCCATCAAGGTGATCTAGCTCCACCTCGGGGATTTCGTACTCGCCTCGGATAGTAAACATAAGCGGAAGGAAAGGTCGTTTGCTCCCTGGTTCAATATCTTGGGCCGCATGTGGAAAGATCCGTTCGAAAATAAAATTCACGTAGGATTCCGCCTCGCAGCTGTAACCCATCTTCAAAAAGACGTACAGGGTAAAAGCAGTGTCTCGCACCCAGGAATAGCGGTAATCCCAGTTACGGGAGCCACCCACGTCTTCTGGAAGTGAAAAGGTGGGCGCAGCGACAATTGCACCAGTGGGCTTGTAGGTGAGCAGCTTCAGAATCAACAGGCTGCGCTCCACTGTCTCTCGGTAGTGACCCCTAAACGCACACTGGCGAGTCCAATCCGTCCAATAGTCAGAAGTTTCTTCCTCCATCTTTCCCAGGTATGCAGCCATCATGGCGGAACCGGGCACCGCCTTCTCGGGGCTATGCAGAACAAAGTGCAGAGTCTGTCCCTCAGATAGGCGGATCCAGGCTACTAGCCCACGGCCCTGCATTCCTGGTCGGTCTTCCAACGCCAATTTAGCCTTTGGGTATCCGATCTTATCTGGCTCCCGAGAATCTGCGAAGATCTCGAGTTGAAGCCGCTCCGTCGGACTTTCAAAATGTATTGTCTGCAGTCGATGCTCGGACATGTCGTTCTCCAGTTTCGCACGCGTGTTGTGCGAATCTCGGGCATAGTTGAAAGCAGGGAACAGTCTAACGTGCAGTTCCATTGAACCACGGCTGCACTCCAGCTTCCTGATCACGCCCGAATGCTGCAGTCCCGACTTGAAGCGGTTGGCACCAGGGTCGTTGCATGGACAGTAACCTCCCAGCAATCGGCTCGATTGAGCACCTTTCTTAGGTGTCACTGGGAAATAGTCCAGCATCGTCACAACACCGTCCTCGTTGGTCCATCGGGTTTCCAATAGATTCGAGTACGGCAGATATCGTTGCTTGCTGTGGGGGTCGACCATCGTCTTGTGGGGCTCGATGGACCAGAATCCTCCTTTCTTGTCATCCAGAAGACGACAAAAGACCGAAGGAGAATCGAACACCGGCCAGCACATGTAATCCAAGCTACCACCTTTGCTCACCAAAGCACATGTGTGCATATCACCAATCAGGCCATAGTCTTCAATGGCATTATACGTGTGCTCCGCCATGATGAGGTTGATTATATAGCACTGGAATAATGTCTCGGAGAATTTCTAATACTCAAGAGTACTGATACCGATGACATGCAGGTATGGTTGCAAAAGTGGGAGAAGACAGTCCAGAAGGCCTTTGACCGACCACATTGAGGGAGATATATGATTGCACATACTGTCCGGAAGTTCTAGGAAGCAACGACATGATGATGATAATGGCTTCCCGGCTGAGGTCATGTCTATTTATTAGGGGTAGCTCTGCCGGCTCTGCCAATGGCAATCGATCAATTGATTCCCTAGGTCGACAGACGCAGACATCATCATTATGGAAGAACTGGTAGCCCCCCTCAAGCGGGGTTAGATGATCTTCTTGGGAGATGATCAGCCCCAACTACCGGACTTGGGGAGAATGACCGCGTTTCACGCTTTTGGAGGGGGCAATTTCAAGCTTGGAGCTTATGCAGGCAGCTTTCGCGTTGTGCCGTCTCAGCCTTATATTCGAATATCGACCTGATCCCAGTATGTAATATCGCCCTAGGATAAATCGGAAGTCATGGCCTGCCAATGACACGCGACCAGGTCTGCCCTGCATTTCCTTGGTGTGCATTTCCCCTTGGACCCCGGATCGACCGGACTGTGGAGCGTAGCCAAAGTGGATCTGTGGCGTCCAGTAACAGGACGAGAATGAAATGAAGTGGGAAGAGGAGCAGTACGGTGGGCCATAGTATCATGCGGACAGATCAGCTAAGTCACATGACTGGGCCTACCGCCCTCCCTAATTCTGTTTTGTATTGTACTTGGATTCCCAACATTGAATCATCCATGAAATCCACCCGAGGTTACCCACAATCATACTAGTAGTAGTAAACTAGCAGACAGTCTTAATCATTAGAAAATGAATATATATAATATCTATCCAGGTAGGTACTCATTTCAGAAGAGCAACTCTCATTTGCTTTCGTTTTGCGACTTCTGTTCATATGACAACAGTATGAGATCATAATTAGAGGATCTAGATGAGGACAAGCGCCTTCCTTCCTTTTCTTTCTCTAACCTTGATATTTCAATAAATGGACCCACTGGGATATACTTCGTGGTGTCGGATTGGCGGTATATCCTAGATGGGAAGATGTCTGATTTACTAAGTAGTATTGGACACTTGGTGAAATTGGACTTCAAATCTCATCTAAATTTGTCAATTTGTAAATTACTGTTGCCGAAAATTTGGTATTTTTGGTTTTGCCATTTGCATATGATTCTAGCTGATCTGACCGTATGATATGTATGGCTCACCGTAGAAGGAAGGAAAAACAATCGGAGAAAAAGGGAGTTCGTTAGTGTGATCTTATCCGCCCAATCTTTGATTGTTTCTTCAGCAACTCTCTTTTTCGACTCTGTGACCGCTTTTATGAAACACTTCATTCCTTTGGTTCTTTTTGCCTTTTAAACCTTCACGTAACTCTCCGACATTCGCTAAATTCAATCTGGGAAGATATCCACCCCCTTTCCTTAAACCTGATTCGAGGCTTCCCCCACGTTAATAAAGGGTCTTGTGAACTCTCCTCGGTCGCACTCTTCATGGGGCTCACAGCTTTCCTCTCACCCATCCCCTCCCGCGTTTAAACCTTCCAATTTCCAATATGGGGTTGTCATCCTCTGCGAACCACCACCGACGGCGAAGCTCGGTACTCACAGGGGCGACTCGACCGGGACAGCCAGGCCCCCCGGAACGGCGGGATGACAGTCTTCGACCAGACGATAGATACAAATGGGACGAACAGGAGCCGTTGACAGCCGAGGACACCGACACGTCGGATCACTCGGCTCCAGCGATGGACACACGCGAGCTTGACATTAGTTCAGATGATGATCAGTACGATGAAGAGACCGGTCTGACAGCACATCAGAGACGTCAGCGACGTCGACGGCGCAGGCAACGCCGCAAGCTGGATGCTCGCATCGCAGACACCAAATCTTTCAATGACATCTTCCGGCTCGGTCTGGCTGATCGCAATGTGGTCAAGAAACTTATGGTTAACGCAGGACTAATCCTCATGTGGTATTTCTTCTCATTATCAATTTCTATCGTGAGTTGATCCCAGTGTCCTTTCTCCAATTCCACGAATGCTTACCCCCTTTGTCCGATTTAGTACAACAAGTGGATGTTTTCCGAAAGCGCTGTCGTCTTTCCATATCCCCTTTTCACCACCAGTCTGCACATGGCTGTTCAATTCACACTTGCCAGTCTGATACTGTACTTGTTCCCATCCTTGCGCCCGGGACATTCCCCGGAATCCGCCTTAGATTCGCCCGTTGAGGACGCCAAACCTGAGCCGGTACTCACTAAACTGTTCTATGTGACGCGCCTCGTTCCCTGCGGGGCAGCGACCTCCCTTGACGTTGGTCTAGGCAACATGTCGCTGAAATTCATCTCCCTCACCTTTCTCACAATGTGCAAATCATCTGCACTCGCCTTCGTTCTTCTTTTTGCTTTCCTTTTCCGTCTCGAGTCTCCTTCAGTGAAATTGATCGTGGTCATCGCCGCAATGACAATCGGCGTGGTGATGATGGTTGCTGGCGAGACTGCATTCAATGCGCTCGGCTTCACCCTTGTCATTGCTTCAGCCTTCTTCTCCGGTTTCCGATGGGGTCTGACACAAATTCTCCTGCTTCGTCATCCGGCAACCTCGAACCCCTTCTCCACTCTCTTTCTCCTCACGCCCGTGATGTTTATTTCCCTTATTATTATTGCTCTCACCGTGGAGGGTCCGAACGAGATCCACCAAGGTTTCCTTAAACTGACCGAGCAACATGGCACGGTATTTGGAACCGGTCTGTTAGTGTTTCCTGGTGTTCTAGCATTCTGTATGATTTCATCCGAATTCGCCTTGCTGAAGCGTTCTTCGGTGGTGACTTTGAGTATCTGTGGTATCTTCAAGGAAGTTGTCACCATCAGTGCTGCTGGTATCATCTTCCATGACAAACTCACCCCCGTTAACGTTACTGGACTCGTTGTTACCATCGGCAGCATCGGTTGCTATAACTATATGAAGATTTCCCGGATGCGCAGAGAAGCACAGGAAAGCTGGAGCCGTGAGGGTAGCCCAGATTCCGACACAGAGGATACCGAGCTCAGTGGAGGCGAGGCCAGTGATTACCACCGCATCGCGAATCCCGAGTCAGGCGTAATCAGCACCGTTCCGGGAGATCATCTCGACGATAACTTGCTTCCTTCACAGGCAGGCGACCAGCGACGTTCGTTCCGGGTCCGCGCCAGCGGTGCCATGCAAGGGCTCACGATTTCCACGTCCACCATCCCCGAGAATGATGGTCCCGGATCACCTATTAAATCCGCCCCTCCAACCATCAACTCCATGTCCGAGGCATTTCCCGCACACGTCATAAAGACTAACCGGGAAGCATCCCCAGGCGTTCACTCTACTTCGTCCATCTCGCCAGTGCGATAACAAACTTCTATGAATCACTAGCCTCCAACCTTCATTCTTGATACCTATTTTCTTATCCTGATCTATCTATACGCCATCTTCAATTGGGTGCTTTTTGTATTTTGACTTGCTGAGTCTTGTCTTTTTTTAGTTCCTCGTGGGTCTGTTGCCCTTGGGGCTAACGAGTTGGTTGCCCAATTCTTGGGCCTTATGTTTACCAATATTTCATGTAAACGCACCCTTGGGTCTTATGGAGCAATGAGTACTCCAGGTTGGCCTGAAGATGAATTTCGTTTTATCTCTGCATGGCGGTCGTTAGGTTCATCACAGAGCGGCCATTTGACTGATACCACACAATCGAGCTTTTTCTTTTCGGAGGACCTGTGGTCCTCTTATCCATTTGCAAAATACTTTCTAGTGAATATGAACTAGAGATGTGAATAAGTATTTGCGTAGAAATAATAGGTAATGAGCTCAGCACTCGTAGTACGTGAAATATTCTCAACATCCGCAGTACCTACTGCGGACATAAGTAGCATGTCCATGGCAACTATTTCTTACCCTTCATCATGTCAACCAAACTCTTCTGCCCCTTCGCTTTCGTCTTCGCATCCTTCTTTCGCTCCGTCTCACTTTTCCTATCATATTGCTCCTGCTGTTTCTCACGTGTTTCTCGCCCCTCCTCAGAAAGCTGAGCTTCAAGAGCTTTGAACTCCTCCCCTTCCGGATCCATCCCAATCAAGGACTCTAGCAACTTAATTTCGCGAGCCCAAACACCAGGATCTTGAACAGTAGGCGCCGAGGCCCCAGCCGGTCGCTTGGCCTTCTTGCCCTTCTTCTTTGTCCCAGACTCACTCTCGCTCCCCTCATCAGCGGCCTCTCCTTCCACACGGTCAATTGGCGTTTCCAAAACCATGGGCAGTCCCTCAAAGCGTGGCTCGTTCATCACATTGTGGAAGGCTCGGAGACCCAAGAATCCAGTCCCAATGTTAGCATGTAAATCTCGCTTGCTACCAAACGGTGCCTTTGAGTCGTTCAGATGCAGCGCTTTCAAGAATTGAATACCAATTAGTTCCTCAAATTCATCGAGAAACGCCTTGAAGCCCGCTGGTGAGGCGAGGTCGTATCCAGCTGCGAAGCTGTGGCAAGTATCAATGCAAATTCCGATACGATGGTGATGTTCCTTTGGGATTAGGGCGAGGAGATCCTTGAATTCAGAAAGCGCGCCACCAATCGTGTTCCCATGGCCGCACATTGTTTCGAGGACTGGAATTACAGTTGACGTTTCCGTGATGGCTTTGGTTAATGTATTTGCTAAGCGGGCGAGAGCTTCCGGGAGGGGAGTTTGGTTTGTGCTTCCCGGACTGGTGGCGTGTAAGTATACGTTGCTATTTTGTTAGTCAACGGACCTTGACTTACTGGAAGTTGTAAAGCTTGATGCCAAGAGCTTCACATCGTCGAAGATCGTCCAGGAAAGAGGTGTAGGCCTGCTTGGCTTTCGCCTCGTCGTTCTGTGCAAGGTTCACGAGATAGGATCCATGTGGGAGAACGTGTCTAAGCATGTTAATAAGTATTCAATTTGTGGATGATATATGTATTACTCACTTCGCTGCGTCGTACCCCTTTTCAGCACAAAGCTTGCGGAATTGATCACGGTCCTTGTCCAAAAGAGCTGGATTGTCCCATTTGCGCTGAGACTTGAGAAATAGAGCGAATGCGTTGCCTCTGAATGACCACTTAATACATGCTTGAATTCATCGGTTTCTTTGATACATACCCAATATGTTCACAGTTATGAATTGAATTGAAGACGCCCTTCGCAGCACTGACATGGGCACCAACAAACATCTTCAGCCCCTGTGTACGTGGCAGAAGAGGCATGGCTTCGGATTCCTTCTGCTCTTTGGTCTTCTTTACTCTCTTAGCAGGAGTAGCCTTGACCTTCTGCGTGCCGGCTGTGGTGTCGACTTCGGTTTTGATATCAGTTGGTTCTTTACGTTCGCTTTTAACATCCGCAACTGGTTTTGCTTCCGGGCTGCTGATCTTCTTTGTGGACGAAGGGGCTCGAGGCTTTTTCGTCTGTTTCGCCTTTGCTGGTATAACCTTGACGTCGCCTTCTCCCTCTGATTCCTCTGAAGAAGATAGTTCCTTAAGATTGGTAGTCGATCTTTGCCTTTTTGATCGTCTCACTGGGGAGGCATCGACTGTGCCGCTGCTGAGGTTTCTCTTGTGGCTCTTGGAGTCGGAGACTACTCGAGGCTCGTCCTCTTCATGAAACTCGCACATTCTGGATTGGTGTTTGAATGGTGGAGGATGAGACGGTTCCAAAAAACTGATTGGTCCTGTTGGATGTGCGGACCCAGAGGATGTCAAAGTGATGCCAAGCCTTGCTGACCACTAATGATATTCGATGTACAGTGCCGGAACTTAGCACCCAGGAAAGGATTATGCAGTCAAGAAATGGTGCTGGGTATCAAAAAAAGATATTACGAAATAATATGAATATTCCATTTGGCTTGGGTCTGTCAGACAGTAAGGAGACTGCGCATATTGAAATCACATCACGTGAATGAATGTCACCACGGCAACAGTCATGTGATGTTTATCGATAACCAAATCCGCTAGCAACAAAGCCCCTCTTGACCATCTCGACGGCACACGCCAAAGTTCAAACCCTTGTCGATACTTGGAAAGGGAGATTCGGCAAAGATCTCGGCAGGATGGTGAACTCCGATGACTTGGTTGATTTTGATATCATCGAGGCCCAGAAAGAAAATGTTCAATCACTCCCCGGTGGTAGATCAGCACGAGAGCTTGCCCGGATTTTCTCAGGTGGCAGCAATACCAGCGACAAATACGCAACCCCGACACCAAACGACACAAGGAGTTTGAACGATGCAATTCGTGAAGAATACGAAAGCGAATTGCAAGTGATCGGAGAATCAGACGACCCGCTCGATGTTTACGATCGTTATGTTAAATGGACACTGAACGCGTACCCCTCCGCCCAAGCGACCGCCGAGTCCGGTCTTCTTCCACTACTTGAACGCGCCACAAAATCTTTTCTCTCCTCAGCCGACTACAAAAACGACCCACGATACCTGCGCCTGTGGCTACACTACATTAGACTATTCTCTGACGCTCCACGAGAGACCTTTGCTTTCCTCTCCCGGCACCATATTGGCGAAGGCCTGGCCCTTTTCTATGAAGAATTTGCCGCATGGTTGGAAGGCGCGGGGCGTTGGAATCAGGCCGATGAAGTTTACAGGCTAGGTGTGGACCGTGAGGCTCGACCAGTCGAGCGGTTGTTGCGAAAATACAGCGAATTCCAACAAAGATTTGAATTGCAGCCACAGAATGCCGGGCCATCATCTCCAGCTCTGCCGAAAGTCCGAGCTGCGCTGGCCGCGAAAACGGACCCCTTCGCGTCAGCTGATGGTTCTCCAGACCCCCAGGCTGCACGCCCCCCTCCCGCCAGTGCCCCTAAAACAAAGTCCGGAAAGCCCAAGATGGCTATTTTCTCGGATGCCGGCGCAGGTGATAGCCAACCAGCGGCGAGTGAACACACGAAGGGCTGGGGAAGTATTGGATCAATGGACGAGCGCAGGAAGGAAAATCGGGTGGAGGCAAAACCGTGGGCTGGGGAGACATTAAAGGCAGGGAAGAAGGCAGCGCCAACGCAGAAGATGGCCATCTTCCGGGACCAGGTGAGTTGCAATTGTCAAGTTGCTCATCCCATTTCAGATCTCCATATATTTACGATCACAGGACTAATTGGTGGCTTGAACCTATGTGCTTCGATTTTGTGTAGTCAAATTCAAATCAACATCAAGAAACTGAAGAAAAAAGTGCTCCCAATCACGTTCCAGAACACCATGTAAGGGAAGCGGTAAACCCACGAACGGGCCGTCGAGAGCGCGTTTTTGTCGACTTGGAGGCAGTGTACCCTGACCGTCGGAACCCTGCGCATGAGATTAGCTTTGAGGAACTTCGAGCTATCCAACGGGGGTGGATGAACAAGAATTGGCGGAGCCAGAAGGAACCCCTTCAAAAGATCTCTGGAAACGTTGGAGGTTTTGATTCTCCAGTTGCAAATCCCAAAGCACACAGTCCTAATGACGATCTCCGAGTTTCGAATTTGAAAAAAGGGATTGATGGCCAGGATAACGAGCAGCATGGATTCTCCGGGGGAAGACCTGAGAAGGCACGGCCTTTAAAGGTCAAAGGTGAGACTCAGACCCAGACCAGTAGGTTTCCTTCATTGCGACTTATATGTCACCCTGCTCATCTTGTTTCTAGTCAAAATGAACTTCGATTCGCCCAAAAATTCCAAGGTCCGACGGAAAAGTACTAGAGAACCGACAATGACCATGCACACTCGTGCCGCAACCGATGAGATTTACGACCTATTCAACCAGCCATTGAAAGTGGAGGCAGAGGAGGATCCAGAGGACAGTGTGTTTGGTAGCGATTATGAAGAAGATGACGATCTTGTCAGCAACGCGGATAGCACTGTCACCGGACGCATGTCGGCCGCCTCGAGTGACTTTGGCAACGAGGAGACGCAAACTTTCCACAAGTCGTACGATGATACCGAATACGCAGATACCACGAGAGCTGAGAGCATTGGCGATGGTGATTGGACTGAGTTCAGTGTCAGCAAAGATATTCCTGGACATGAACCTGGTGATGTCACATCTCAATCAGTCTATAGTGACGGAGTCGATGATTCCAACCTAGGGACCCCAGAAAGAGATCATTTCGTTCCTCGAATGCCCGATGACTATGCTCCGCCATGTGGCACGTATAGGGACCCTGCCATCATGGCGCAGAATCGTCTGCCCTTCATGACGCCCATCGTCGAGCGCACCGAGTGTTCAATCCCCTCGCAGACGGTTGCTCGGGAGGCTTTGTACAATACAAAGACGCCTTCGAAGCCTCGATCACCAGCCGGCTTGCCGCAGATGGGTGATCTTCTTCTTTCTAGCCCAGTAGGAGCGGCAACACCATACCTTGGAGACCACACCTTTACATCTGCAGCTGATGTACCATTTAGCCCGACTGCTTTCAAGGCACTTGCCCCCAAGGCCCGTCGACAAAGAGAAGCTGTCATCAAAGACGCTCAGTGCAATCCTACTGATAAGGGTATACGAAACACAATTTTGAACTCTCTGGAACCGCCTCTTGCGGCCTACGCTGGATACCACGGCCATGTCAAAGACAGTAACTACTCCTCTATGATCCAAAAGTTCGTCAAGACGCACATTAGACGATCCAAGGGTGATAACGAGGGATTCGACATCCCAATCCTCGAGTTCCCGGGGGCCGAGCGAAGCTACATTGTTCGACGCGAGCTTGGTGCTGGTGCCTACGCTCCAGTTTACCTAGCAGAGAGTGTAGACAGCCTCGACTCATACGGATCTGACTCTGATGATGAGAATTTAACTTCTGGCAGCCGCTCGAAGACAGCCAGCCCGTACCAAACTCCCCGATATTCATTCGAGGCCATCAAGGTTGAGAATGGACCATCCAGTGCCTGGGAATTCTATATGATCCGAACTGCACATGACCGCCTGCAGCACTCCGTGGATCATGCCCGGGCTGCAGAGAGCATCGTGCGGGCGCATGAACTGCACGTACATCAGCGTGAAAGTTTCCTTGTAGAGGACTATCGAGGTCAGGGCACACTGCTTGATTTGGTCAACATCCTTCGCAATGACCCCATTACTTCGAACCACCACAGCGAGGGTGGACTCGAGGAATCTCTAGCCATGTTCTTCTCTGTAGAGCTCTTGCGCACTGTCGAAGGACTCCACGCGCACGGGATTCTCCACGGTGACATCAAAGCCGACAATTGCCTTGTTCGTCTTGAAGAATCCGATACTGAAACCTCTCCTGCTACCGCCATGTCTCTCCTTGACCTAAACGAGAACCCCTCTGAAGTGTGTGATAGTATCTACTACTCACCAAATGGCCATTACGGTTGGCGATGCAAGGGCCTGGACCTCATTGACTTTGGCCGAAGCATTGACATGCACGCCTTCCAACCTTCGGTACAGTTCATTGCGGACTGGAAGGTGGGCACGCACGAGTGCAATGAAATCCGTGAGGCACGCCCTTGGACACATCAGATTGATCTTTACGGCATCGCGGGCACAATTCACGTCCTGCTTTTTGGCAAGCATATCGAGTCTATGCCTGTCCGCACCAGTGCTGGAGATGCCTCTGGCATTCATACCTATCGTATTCGCGAGTCTTTGAAGCGATACTGGGACCGTGAATTGTGGGCGGAGGTGTTTGATCTACTTCTGAACCCTGGTGCTGAGCGGTGGGCTCATTTCGAACGTGAAGGCGGGAATGATGCCACTTCTTCGCCCATTCTCCCTGTGCTCCAGTCTATGCGCCATGTGCGTCGCAACATGGAAAAATGGCTCGTCGTAAATGCTGAAAAGAAGGGTCTTGCACTACAACTTCGCAAGATCGAAGCATTATTGGCCGAGCGAAAGAAAAAGCTTGAACGATCTTGATCACTTTCTTATTTCTTATGACTTTTTCATTTTGTCTACCCATTGTCTGTTTACATAGTACCATTATACCCCAGCTCTTATTATTTTATATGCTCCCAAGTGATCCTTGGTAACTTATCATTCTTTTCTCTAATGTGTAGATATAACTTTCTCTGATACAACCTCTTCACGGAATCAAGAGTTATCTAGTTATTCAACACGTTCCACAGATGCTTAGCCACATACGGAGTACTATAGTGAAGTATCATTTAGGTACTCTAGCATCGCGTCTCTTGTCTCAATCTCGTGCAAGGTTCCACGGCTCGGCTAGGTCGAGGTATCTGGCCCACGGGCCATGGCAGTGGATCGTACAACCCGTTCCCAGCGGATCATGACGATTAGCTCTGGACCTAAATCTTGTAATGAAGCTACCCAAAATAGGTTTAGCGTTTTATGGTAAGTTGTTCCGTAACTGTAACAATCGGTAATAAAACATCGCGACGCGACGCGTCAGTGGAGAAACGCGTGCCTCGTGCCTTGTCTTTTTCCCAATAAGGTTATATTGGATGATGTACCGGCCCCACGCTCTGAGCCCACGGGCTAATCTACACCGCACAATGAGATGAGAAAAAAAAATGAAAATTCTCATTTGACCTGTGGATTTGTTGGCTTGTTTCTGGTTTCAAAGCTATTTATGGATAATATATCCATTACCCCTGGGTATAAACAAGCTGTACTATTGTCGAAGGCTGGGACAAAAACTAAGGCATAGGAAGATTCTGCAACGGACATCACCCGACCATCACGCATCGTGCCCGTTCTCCGGTAGATCCTGTAGCCCTTGCAGGATGAGGGTTCACGGGGTTCGGCCTCACGAACTGTAGACGTTGTGGGAAAAGTGGACTCTCGGATAAGCACGATCGACTGTACCTTTACCATTTAACAGGTTAGCTTGATGATTTTAGTCCAATTGAATCATTACTATCCCCCAGCCCCCCCCCCCGTTTCTTTTCTATACACAATACGAAGTACTGAATACTGATCAAAAAAATTACCTCCTCGAATGACTCGAGTACGGAGTACGCAGCGTGCATCAAGTAAGGTCCAACCTGCAGCCTCAAGATGGGAAAGACTCGAGAAAATCTAAACAAATCCCATCCCAACACATTCATACTGGGGTATTTTTCTTAGCTCACAAGTAGCGCAAGTTTGTAGAAATTCTCAGTGGGCCAAAGTGCATCGAGTTCTCTTTTTAAGTACAAAGTACTTGTTTAGGGGTATTGACCCACGCCTAAGTCCAAGTACAGGGTACTCAGTCCCCTCCCGGCGCCTCACTTCCAGCGCCCAACCACAACTCCCTCCCCCTTCTCTCTCTCTCTCTCCTCCACTACCAATCCCTCTCTTCACTGTTTCTTTCCCCCAACTTTGTTTGCGATTTTAATCGCAACTGCGCTGTTCCCTTTTGTGCCCTCGGCGTTCCAGGTGATGACGAAATACTCCTCCTAAACTCGTGGACGGGATGGAGCCGCAGTTGTGATCTGGTGATCCCGATTTCCAGTTGGCGCATTCCGCAACAGCACACACCCGACATCCTCGATTTCCTTTAGCCTCTCTATCTTTGCTTTCGTTCGTCAATTTTCCCTTTTTCCTTTTTCCTCTTTTCCTCACGATTCACGATATCTTTCAACGCGACACCACGCGCGTTTCCTCATACTGAAGCCTGCGAACCTCTACCCGATCTCCGTTCCTCTGGGACGCGTTGAAGATCCCCTCCACTCACATTCTTGAACTAAACCATACGGTATCCGCGAGCTGCACCGCGAGTCATCAATCATGTCTCAACGTCAGCTCTCGCGGACTCTACCGAAGAACTTCACCTTTCCATCTCTGAGCGCGGACGAGCCCAAGACCCCCGAACGCCCATCGACCCACATCGACGTTCCGCCTCCACCGCGTCATTCATTCTCCAGTTGCCGTCTTCCTCGCGTTCGCGTTCGCTCTGGCACTGATGTTTGCGCGCGTATGGACCTGGATCTCTTCCGCTTCCAGGGTCGCCCCGATGTCCCGTTGCCCTCGATCGAAGTGGGTCAGTCAAACGCGCCGGAGTTGTCTCCCGCAGCGCAACCCTTCAACGATCAACGCTACCTCGCCCCTCCACGCCAACGAATGGTTTTCAAGACCCCTCCCGCTCAGATCCGCGGCGCTTCATTCGACTCCGGCGACGAATTACAAGCGTGGCCCTCTTGGGACCAAACTCCTGGACATCATATTGAGCGCCCGGGCTCGGCGTGTTCGAATCTCTCCGATTCATCTGTCGAGTCCATCGATACTCTTGCATCGCGTCCTTCTGTAGGAGGGAGCTGTTCTAGTGTTGAGAGCGATATTTTCGATGCTTACTTCCCTCTTGAATTTTCCAAGGAGACGGAGATGTCGTCTCCTACTTTGCCCAAGAAGAATGTCCGTCGATCTCAGGTAAAGGAGAAAGTCTTCTCTCGTGAGATGGATAATCATCTGTGGAACACCTATCAGATGTATCTGCAAGACCCTACCATGACTCCTTTCAAGATGACACCAGGTAGCATCCCACCTTTGGGAGTCACCTCGCGCGTGGCTCGCCGAGCTAAGAAGACTTGGGAGAACAAGAAGCTCCGCATGGGTCAGTCGCTGTTCATGAAGGCCTCAGATCGTAGCGGCAGCTCTACCCCCAAGGCTATGGATGACAGCAAGATGGCTTGGCCCAAGTCTGATTCAAAGACCCGTCACCGCCTGAAGATGCTGTGTCGCCGCAAGTTCTCGATCATGCCTCATTACCAGCGCATGATGCAGTCTTGCAGCCCAGAGCCTGCAGCGGACATGGTTAATCCCCCCTACCATCCCAACAGCTCTACCGCCTATGGCACTCGGGACCTCGGTGCTTCTCTTGTCACCCCGTACGACCCGACTCCGTTGACTCAACTTGCCGAGGAGCCTGTTCCTGAACCGAAGAATGAATGGTTCAATAACCCTGTGCAAAGCCATGTCGAGAACCACGTTGTCCAGGCCCCTAATCCCCGTCTTAATGTCGAACCATCCAACATCCCGCGCTTGGGATCGCCATTTGTCTACAGTACCTGGGGTCCTGGCGAGACAAACTCACTCGTTGAGGGTCTCCCTATCGCTGCTCGGCGCGAGACAATGCCCGCTCTGACTCGGCCTCGCCGCAACACTCACTTTGACATGACTCCTCGGGAGCAAGATGACGTATTCTCTCCCAAGGCGCACATTAACCGAGACCCCTCCGACGAAGAGGTTCACCACCGTTTGAACACCTACCTCCGCGACAACAAAGTTCAAGACATTGGCCATGGCCGGGTCCGCCTCCGTAGCCGCGGTGCTACGACTAGTGCTGCCGACCGTTCTCGGGATGTCAGTCAGCTCTTCTCACCCCCGTCGTCCCTTAAATCTCCTCAGATTGAGCCTGAGGAAACAACACCCATCACCAAGCCTCCTCTCAACCCATTGTTGAACCTTGGTGGTGAGCATATCAAACGCTTGGGCTCGCCTTTCAAAGTCGAAGGTCAGTTCAAGCGACGCACGACTCCTGGACGATTCATTCGACACGCGCCTTCGCTGTCTGATCCATTTTCAAGCGGTGGCATTTCAACCTACCCAGGTTCCATGAATCCTTCTCCCATGCAGGAGCAGGACAGGCCTCAAGGACCCCCTCCTTCTCTGCAAAATCCCTTTGAGGAGGGCCTTTCGGATGCCGAAAGAATCCGAAGGCAGATCTTGAGCATGCCTTTCTTGCGCAATTAAATGCGCGATTCCGCTGTCCCATTTTGCAATTTCCGTTCCCACTATGATGTCGATTTCTTTGCGATATCTTTTTATTTTGCATGATGACCTGAACGAGATGAAAGGGGGTTCTGTGCCGCCCCCTCTTTGCAGCCTTTTTATTCTTATGACAGCAACGGCCTTTGATGATTGTAACGATATTTGAGACGGCTCTAGTCTCCAGTTCTTCCTGGTTGACTTGAGCAATTCCTGAAATTTGCAACACATGACCCCTACCGAAGAGAAAATTGTGATGGGCCCTTTCCTCCTGGATTGGTTGTCGATTCATCTCCACTGCGTTGGCATGTTCAACAACGTTCTGGTATTCCTACTGAGTATTCATCTCGGTAGAGTATCTGGGTACCTGTGTCTATTTTCGACACCCTTTGGTTCCCTTAACGCAGAGGAGGCTTTCGACTCCCACCCGGACTTACATTCTTTATTACCCTTGCACTCATTGCTATATGAAAGCTAGGCAGGTCTCACGTGAGACCGACCGCCTTGATTTCATATAGCAAGTTCACTCACTGTCGCTATGCGACCATTCTATTTCCTTTCCCTGTCTGATTGCCCAATCCACTCGATGTGGTTTCGATACGCAATGAAAACAACAAAATCAAAAACACGCGAAAAATTTAACCTAGAAACTCGAAAACTTCCACCACCGACCCGCCAAAGCGCGATACATTCTCTACATACTTCTTTTCTTTTTTTTTCCATGTCTCTTTCAGTCGTCGTCTTGATTTATGGATGTATCCCATTCCCAACCTGCCACAAGACCACTGACACGACTTGAAATTCTCGTCCATTTTCTCTTCGGCCTACCCTGCCCATCACCGATGGGCCAAAAATGATTTTCCGAACCACTGTCACGCCTCCCCAAAAGAAGAATGTGCACGACGATACATACGCAACCCACATAGACGAACCGAAATGAAACGACGCACATGAAATGCAGTTGGCCAACGACATTCCGAGACGCAAGCGAGGTGTTTGGTTCTCTTCTTCTGTCTTTGCCAGCGCGATTTTTCCAATATTTCTACTTTCTCACTCTCCATTTGATTTGATTTCATTCCACTCCTCTCGATAGTTGGATATGCTCTGCTCTGTCGATTTACCGTGCTTTGCATACTCTGATCGATTTTACCCGCTTTGATGGACTGTGGTACCGCTTGTGATTCCCAGGCTTGTTAATGTTATGCTCGAGATGGAAAGAGGAATCTTGCGAATTTGCTTATGGCTGCGTTTTCTTTCGATCTCGAGATCATTTACTACAGATTTGAACACTCCAGTACCGGTGTCTTTTGTTTCTTGCGTATTTTGCTTTTGCAATTACGCTGGGCGTCATCCGCGAGTGGTTTTTTTACCTACCTTTCTTTGACGGTCGGTCTTTATTAGGATCGATCGAAATCAACTTATTATTTTATCATTTTGCTCTGCATTCCATGGTACTCATGGGACTCGTATTGATGAATTGAGATTAACTTTGTTAGCTCGTGGGTAGTAGAGATCCTTCTACAAGCGGAAGCTCTTTCATACGCTCGAGGGCTTCTTGTCTCCAGTCTCCAATCGGTCTTGGAAATTTCTTCCTGTTTGCTACGAGCTTCTTCCAAGATCCTGACCGAATAGCGTTTATTTCTCACGTTCGTCAATAATATGATTCTAATCGTCTTGATCTTGGCCTCTTCGGTTGCAGAATCCGGGGAGATACAACAAGCTCCGGCTTTGGCAGTTCTGCTTTCCATCTTTTTCCTTTTCTCAACACTATGCTCTCAGACGCCCAGTGCAGGGACTTCCTTGGCTATCTCACGTTGTATACAGTTACCTGATTACCGGCACCCTATCTGCGTCAAAGCCTCGTCGCCACATTCTCACAATTTGGCCGTCTCAAAGAGTCTCGATCTGACCACCAAGATGTGGCCATTCAAACCCATGCAATGAGAAGGAATTATTTATTACTCGTAGATACCTCACACCGTATAGAAGTTGAGACCCAACCAGACTCAAAAATGAGTTTCCACGATCTGCATCGAGGTTGTAACACCTGTCTACACGGAATACCCTATGTGCGGGGTGATCGACACCCAGCTCCACTGGCTTACATAGTCTTGGTCCCAGTCTCAGTCTTACTCTCATAAAAATAAATGATGACTCCGAATCTGCTTACATAGATCATTGTCTCGAAATTAAGTCGATCTCAGTCCCGCACGTAGCCTGTAGAACCTATTGATTAACTGGGTCTCATCAACAGGCATTGATGTAATCCTGCAGGATCCCGACGAATTACAACCCCGGATGGAAATAGAAACAGCTAGATCAAATGATTCTTACTACTCCGTACAGGAAAAGTTAAAGCTTATTCGGCGATGGCGATCGCCAGGAATCTATCGGGGAATCGAATCTGCTGGACCTGTACATGTACATGTACAACACATGACACCCTTTTCCGTTTTACCGGAATCTTCGAGCCCCACTGTGCGCACTACGACTGAGAGTCCTAGACACTGTCATTCATATTTGTTCTTTCTGTAGATGTGTCATGCGCCATTGGGGTATCAGAGAGGCACTGTAGCACTGGCAAACGGGCGCAGTGTGAGACATGCTTTGATGATGGCATGTTGGCCACGTAGAGCCCACATCAGCGCCAAGGTGGATCCTTTGGAGGCGACTATCTATGTTTCACCGCGCTTTTCGCTTTCAGGCTTCCAGTGAAGTGAAGTACTTAAGGCATCACCTTCCCCAGGTATCTTCTAGTTCTCATCAACGCAACGTCAACATCATCTACCATATCGACCTACCACTCCCCTCGGCAGATACACATCTAAAACTGTTCTCTTCCAAGTCAAATCTCGAAATGCATTTCATCGCTCTTGCCTCTGCTATCCTCGCGATGGGCGTCTCTGCAACTCCTACTCCGGCCACTCCGGCAAATACACGATATGTTCAACTTCGTCTTTACGGAGAGTCCGGGTGCTCGGCGGAGAATCTGGGGGAGCTTGGTGTTTACGGGGACTACGTTAATAGTTGCCAATCGTTCGGTGATAATGTGGTCAACTCTGTGAGTTTTGAGTATGCTATTAATAACTGCTCTGGTATGTATTGCCCCTTTGGCGCTGTGCTGTTTGCCGTGCTGATTTGAATTTCAATACAGTGCGTCTTTTCAATGATGCTACTTGCAATTCTGATGGACAGGATATTGCGCTGCATACTTGTCTTGGTGGAGATGGGGAATTCCACAGTTATGAGGTTCTTTGCAGTGAGCTTTGAGGGGTAGTGAGCTCATGCAATTTCTGCATTTGGATTTGGATTTGCATCTGCTGAGATGGTGGGGAGTAGTAATGTTGATATGAGGTCACAGACATGGCTCATGCGAATTGAACGTTTAAATAATGAAATAGAATTGCATACAATTTATACCAACTCTACAGACCCAAATTTGCAATAGTTCTACCTAGAATCCAGTAATATACCGATGTTCAGTCGTCTCCTCCAAGACCTCTAACCGCATCCCAACCTCAACAATTCCCTCATGCCGCGGTGCACTCAACATTCCAAAACAAGGCTTATACTTGATCCCTGCATCAACTCTGCGATACGAAACGAGTGTATCCCACGGCTGCTTCTTATGCTTATTCGCCGACTCAGGATCCACATTCGGGACCTGACATCTTGCGCAACGCGCCACGATATCCAAATCCAGCGGTGTCTGGGTCACCGTCTTGTCGGCTTGTCCATTTCCAGCTGTGATCCGGACTAATTTCCAGGAATCTTCGCTCCAGGCTGTTTCTCCTCGGACAACTATATTCGGTCGGAATCGTTCGACGGTGATGGGTTCCTCGCCTTTGAGGCTAAGACGAGTGTTCAATTCAGCAAGAGAGGCTTCTGATGCGATGAGGATTGGGAAAACGTCTGGGAACCCGGTTGATTGGATACGGCCTAGTAGGCTGGGTGCGCCATTGCCTTTGAGATTACGAGGCGTTGGACCCTTGTAGGCTAGTGCGACGGGGCGGCCCATAAAGGCCGAGAACGGGGCATTGATTTCATCGCTGTAAATGTATCCATCTGTGTCATTGTCCCAGATTTTGACGGGAGCTATGGTGGTGTGGGTCTGTAGCCATTCTTGAGTGGGGTGGGCTGGAATGCGAACTATTTTGGTGGAATCAGGGCCAGTGTCGGATTGATGAGTCGATTCTGAAGTTGGACTTGGAATTGTCACGATCAGATCCTCACCATCTGCGCTGAGCCCGGTCCTAATGCGGGTCATGTTGGGGATTTGGCGGATGGTCAGGAATTCGTTTGTTGAGGCGTCGACGAGCATCCAGCGCCGGTCGAGGTCAAGTCCATGCTCTTTGAGGGTGGTTTGCTGCACTTCAAAGCCACGGCAGGACTTAATTGGGTACATGCGCAGTGATATAATCTCACTGGATTGTTTGGGGCGTCGATTCCAGAGACGCAGGTGAGGCAGCAAGCTTGCCAACGATGATTTATGGATCCATGCTTTTAGTTGAGGAAAGAGAAAGAGGAGGACTGGGAGTAGAATCACCAGTCCTAGGACCAGTACAGATGCTGCAGGTACTGTCTCAATCATGATTGGCATCAATCTTTGGACCTGTTGTGAAGACTATGAAGAGTCACTTACGAGTCATAGTTGGAGATTAAGGTTCTGGTTTTTGGGGTTGATAAGGCTTTCTGCCACTGTTTACCGCTCAGTGGTTCAGATTTCCATTGGCATTTCGACATGTCATCTATGTCAGGAACATAATCAATTACTTTGATGAATATCATGTTAAATTCACAAAATAAATCATAACAAAAGCCAAAGTCAACACCAAGCGTGAAATGCGAGTAAAGAACCGAAAATATGTAATCTGAGGAAAGTTATGAACTGATGATTTTCATCTCATGCAGATTGCTTCTCATCAATCCAGCAGCTCACCATGGTCTTGATCAGAGCCAGGGTGATATCTCGTCCACGCTCGACATCAGCATCCTCCGATGCACTGGGGACATGTAAAAACAAAACATTGCGGTCTTGTCCCTGCTGCGTGGCCAAGGCCATACTGGTATAGAAGATGAAGTCGCAGAGGTAATGACCAGCGTCATGAGAGATGCGGAGATCCAGATCCGCCGATGAATTGGCCTTCCACGTCTCTAAGAAGTGAGCATTCGGTGGGTAGGGACTACCCTTGGAGGCCTTGCAGCGTTGATCCTGTTGTTCTTTGGTCGTGAAAGCCCGGCCCGGACTCAAGATCGGGGGAAGGCCCATCTCCTTCCATCTTTTCTCTCCGTCCTCATAGCCCGAGCAGCCGTTGATATCGGTGATGTTGTAATCATCCCGGTGGGCCAAGTGCTCAACCGAGTAGTACAGTCTTGGGGAGGCGATACCAATATGGATGACCAGATCTGGTCGGCGGCCCCGGTTGGCTGTTGCGAAGTCGCTTAAGATCACGGGTAAGGATTCACGAACGGATGAATAAGCCACAGGGATCGGGTCCGGGTGGACATGCAGAACGACACGACGGTCCTCGAGACCAGCTAGTCCAGGAATCGGAAAGGTAAATGAATCAGGCAGCGATTTGGCGATCAGGGATGAAGCATTGACAAGGTTGGTTTTGAACGGCTAGTTACACAGTGAAGTCTTAGGTCGGGCTCGGAAACGCTTTGGATCCGGGCGCAGATCACTTACGCCAAAGCCCGTTATGAGTACGGAGACATCAGGTGAAGTTGCAGAAGGTTGGTCCACGGAGTGGTTAGATGCAGGGCCATAATCACCCATGATGAGATGTGAGTGTTCCAGGAAGGCTCTAGAGAAAAGTCTTATAGTAAATAAATTGTATTCAAATCAAATATTTTCGAGGTTGAAGTTGCGGAGAAGTTGAAATGCGGGGAGTCGTTTATGTAATACACTTGATCTAACTTCATCATTTTACCTGTCATATTTGACTGCAGATATTACCTCTATGGAATAGGGTCACAGCTTAATGCTCATGTTCCACAAATGTGATACAACCCTCGATCTATTCCTTCCACCTTGATTGGCTACTTTCGAGTCTTCCAAAAACAAGCATGGATCCAGGTCTGACCCGCATCCTCCAAATACCCTTTCGGGTAAGGATCAGTCTTCGTTTTCGTATTCCCTTGCCATTTGATACTACTCGGAATGATCAGTCTCCGATCTCGCCAAACATATAGACTTTTCACTTGCTTCTCGGCTGAGTACAGATCTGATTGACTGAGGCTGGACTCCACTTCGGAATGCTTGGACGAAACTTGAATAATTCAACGATACACTTTGACTGGGCGGAATTCCAACTAGGTTCACCATGTTTCGCTGTATTAATAGTCTAGGATGTTGCAGGGTCTAGAACCTGTCGAGCTTCATTGTTTTTTTTTGGTTTTCTTTTGGTTTCCCCATCTCCATCAATGCCATGGTGTTGCCTATCGAGTTGCTGAGCACTTATTTTGTTCAGGGTGTCTGGGTGGCTCTTCTGGTGCTGGTTATTTCCAGTACTTGGGATGATATTGTTGAGGAGATCCCTTATACTCAATTTCCTTTGGTTGGGAAAAGCTGGTGGGACATTTTCAACAGGAGATCCAAATCCCAATTCAACAAGTCGGCGCGTGCGTTTATTGCAGAGGGCTTTACGAAGGTAAGAGGATTGATTATCATATCCGAAACCTCATATGTGCTTAGACGAGCAGGGTTACAATGCCTTTCAGGTCATGGCTTCAACCCGGCCATTGATCATCCTACACCCAAAGTACATAGACGAAATCAAGAGCCATCCCCACCTGAATTTCGAAGGTGCCTCTCAGAAGGTAAGGATAGCGACCACAAGTCTGGAACTAGCGACTAACTACGATCAGAGCTTCTTCTCGGGTCGCATCCCCGGCTTTGAACCTTTCCACACTAATGGAGCATCTAGAGTTCTTGTGGATTCAGTACGGATCAAGCTAACCCAAGCCCTTAGTATGTGAGTCGAAGCTCTGGTCATGATTGCTCTAACCCACATATAGATGGCCTGACAATCCCGCTCTCCAAGGAGACTGCTGCGACATTGAAAGACACCTTTCCTCCATCGGATGGTATGGCATAATCTGAAAGTACCTGGTTCTAAGTACTAATCATGCTTTCCATCCCAGAATGGAAGCCGTACAACTTCTCCCGCAAAGTACCCTACATGGTGGCCCGTATCTCCACACTGGCTTTACTCGGCGAGAAAGCCTGCCGCAATGAGGAATGGATCGAAGTTGCTGTCAACTACACCATAGATGCCTTCGATGGTGCCCGTGAGCTACGGTTGTGGCCTTCTATCCTACGACCGATTGTGCACCACTTCCTACCATCCATACGGAAACTCCGCTACCATCTAGGCGCTGCCCGAGCCATTGTGAAACAAGAAGTTGAGAAACGTAATATGACCCGCGATGGCAAACTGCCATTTGAAGAACCCCCTCGGACCCGTGCCAATGCTCTCGACTGGTTTGAGGAGCTATCTGAAGCATATAAGCTGCCTTTTGATATGACGCGCGGACAAGTTGCGCTGTCCCTGGCGGCTATCCATACCACCTCGAATCTTCTCACGAACATCATGTACGACCTCGCAGCATACCCAGAATACTTCCAGCCCCTGCGCGACGAGATTTCTGCCGTCATTGCCGAGGATGGCGAGCTTAAGAAAACCAGCCTGCTGAGACTGATGTTGATGGACAGTGTAATGAAGGAGTCTCAGCGCATACACCCCGTCGGTATGAGTAAGTTACTTGTCTATATTTCCTTGATGTTTCCTTGAAAGCCCATTCACTTACTACATAACAGCATCCCTGAACCGCCTCGCGACGGAAGCAATTCCTCTATCAGACGGCATAGTTATCCCCAAAGGCGCCACAATCGCCGTCTCCGCTCACGTCAACCTAGACAAAACCATCTACCCAGACCCCGAGAAATATGACGGCTACCGCTTCTTCAAGAAGCGCCAGGAGCCAGGCCATGAGCACAAGCATCAGTTCGTGACAACCACCCGCGAGAGCTATGGCTTCGGCCATGGTCTGCACTCTTGCCCGGGCCGCTTTTTCGCGGCTAATGAAACCAAGATTCTGCTCATCCATTTGCTGCTTAAGTATGACTGGAAACTCAAGGATGAGGGTGGGCGACCGAAAAATATTGAGTTGGGCAGCGAGATTATTACTGATCAGACAGTTGAGCTGCTTTTTCGGTCGAGAGAACCTGGGATTGATCTTTCCGGGCTTGGGGAGATTTCTGCATAGCTCGTTGATATTTTGTCTTGTTTCAAAAGCTTTTTGGTTCTCTTTCTTGATGGTTCGGGTTTTGCATAGTCATTTTATACTCATGACAACCCACGAATAATGATTAAGAGATTCTATTTATCCTATACGGAGGTTTCTACGACGTCTTATAATCTCGGATTTCTTGCATTGAGATCGTGCATCGTAACCTTGAAAGTCTCTTATTTGGATGTCATTATTCATGCTCTTCCATATGGCAGGCCAATCGGCTTTATCTAGCAATGTGTTACTCCTCAGAAATAATAACATATACTGATTGATAAGTATTAAATGACATGTCAAGTATAAATAATCTTAAACTAATAGACAGAAATCCAAGACCGAAGTTCCGGACAAAGAATTCTAAAGAATCTAGAGAACAAAAACGAAGGCTACAAAGAGCGAAAAGGCCGAAGCCAAGCTTGCCGAGAAGATACCATTTCGTGAAACAGCACCACCGGTGTAAATGGGTCCACTGGAGCTTGTAGTCGATGAACCGGATCCGCCTTGGTAAATAGCCGAAGCGGCAGGAAGGGCAGAAGAGCTCGCGACCTTGGTGACGGTCGATTTGTACCACGGGGCAGAAGTGAACTTTGGCACTGAGGTGGGAATCAGGCTGGTTGCTCCAACACCAACAATCTTGGTGGAAGGAAGGGAGCCGGAGTTTGAGCCGGTGTCAGAGAAGCCAGTCGACCCAGTTCCAGAGGCGCCAGTGGAGCCAGAGGAACCGGTTGAGCCAGAGAAACCGGTTGAGCCAGAGGAACCGGTTGAGCCAGAGGAACCGGTTGAGCCAGAGGAACCGGTTGAGCCAGAGGAACCGGTCGAGCCAGAGGAACCGGTCGAGCCAGAGGAACCGGTCGAGCCAGAACCAGTCGATCCGGAGACAGAGCCAGTAGAGCCAGAACCAGTCGATCCGGAGACAGAGCCAGTAGAGCCAGAACCTGTAGATCCAGAGCCAGAGGAACCAGTCGAGCCAGAGGTACCAGTCGAGCCAGAGCCAGTCGAGCTAGTGTCAGTTGATCCAGAGCCAGAGGAGCTAGTATCAGTCGATCCAGTACCAGTTGATCCAGAGCCAGAGCCAGAGCCAGAGGCAGAGGAACCCAAGGAACCAGAGGATCCAGAGGATCCAGAGGAGCTGGAGGAGCCAGAGCTGGAGGAGCCAGAGCTAGAAGAGCCAGAGCTAGAAGAGCCAGAGCTAGAAGCAGTCGTGGCAGTAGCGCTTGCTTCAGCTGCGGTCACCGGGCAGATAGTGGTAGAAACAACAAGAGTCTCGGTGGTGAGATAAGTAGTCTTCTCACGAGCAGGGCAATCAGTCACACTCAATGGACAAGCAGTGATGGTAGCTGTGCGAGTGCTGAAAACAGTGGAAGTGGTGTATTCTCCTTCACCGCCAGCACCAACGGCATCAACACCAGTAGCGGTAGCAGTAGAAGCAGTGTTGGTAATGCTGGATGGGGTCTCAGTAGCTTCGGCAGCAGTCACGGGGCAGATAGTAGTATAGTCGATGATTGTCTCTGTGGTGACATAAGTAGTCTTCTGGCGAGCAGGGCAATCGGTTACGCTGGATGGACAGGCAGTGATAGTTGCAGTGCGAGTGGTCAGGACCGTAGAGGTTGTGTACTGTGACTCACCAGGACCGGATCCTGCACCGATGGTGATAGTAGAGCCGGAGCCAGAAGAGCCAGAGCCGGAGCCAGAGCCAGAGCCTGAGCCTGAGCCTGAGCCAGAGCCTGAGCCAGAGCCGGAGCCAGAGCCAGAGCCAGAGCCGGAAGAGCCAGAGCCGGAAGAGCCAGAGCCGGAAGAGCCAGAGCCAGAGCCAGAGCCAGAGCCAGAGGAGCCAGAGCCGGAGCCAGAGCCGGAGCCAGAGCCAGAGCCAGAGCCAGAGCCGGAGCCAGAGCCAGAGCCAGAGCCGGAAGAGCCAGAGCCGGAAGAGCCAGAGCCGGAAGAGCCAGAGCCAGAGCCAGAGCCAGAGCCAGAGGAGCCAGAGCCGGAGCCAGAGCCGGAGCCAGAGCCAGAGCCAGAGCCAGAGGAGCCAGAGCCGGAGCCAGAGCCAGAGCCAGAGCCAGAGCCAGAGCCGGAGCCAGAGCCAGAGCCAGAGCCAGAGCCAGAGCCAGAGGAGCCAGAGCCGGAGCCAGAGCCGGAGCCAGAGCCAGAGCCAGAGCCAGAGGAGCCAGAGCCAGAGCCGGAGCCAGAGCCAGAGCCAGAGCCAGAGCCAGAGCCAGAGGAGCCAGAGCCGGAGCCAGAGCCGGAGCCAGAGCCAGAGCCAGAGCCAGAGCCAGAGCCGGAGCCAGAGCCAGAGCCAGAGCCGGAGCCAGAGCCAGAGCCAGATGGGCCAGAGCTAGGGATGCTGGTGCCTCTGGTCGTGGAAGGAAGTAGAGGGGTCGAGCTCGGGGCACTGGGTGAAGAGGTAGGGCGACGTGAGTGAGCAAGAGGGGTGCTAGCGGACTTCGAGGCACGGCATGACGATTTGTGCGGTCTCGGTCTTCGAGGAGTCGAGGTGGGGCGGACAGCTGGCGACGAAATAGCAATAGAAGAGCTAGCAGCCTGAGACGAGCTGGAATGAGGCACCACCGAAGAGGAACGTGATACAGGCGATGATGAAGATGCGGGCGATGATGCTATGGGAGACAATCCCACCACGGAGGATGACACCACAACCGGTACGCTAGATGAGGGCGTCGGAGTCGGAGTTGGAGTCAGAGTCGGAGTTGAAGTCGGTGTAGGTGTGGGCGTTACAGTCACAGTAGTACAGGTAGTAGCTGCCTGTCCCGAAATGACAATGTTGTCGATATCAATGGCTGCGCCAAGATAGTTCCTATTAGAATCTACGCAGTAGGCATAGATCTCAAAAGTATTTTCTCCGGATGCGGCAACGGTGTATGACTTAGAGAGAGTGGTCCAGCCATAGGTTTGGCTAGAAACTGTGAAATAGCCACTATCAGCGAAAGGAGAGACGAATGTGTTCAAGATCATTTCCACTCGGCAGGTCATCGAATAATCGCCCGAGTTAGGAATAACGCGATAATCAACGGAAAAGTCGTAGGTGTTTCCTGCCACCAGGTTATAGAGACGCTGGTAGATCAATATCCCCTCCGCCTCGGTGTTGGACGCCTCGAGGTAGTGTGAGCCATCCGCTCCATCTCCACTGACTACCGCGCCAGTGGTGAGTGAGGCAAATGCCCAGTCATTGAATCCATCTTCAAAAGATCCGTTCTCGATCGTATCCAAAGTGGTACAGGTAACGATCTCCTCTCCTTTAACCAGAAGTGGTAAGAGGAGGACTAGAGAGGTCCATTGGCGTGGTTGGAACCCCCACATCGTGATTATGAATGAGTGACAAAAACGAGTGACAAGAACGATCAAAATCGAACCAAAAGAGTGTATGGGTTGAGACCAAAAGAAAGAACGCGTCTAAGGAGTAAAATCTCCATGGCCGGCAGTTATACCAGTTCACCTTGGACCCTTAGGCTTAGGAAGTGATCCAATCGGAGTTAGCGGTCCAATTTTCCGGCTAAAAATGGAAAGAAGAAATTGTTAGCGACCATCGGCGTAAAAAACCAGATTAGAAACAAGTTCAGGCCATGTGTTGATGGAAAGCCGCCAAACCGAAGCTATTGAACAAGCTATCATCCTCATTGGACGCCATTAGCGGGAGACCCACTCTAGACGTGGAATCAGGGCTCTAGACCCTGCGATTGGGCCACAACTGTTGACTTGGCACGAGGTACATGACTTAAATGGTCGCAGGAGGGAGGGCCTCTTTGCTCTTTGTGGTCTCGCATCCGGAGATGGTGCCGATCCCGATGCTTTGATTTTTACGTAAAGCTCAGTGTCGCAAACACCAATGGCCCAGGGGTCAAAGCTGAGAGAGGTATAAGAGTACATTTTCTAATCTGTGACTTCGTACAAATATGATCTACATTGTACTGAATGGAAATTAACATGGCATGGCCATATATTGTAATGGCCACCTGGGCATGTAAATGTACACAATAAAGACCATGTTTCCCCCCTAGCACAAGATCTTCAAGTTCTCTTCCACTTCCAATGTTGGTATGTATTTATTTGGCTTTAGCATTTTAAATCTCCGTGACATCTGTGATCCGCTCATGGCCAGGATTGATCTTACCAATCAATGGCAACCGCATCTTTTGACTCGGGAGTGGATTCGCAGACCACATTTGTGAGAATGAATCCCGAAACCCCAATGCCAGCTCTACGCCACGATCCGCTATCAGTTGAAACACATATTGACACCAATCAAACTTTTCTTGTCGTCTCAGGTGAATATAAGGTTGAATGGCATGAGATAGGCATGCCACCATGCCTGTTTGTACACCCCATCCGCCAGATCCTTCTTGTATAATATATGGTAGAGATCGGCAGATTTCATCGGCGTAGTGCTCGGGTTCCACATACACAGAGTCGGAGTAATCAGTTTGGGACTGGGTTGATGGGCTAAATGGGGATGTAATGGCGAGTATTTCGTGAATCACGCATTCGATGGAGATGAGCCCTGTCCAATAGTATACTTGGATACCGGCATCATCGAGAGTTGAGAAATGATACGGTGAACCGAATAGATGGCTAGCCGGAGGTAGTTTGGTAGATGGGAATGTATGACAGGCTGGAAGTGATAGTGGCTCTCTAATCACATCCTTTTTCTGGATGTACCATTCCAGTATTCTCCTCTTGAAGACATACTTTCAGGGTCAGGATTGCTTGTCCCTCGTCACAATCGGATTGTTGAAATTTCTCTACTTCATCCCGTAGAGATGAAATACCCACATAAAATTGGAATATCTCTTCCAGCATACTCTTTGGTGTAAAGCTTAGAAAATGCTGGCATGCTTTATCCATTTGTGTTGCTGATACTGTAGAGAGCATCTATAGAAAGATTTTAGTCAAAGGAGCTCTCCGAAAGCGAGAATGATGAGTGAACATACGACTGTGAGCTTCAGCTGGTTATCATATATGATCTGTTTGAGCACATGTTCAGATCCAACAGGATAACACTTTTTGAGTAAGGCGTTTGTTGCTTCCATATGTGCAATCCATGTTCCAAGACCCTGTGGACAATCTACAACCTAGAATATGACAATGGTCAATAGGTTTGAGCGACATTTTTCCTTGCATAGTGATAGTGTGATTACCTCGAGCATTTGAAATATGAGGGTCGTATACAAAATTTCATCCTGCAAGTTATTCCGACGTATCATATTTGCCATAAATCGAATAGCCTCGTTATACAGCTGAATCCCAAGCCGCATCGCCGATACATCACGATTCCTCTTACCGAGAGAGACATATGAGAGAGCAGCAATGGCCTTTTCTAGCATCCGGGACTTCCCTGAGAGTTCAACAAAGTTCGTGAGCAAGTAACGCCAGGACTGAACTCCATACCAGGCATCCATGCCGGCTACCTCTTTGGAATCGACGCTGAGCATAGAATTGATGTACGAAGAAGATATCTGCGCGCGTGTCTCGCGACTACCGTTCATAGCCGGGGGGTAATCTCATTGGATCCGCTCGAGTAATCAATTGAATTGATCTGGTCTGTTTCTCTCCAAAACCTCAGCGATTTGATTGGGAAAAGGTCTGTTGGATGAAGTTTCGCCCTTGATACCCCGGACAGGTATACCTCGCCTGACGCATCTTCCGCAATGAGGCTCTTGCAGATCACACTGACGAGGCATTAATACATTTATATTCTAAAATGGAGTGATTACTCACTTTTACTTTGCTTGTTTTGCAGTTCTGGCACGCTGCCGATGTCCAAGGAATGCCGCCCATTTTGCGACCCCGCACTTGTGCGGTTGGCCACCGCAGTCAATCTTGAGAACGATGATGTTTCTTTTGGTTTGGGCTACCATTCACTTTTCTTCGGCCGGGTATTTTATCTGGTAAAGAAAGGATAGGGGTGATGCAGCGTAGTTGAAGGTCTAGCGGTTGGTTGCTCTATTTCGGCCCCCACGTGTTTGCACTATAGCAGTATTAAGCTCCCTACCAGCGTCGCGGCCGCGACTCAACAATTGGTAAGACTCAGAAAGCCTAGAAGAGGGACTCTATTTTCCATGTTAGCGAGTAACCTGGAGATCTAAGGGACATTTCTAAGCTTCATGTTGAAATAATTCAATTGTCATAATATTCTATGCCCAAAGTTTAGGCACCAAATTTATAGCTTAGCCCCGTACATAGTTCCACATATTTCAATCAAATGATCTACTCTCAGTTCTTAAGCTGCTTACTCGCCGAAACACACCAGTTGTTCCACTCTGTGAAAAATGACGGCTGCACATGACACTTGGTGCTGCAAAGCTGATCCTTCCGTGTCTCACCATAGACATCGACCACTCCAGCAATAGATGCCTTGTCATGCGCAACGAGCACCTTGACAACAAGCAGACTAGCCTGGCTACTTGCAGCCGCATGAGTCGGGGGCCCACTGTGCCCTGCCTCCTTGTGAATAGAGCGCAGGAGTTCCCAGACAGAATCCGTCTCGCCCTCAATCTTCGGGACGGCGGATCCCTTGCATAGCTTGGTGTACTCGCGGAGCACACTGTTGGCCTTATTGGCGATCTGCTTCACGGAGGAGCGGCGGGAGAGACGGAGGAGAGGGAGAATCAGGTCCAATGCTAGGACGCGGGAGTGGCACTTTTTGATGAAGATCTCGATGAGGTCGAGGACACGGTTCTTGAAGTTCACCATGTTCTCACGTGCACCCTTCTTGTCCTTTTGTTGAGATGTTACTTGACGACGGGCGCGGAAGACGTTGGCTAGTTGTTCGTCGACGGCATCCATATCGTCATCGTTCATATCGGAGTCGGAGTCGTCTCCATCTTTGTCTAAGCCGTGGTTGCCTAGTGCGGCAGCGAGCTTGGCTTCAAAGGCAGCGACTTCAGCGGCGTCTTCCTCATCTTCATCTGAGGCTTCCTCGTCATCGTCATCGGAGTCGGAGTCATTGCCTCCTTCAACGACTTCGACGTCGCTGTCCACGTCCATCTTGTCATCTTCGTCTCCTGAGATTTCTTCAACGTCGTCATCCTCTTCCTCTTCTTCTCCCTCATTTTGGTCTTCAAACATTTCTTGTTGTCCAGCGAGACTCTCCTTTGCCTCAAGGATGGAAATGAAAGACTCCAGACCGGTCTCTGATACCTGATCAGCAAACGCACCGAAGACCTGCTCGCTCATGCGACGGAAAAGCTGAGACTGCTTTGATGCAAAGCTAAGTAAGATTTCAACCAGGGCATCCGATGCGTCGGAAGCATCCTCTGAGTCCTGATCATCCATGATCTTGGAATAGCAGAACTCAAGCTCGTCAAGCATCGACACGGCATCAGGGTCACCATTGTACACCTGCAAGACGGTCATTGAGTAGAGGAGCTTGAAGGCAGAAATACTAGATGTCTCGCCCTTCTTTTCCTTGCTGGAGAGCTTCTTCAGTGACTTGAATGCAGTCTTGATCGACTCTTGCAGCTTATCATCGATGTTGATGATAAATCTGCCATATTCTTCTGACTTGGCAGCATCACGAATTTGCTTTACAACAGCGTAAGGAATTGACGAAGTGTACTTCTGTGATGCAAGGAGACTGTTCAATGAGGAGTTGATCCGATTGCGCAGCATCTCCTGGGTCGCCTGTGAGAGGGCAGGTTGTGGGGCGGTGGAGGCATTGGCGGTGTTCGGGAAGTATGCGAAGCGCACAAGAATAAACAGAATCTGCTCTAGATTTGACTGGAAGTCGTCTTCGGATTCTTCACTGTTTCCAGTGGAAGCCTTTGCCCGCACCACTGAGAGAAGGAGGCCAGCGATAAACTGGCGGTTGGAGGCTGCAAGTTTCTCGTCACTTTCTTCAGGGCGGTTGATGAGTTTTTCGAATAAGGGAACAATATCCTCCAGGGCCTCACGGTTGGCATCTGCCACAATCTTCTCAATGGTCTTTGTCTTAGTGGCCTGGTCGAAGTTTACGGCGCCGTTGCTACCCATCAGACCGCGAACTGCTGCTGATGCGAACCCGGGCTCCTTGGACACACGGCTTTGAATTGCCTTGGAGGACTTGACCGCCATCCGGTGCAAGTAGCGATCTTCAACGGCAAGTTGGTTTGTCAAGCAACGAACCAGGTTCTTGCTGAATACTTGAGACGCCTGATCGGGCGAACCCTCGTTGAGAATCTTGGTGAACAGAAGAAATCCCCAGTATTTGCGTTCATCGGATGAAGACGAGGCGAACAATCCATCTATAAAAAACCTGTCAGTTCGGGTCAATTGAAGTTGTCAAGGTTTAGCTTACTATCAACAACTTCGATCCAGAAATCGCTGAATGACAGACGAGACGATTTTGACTTCGACGGGGTGCTATCGCCAGTTCGTGAAATGACCGCATCCCAGGCAAAGTGAAGCTTGGAGTTCCAGACACCAGAAGACTTGGCTTTGTTCTCACCCTGGGCTTCCTCGGCAGAGGACTCCTTCATGATCTTCGATAAATTATTGCGCTCCTTGGTATCCAGCGGGTCGTCGTGCTTCCAAACCTTGCTAGGATAGTTGACCTTGGGGAACATGTCCTTGGCAGCCAGCCAAACCGCAACACCTTCCGGTGAACGAGCCAACTCATGAGTGCACAATCCTTCCAAGACAGCCTCCACAAACTTCGCATCCATATCGCGAGCGGCGAGATCGTATACACAGCGGTAAAGGATCCAACCGCATTCCTCTCTGATCCATGGCTTGGTCTGGGCGAGGTCGAAGATCAGGATGAGGACCTTGGTCCAATACTCGAAAGGAACGCCGGATTGGAAAAGTATGGCGGACTTGATAATTGCCTCAGCACCAAACAGGCGACCGAAGTGGTGATCGCGTTGTTCCTGCATTGATAAACTCCATTAGTAACAATCCAATGGCAATGCGCGGTATTCTGGGGCTCACTAACTTGACCTGACTCGCCACCACTTGCATGGGTCTGAACTTGCCAAAGCTGAAGAGCATCCGAAAGCTTAAACTCCGCAGACTCGCGTGGGGCAGAGTAGACTTGGGTGAGAACCTCAGTCAAGGCGATAGAGAAACCAATTCGGGCAGCTTTGCGGCTACTGCAAAGACCGCGGAAGAGTCTCTGCAGCACCTTCTTGATCTGTTCATCGGTGGGGTTCTGGTCGGGTGTGAATTGCGATACAAGGCCTTGGGCAGCCTTGAGCCGGATCTCATCTTTCTCGCTGGCCAAGTCTTCATAGATCTCCACGAGCTTCACGTCGATGTTGTAGCCTTCGCGACGTCGCTTCCTGGGGCCGCCGAAATGGGGCGGCATTTTTCTGGTTTGAATTTATTTCGATTAATGTCTCACTGTGGTAATCAATGCCGCAGCTCTTGAGGTGGAGCTATTTGCGAGGTTGGAGTGAACATTGCTCGCCGCGGCGCAGAAAATTCGGGGAGGCGGTTGCCCTTTGTGGACTAGCGTTATGCGATAAGCTGATAAGGTGGACAATTCCAGTTGTTCGTTTGTATAAGAAATTCAGCATCAAAAGTTCACTAGATATCTATGTGTTGACTAAGTAATATCATTCTGTCATATTTCCTCAGTCTTGACAATCAATCGATTGATGTCTTAAATTTTTGGTGGTATTGCTCGTCTATTCAGTGTGCATGTGCACGTGTACTATTGAATGATGCGGGACTTAGAGTTACAGAAATATATAGTTGGACCTCATTTCCGAGGTTGCCCACCATTACACAAACTATCTTCATTTTTCCGCACAATAAATTCAGAAAGTATTATTATTCATCAAAGTTTGAAACACTATTTATGATTCTTAGACAATATTTATCGAAATAGAGAATATTTGGCGTGTTGCATTTCACTCAATGTTAGGGTCGACAAGCACTAAGGGCAATGCAATAACCCCGCAACCTACAAATTTCAGACAAGTAGATAATTTTGATGTCTTTGGCCCAAATCCACAGGATATAGTGTAGCATGGATGACCACCAAGTTCGAAAGAGAAAGTTACGATGAAGAAGAAAACCATCCAAACTGTGTAGCTGCGCATAAACCAAATGCCTAATGGTGGGTAAGAGTTGATGGACCTTTCAAGTTAGTAACGGTGGCCTATACTCCGTAGTACTCCGGCGACCATTGAACCATGCTTCAATTCTGGAACGGTTTCCCGGTCAGCGACAAAATTCTTAAGTTCTCCACAGTGAACCCCGTACGGATCTCGAAAATCCACGTAGCACAAAACCAAAAAAGAACATAGACTTTTTCGATACAATAGTCGTTTCAATTTTGCGACTGAAATCCATAGATTCTCAGCAAGCAGCCGATTCCTTCGACCCCAAAATCCGCGTTGTCAGGGTAGCTACGTCGGCTATCGTTTTGACGTGGAGCAAGAACGGTCCAGACGCCCGAGATTAAGGGGGAAATGGTAAGATATTTGCATGGCCCCCAAAAATATGACCTATTGACCAACGGAGCTGCGTAAGTCAAGTCAAATCCAAACCGGAAGGCAACGACGGATGCATTGTGAATTGAAAGCCGGTTAAGTGGGCACCCATATAGTAAGTGGATGTACAATGCAGAGTGAAGTCGATATATATTTTGTAAGTGGACAACTTCCAACGAAACCCCAGCAACGGGTTTATATATCTCTGTTTCGCTCAGGGGGAAAGTGTGAAACAAGCAAAAAAAGGATACTAATTGCAAATCATTAAAGAGATAGCCGTAAAGCGCAGTTGTGGCACAAGACACGTAGAGTGTGATAAATGAAACGAATGTCCGCGGTTCGTGGGCCATGCATTTCCGCGCGGATGACAGGTACCGGAGATGATACATCCCACCTGCTGCGCTGAAAGCCGCGTGGATGGCACTATGGGCGCGGCTTCGGCAGCAACGGACCTAAATAGGGAATTGGGAGTGAAGATCGAGACTTGCTTTTGGCTACAGTCGATAGAGTATGGAGTTCATGATGTGTAAACTAAGATGGTGATGGATCAATTCCAACACGTCAGTTGTGACGCTTTACGGTGTTAAATAGTGATCGTATTAATGAAAATTGTGGATATTGCGAGTGGATGGTCTGTCTAATCTATCTGCAAGCCCGGAAGATAACTGGAAAATGCTAATTGCCCAAAGTCTGACCTCAGAGTGAGCCGCCGGTCGCTAGGCTAGACTTCCCGGGCCACGATCGGGGTTGTGCGCTAACTGGTCGAGTGAGACCATTGCTAGATGTGGTGTAGGGTGGTCACTAGGCTGGCGATAGCACCACGGTCAGGGGTAATTTAGTATGAGAAAGTGACAGGCACGAAGGCCAGGTGGGCTAGGTCGCATGTGTGATGGCAGCTGGGGCATTCAATAGCGCCGCAGATCGGGGACGCCGCGCGGGAGAATTTATTGACAAATCGCCGGGACGGATGGGGGCCCTGGACAGCCTGAGGTGATGACATGATAGACTGGTCAGGTATGGGTATTTCGAGTATCAATGAATACCAAAAATAGAATACAAAGGATTATTCCCGATATTGGAGAGATCAAAATAATCGAAATCAAGATCTGGATCTAAATATTGTTGTTCTGATGTCAGTGGTTGGTCGGTGATAGTCACGGGATTCCGTATGCAGTTCGCGTTGGTTTTGTTTACTTTGAACGCGAGATGCCCACAACATCTGACATCATGAAAAGTTGAATTGAGGGGAAACAAAAGGTCCAGACTTGAAATGCACCACGATGTGACAAACCCCGCAGCTGGGACAAGGCACATCGATTGGAGGCTTGACACGACTGGCCCATTTCACATGGCGCTGTGACGCAGATGACGGGTCACATCATCGTGGACTTCCCCCCCGAACCCCACTTTGGCTTGGTACACTACAGCCGTGGCGCAGCCCTGCAAGATACAGACCGGACTGGCCGACAGGATACCCCGGTCGAAGGTTTCTAAAGACGAGATATGGAAAAGTCAGCTTGCATGGTGCAGCCACTTTGGCCATGTGATTGGAGCACTCTCATGCGCGGTGGCATTAGGCGAGGCTACCTTTGCGAATTGATGCCTTTTCGCGACGCATCTTCAAAGTCAAATTTTCAAAACAAACAGAAGCGACAATAACTCACGTCATAGAGAAAGCTCAACAACCAGAGTCAATGGTCCAGATCCGGATACAGAGAACGGAGAAACGAGTAGAGAATGATCCCGACATGATGTTAGCGTGACGTAGACACACGGACCATTATGGGGTCTATGTAGCGTTAGGGAGCTGAAGTCCCCGACGCTACGCCGAGGAAGCCGAGGAAGTGCGAGGCCACACCGCATTGTTATAGTGGCTGCCACGGGGTACACATCCAGATAACGGAACAGCAGCTGCAGATGGAGACGGATTAACCGGGATGCAGGCTGTGACTCGACCCAATGGTATCGAATATCAGAGGCAACCCGGTGTTTCACGAAAGAGGGGTTTGCGACTGCCCAGAATAGAAAGTCGTGGGGTGCAGGATTTGGCTCAATGCATCAAACCCACTTGGATTGGACGATTGTTGCCGACTCCATCGACTAGCAGTTTCAAGTCCAAACAGAGCCGCTTCGCTGCAGTGGCAAAACTATTGATCGATTGGATCTGGTGATTTGCTTTTGCCGTGTCCCACATCGGTTATCCAGATACTGTTTAGGACGACCGAGTGGACTCCGTTTACCGCCGAATGTGATCCATGCCCTCGAGCTTTGACGACTGTGCCGTCATTATTGACGCTGAACATTGTGATAGTTAGCAATAAGCGCCGGTGACGTGATATTATGAATCCGTTGTCGGCCCCAATGTCCTGCGGCAATACTGATGATACCGCCAAGCTGCCCACTTGGTATTCGTCATCGGCCGGAGTGGACATTTCTGACACTATCTCGGAAACTGCATTTTTCGGGGTTTGACCGGGCGACGAGAATATCAGCAGGGCAGGATAAAGGTTCCTAAAAGTTATGGCGGGATAGGAATTAATAACCAGAAACATCCAACGAAGGGGCTCAAGGGATGCGCGACATTGCCAGATCCCCTCGCGGTTCCTTGATCACCTGGAATGCAAGTAAGGGTAGCGTCATGGGTATGGGAACTATGAGATTATCAAAGGGTTTTTGATTGAATATTTTGGACTTGAGATAACCTTTCATTCCTGACTCAATAGTATATTGAAAAGCTCTTCCAAAGTAGAGAAACTGGGGCATTATGGTGGGGTAAGTGGTTAGCTCAGTCCGATCGAGTTCTTCCAAATGGGGAAATGATCATGCAGGGACGAAAACTTTACGATGATACACCAATGATTTAGACCAATCACCACTCGGGCTATTCATCTCCGATCATAGCCTCACATGTTTTAAAGATTTTAATTCCTTTTTTTCGGCTTAATTTCCATCTTAATTTCTTATCGGCCCCCAAAGCTACTCACTATGGGAATGATCGTCCCGGCTTAAGTTGCAACGCACCATTCATGAGGTTCGAACAATCTGGTAGATTTACCTGTTTAATAACCAAATGAGTCCAAGCTCTTCCCTTCACGAGTTCCTTCCAAAAGATCTGGACTAGGTAATGTAGAGTGACATCAGAGGCAAGTAAATCAGCGCCGTTTTTCGATCATTTATTGCATGTAATCCATTCTATTGGGAAGTCCAAGTCATGCTTCATCCTTGCATGGGCGATCCTAGAATCACTTGCATCAAGTCCCTCGTTTGGCGTTTGCTGTTTCTAAAGCTCTATTTTCCGAACGAGTGGAAGCCGCTAAAATCACTTAGTGGAGCTTTGATTCCTTAGGCTCGATCTCGCTCCGTATTTTCAGCTGTGGTTTACAACGGCACACACGGGATGTTTTATGAGACGAAAGAAAAAACTTTTTTTGGTCCCATAGTGGATACAGAAGCCCCATGGAAGACGCACCGAAACCACCATTTGTGAGGTATAAGCCCCGATGGTACCTGAAAATTTTTCTATAGGGTGGGCACCGAGAGGAAATAACCCTAAAACGGTTTCATGGTTTCATGGAACCGAGCTTGTCCCCTCGCCTTAGTAGATATTGATTTTCTAGGATTCAAGATTTCCCCAGGTTTCTTGTTAGGCCAGGGGGCGAAAGAGGGATCTGAGGATATTAAGAGTAATTCACCCTAATAGGGTAGAGTAATAGCCCGAGACACATGGTGCCAAGGACTTTGGACTTTTTGGGACTTTTCCCCTGGTAACCGTGCACAGTTCAGCCCAGAAAGGAATGAAGGCGGACGGAGACAGTAAGGTCTCTGATAGGTGCTGAGGGTTGCTGAGCAGCCAGTAGTTCGGATGATGGGCGGCAAGGGAGCCCGGGCAACCAGACTGGGGCCAAAGACCGTGAGTTTTTCCTCCCTGGGGAGAGTTAAAGCATGGGAACAACTTGCATATCAATACTGGATCCAGACCTGCAGGACGGAAGCCTTTTAACATACATTGCATACCAAAAGGTAATAAAATTAGTTAAAATAAAATATAGTTAATTTGGCAAGGAAGCAAGAACAGAGAGTTCCCCACTTAATTTCACACAACCGGGTTGCCGCATTTATTACGTATGGGGGAAAAGTGGTATTAATACATTACTTCACTTACCGTACCCTATCTGGAGATCCTCCCCACTTGCGTTGCCATTGCAACAGACCCATCCCTTCAGCTTCACGAGTTTCTTTCTTGAAGCGACGTTATTCCACCTTTTTCTTTCTTTCTTAACGACATTCCAAAACGACAAACCACCCCCCAATCCTCCAATCCTCCCGGTACCTGATTTCCTTTCGTTGTGTTGCTTGTTCATACTTGCTTCACAAAGTTCGATACATCTCACTCTGCATCGCCCCCTCAGCCCACGAGCTGTCGGCCCCTCCCCAATTGCAGCTTCCGCCTTCTCCGATCTCCGCAATTCTCGGCCATGGTTCTTTAAGCTCTACAAGCTAGCTTACGATCAGATCTTCGGCCGGTGGTATTTGGGCTTGGGATCTGGGCTTTTCTCTGGTTAACTGGGCAAAACGACATTCGGGGATTTTTTTCACCTTGGATTCATACTTCGTGGGAAAACAGAAAACGGAAAATTGGGCAGGAAGACAAAGACGACAAGTCAAATTGGCGTGATTGTTTTGGAGATTTGAAGATCGTGTGTAGCAGGTTGGATTCTGGTCCAGTTACGTCTCGGTCGTTGTCAAAATGGAACATTCGTCTCCTCTGGCCGCTATGCAGCCTTCACCTGCTCTGTTCGGTCGCTGTTTCAGATCAGAAGCTCCTACTTCGTACCCATTGTCCGGGTTTGGTGGTAATCCTTTCAACTTCAAAGACCTGTCAATGAAGAAGTCTGGTCCCGATTACTTCAACATGGGACCTCTACAGGGTTCTTCGCCTGCTGCCAGTTTGGCAGCTGACCTTTCCCAGAACTTTCACATTGATCAAAGGTTTGTGGTTACATGGTCGTTTACGTGCGAGGAGAAGGATCAAAGAAGCTGACTCTATAATTAGTCCGCAATTGGTAACACCCAGGCGGTCTTTGTTCTCATCAAACGCTTTGGGAAAGGCCAATCGACGTGGTAAGGAATCTTCAGGTTGGGACGAAGATATAAAGTTGAAATGCTAAGACATGTATAGATGATGTGATGACTACGCCCCCTTTGCCCTCGTCCCCCGCCGGTATGGATATTATGGAAATGAGCCCGTTGCCGCACAAGCCGGCTTTCATTGTGACCACCGAGATTGAGGTTCTTTCGCCGTCACCATTGAACACCCCAATGGACTCTCCGATCACATCGGCTGCTCCTAGCCCTTTGCAGGCTTCGCCTATGGAAGCTCCGACGTATGCTCAGCCTGAGTAAGTTATTTCAGTATACTTCGCGGGTCAGCGGTGCTAATGACTGCCTTAGGCGCCGTCGTCCTCCCTTCCTTCGACCCAGCCTGGCCAAGAGCAAAGCTGCATCGTTCCAGCTCGGGATGAACCGGTCTGGCCAGGAGAGCAAAGCACCTGCATTCAGGTTCAGCACACAAGGAGCCAAGACCTCATTGAGCACTTCTACCTCCCTGGAGGATATGTTCGGAGATTCTCCTCCCCAAGAGAGATCTATCTCCCGCAACAGCTCATCGAGCAACCTCGCACTGCCCCGTCTTCGCCCACCCTTCAGCCATGCTCGTAGCAGTGGCTCGCCCGCACCAAACTCGATTCGCAAAACCTCTCACCCCTTGATGCGCCCCCGCAAACAATGTCGGCGGTCGTTGAGCATGTTTGAGAACCCAGCGGATGTTATTGCCGAAAAAGAGGCTAAGGTATCAACAAATGCACCCCTCAAGTCCCTCCAGTCCATCAGTGACATAGAGACCGCTCCCCAACCCCAGCTTCCTCACTTCACACCTGAGGATCGGGCGGACGGTCTGCCTCGCATCGCCAAAAACACCCTCCTGGACCTTCTCGATGGCAAGTTCAGTGACCAGTTCGACAACATCATGATCGTTGACTGCCGTTTCGAATATGAGTATGAAGGCGGCCACATCAATGGTGCTGTCAACTTCAACGACAAGGAACGTCTTGCCGGTGAACTTTTCAACTCCCCCATGTCCCGAACCGCCCTGATTCTTCACTGCGAGTACTCTGCTCACCGTGCACCTATCATGGCCAAGTACATTCGTCATCATGACCGTGCTGTCAACGCCGACACTTACCCCCATCTTACCTACCCCGACATGTACATCCTGGAAGGTGGATACAGCGCTTTTTATGCCGAGCATAGCGCCTTCTGCTACCCTCAAAACTACGTTGAGATGAACGCGAAGGAGCATGAGTTTGCTTGTGAGCGTGGCCTCGGCAAGGTCAAGCAGCGTTCAAAGTTGAACCGCGCTCAGACTTTCGCTTTTGGCCAGCACTCTCCTCAAATGGAGGATAGCCCGACTGGTCGTTGCCGTTTCGACGAAGAGCGAAGCAATCGCCTGATGAGCTCTCCATTTTCCATGTGTGACAGCCCAGTCCCAAATCGCACTCCAGGTCGCCGAATGCTGTCCTACTAAACAAATTTTCCTGATTCTGCTTTACGGCGCTTAACGGATACCATTGCTTATTATTTTAGGAGCCAGGTGTTTCCTTAGTGGCATTTCGGTTTTTTCTTCTCTGGTGGCCCCAAAAAGTTTTTGAACCACTCTTCTTTCTCAGCTTCGACACAGCGCAACGCTTGACTCTGGCAGCCCTGGCCTGCGATACTGATTTTCCTTTTCGAAGCTGCGCAGAGCGCATACCTTGACTTCACCTTCTATCCGCTTTCGACAGCTTTCTCTTTGAATCATCTCAGCATAAGCGCGATATCCTCCATTTGATATCGTCCTATCCCTCTTCCCGCTCACTCCTGAACTTCAGAGTCTTGCACGATTCAGCGATTTCCTTTTCTTTTCTTTTTCTTTTTCCTTTCTGTCACCGATATGATATCCGGACATCTGATCTTTCTCACCGTGTGGTTGAGACACGCCACCCCTACCCACGAGCACTACCGACGACGCCTGGGCAACCCAATATGATGACCTACTCTCAGGCCAAGAATGCTGAGACACCTTTCCTATGTTCTGTCTAACGACCAAACGAACCGACTTGAATTTGCCTACGAAGCCCCAAGGGCCATGTCTTTCCGTCGGACCCTTTCTTTACGCTCTATGATCGTCCACAGACGCTTCATCCAACTCGCCAATACTTCGGCATTTCCTTCTTCTCATCTAATTCCTTTTGACGAATACTGCCCTTTAATCACTTTACACACTTCTTTGTACAGTTTTTCAACCCCATATCCTGGAACAGAACTCCTTCATTCCCTTGAATTGCATATGCATTGCGACGCGACCTACTTTTGAGCGCTTTTCTGTGTTGCATTGTACTTTTGCCCCTTCTGCTAATATTGTTCCCTCTTCCCCCTTTGCCTGTGCATCTGGGATTGTTTTGTGGGGGAATCTTGGGGCTTCATGTGCATTCATGAGTGGCTGTGAGCCAGCTGTACATATAAGATTAGGCCTGGCAGTGTTACAGGAACGAACCTTGATTCAAGGTTGAATCCTGTTGGGATTTAATGGGTTAATTGTGGCTAAATCGCCTGAGAAGGCTGTTGATATGTCGTCCCCTTTGTGAGAAATGAAAAATCTCAAATAATCAGTCTTTCTACCTTGTAGAATTCCTAAGTCAACCCATTTTCTATCTAACTCGTCAAATTTGCGCGATCGGCAAACGGTGGAGGAGGCGGGTACATAGTTAATGATGATTGGCGGTTTCAGGTATGCGGAGTTTCTGATAGGCAGATAACTGCGGGCCATGTCAACCCTTACTCCATTCCCCTCTCCGTGTTTCATCGCTTCTCTTTTTTTTCCCAACTTCAACATTCGCAGGACGTTTCATTCGTTTCGAGTCCTGGGGATTAGTACGATTATCGAAGTCTGTCATTTCTTGGTGCTTATCGGCTTAATTCAAAATCGCTTACCTTTGTTGCCTGGCTCGCTCTTTTTAGCCTGCAACTCTGGAAGTCGTCGTCATCCCCCCAGACCCTAACCCTTTCCATTCGCTACCTTCGTGTCCCCCTAACACAAATCTGTGAATACATCTCCATTCACTGGTTCAGGCTGCGTGCGCCCCGCTTCCAATTGGCTTGGCAGGGATTTCAGGGTCTATATTGTTCTTCGGAGTTGGTCGTGTTGCTGAGCTGGGCTGTGCATCACGAACGCAACTGTCCTACTTGGCCTGATTCTCGTTTGATTCCTGGCTTATACGAGTCGCATCGCGTTTTTATCCTCATCTTTCAACGTCCGAATGTTTTCGCACTTCTAGCGCATACATTATGCCGTCACTCAAGATGGGCGCGACCCATATGGCGCTATTTGCGCGTGACCTTGCTTCGGTTGAGTCAACATTCACAAGTTGGGATAAGTGTATGGCCAAATCATACTGCAAGTAGGTGGAACACAAGAAGGGCGCAAATTAAGAATGTCGACCAAAAATTTACTAATAGATTTGCGCTTTAGGTGGCCTGTGATTGTTGCGATTATCATCGTGGCAGTCATTCTCATCGCGGTTGTAGGTTGCATCGTTAATTGTATTTGCTGTGGTTATCGATGCTGTACCGCTTGCTGTGGTTGCTGTTGTCCGTCTGGGCGCCGCAGGAACAAACAGCCTAAATACTATGATGAACCTCCATTGGTTCTCCCAGGCCCGAATCCTGCATACAATCAGACTCCTGCATACAATCAGCCCATCGCCGCGACACCACCAGTGTACCGTGGCGCAGTGCAGACAGCTACTTTTGACTCCTTTAAGTCACCTGCAGCCCATATCAACGAAGATGCGCTCCCAGAAATGCCAACGTGGGCTGCTGCCGTCGATAAGCATGTCGAAGATACCAGCCCACACGAGGACGTAGAAATGGAGCCATTGAATCCCCCGGATCGGAAGCTTGGTGCTGGTACGCCTCTGCACGGTAATGCCTTCGCAGGAAACCCACCGGATCGGGGTGCAGGGACACCCGCCAATGCTGCATACAGAGGGTTTACCCCGACTGATCCCTACGCTCGCCGCTCACCCGCCCCGGCTGCGCTAGCTGCAACCCAGGATCCGTATGGCCGACGCTCACCTGGTGTAAATTCCCCCGCCGCCGCCGCAGCTATTGACCCGTACGCCCGCCGCTCACCTGGCCCCGGCGCCGCAATAGATCCATACGGTCGTCGATCCCCAGGTCCCGCAGCCGCCTTTGCCGCTGCTCAGGATTCATATGCTCGCCGTTCCCCAGGACCCAATGCTGCTTATGCCCCTACCCAAGATCCCTACGGCCCTCGCTCTCCTGGTCTGACCCCGCCCGTCGGTGCCGTAAGCCCATATAACAACCAAACGTATGACCAGAACCATGGCTATGATCAACACCAACCCTATGACCACGCCCAGGCATACGAAGACTACAGCCCTGGCGGGGCTAACCACACCGGTACTGCCTACACACCCCCAGTAGCAGCTTACCAGCCACACACAAACTATAATCCCGTCCCAATGGCCTTCTCCTCAGCCTCGGACTCAGCACATAACAACGCCGGCTTCACCCGCCAGCCATCGTTCGGCTCAAGCCAGTACCCACCCACTTACACATCCCAGCCTCCATACCGTGGTGCTTCGCCCGCTCAGCCCGCATCTCCACCACCTTCTTTCCCTGCTCCCTCATCGCATGATTATCAGAGCCATGATTACCAGAACCATGATTACAGCTCTTACTTCCCCGTTGAACATGCTGTTACCGCGCCCAACGGCCAGGCCGTCAGTCCCACACAAGAGACTAGGAATCGCCCGCCAACCCTCTTGATGAGTGGGCGGCAGCCCGCAACGAACTTCTGATTGGATGGCTGGACCAGTACATACGAAAGGTGTATGATGCTTTTGTTTTTGTTTGCCTTTTTTTTTCTCGGAAAAAGATCTTCGCTTTTCTGTTCGGTTCATCTTCCCCTTTCTGCTAGAGGCAGGCGGGTGTGTGGGGATGTCTATGTTTTATCTTGATACCATGATCTTCACGCTTTTTTCATATCCCTTAACCTCAACAAGCTATGTATGCGTGTAAATGGGGTTTTGTTTGCAAGATGGATATCTTGTCTGTTCTTTCGTGTATATGATTCATCTATGCATCGGTTTCTAGACGGCTTTATCTCTTTTTTCTTTTACCTAGGTATGGCTTTATCTCTTTTTTCTTTTACCTAGGTATGGGAATGGCATTTCCAATTTATGTTTTTTTTTTTTAATACTCATATAGCTGAATTTGGTATGTGAATCATGGGAGTATCTATGTAAACCTACAGTCATTGTGTTGTCGAAGCTCGTAGATATCATTCCAGAGCGAAGTCATATTTCTGGAACGCCTCCTTGAACGCCGCCGTATCAGCCTCTTCCTCCTCAACGGTCTGAGTCGCATCCCTCCAGTTCATCCGCTTATCCAATTCGAGAAGCTTTGCCATTACACGGCGACCGAATTGGAGATCGAAACGGAAATCTTGCGAAAGCTCCAGCATGAGCATTTTCTCTTCTCCTGATACTGTGTCTTCTCCAGACCCATCCGCATCTACTGCATTCCAAATCCACAGGCGGAAGAAATCGCCCGGTTCCTCGGAACCCTTTGATTCTGACACTGGGATGGTAGAAAATCGGGGGTATTTGAGGTTTTCAGCTTCGACCTTGAATGCTGCGTCAACTAGTCCGTCACGGATCAGACCAATTGGCACTGGGAGGAATTGCCAGTGCGTGTGAATTCCATTCGTACGGCTGACTTCCCACGTTACAGCACCGAGCTTGCCACCTGAGCGGTCTGTGACCATTTTGTGTAGAGCAGTGCGGTAACGCTGCATCTCATTGTATGTAGATGCGCGGGATTCCGGGTCTTGAATTGAATTTAGGGTTGGGGAGTGAGAGAATGGGATAATGAGCATGTGGCCTGGGAACCCGAGAGAAGAAAAGAAATCATTTGGTGGAAGAGGACCTTTGGCTGTTGTGAGATAGCTTTCGTCGCCAATAGAAGTGATGAGATGTGTGGCGATGTTGGGGTTGGAGAGGCAGAAGAAACATTGATCTGGGCCTGGGGGTGGAGCGCGCTCGCGTTGACGTTTGTATGGGCGATGGGAACCGCCCTCTGTTGGTGCAAATCGCTGGAATGACTGCTCTTGGCTGGGGAGTCCCTTACGCTTGGATTGAGGCGCGGAAAGGGGTGATGCAGTTGCACCAACCGGAACTGTAAGCGGCGGTGCAGCTTGCGGGTCTAAAGAGAAGGCGTACATCGTCTTCTGCTTCGACTGGTAGGAAGCCATGGAGATAAAGCGTGTCAATGGCTTGACATCTGGGCTGTCTTCTGTCGGCAGGTGGAAGAATGGCTCTCGTTCATAGAAGAATGCGTCGGATGCGGAGAAATGATAGCGAGGCTTTAGAGTGGCGCAAACATCGGCAACACACTGAACTTCCGCCGGGTAAAGGCTCTGGTCTTCCGGGAGTGATGCTTTTGACCCAACCCGGATTCCCTTGGGCCATTGGTTGGTAATAAGAATATCGGCGCTGTGTGTGCCGAAGAGCGCACGGGCATCAGACTCGCCATATGTGGATTGGAATCTGCCACTAGCATTGCTTTCAGGCTTGTGTGAATCACCGCTTGTGAGCTTGCCACCAAGAGCTGCAATGCGAATGCCTTCTGAGGTCTTCAGGGTGCCTCGCTTGCCAAGGAAGTACAAATTCGGGCACACCTCATCGTTGGCTTCGATCCTTTCCACTATCCGGGTTGGGAGCGGCAAATCACCAACCGTAAAATATGTTGGAAGGGGTACATTGATGGTCCCTTGTAGCAAAGCAGAGATCTCGTCTAGCTCACTCTCTGCAGAGCAGTCGCCAAAAAGATTTCCCACGATAATTGCAAAGGCAAAGTTTTGCTTGACCTGCAATTTAGCCAGCTTTGTGAACACGGCTTGTAACTGGCAGTTCACACCTCCAAGAACAATACTGATTCTTTGTCAATAGCTATTAATGCAATGACTAGAGTAGAGCTCACTTACATTTTGTGGGCCATGCTCTGATACGGTCTGATTGCCTTTTGAGCAGGCGAAGCTGAGGAGAAGAAGTCAATCGAAAGTTCAGCCAAATCAATAGTCGCTCAAGGATATGATCTTGGTGTAAGTGGCTACTGCGACTACTTTCATAAGGTTGAATGGGAAAATGTAACAGGGACTCGGCGCATTTCTTGAAGGAGCTTGGACCAGCTCGTGACAACGCTAGTCCTGATATGGTTTGGAGGATCCCATTATCGGAGAAACGTGACGCCGAGGCCGGTCAACTTTTTTTGTATTGAGCATGCGGGCAGAGAAAAGTTCCCCGAATATCTTTCTCGTTTACCTTGCTGCTTTTTGACACCGTCAAGATGGTGGTACCAGGTTCTCGGGATAAGCATATAAAGCGCACACAAAATGGTACAAAAACCACAAAACACCACCGATGGGAGCCCTTCTCCCAGCGCATCGCAAAGCTCAAAATCGACCCGATCCACCGAGTGCGCCGTGCCAGTTTTGGTGAAGATGAAGGCGAGACCACATCTTACTTCCGGTCCGCCCTTGACCACTGGGTGGACATGAACCTTTCAGAAAATTTCTCAACATTCTACCGCCGCGTCAATTCCCTCTCCGAGAGCCTCGCCCAGATCGTTTACCATGAAGAGAAGATTATGGGTCTACTGGTGGAGTTCATTGAAAAGAATGATGAGCACTCTATGGAGCCGTTATTGAGTTTGCTTGCTCAGTTTGCCAGAGACTTGGGAGTTCGATTTGAGAAGCATTTCGCAGCATCCGTGACTTTGGTGGCATCCGTTGCTGCAAAGCATGCCGACGTCGAAGTCGTCGAGTGGGCCTTTACCTGTCTAGCATGGATCTTCAAGTTTTTGTCCCGCCTTTTGGTGCCGGACTTGCGACAGCTGCTAAGCATTATGACACCTTATCTCGGCAAGGAACGCCAAAAGCCGTTCGTGGCTCGATTCGCCGCCGAGTCTATGTCTTTCCTTATCCGCAAAGCAGGTCTCGTTTACTACAAAAATAAAGCGCCACTCGAGAATGCTCTTTCCTACCTCTACGACGATATCTCCACAACGGCAGAAGAAGGGAAGGATGTCGAGAACTACAAGGAGGGATTGATGGTCATGTTCTCTGATGCCATAAAGGGTGTGAACAATGGTCTTCATTCAAATGGAATGGACGTCCTTCGCTGCGTATTGGACCAGATCCCTCCATCTGATGAGAACCGTAACTGCCCAGCACAGGTTGCGTACGGAGTGGTGACCAACCTTATTCACCACACCACACCCGAGACATTCGGTCCTATTCTTGACGTGGTCCGAGAATTTATTGAATCTCGCTCACAGGGCCCAGAGAACCCCAACATCCCAGAGTGCTGTCACTTAATGCTTATTTGTGTCGCAACCCGCAAGGGTGTCCGAGTTCGAGACTGGAAGTCTGTGCATCAGACTCTGGTATCACTTCTACAGCAGGTGTCCAAGAAGTCCGAGAAATATTCAAAATCATCCCTTCAGCTTCTGACAGCTGTCGCCTATGCTCTACAAATCTCTCCCATGGATGACATGCTTCGATTCGTGCGCCCTTATATGGATCTGGTATCTACAGGACCCCTCTCGAAATACTTTTTGTTCTTCTGCACCACCTTCTCAGAATGGGGATCCGAGCGCTTCCAGAGTCTACTGCTTCCTCATTTCCAGAAATTCATCGCCACTTCCTGGCAGGAGCGAGAGTGGGAAACATGCTTGACCCTACTCCGACTGAACCAGGCCGGTTGCATTACACCGGAGGCCTCGAAGCCTGGGTACGTTTCATGCCCAGATGCATTGAAGATTCGTATATTTGCGTCTTTAGTGTACCCTTCGACCGATGAGTTTGGGTTGAATGCCTTCGTGAAAATCTCAAAGGCTATCTCAATGTTCGGTGACTCTACTGCACGCTCGGAAATTGTGAAAAAGCTGCATGGAAACTTGAGGTCTGCTTTCAGTGATGCTTCTAAGACAGAAAATGAAGCCGATGCATCATTATTCTATCTTGGTCAAGGTTTCAAAACTTATGTCGAATTGGCCACCCAGTCTGGAGAACTTGATCTTACTCTCTGGGAACCTATCCTGACAGTCTCGACCAAATTCTCACGACTATCTCTATTCCTGGAGGGTGTGCTTGAGTTCATTTCTTCTGCCCCAAGCACATCAGATTTGGAAACCCCTGCAGTGGACGGATTTGCCAACAGCTTGATCCTCAACCTGGCAAGTCCCTCGCACAGATTGAGACTCGTGTCTCTACAAATACTGCGCGAGCTGGTTACTCGCATTAATAAGGATGATCCTTCGCCGGTTTCATTGGCCATCGAGGTTGAAGAGAGTGCTTTGACACTGCAGAGTGCCCGAACTCTTTCAATGCATGTGCGCAAGTTGGCGATTCTTTATCCCCAGATTGTTTCTCGCAAGTGGATGGCCACTCTGATTCCATACTTCTGTTTTGGTCTGTTTTCCAAAAAGCTGACTCCTCTCTGGGAAGATTCTGCTGCCGCTTTGAAAGCTATCAGTGAACACCCCGAAGGTGAGAAAATTGTTTCAGATTTGTCCATTCAGTGGCTGCAGGAGCGGGACTCTGGCACCACCGAGGAAGATTCTGAAGAAGAGCCGGATGATAACCACCTTGCCGGTCACTTCGTGTGCTACAATGTTGGAAAGGTGGAAAGTGTTCTCACAGCCAACTTGAAGACCGTAGAAGATCCAACTGCAATCCTGTCTCAGCAGTTCGAGAAGGACCACAAAAAGGCGGATCTTCTTCCTGCTCTGCCCCGCAGCCACGCACTGCTTGTTTTGAATACTGTTCCGAACATTGCAGAGAAGCGCTCCAGACAGATTGTGCCCCTGTTCTTGAGCTGGGCATTGCGTGATGATCAGGACGACCTTCCCGCCAGTAATGACCACGACAGCAAGTCTGAAAGTGTCCCAGTCAAATGGGGTTTCAAGGACCGACTATCCATGCTCGGTCTGTTTGGGCAATTCCTGAACCCTATAGTCCTCTTCAGAGCTCCCGAGGTCCACGAGGCTGTCTTGAGTCTGTTGTGTCACGGTAACTCGGAGATTCAGAAAGCTGCTCTCAATGTACTTTTCACCTGGAAAAATTCCCATGTCTTACCATACAAGGAGAATCTGCTTAACATCTTGGATGAAACAAGATTCAAAGATGAGCTGGCAGTTTTCGTGCGTGTCGGTGGTGAAGACAGCTTGATTGAACAAGAGCACCGCCCTGCCCTGCTCCCTGTTCTTCTTCGCCTGTTGTATGGTCGAATGATCTCCAAGGCCGGCGCAAGCGCGAACCAGGCTGGTCAGGCTGGCAGACGTAAGGCTATTCTGCGTGCCCTTTCGCATCTCTCTGAGGAGGAGTTCGGACTCTTCATGCACCTCTCGTTCGGTCCTCTTGCGGAAGTGCAAGTTGTTCAGGACGGCAAAACGAATGACAAGGCCTTTTCGGAAGAGTTGACAAGCCCGAGAAGACAGCTTGGTTTGCTCAAGATGATTGATACTGTCTTTGACACCCTTCAGAGTCGCATGGCTCCCTACTCTGTGCAAACCATGAACGTTATCATTCACTGTTTGGTACGAGCTTGTAGAGCTCTGAACGATGAGAGCAGTCTTGACGAACGCCTTCTGGGTGTTTTCCAAACGATTCGCCAGACAGCTATCCGCTGTTTGAACTTGGTCTTTTCTGTCACCTCGGATCGTGATTGGACCCCATACGTCCAAATCATCTTCGATGAAGTGATCAACAACAGACTCGACCAATTCCCCATCGAGACCGCTCAAGGTGTGTCCGGTCTGCTTCGTTTGTTCCACACTTGGGCATCCTCTGCGAGATCCACCGGGTATCTTGTGCAGCACAACAAAGAAGTGCTGAACAAGGTCATTGATTGTCTCAGCGTTGAATCAGCGCGTGATGAGGTCAAGATCTTTGTTTTGGACGAGATTCTTGTGCCATTGGTTCGCTTGGCTAGCGGCAAAAAGCTTGAAGAGGACGAAGAAATGCCTGACATCTCGGCTGAGCAAATTCGCTCCGAGGTTCTTTCGCCCTACCTGGAGCATGCTCTTTCTCATCTTGGCCGTCTTCTGAAGAGAGGCCCGTCAAAGCCTGTGCTATTCTCAGGCGTAACTGCCCTGTCTCTAATCGCGCCCTGCGTTGAGTCTTCTGGTGAAACGTCGAGCCTGATCAGTATCGCGACATACCTGCTTCGCCAGCCCCCAGACCGTGTCAACCCCAAGACCAAGTCCGGTCTTCTCAAGATTTTGGAGCACTTCCTGCCCCTCTACGATCCCAAGGAGGATGTGGTTCTTTCTCAACAGGTCTTCGAGGCTGCCTCTTCTCTTTTCGATTACTTCAAGGATGACACGAACCGAGAAGTGCTCTCTAGAGTTTTCGTGGCTCTTGCTGCCCACGATGAGAATATGCAGGAAGTGGCTGCCTTGTGTGCTGATCTGAATTCCCGCTCAATGAAGAGACTTGAGCCGGATTATGAACGGCGTCTGCAAGCCTTTAGAAAGATCAGTGACGACCTCTCCCAAACCTTGAACGCCAAGCAATGGCGACCTATTCTGTACAACATGCTCTTCTATCTTAGAAATGAGGAAGAGCTAGCCATCAGATCCAGCGCTGCCTTTGGCCTGAAGAGATTCGTTGACAAGGCCGCTGCCGAGACCGATGTGGAAGATTTCGAGGCTCTTGTGAATAGTGTCTTGGTTCCCTCACTGCAGTACGGCCTTCGCCAAAAGTCCGAATTGATTCGTTCTGAGGTTGTCTCTGTTTTGGGTTACTTTGTCAAGCTGAACCCCACCCGAGCTTCTGTGCAGGATATGAATGTTCTCCTGGTTGGCGATGATGAGGAGGCATCTTTCTTCACCAACATCCTTCACATCCAGCAGCACCGTCGTCTGCGTGCCCTCCGTCGTTTGGCTAGTGAAGCCAGCAAAGGAAACCTCAAGTCCGAAAACCTGAGCAAGATTTTCCTGCCCCTTATCGAACATTTCGCCTTTGAAGAGGCCTCTGATGAGAATGGCCACAATTTGATTGCCGAAGCCGTCGCTACCATTGGCTCTCTAGCGGAGTGGCTAGACTGGAATCAATTCCGTGCCAACTTCCGGAGATACCGTGGATACATGCAGAGTAAGCCTGAGATGGAGAAAAACATTCTCAGACTTTTGGGTCGGATGTCGGATGCTCTGTCTACTGCAATGAATCAGAAGAAGGGACCAGAAGTCGAGGCCAGCGGCGATGCCGATGCCGCGGCCGTGGCTGATACTGATGTCGACGTTGATGCGATGGAGGTTTCGGAGCTACCAAAGTGCACACTTGCCAAAACTACGCCCTCTCTTGCTCAAGTCTCGAAGGAATTGATTGCCAATTTCATTCCATTCTTGACTGAATTCCTTCATCACAAGAACCAGGCGGAAATGAGTTTGCGTTTGCCCGCTGCCGTCACTACAATCAAGCTCCTCAAGATTCTTCCCGAGCAGGACATGGCTATTCGTCTCCCGCCTGTTCTTCTGGATGTTTGCAGCACCTTGAAGAGTAAGGCGCAGGATTCCAGAGACACTGCCCGGAAGACACTGAACGACATCGCGCTGTTGTTAGGTCCTTCCTACTTCAATTATATCTTGAAAGAATTGCGGAATACGCTCCTACGTGGCTACCAACTTCACGTCCTGTCATTCACCGTTCACTCCATGCTTGTGTTTACTACCGATCAATTTAAACAAGGTGACTTGGACTACTGTCTGACAGAACTTGTCGCAATTGTCATGGACGATATCTTCGGTACCGTCGGACAGGAGAAAGAAGCTGAAGACTACGTCAGCAAGATGGTGGAAGTAAAGAGCAGCAAGAGTTACGATTCCATGGAGCTCCTTGCTAAGAATGCAACCATTCGTAATCTTTCGAACCTCGTTCGACCTCTCCAGGCCCTGCTGCGTGAGAAGCTCAATTCCAACATCGTCCGGAAAATTGACGAATTGATGCGAAGAATTGGCATTGGTCTTCTGAGAAACCCTGGTGCTGAGAGTCGTGATCTGTTGATGTTCTGTTACGAAGTCATCAAGGAATCCTACCAGGAAAACGTCACTGCTGGAAAAGAAGCTACCCCCAAATCCTATGCCGAAGAGCGGTTCTTGGTTAGATTGCAAGGAGCCAAGCGCGGTGAAAAACGTGGTACCACTTCTTCTCACAAGCACAAGCTGACAAGATTCTCTCTTGATGTCCTCCGTGCTATTCTCAACAAGTTTAGCTCCCTTTCAACGGCCGCAAACTTGACCGGATTTCTACCTATCATTGGTGACTCCCTGGTTCAATCCCACGAGGAGGTAAAGATCGCCGCCCTTCGACTCTTGTCTACCATCATCAAGCTTCCGATCCCAGAGCTTGACGAGAACTCGCACGTCTATCTCACGGAGGCTGTGAAGTTGATCAAGGAGTCCCCAAGTACCAACTCTGAGGGATCGCAAGCGTCGCTGAAATTGATTTCTGCCATGATCCGTGAGCGAAAGAGCACCAAACTTCGTGATGGTCATCTCGCCTACTTGCTCAAGCGTCTGACAGCTGATATTGAAGAGCCTGACCGGCAAGGTATTACGTTCAACTTCATTCGTGCCGTCATGTCCCGCAAGTTTGTTGTGCCAGAGATGTACGAGCTCGTGGATCAGATTGCAAGCATGATGGTCACAAACCAGACTCGCACCGCACGAGATCTCGCCCGGGGTGTCTATGTCCACTTCCTGATTGAGTACCCGCAAGCCAAGAACCGGTGGACCAAGCAGCTTGGCTTCCTTGCCAAGAATTTGGACTACAAGCACCAAGAAGGACGTCAGTCTGTCTTGGAAGCAATCCACACTCTACTTTCTAAAACTGGTCCAGAGATGGCCCAAGACATTATTAGCACTTTCTTCCTGCCAATCGTCCTCGCCATGGCCAATGACGATTCACCCGAGTGCCGTGAGATGGCTGGCGCGTTGCTGGCACAGTTCTACAGCCGCGCTGACCGAGAACAGATGAAGACCATCCTGACACCTTTGCACTCGTGGCTAGACCAGACCGAGAATATGGCCCTGGGTAGCATTGGCTTGCAAGCTATGCGAATCTTCTTTGAGTCCGAGGATACAGAGAAGGACAAGGAAGCTCGGTTTGTCATTGGCATTCTTCCCGGTTTGATGCAGCCAATCATCCAGGATCACGAAAACGGAAATTGGGAAACCCTTTACTTCGCTCTGCAGCTATTCACCAAGCTCTGCAAGACTGTTCCCTCACTTGCATTGGGTCCCCAATGTGCCCCTATCTGGGCGGCCATCCAAGAATCACTGTTCTTCCCTCACGCCTGGGTCAAGACCTGCGCTACCAACCTTGTTGGTATGTGGATGGCTGACCTGGCCAAGACGCACGCCACCGAAGGATACAGCGCCATTCCACTGGTAGGAAGTTCTGGTCTTGCTCTGGACAAGGAGGCAATGATCAAACTCCTTCGTGCCAGTGTGCGCTGCCTTCGCACCCCAGGTGTCATGGAAGAGCTGGCCATGCAGAGCGTCCGCAACCTCGTTTTCCTTGGTCGGTGCGTGGCACAGAATCGTCTGGAACTGCAGAAGGCTGGATCTGAGGATGTCGAGTCCGCCGATGAAGACGAAGATGCCGACAGTGAAGTTGATGGCGAGGCGGAGACCGAGAAAGAAACCAAAGAGGCACCTGTCCGGTCCGCCATTGGATACCTTTTCAAGCAAATCTCTTCTCTACTGCGCCGCGAGGTCATTTCAACCCGACCAGAAGCTCTTATTCCCAAGACCGCTTCCATCGCTCTCCTCGCCGCTCTGGTCCGTCATATTGAGGCCGACCAGATCGAGCCGTCTATCTCTGTCATCCTTCTACCGCTGCAGCATATGACCGATTCCTCCATCCCTGCACCACGATCTCGCGACGAGACCTTCCAAAACACATACAAGGGTCTTGTCTCGAATTGTCACGAGGTCCTTGATTCTCTTCAGAAGAAGCTAGGTTCGTCCGAGTACATCGCGCACATGGCCAAGGTTCAAGAGAACATTAGACAACGTCGTGAAGGACGACGAGTTAAGCGCCGCATTGAGGCTGTTCAGGAGCCAGAACGGTATGAGAAGGACAAGAGGAGAAGAAATGACCGCAAGAAGGAGAAGCGGAAGGAGAAGGGTCTCGAGCATCGGGGCAAGAGACGTGGTTGGTAGTTGGCGACCTTGTGGCATCATATTTGACGATTGCTTTATGTGGCATAAAAAAGCTGGCGTTTGGGATGTATTAGATGTTTGTATATACCTGGAATTTGATTTTGTACAAGCCATCTGCAGATTATTCCAGATATGTAAATGTAGACATAAAACCTCAATATGTCTTGATATTTACATCCTACCTGTGCATCCATGTCCAGGTGTATGCCCAGCACGTAGTCACCCCCAGGTGGTGGTACAGTAGCCAGAGGTTTGCCTCAGATAAACCACTTCAGGCTATGTAGCAAGTAGATGGTCATTCAGTTGAGACCTGTTCTGAACATTGAAAATCAATTCTATTATACATGACTATTTGTACATTGAAACATCGCGCAGGCAGCTAACCTCTATAAATCTATCCATACCCTTTCCTCTATGCCTGGAACCCGCCATGCCGAGAGTGGAGAGCATCGTAATATATATTTTTAGACAAATTCCCTCCAAAATTGAAGTGCAATAACCTCCAAATCTAATTAGATTTGGCCTCGCCTTCATTGCCCTTTGTAGCCTTCTTTCTGGAAGCGGACTTCTTCACTGTTCCATCATCCCAAAATTCCATATTCCCATTCAACTTTCCATGCATGATGCTCTCCCCCTTTTCTTGCATGATGCTCTCCAATGTCACTTTCGTATCATAGAAAATCCCCAGATGATCACTCATGATGTGCCGCTCCTTGCAAGACGGACACTGGATCAACACCGTGCCGCGGTGGTAGCCTTGCTTCGACATGCGGTGCGAAGACCGATCACCGCATGGCTTGCAAGTGAAGGTAATCATGTAGGCTTCTTCTTTACTGCGACGCTCTTCATTTCTGCGCTCGCGCTCAGCGTCGGTTTCGGGTTGGGCGGTATCAGCGGTAAGAGGAGAGGCCGTGGAATTGTGGCGGACGGCTGAAGGAATAATGAAGCGCGCTTGGCCAATGATTGAAGCTCGAGTGAGGGGTTGAGGCCGAAGGAGCTGTGTAGAGAGAAAACGGGCTGAGGTGGTGGATGTGGTTTTGGCTGAGAGAGTGCGCAGGGCGCGAAGACTCTGTGGAAGGAACGGACGCATGGTAATTCTTGGTTATAGACTGAAATTGAAATGACTCAATAAGATAACTTTGTTTTTCTCTGGTTTATTTTTGGTGGATGAGTGATAAGTGAACAATTTGCTATCGTTAAGATCCGTGAAGTGAAGCCTCAGCGGAGCGGACTATCTATCACCCGATGCTTCCTCCGCGGAGTGCAGCAACGATGGCAAAGTGAGATCGGGTTTGATGACCACACATATTTCTATGAGTTCTCTGATACTCCTTTTGTCCTGACCGTGTCTTGAACCATGGCGACAATGCGGGCGAGACATAAGATTCGAGCTCCCCGTCGGGTATGATGGACCCCTCACTAAGACACATTCCTGTCTGTCAAGAGCATAGTAACTAATCACGCCATAGGGACTCGCCTCTTCCCAAACTGACAACTATGATGCGGTCTGGGCGGTCCTTTCAGCATCCCTGACGGAGATACACACAAAGAATGCCTCGTCCCTTTCCTTCGAAGAGCTGTATCGAAGCGCATATCGGATTGTCTTGATGCAGCGGGGTGCGGACCTTTACAACAATGTAAAGGAACACGAGGAGGGCTGGCTACATGGTACAGTTCGGAAACTCGTTACACAATCAATCTCGGCAACTCTCATTCGCGCTCAGAGTCAGAATGCCTCCGAGTTGCTGGATCAATCGAACGAACGGCGGGCTGCGGGGGAGAAGTTTTTGGCTGTGCTGAAAGAGGCATGGGAAGACCACCAGCTTTGCATGGCTATGATAACCGATGTCATGATGTACATGGTCAGTTTCAAGCGCACGATATTGCAGTGAAGTATAAACCTGTTGCTAAAAAATAACAGGATCGCATCATCGCCCTTGACCACGACAAGCCATCCATCTATGTTGTCTCGATGGCCCTGTTCAGAGACAACGTCTTGAGCGCACCTGTGCGCCCAGACAGCGATCTGACTGTTATGGACATTCTGAAGTCGACCGCTCTGTTCATGGTTCAGCTGGAGCGAGCTGGACATATGATTGAACGACCGCTGGTTCGACACTGCACCCAGATGCTGGAGGGACTCTACGAAACGGTCAAAGAAGAAGAGAGTTCCAAGCTCTATTTGACAATCTTCGAGCCTGCTTTCTTGGAAGCGAGTACGGAATTCTACAGTGCCGAGGGACGTCGACTTCTGGAAATTGGGGATGCTACAGTTTTCTGCCGAATTGCCACCCAGCGAATTGAGGAGGAACATGAGCGGGCTCGCACTACACTTTCGATGCTGACAGAAACGAAAATTCTTACTCTGCTTGATAATGAGCTCATTTTGAAGAACATCGATGAAGTTGTCAGGCTAGAAGGCACTGGTGTCCGACATATGCTTGATAATAACCAAATTGAAGCATTACAACGCATCTATACGTTGAATGCACGCGTTGATAAGAAGAAGACGGCGCTAAGCAACGCCGTAAATAAACGGATCGTGGAGCTTGGCAAAGAAATCAACCGCGCATCTGTTGCACCCCTGGGCGGAGCCACAGCCCAGCCCAACAAAGATGCAGAGAAAGCTAAAAAGGGGAAAGAGAAAGAACGACCGGTCAATCAACAAACAGTCTTGGCTATTCAGTGGGTTGACAGCATCCTGGAACTCAAGCGGCAGTTCGACAATGTCTCGGCCAATGCGTTCATGGATGATCAAGGCCTCCAGAGCTCTATCATGGCCAGCTTTTCAGATTTTATCAACTTGAATTCCCGGAGCTCCGAATACCTTTCGCTCTTCTTTGATGAGAACCTCAAGAAAGGCATCAAGAGCAAGACCGAGAACGAGGTTGACATCTTGTTAGACAACGGCATCACAATGCTAAGATACATCAAAGATAAGGATCTCTTCGAGACCTATTATAAAAAGCATCTCTCGCGCCGTCTACTTATGAAACGCTCAGCCAGCATGGATGCGGAGCGTCAGATGATCTCCAAGATGAAGCTAGAAGTCGGAAATCAATTCACCCAACGCATTGAAGCCATGTTCAAGGATATGACCGTATCTGAGGATTTGACAACAAGCTACAAGGATCATGTCGCCCGCAGTGCCGATCCAGATCATAAGCCTGTGGATCTGGAGATCAACGTGCTCACCAGTACGATGTGGCCCATGGAAATCATGGCCAGCTCAAAAGAGGGAATTGTGCCATCAGTCTGCGTTTTCCCTCGAGAGATAGATATGCTCAAGCAAAGCTTTGAGAGGTTCTACCTTGATAAACATAGCGGTCGCAGGCTCTCTTGGCAGGCGTCTATGGGCACAGCCGATGTACGGGCATCATTCCGGCGCGCCAACGGTAAGGTCCAGCGCTACGAGCTTAATGTGTCCACATACGCACTAGTCATCCTGATGCTGTTCAACGACGTCCCGGATGGGGAGTCTCTCACCTTTGAGGAGATCCAATCGCGCACCCAGATCCCATCCCACGACCTCATCCGCAATCTACAGTCCCTGGCTGTTGCGACGAAGACGCGTGTCTTGGTGAAAAAACCCATGTCCAAAGACATCCAACCCACCGATCGCTTTTTCTTCAACGATGATTTCCAAAGTCCATTTGTGAAGGTTCGGATTGGCGTTGTCAGTGGCGGGGCCAATAAGGTTGAGAACACGGATCAGCGGAAGGAGACCGAAAAGAAGATGGCTGAAGAGCGTTATGGCACCATCGAGTCTGCCATTGTGCGCATCATGAAGTGAGTAACCTATCAACCCCTAGCCAGCGCTCTTGTTTCCTTGCCACTAACCGGTTTTCTTTAATCTTCCAGGCAACGGAAAACCCTGACTCATACCCAACTCATATCCGAAGTACTTTCCCAACTCTCTTCACGATTCGTCCCAGAGGTTACCATGATCAAGAAACGCATCGAAAGTCTTATTGATCGTGAGTATCTGGATCGTGTCTCTGAAGATCCTCCTACCTACGACTACGTCGCTTAAGGGTTGGGACGAAGAGGTGGATATATATCCCTTCTAATTAATCCATCTTCGTCTTGGTCTGAGGAATTGCATCTGCATTGTCCCATAGCATACCATCCGGGCATTTTTTGATCCTTGGGGATCTCATTTTCTTCCCTTTGCTATTGCTTTCTTTTCACTTTTATTTTCTTCTTGGACTTAGCGTGGCGTCATAGGAGGTTGAGTGCTTTCATCTAGAGGCAGGGAGGGACAGGGTTTCGTGTTCATGAATTGATGAGGGATGGATGGTTCAATCAACTTGAATATGAGAAGAGTAGAATACGTTCCAAGGTTCTCGCTTGAATAGCTCGTAAGTATGCATGATTAAGCAGAGCCAGGACGAAGCACAACTGGGCAACCCATATGTAAACCAGACTTCAACTTGCAATTGATAATTGACATGAATCCACTGCCACAATGAAAAGGATTCCGAATGGGACATCCGAATGAAATGAAATGTATAAATGCCCCTCAAAATCCCGGATATGACCAAAGTAAAACCGATTAACGCCAAAAATGCCATACTCCCACTCAAGTATTGTGGAAAATTGAAAATTGAACATTGCCCACATGCAGGTGAAAATGAGATCAAGATCAAAGTAACTCAACCTCCCCTTTCATCCAAGCCCCCCTAATCCCCTCCCAAAGCACAACCCAAACATCCCCCATCCGCATAACAACCCCCAAATCCTCACCCCCCTCAACCCCCTCCACAACAACGGGAACCTCAACACCCAAACACCTCACGAAAACCACCTCCTTCATTTCAGGTCCTTGAACCATGCTAGTCCCACCAGCGTTATCATCCAAGCGCCTCAGCTGCGGCGGGAATGCGCCCATGAACGAGCCGCCGTAGTGGCCTGCTAGTAGCGTTTGGTGCGCATGGACGAAGGTACATTCTTGTTCGGAGAGGGGGGTGTAGTCTGTTATTGTTGAGATGTCTGGAACTGAGTCCTCTGGTGTGATGGATTGGGAGGTTTGAGATTGGGATTGGGATTGAGACTGAGATTGAGAAAAGGAGGGGTTCTTTGTTCGGCTGGCTAGTTGGACGAGGTAGTGCATGCTGTGTTTTGTGAGTTTTGCTAGACGTTGGCGGAGGAGACTGCGGAGGATATATTGGGTTCTTGCGAGGTCTGTTTGGAGAATTGAGAGGCGGAGGTTTAGGTTTTGGTTGTGGGTGTTGTGTTTTGTGGATGGGTCTGTGTCTGCGGAGGAGGCGGCGAGGTCTTCGATTGTTTCAATCTATGGCATGTTAGTTTTATGTTGCTCGAATTAGGTATTACAAGGGATCATGAATATGGGGATGGAAATGGGAATGGCAATGGCAATGGGAATGGTAATGGCCAGTGTTATGCCTGCTGGGTTCTTACCTGCATTCGCACTCTATCCATCATACGCTCCATTAGCGGTGCGGGCCATGGTAGAACCTCCGAGACGGCGCGCTCGGCGACCCAGAATCGGGTGAGGAGTTGGTGGTCTATGGCAGACGACTCTGGACTGGCGCCAGCGCCGCGGTCGACAGATGCAAGAATATCGTCGATATCCATGGTTTCTTTGTGGAAGTGGGATGCGGTGACGCGAAAAAACGCGGGAGATGGAGTGGAGTCGAATATGCCTGGGGCATCCGCGCATTAGTGGATCTTGGTCATTGAACTTGGTACTTTAAGGCTGATTTAGACATGTCATTAAGATTGAAATAATGTACGAACAACAAAGCGCCTACATTCGGCTCATCAAATGCAGTTCAAGAAAATCATGCTCGCGATCCTCGCGGATCGATGCGAGTGAAACATTACAGAAACAGCTTCATGCGAGTCTTTCCCAAGCAGAAACAGGTCTCGAACGCGAAAGATAATAAAGACCCAATTTGCTTCCAACCCAGAAAAATAACGCCGTTTTCAGTTCATTCGATCAAGAGTCGTAGATTTGTCTGGCTTTGCCGGTCCTTCACCGGATTATGGTGATTGTATAGGGGGCCGTATTACAGGACCGCCACAAATTCAGACTCATGATTTAGCCGGGGGCGGACCTGTAGGAGGAGCGTAGTCCCGGGCTCCCGGCGCGTGATAAGAATTCTGGGGCGCTTGCAACTCGATACCGTTTTGCTGGGGGTGTGGGGGCGGTGCTTGGGCACCAAAATAACCATAGTTCTGGGGGTTGGCGGAATACTGTGGTGGTGGCTGGGATTGCGTGTAGGGGTCGTTATTATAGTATGGTTGCTGGTATGTAGGCTGGTTGGGTGGTGGTGGACCAGGAGGTGGTGCCATCCATGCTGTGCCGTTGTAGGGCTGTCGGCCGTGAGCACGGCGACGACGAGCGTTGAAGCAGCTATTCGGATGCGGTTAATTTATTGGGTGGATCGCTAGGGAGTCTAGATGTAGAAAAACTCACGCGAAAGCAAAGAAGATCAGGAAAGCGATGGCGACGATGACGCCAAATGCAACCCAACGACCCCAACTATCCCAGGAGGAGTTGTTGCAGTTATCGTCAAAGTCATCGCTAGATATAAGTTAGAAGAGGATATCAGGATAAGAAAGTCAGACTTACCAAAAGTAACGAAGCGTTAAAGTAGGCATGATGGGCGTGTAGATGTCAAAGTGGAGGAAGAATCGAGAAGAAATAGTTAAATGGGAATGAAGGTGGCTGAGGTGCGATCATGGGGCTGAGGCTGGGTATAAGTGGATCCATAGCTTTCTAGGCTGCCAGTTTTTAATGATGAAATCATTCATCAATAAAATCTTGAAAATCAATATATTGATTTTAATTGATTTTGACAGACTTATCCTTCAAATTTCTTTTACTACTAAATTATGATCCACTTTGATCATCTTCATGAACGAAGTCCAATTGATTCAATTCACTTTTGTAACGGGTGTACGTAGTCCCATACGTATCAGCTCCACGCCAGTTCTAGGTATATGATGACTAATCATGGACCTGAGAAAAAGATATTCTTAATGCAGAGTTACCATATCCTGATACGTACATAGGATATCACCTTACATGGAAGCGCCGGATCCGTTAGTCAAAAATCGGTTGATGAGTGCCAACTGGAGAGATAAATGCCATATTGGAACTTGTGATCTTGTTATTTGAGTAGGTATAATGGAAAAAGACGTAATTCCAAAATTCTCTAAATTACTGGAAAGTTTTGTAATTGCCCAGAGTGTTTTTCTGAATGATTTATCTAAACTTAATAGCATGTGTCCTTTGGCGGGGTTGATCACTTTCGGGGTCTGCATGGCCAACGCATCGCTTGGTCCGTGTGCTTTATTTACGTTAGCGACCCCCAGCTTTTTCTTTTTTACCTGGAAGACCCGTGGACCCAATTTACTGCATATCACAAGGTTCCGGGCCACTCTGCAAATCCAGGAGATCCAGAAATCCTTTGAAAACATTGGAAACATTGAGACCGAGACATTGAATCCAAACCCAAATGGCATTAACATATTAACATGCGATCAACAATTTTGATCGATTGGCACCCGCTGTGTGATCCCCAATTGCATGCACCCAGGACCATATACCAAACAGGAAAAGAAAACCATCAACATCGTTACATGCGAGGCTGTGAGCCAAAACGCTAGTCTACGGGACATCAAACAGAAAGACGCGCTCAGGAAACGAAATCCAGCTCAGAACGAAATGAGACAGACAAATGGGGGAAAATATCATGTGGAAAATGACCACTTATCGACTGGCTCGTGCAATCAGCCAGTGCAGCACCGCGTCAAGGTTGGTTTCTTCTTTTGCGCTGATCCCGTAGCAGCTCACCTCCCGACGAGTGATGGACTTGAGATCCATCGCATCGATCAACTCATCTACCGATAATTTAACCGGCAGGTCGGACTTGTTACCGAGAACGAGAAGGGGAATCCCGTCCAACGTGGGCTTCGTCATCAGATCATGCAACTCCTCCGTGGCTACTGGCAAGGCGGCTTTATCCGCAGCATCCACGATATATCTAATAGATCAGCATCAAGAAAGGCCTGTCGTTTTGTACTTTTTTGGGGGAAGAGGGGGGTTTTGGCTTACACGATCGCGTTAACACCTCGGCAGTATCGCTCCCACATCGGACGAAACCTAGGCTGACCCCCAAGATCCCAACTTGCCGCCGTTAGCGATGACCCTACAACTCACTGATGCAATACGTACCATTTCAAGGTCACATGGCCCTTCTGAACTCGTTTAGTATTGAAGCCGATCGTCGGAATCGAGCTGGAATCCGGTTAGCCGGTGACGTCTTCTACTTATCCTTGCACGACTTACTCGATAGTGAATTCCCCGCCCTACCACATGATCAGCATCTGGATGCAACACCGAAAACACGAAAAGGAAGGAAATAAAAAAGATAGGAAAGGAAAAATCTAGAATTCTTACAGCCAATACACGGAGCAGGGAGGATTTGCCTGCGTTTTGGAGGCCGATCATGGTAACATCCATCTCGGTGGCCCTGCAGAGAAGATCCGGATTAGAGCAAGCGCTTCATCTGCGGGGACGGGCCGGGAAGGGGCTGGATGGTGTTCCCGAGAACCAAACGCCTCAACGGTTCCACTTACCAGAACATCCTCAAGAGCCAGTCATAGATGGTGCGAAAGATGCCGGCCATGTTGGGTGGTTTTGGTGTGGGTGGGGTGGAAAGGGAAAACACGGATTCAAGAAAGGGTCGAGACTACCAGGGAAAAGATACTGTAAAGTAAACCTGTGAAGAGCCTCTCTTTTTCTGCCGGATAAGGAGTCCAAGCCTAGATTTGTGGAGAGCAGGTTTCCACCTGGACAGTTGAGGGGGTTGGAGAGAGGAGAAAGAGAGACGGTGTGATGAAATTCCCAAGTTTTGTTAACTTGTTTTTTCGGACTAGCGATCAACAAAATAAAAAAAAACCAAATAGTAAGGGGGAAAAGCAGCAGAAAGCCCTGAGCGCTTCAACTTCTTTCCCGGCAGTTTTAAGTATACCGAAATGGAATTTGTACTGGCGCCAATGCGAGATCTACGGGCACACATGACTGCCGTTGGAGAGGGGCGCTTAGGCTCCATTCGCGGCCTGACGCAGCGAGGTGACTCTGCTACTAGGAAATAAACAGTCAATTATTTTTAGAATTAATGATGAATGTATAAAGAACAGTTAACAACTGGATTTCATGTAGTCGTTCACATGTTGTAATTCTTGTTATATAGAAGCTCAGGTGTTCGTCATTGACACCTCAGGCATGAACATACATCTTATCACACGTGACGATAACGGGTTCCACATCGAAAAATTTCCCCAAGCAGAATCATCTCCAATTGTTCTTCAAAGCTGCCAATTACCGGCTCTCATCGCTTTGCTGGTATTCCTGGCAGGCTAAAGCTAGCAGGGGCCTTTCTTTGGTCGCCCCATACTGTATACTCCACCCAGTTGAATACCACTCCATTGACTGGGTTACGACCAAGAAAAAAAAAACGAAAATCCGGACAAGCCCGTGAGCTTCATCATGGCTCCTACCAATACTAGCACTAAGTGGTCGGTGCACTATGACACCCTCCGCCGGGAGAACCTCTTTAGGAATCCTCCTCAGGACCACACGGCCTACCCGTCCCTGGCGGAGTCAATTCGACCACACATCGATTCCTTCAATGCTCTGTTCGAGGACAGCAAGATCTTGGACGCAGGATTGAAAGATATTGGCATCAAGACATTCCTTGATGGAGAACTCGAAACTCCCGAGCAAAAGAAGGTCCGCATGGCCGAAGGCCTTCGCGCACCGAAGCGCAACCGTTTGAATGTCCGCGTGAAGGAGGTTTTCCTCGACAAACCCGTCCTCCCGCCCACCAACAAGTACAGCACCAAGAACCGCGAAATCTACCCTTCCGAGTGCCGTGAGCGCCATGCGACATATCGTGCCAAGCTCCGTGCCCGTCTGGAGTTCCAGGTGAACAATGGCGACTGGATGGAGTCCGTGCGTGAGTTGGGTCAGGTTCCAATCATGGTGCGCACCAACCGCTGCCACCTTGAAAACGCTACCCCCGAAGAATTGGTCCGACACAAGGAAGAGTCGGAAGAGCTGGGTGGTTATTATATTGTGAACGGTAATGAGAAGCTCATCCGTATGTTGATCGTTGGCAAGCGGAATTTCCCCATGTCTATCATCCGTGGTTCGTTCGTCAAGCGTGGTCACACCTACACCAAGTTTGGTGTGCAGATCCGATCCGTTCGCCCCGATCAGACATCCCAGACCAACGTTCTGCACTACCTCTCCGACGGTAATGTCACCTTCCGTTTCTCATGGCGCAAGAACGAGTTCCTTGTTCCCGTTATGATGATTCTCAAGGCCCTGGTTGAGACCAATGACCGTGAGATTTTCGAGGGCATTGTTGGTTCTGTCAACTCCAAGGGAATGAAAAACACCTTCGTCACAGATCGTGTTGAGCTCTTGTTGCGAACCTACCAGGCCTACGGCAAGCACAGCAAATCCGACTGCCGTGCACACCTGGGCAAGTGTTTCCGTCCTGTGATGGGTGTTTCTCAGGATGTGTCTGACGAGGAGGTTGGTACTGAGTTCTTGCGCCGCGTTGTCCTGCCTCATCTGGGTAACGTCAACGTTACTGAGACCCAAGATTATGACAAGTTCAAGATGGTAATTTTCATGATCCGCAAATTGTACGCCCTTGTCGCCGGTGACTGTGCTCCCGATAACCCTGATGCGGTCTCCAACCAGGAGGTCCTGCTCGGTGGTTTCTTGTACGGCATGATCCTCAAGGAGCGTATTGAGGAGTGGCTTCGATCATTTGGACCGATCACACGAGACTGGTCCATCCGCAACGGCAATGCCAAGTTCACTGATCCTTCATTCGAGCGTGATTTCTTGTCCAAGATCGTGAAGCGTTCCAACGAGAATATCGGTCAGGCTCTCGAGTACTTCCTGTCGACTGGTAACCTCGTCAGTCCTACTGGTCTTGATTTGCAACAGACATCTGGTTACACTGTCATGGCTGAGAAGATTAACTTCTACCGATTCATCAGTCACTTCCGAATGATTCACCGTGGTAGTTTCTTCGCGCAACTGAAGACCACTACCGTGCGTAAGCTGCTGCCAGAGAGTTGGGGTTTCTTATGTCCTGTTCACACTCCTGATGGTTCTCCTTGTGGTCTATTGAATCACTTGGCGCACAAGTGTCTGATTGCCACGGATAACCTCGATGTTTCCAGCTTGCCCCGCACTCTGGTCCAGCTTGGTGTCAAGGCTGAATCTTCCGTTGCGACTGAAGAGAGCGTGGTCGTTCAGCTGGACGGCCGAATCATCGGTTCCTGCTCGCCCGAGCAGGCTCGCAAGATCCACGACACTCTCCGCTACTGGAAGGTGGCTGGCTTGAACAATATTCCACTCGGCCTGGAGATTGGTTATATCCCCAACTCGAACGGTGGACAGTACCCCGGTATCTACATGTTCTCCCAGTCCGCAAGATTCTACCGACCGGTCAAATACCTTGCTCTGGACAAGATGGATTATGTCGGACCATTCGAGCAGCCATACATGGAGATTGCCTGCCTGGAATCTGACCTGATTGCTGGTCTCTCTACTCACATCGAGTTCACCCCGACCAACATCCTCTCGATTGTGGCCAACATGACACCCTTCTCCGACTACAACCAGTCTCCTCGTAACATGTACCAGTGCCAGATGAGCAAGCAAACCATGGGTACTCCTGGTACCTCTATCGCCTACCGTACCGACAACAAGCTGTACCGTCTGCAGACTGGTCAGACTCCTGTTGTCCGACCACCCCTGTACAACGCTTACGGTCTGGACAACTTCCCCAACGGAATGAACGCCATCGTTGCGATTATCTCTTACACCGGTTACGACATGGACGACGCCATGATTATCAACAAATCTTCCCACGAGCGCGGCTTCGGTCACGGTACCATCTACAAGACCAAGGTGCACAGCCTGGCCGACAAGGACCGCCGCAAGTCTCGGCGCGAGGTGAGCAAGCTCTTTGGCTTTGCTCCCGGAGACGAGGTTCGGGCCGAGGTGCGCAACTTCATCGACGATGACGGTCTGCCCCATGTTGGTATTCGCGTACAGGAGGGAGACAAGATTGCGGCGTTCCACGACGTGCGCTACGATGCCGCAACCGACTCCTACGTGAACGTCGACGGTATCACCCATTTCCTCAAGTATAAGGATGCCGAAGCGGGTTACATCGAAAGCATCCGCATCATGGGTTCCGAGAACGGCGCCGAGCCCATGCAGTCCATCAGTGTCAAGTACCGCATTCCCCGTAAACCCATCATCGGTGACAAGTTCTCCTCCCGTCACGGACAGAAGGGTGTTTGTTCGCAGCTGTGGCCTGCCGGTGACATGCCATTCTCCGAAAGTGGCATGCAGCCCGACCTGATCATCAACCCTCACGCTTTCCCATCTCGTAAGTTCACCCACCACCAATGTGATGGAAATTCCCCCTAACCTCAGCCAGGTATGACCATTGCCCAGATGATCGAGTCCATGGCCGGTAAAGCCGGTGCCCTGCACGGCCACCCGCAAGACTGTACCCCCTTCCAGTTCTCCGAAGAAAACACCGCCACCGACTACTTCGGTCACCAGCTTAAGAAGGCCGGATACAACTACTACGGCAACGAACCCCTATACTCGGGTATCACGGGCCGCGAGTTCGCCGCCGACATCTACATGGGAGTCGTCTACTACCAGCGTCTGCGTCACATGGTGAACGACAAGTTCCAGGTGCGTACCACCGGACCCGTCAATGCCTTGACCGGCCAGCCCGTGAAGGGTCGTGCCAAGGGAGGTGGTATCCGTGTCGGAGAGATGGAGCGTGATTCCCTGATTGCGCACGGAGCAGCCTTCCTCCTCCAGGATCGATTGATGAACTGCTCCGATTCCCAACTTACCTGGATCTGTCGCTGCTGTGGCTCGTTCCTGTCGACCCAGGTTGCTGTTTCGGGCTCGACCCGCTCTCGCGCGACCATTAACCCTGGTGCTATTGCTGCCGCGGCGAAGGCTGCTCCTAACCAGCAGGCTCCCGGTGGTGCGTCCACGGTGGGCGGTGCGTTGGGCGGTGTTAATGGCATTGTCCGCTGTCGTCGCTGCGCTCGCCAGGCTACGTTCGATGATTCTCGTGCTGAGGCTTGGGAGGACGGTGATGGTCTGCGTTACGTTGGTGGTGACGATGTGACTGTTGTCGCAGTTCCCGGTGTGCTCCGCTTCTTGGATGTCGAGTTAGCGGCCATGGGTATCCGGATGAAGTTCAAGGTGGATAACTAAAAACGTGCAATTATATACTTCGGTATACGGGTGTTTGTTTCAAAAATTTGTGATTTAATCATGTCATAGATGGAGCGTTGGCTTTTTTTTTTCATGTTAATATTCGATGTTCTATACGCAATGGATGAACTGGGTTCAATTTCAATAATCATTCCTAGTGACCCTTATCTCGGCTCATCTTCCGTGGATTAAGTATCATCCACATGTGCACCCCACCAACTAGTAATTCGGTAACCGAGAACAAGATTCGTCACCCACGGGTAATCCCCATATATTTAATAAAAATTATATGTATCATTCATCCGTATATCCTTTAAATAAATTCGGATTGGAAATGCCGTGTCTTGCCAAGTCGAAATATCGTAAGACACGCGACGACCCGTCGATCATTTGCTTAAATTCCGCCAATACTAAGCTAAGAACAGTTTAGCGTACGAGATGTACGAAGTGATAACAGAAAAAACCAAAGTCTCCACTCCGCCCCTTAACCCGCTAAACTTGGCGATGACGAAGGCTTTTCTGCTCCTTGAAATGGTGCAATTTTGAACCGTTATGAGGACTGCGAGAATGCTTATCTTTATACTTAGGAACTATAGCATTCAAACCCTACACTTGAACTGCTTTACCTGACTTTTTCCAGCCCCAGGTGCTTTGGTTTGGTTCGGTTCGGCTCTCTCCGTACACGAGGGCCAAGCGCTAATGAACGCGGACGCGTACGCAAGCTTTAATGTTCCGCTGACGATTTTTTTTCTCCATATAGTTTAGTTATGGACGGGACTTGGTTAGGAGGAGGATGATTGGCTTAGATGGATACTGGTTTGCGCATACGTTTCATGCTGACTCGTGCTCTCTTTTCTTCCTTTTCCGTGTATAATGTCGTTGTTAAAGGTGTTCTACATCCCAGGCCGCCTCAAGCTGTCAGGACATATTGTGGGCGGCTGTGCTTGATACCATATCAATTATAAAGAGAATTGAAACATATTCACCGACCATGGTTCGCTTTCGATTTCGATTGTCCTCTTTAACATGGGGCCTTACACTGGCGAGCGCGGTGAAGGCAGATTTCGTATCGACGGATTACGACGGATATAATGATGGAGATCTGGGACATCGACCACATCTGGAATTTCATTCCAGCGACGAATTTACTCCCGTGTTACAGGCTTCTGTGTGGAATCAGAGTGCGATTTCTGATACGGGGTCACATATCTTTATTAAGCATGATGGAAATACAACATCGCCACTTTCATCACCGCTGATTCTTGATGCCAATGATTTATCCGCCGTCTATTTGAATCGCTCTTTCGAAAATGTGTTTGGCACTCGCGTCCAGGAGAATCGGGGGAAGAAATACCTCACTTTCTGGGAAGGCCAAAAAGGAAACGGGATTGGGGATGGGTATGGTCTTGCCTTTGATGAGACCTATCGGCTGGTGTATAAGATTTCTGCACAGAATATCAAGGTGCATAGTGATCTGCATGAATTCGCATTTACAGGGAATGGGACGGCCCTGGTTACAGGCGTGGACAAAGTACGTGCACGGGGCAGTTCTTTGGATCCAAGTTGGAAGGCTCCTTCATATTTCGGGATTTTGAACGCCATCTTCCAGGAGATCGATCTCGAGACGAATGAAGTGCTTTTCGACTGGCGTGCACTCGACCATATAAACCCCATGGAATCACATGAGCCTCGAGGTATGGGCTGGGATGCCTACCACCTGAACAGCATTGAAAAGGTAAGGACAGCGCAGACGTTGCTTGGGAATGCGCCTCTAACTTCCTTTCCAGACCAAAGCAGGCAACTATCTTATCTCAATGCGCCATACACATTCAATAATGCTTATCGATGGCCAGAGTGGCGAAATTATCTGGACACTGGGCGGTCGACGCAATGACTTTGTCGAATTATCACCTGCCGATGGAATGGAAGATGCTGAGCCCGTTCTTTCCATGGCCTGGCAACATCATGCACGTTTTGTACCCGGCACGGACGAGACGGAGATAACGCTTTTTGATAACCATGTCGAAGACACGTCGCATGGTATCTGCGATACGGAATGCTCGCGTGGTTTGCACATCGCCGTCAACACTACAGCCTCGCCGCCAAATGTCCGGCTTCTCCGCGAATTTCAGCATCCGTCACAACTTCAGGCCCAAAGCCAGGGGAGCGTGCAGGTTCTCTCGCACAAAGCCGGGGATAAAGACCTCGGTAACGTGTTTATCGGATGGGGGAGATGTCCTACATTCACAGAGCATAGTTCAACAGGAGAAACGGTGATGGATGTACAGTTTTCACCATGGCATAGCCTGGAGATCCCCGATGCATTGGATAATTACCGTGCCTACAAGATGGACTGGGTTGCCGAGCCGTGGTGGGATCCGTCCATTGCGCTACGGATGAGCCCTAAGGGTGAGCTAGTCGTCTATGTGAGCTGGAACGGGGCGACAGAGGTAGCGGAGTGGGTGGTGAAAGGCATTGAAGCGGGACAGGCGTTGAACACCAAAGGCCAGGTGGTGACGAGGTCCGTTCGCACTGGCTTTGAGACCAAGTTGATAATTGTGGAGGAAAAGAAGAGTTGGCGATACATCTGGGCCGAGGCTATGGATGCGGATGGAAATACTCTTCGGTCCAGTCAGATTGTGGACTTGGAAGGTACATCATTGCCCATTGCCGTTGATGCTTTTGACGAGTCTAACTCGACCTTTGCTGGTTTCCTCGCTGCAGAGAAAGCTTTGAAACTGAAATTGAAGCACCCGCGTAGAGGATTGTCTAAAACAGCGATCGCTTTACTTGCATCTGGGCTGAGTGTTGCTGGCGTGGCTATCATTGCTGCTGGTGTGTTCTGGTGGTATCGAAGGAGAGATTACAATCGCGTGGAAGCTGAAGACTTTGCTTTGGAGTCAGACAAGTTTGCATTGGAGTCAGACGACAGTGATGTCGATGGTGATGAAGAGGAGAATGATGACGGGCAACATGATTGTAATGGATCAAGAGCCGAAAGTCAGGCTCTTGTCTCCAACACAGAGGAGAGAGGACTAATCAGGTTTTGTAAATAGATAGAATAACCTTGAAATGTACTTAATGATCACCCTTACAGATATAAACCACGAAAAAATGGTATACTATAAAAGCGAAATACTTGTAGTCATGAAATGATCAATTAAGGAACCATGATCCTAGCATCAGAATAATACATTCAACCAGTCCTATATCACTTACAACTCCGATGTGACATTCGAGAACTCGCCGTGGTCTAGCTTCGTCTTCCAGAAGATAGGGTTCATATCATCAAATCCATGGTGCACCCATCCTTCCTCCTTAACGTGGTAGCAGTTAATGAAACCACCAGAGTAGGCATCACGATGCATAGCAGCCAAAATAGCGCGACGACCCAGAGCCAGCGCATCCTCCTCGGACATGTCATAGTTGTAGTTGGCATCCAGAACACCGTAGGCGAATGTCTGACCGGATCCAACACAGAACAGGTTGCCTGGCAGCCGGGTGCCGTCTGAGTCGATGTAGTACAGAGCAGGTCCTTCTTGAGGAGTCACCTGGAAAAAAGGGTTAGATCAACTGAACCAATTCATCACGATGGGTAAGTAGGATTGTTTGATACGCACACCACAAAGCATGGTTCCCATACTCAGGCCATAGCCCTTGTAAGCATAAGTCAAGTTGGCAAGGATCTTCGATGCGGCAGCGACAGTAATACGACGCTTGTGTCGGATTTCTATTCCCATTAGCATAATAATCCTCTCCACTGCCACTGATGAACATACCATGCAGAGTACACTGCTGACTCAAATACCGCAACCAATATTGGCAATCCTATAGATTCATCAGAAACCAACGATATCGCCAGTCGCATGCATCCTCAAACTTACCGCCGCACCACCGGCCATAGTACCCAACAAACCCGGTGTAGGCTCATTAGTTGGCTTGTCCTCACCACGGCTCAACCGCGACACGGGAATGACTTTCTTCACTGTCTGGCTAGCAATCCAATTTCCGGCTGTCGCTCGCGAGTCGGTACACACAATCTAAAGCATCAAAATTAATCAGTACCGATACACCGCAGAAGCACATGGCGAAGCCGATCGGGATGGAACGTACGATACCGCCCTGGAATCGAAAGGCCAGGGTTGTTGTTCCGTGAGCGAGCTTGATGGGACAGCTTGGGTTGGAGTGGTCATCAGTCATGGTACGGAGCCAAGAAGCGTGCTAATGAAGCAGAATATGTGATTAGCCAGGGTTCTTCTGTTGATGAGATTCTTTTTGGGAGCTCCAGTTGCCGTGATCCTGGCTGACAGGCTGGGCCTGGGCCTGGGCCTGGATGAACGGACAAGGCAGACAATCTCCAGTGTAGGAGCATCATGCAAACTTGAACACAATGAAATGAATGCGATCAAGGACTCACGTTGTCGACAGGAGGAAGGGCGAACTTGAGGGAGAGCGGAGGGAGGCTCTCAGTGAGTTCCTGTTGCTCTTGCTCCGAGTAAAAATCATTCTGGTGCTGCGGGCGCGAGTACTGGGCGACGAGCTTGTCCATGATGTGCGAATGGGAATGAGCGACGAGGATATAGAGGTTGGGTGGAGATGAATGGAGGACGAGCTGAAGAGGTGATGATGGGGCAGCTCCGGGCTGGAGCTTGGATTCCGCGTCACTCGGGCGCCTATGGTCACGTGCATCCGTATATCAAATGTATCAGACTTGTTCAATCATGAAGGGAATTTCATATATTTTATATATTTAAATGCGAGGATTTTATCTACAATTCTTTTTGAATAGGGGAAATAGGTATGGATATATGGAGAACTGTCGTTTCGAAGATACTCTTGGAACACACTCGTGTTGCACCTCAATGTATTAGAACGCAAGTATCCAATCAATTCAAAGTATTCCGTACGTATATTTGGATAGACCAGGAACCGGCTCACACTACTTATTCAAATCAATACCCATTTACCCATCAATCTGATCGCAGTCATCAATAAAGTGTACATGAACATGGCTAAAGACCCAATTCCCTCAAAGCAATTCAAGCTTCAATATCCAAAATATTTAAGAGGCCAACACAGCAGGCTCCTCCAGCTCCTTGGAAGACGAGACATCATCAGGGGGTCCAGTCATATCAACGCCGTTGGTCAATTCCGACTCATTGTCATCAGCCACGTGGGTTACGTTTCCATTCACCTGGGTTGCAGAAGAAGTAATGGGCTCAACGGTAGAGTGCCACGCACGAAGATCAGCCTCTGCATCTTCGAGGACTGCGCGAGCCTCGAACTCATGGTCATAGGCCTGGCGAGAATCACCCGGAACAACGGCGGAGTCGTCGATGAAGTTGAGCAGGCGACGTGCATGACGAGCGAGAATAATCTGTTTCTCGGCACGCTCGATGACAGCAGCAGTGTGGATGTCAAAGGCTTCCTTGAGCTTTGTTCGAGTCTATCACATGAATCAGCAATTATCCTAGAGCAACTTTGACCGGATATATAGATCCCCGAAATGAAAGATGGTAGTAGCTCAGCACATACCGTATTCGACAACTGCGCTTCAGCAACCAAGCTCTGTGCCTCAGCCCTGACGAGCTCATGCTCCAGCGTCACGATTTTCGGACTAGATGGATCCTTGTACTTGAGCTTGGCAATCTCATCGGTAACCTTCTGTCTCTGATCCCGACTTGGCTGCACAGAAGCCTCCATATTGCGAATATGCTTCAGAACACCTCGGTAATCCTCAAGATTCTGCGCAAAGACATCCTCCTGCTCACCCATCTCTGCAAGGATAACGCCCAGCTTATCCGAGATATCGGAGACGGCATCATCCTCGGTAGACTCGCCCCATTCCGAAAGCTGAGCGGCGATGGATCCGCGCTCGCGACCGGCAGCTTCGTGGGCGCCGATTGCGCTATTCTCGGATTTGATTAGTCTGGATAGACGCTTGCTTAGCTCGGGCTGTTGGATGCCGCGGAACGTTGCGATGCTGAAGCGGTGGCGGGGTGGTTCGCGATCGCGGCGAGATCGGATGGAAATTGTGCGGTTCCTTATAGTGTTAGTAAAGTGAGTGGTAAAATGGAAGGTGGAAGTACATTTTGTCTTGTATGGAAATGAATACCGATAAAAATTAATATTCAGTGGTTGCGCAGGATTTTAACCTAGGATGGTGCTAGGTTACTAGGTGATTAGGGAAATGGGAGGAGCTGGTATTAGTTATATGCAGGAAAGCTCCTTCCCATGACGATGTGCCCAACCTAATCTTCCATATCATTGCTGTTTCGGTGCAGCAGGAAGTGCAGTCCCGGTGGCTGACTGACGTCATGACGGGAGATACGGATGGTGAGCTCATACACTCCGATTGCAGCTCTGCGTGACCTAAATGCTTGAGAGGTTAGCTTGGTATGAGTGGAAGAGTTGAAAATTTGAGTTGTACCTCGTAAGAGATCTGAATCGTGATCGTCCGTTCCGAGTTTCCACCGTTTATGTAGAGTTGTCTGGCTAGGGTAAATTGGATCTCCAGGGAGGATTTACCATATAGCTAGGCAATACATATTAATCATAGTAATATCATTGACGACCTCGTCACTAAAATTCTTGTTTTATTTGACACAGGAAAAACGTGAATAGCGTATCAGATCCAGATATCCCCACAAAACACCAGACGCAGACCACGAGGTCTGTAGTGTGCTAAAACGCAGAACGAAACAAATCCAGGAGCGCCTTCCGAGCGAGAAATACATAAAACAGACAGCTAATCCGACTATGACATATCATCGGCATCTGGGTGGTGCGAATGTTCATTATCCGAAGCGTGGAAGGCGTCTCCGAATGCTGAGTCCTCCATATCAGGCAGGTCAAGATCACCATGCTGTTCGGTGTAGGCGGCCAATGCATCACCGGCACTGTCAATGTTGGTAAAATCGAAAGCGGCGCCCTCTAAGCTCGTGTCTCCACCGGCTTCATCCTTATTCTCGTTGTTCACCATCACCCAGCCACCAGTTTCACCATTGGCACCACCGAGGTGATCTCCCAGGTCCATGTCTACATCACCAGGACCGGATGGTGCAGAAGCTCCGTTGCCTGGGCTGCCAAACTGGTTCAGAAGGCTGTCGGCGTGGTCCATAACCATGTCGTTGGTGAAGGACTCGGGTTCATCCTTGTGTTCGGGTTCGATCTTCTCCAGGAGACCACCCTTCTCTACACATGAAACCTTGGGCTCCGGCATGATCTGCCTCTTGCAAGAACCCTCAACATCGCGAACGACATCATCCACCTTGTATTTGGCCTTTTCTTCAACATAATCCATCGGCGGGGCCTCATCCTCTTCGGAGGGAATGATAATTCGGCCCTCCAATCTCCACACCTCGGAACCTGTTGCAGCAGGATCAGCGGCCGCCTCCCTGAGGCGCAATTCAGCATCTTTGAAAAGCGAGCTGCGGTTGAATTGCTCCAGCCGACGAGCGTGTTGCCTCTTCATCTTCTCCATCTCGGCGTTTGTCTCAGCGATCTTCTTAGCGATCTGGTTCGCAAACTCGTTTGCTTTGACTTCTCCTAGCTTGGATGCTTCCGGGACATCACTGTCTGGACCTTCTCCACCACCGGGAGTATCAAAGTAGGCCGACGTCAAGGACTCCAGCTCTCCCTTGCGGCCCAGACCAAGCGAAACCGGGGTGATTTGAGACATAGAATAAGGGGATGCAAAAATATCTTCCATCCACTCGTGGTGTAGTGTATAGCGCATCTTACTGATATCTCGCGGGGTCAACTGATCAATCATATCACCACTCGACACATCCTCATCCTCAAGCGAAAAATCAGCGGTCGCAGCAGCAATCGCAGCGGAGGAGGCGCGGTGTGGACGTTGGATTTTGCCTGGGTGAGCGGCGGCTGGGTGACCCTGAGGTGGGTAGAAGCCCGGTCGGGCCTGGGCAGCAGCAGCATTGGCGTAAGGGGGTTGAGGTTGAGTGAAGCCTTGCGAAGAAATCTGTTGAGGAAAAGGAATGGTTGGCCAGCTATTGCGGTCATGGAGCATAAATTCTTTGCGACTCAGTTGACCTTGAGTTTGTAGGAAACGTCGTTGGCTCATCATGCTTTGAACCTGCGGGGTCACGGGAATACGGGCAGCGGGGACGTGGTCTGTTTGAGGGGCGCGTGAATAGTGGACGATCCACAATGATGGGTCGGGCTGAGGGCCGTTGGGGATTTTGGATGAAACAAGACGATAGCGCTTTCGAGTGTGCGATGCCACATTCTCATGCGGAGGGAGATATCCACTGCGATGGACATACATCTCCACAGTCTGGTTCAAGTATTAGCCCCCAAGTTTCTTCATTTATATGCGATATAGGATCATGTGGCATCACATACATAGCCTCGAGATTCAAAGCTGAAGGCCTGCTCAGCATCGGCCCAGACATAACCGTCGCTGGCAAAGTTGTTGCCCAAATGCGCCATAGGCTGCCAAGTGAGCATGACATTGCCATCTGCAGGACCCTCCAGAAGGGTCCAGTGCATAGGTTTCTGTTGGCAGACTCGGGGTGCGCTGGTTAAGTATTCCACGGCTGTTTCGGCGGGCATCATGTGCATATTCGGATAGCGGTGGTGAGAAACCAAGTGCATGTGAGGCAGCTAGGTATGGCGATCATGTCAGTGTTTGCTCAATTCTTCAACATCTTTCCTGCTACGCCATGTTGAATGAAATTTGGGGTATCCTACCAGCTGCGCCGGCATACGGCTCGCCGGGTCATCCATCTTGATAACACTCTTTTGTGAGATAATAGATTCAATGGTTTGCACAGTACTTATAGCACGTGGTCAATTGTAATGGATGCGATACAACCGAATTGCGATGAATGTGAAATGCGATGAAGATGAAAGCGGTGACCTTGTCAGGGTGGATGGAGCTCCTGGGGGACGCGACGCGGGAGATTTTTGATGCGGTCCGGCTGAGTGTACAAACCAACTATGCAGGACACCTGAGGCACTAACATATCTATACTGTCAATGTATGAATTCACGTCCATTCTAAAATATTTACAGGTGGTTTATTGAAATTGTTAAATCCTTGGGCTTATTACCTTTCTGATACTATGAATGTCTGGCTATATAAGCTTATTGAATGGATACATCTAAAGCTCAAGATACTAGGCCCATGCATAGAACTTGGGAATGTTAGTACATATTATGAGCGAGACAAATTATCTGGCAACGAAAGATGTGAGGACGGAAGAATTAATCGCTGCTCTATAGCCTCTGCAATACCAGAAATAAGGTCCGTGATGGTGTCCTCAAGATTGGCGTAGAGGTCTCCCCGGATTGTCTTCTGGTAGTAATACTTTAATACTTCATTCAATATATCTGGATTTGATCCAACGGCATTTGATCCTTCTACATTGTCAGCTCGAATGATCCAGTTATATTGTGTTACACTGATCTCCTCCGCAAAGGGGATTTGGAAGCTCTTCGTAAAGTGCTTGACACCGCTAGGATTGGGAATTTTGTATGACAGTATATGTCAATTGTAAGCAAGCCCTTCAGTGCTATAGATCACGTTCACCGATTGGACACCCCGGGCAATGAAACTGACAATAAATCATATCGTCCATTGAAACCTTCATCCTTTTGCGTGCCTCGAATCTCATTTCTTGAGAATCAGTAGAGGACCTGCGTCTCTTATACGTACCTCTCACCACCCAACCTCGTTCCTCTTCACTTTCATCTTCATCTTCTACACCCGATTCTTCTCGTTCCCTATGAAGTCGATGAAAGATCCAAGTGATATTTGTACTTGTAATGCCTCCCCATGTTCTCTCTTGCATAAGCCATCCAATAACCTCATCCTTGTTCTCAATTCTCACACCATTCTCTTCCATCTCAGGAAGTACTACCATGTCGCGTAGCACCTTGGTAGATCTATTGACAGCCATCATAACTGCAAGTCCAACAGAGATGACCACCCGCGAAAACTGTCACGATTGCCTTCCACTTCCGTGCCAGTTGCCTTGGACCTCACGGTACCGGCGACAGATAGCTTTTGGGAGCAAGCAGCTCCCGCACGAGTGGGGTGCAGATCTGGGCTCAAAATATTCTGAAACTTCTTGAATCTGGCCCCGAACCTGGGCTGCGCCTCTTCGGGGACAGTCTTGAAGTTGATGTCTTCGCTCAACAGGGGGTAAGCCAACGACGTGGCAAAGGGAACAGTCGCTATCCCAAGCCATTATCGCTCGTCTGACTGAGGATAATGTGATAGTGGCTTGGCTCTCTTCTTCATCTGTTGGAGTTTGGCATACTTGCTGTGACTGGCATGATAGATGAGGGCTCTCGGTCTGGATCGATAGGGAATTGTACAGCTCCCTATGCATCTCTGACTGTCTTTGGGTATGTTGCCGAGAGTGCTGACTCTGGGGGCTTTCGAAGTGTTTATGAGGACTGGGGGACATATTGGATGATGCTTCGTGGCTCAGCAGGGTTGCTTGTAAGTTTTACCAATGTTAAGGTGTTCTGAACATTGTAATAAGTGATTCAAAGTGAGGCTGGCTGTGGGGAAAAGCAAATACTCTCGAATCGAAAGCAAGAAAAAAGAGAAAGGAAAAGTCTTTGTATGGATGGAACTTCGTTCGGGCTTTTCTTTGCCCGGTTTTCTTTGTTCGCTAAATTTGGCCTTCAAACGCTTGTACACGTACCTCCGAACTGCATGGATATACTAGAAGTTGTAGTTGTATGTAACTTATAGGGTTGTCCACACCTTAACTGTTTTTTTGGGGTCGGCCAGACACTTGGTGTAAAATACAAAACCTCACCTTGACACTTGATTGAGGTCGGCTGGGCACTTGCTATACCTAACTAGGAAGTATTTCGCCCCACTTTTCAAGTGTCCGGGTGAGATTTTGTAATTTACACCAAGTGTCTGGCCGACCTCAATTAAGGGTCCAGCCGACCTCCTCTTGATGCGGTGAATGTGTTCTGCCGGAAGAACTTTGACCCACAAGAAACAACCACGGGAGAATGTGGAAAGCTGCCAGAACATTAGCGACCAAGATGCCTCGTGTTCCAAGTACAAAAGAAGTCGTCCCCGGCGCGTCCGTCAACATCGTTCTGAAAGCCGATCAACGGACCGGGCGCACCGTCGACGGAACTATCACAGACGTGTTGACGCGTGGAAACCACCCACGGGGCATCAAAGTCCGACTCTCGGATGGTCGCGTCGGAAGAGTCCAGTCCATGACAGGGGCACCTACAATTACATCTGCTGCGACGGCAGCATATTCTGCATCCAAGAATGCCTCGGAGCCAGAGGTTCCCTCCCCCAACATTGGCTTAGACGCGTACATCACGCAAGGAAAACAGCGGAAACGGAAGGGTGGACCCAAACCACTGCCGGCAGATACAGATGGACGTGATGAGGCTCAACAGACCCCGACAGAAGTGGTGACATGTCCTGTCTGTGGCGAGTTTAATGGAGATGAAGCAGCTGTTGCTCATCATGTTGCTAGCCATTTTGCTGATTGAGCAACGAATGTCCCAATTATAACCCGATGTCCAAAAATTTCGACCATACTTTGCGAAAATACTTCCGACAGTACGTCAACATACAGCTCCTTCCTCAAGGGAATCTTAGCCAGCTGTGGAATTGTACCACACATATTTCAAGGTTAAAAGAGCAATTGTCGAGTATCCTGAGCGTAGTAGTATACCACGACTCAGGTAAAGAAGAAAACATGCATGGATGTTCAGGCTCTAGTTGTCCTACTTGTAAGAAAAAAGATGAAATGCCTATCGCATGGGCTTTCCTGGGCCTAGATGGCGCTCTAGCGACGCTGCATGTTGAGCCTGACCGCCGGGGTCAGGGTCTTGCTTCTTGCTTATCGATGGAAATTATGCGTCGAGAAATGGATCTGGATGGAATGTTTGGCGCTAAAGGGGAGGATGGGAAGGTGCAAAACCAACTGAGAGAGTGGGTTCATGCGGATGTGGCTCAGTATAACATGGCTCGTCGGAGGGCTATTGAGAAGGTTGGAGGTGAGATAATGTCGACCGTTATGTGGACTGTGATAGAACTTCGTGAATAAAGCTACTTAAGTTGACTTTGAATAATCATAGCTCATTGCAAATAGATGCTGTGGCTATTTTGGAACAGTGGTTATGCTTGGCCATGTAATAGAGTATCGTAAAAGGACCAAGTCCGACCCATTCCGAGCTCTTGGGCCAGATTTAACATCATGAACTACTGTCTTGGCACATTTCATGCAGCGGAAGTAGCTTGATGCAAACAATGATTGATGTATGTACGGAGTGGCTGAATTCTGAGCTGAGAAAGCAAAAAACAATAACCAAATAGCGAGCAAATGCTTGACCGTATATAATTGGAAGTATGTTTGGATGTATCACTCTTCATATTTCTTCCCATTTCTTGCATTCAAAAGACAAATGTAGATCTTAGATCGAATCCCCCTTTCCTACACACCTATTTCCCCTCGACAAATTCTTTGCATTGTAAAAGTACGCCATGCCCTTGACACTGGAGCAATCTCCTCTTATTCCTCGGGGTCGCCCCGCCATCCCCCGTCACCAATTGCCCCACGCCATGCAGGTCCAGTAAAGCCTGCCATAGTCGCCGCGTTAGTCTCCACATGGAATGCCACTTTCCTCGCTGCAGCAGACAGCACCATCACCTCAACATTATCAGCCACCATCGCACACGAATTCGAGTCCTTGGCCTTCGAGTCCTTGGCCTTCGTATCATGGCTAGGCTCAGGCTATCTCATAGGCCTAACAGCCACACAGCCACTCAGCAGGAAACTAAGTGACATTTTCGGGCGGCGCGTGAACTTTTGCATCGCGTCGGGTTTGTTTACCATCGGTAACCTCGTCTGCGGGTTCTCCCGTTCGAAAGTGGTGCTGATCGCAGCACGGGTACTTACAGGGATCGGAGGCGGCGGATGCATTTCCATCGCGACGTTCATCGCATCCGATAACATTCCTCTTCATCGTCGGGGGACATGGCAGGGCACTAGCGCTATCGTGTAGACCTCTGGTATGAGTCTAGGAGCGGTGATTGGTGGTGCGATTAATGATGCGGTAGGCTGGAGATGGGCGTTTGTTGGCATTGCACCGTTATCATTCATTGCCGGACTAGGTGTTGCAACATTTGTGCCGAGTCAAGGCGAAGGCAAACAGAAACTTGGAGAAATGCTCGGTCGAATTGACTTCCTCGGTGCTGTGACTTTGGTATCATCTCTGGTTTTGTTGCTGCCTGGCCTCAACTACGACGGGTCGCAAGAGAGATCGCCAATGATCGTCATGGCCATTCCTGCGGGCGCTGCACTTATGGTGGCATTTCTTATTGAATATCGTTGGGCAAAAGAGCCGATTATTCCCCTGTCATTGTTTGGTCGACGGACCGTGGTCGCAGCATGTTTGACAGCCTGGTTCATGAGCATGGCGTTCTACGCGCTCACATTTTATGTTCCACTGTACCTACAGATGCCGGGATATTCCACCAGCGAGACAGGTCTCCAGATTCTTCCCGATTCCATAGGCGCCGGATTGGTGTCTTTCCGATAACAGGAAGATATGACATGTTTAGATACACCATGACACTGCTTCTGGTTATCGCATCGGTCGGATTCGCTTCCATCACGAGGGAAAGATATTGAATTCTGCCCGAGGTGTATCTTTTTTGCAAAGGGTTTGGCATGGGTGGTTCTCTGACCATGTTGATTCTTGCATTGCTACATGCGGTCCCGCATGAGAAGCATGCAACGGCCACTTCTGCTTTGTATGCGTTTCGATCGACGGGTTCAACGCTGGGCTTGTCTGCGGCTAGTGGGAGTTTCAATCGGCGACTCAACCAGGCATCTTTGATGACAAATTCAGTCTGTGTTGAAGGGGACGATTGTGATTTGGATGCACTTCACCAGGCCTTCCAACTTGCACTGGCTTTTGCCTGTGTTGGTCTGATATCAGCTCTTTTTATTGGATGTTCTAGTAATAAGCCTCGGGAGGAAGAATGCGATTAAGTGGTCAATTAGGTATATCTATAGGTATAGGTTTTGAATATTATATCTAGTCCATAGGGTGAATACTATTTCCGGAATTTCAATCAAATTTTTTGACTGCATAGAAAGATATAGTTATGTGGAACGAGGCAATGTGGGACAAGGTAAAGTGGGAAAAGGTAATGTGGGACAAGGTAATTCAACTCGGATGGACATTCCCGGTACGGGAAAATTACTAACAATCCCAACGGAAAGTACGGAATCTTGCAAAAGGTTTATTAAGAAGATTCCGACCCTTTTAACGTTAGTAAGTACTAGTTAGTACTGTAAGTGTATATTTGACCAATCAAATCTTTCAAGAACAGGCTTAGTCATATGACGTCATTGACGACTTTAGCAGTTTCGGCGAGTACCGTGAAGACACTGTACCATGGTGAGTCTAACAGTCATGACGATGGTTGTTTTATGCATTTTTTTTTCTGATCAACTGAAATTCTGGAGCTTTTTCAGTTCCACTTGATGTGTAATAACGGAATCGAACGGGATGGGGTCGAGACTTGGATGCTTATGCTATACTGTAAGTCAAAGTGGGCAACGTAATAAGATAAAACCGGGGATCGCCGCTGATTCGTAGCTTCTTTCCCCGCATGAATGTATACCCCCACAGAGGAGTTCATTAACAAGCCGCGGCGGTCTGGCCCAATAGAACGTCGTAGCTTAGGAATCAGCTTTGGCCCAGAACATCGTCCAGCCAACCAGATGACAAAACCCTTTCCGAGGAGCTTCTAATGCGTTTCCCGTCATTCGTCTTTTAAGAGCGGGGTGCCCTCCTTCTAAAGCGTTTAAACTTTACTCTTTCATTCCCCCTCTCTATTCCCATAATACCTTACCATTGTTTATATCATCATGGGTGAATGTCCAGTTCACAAGTCCTCCAATGTGGCCGGCCATGGCACCAGGAATACAGACTGGTGGCCCGAGAGCCTCAAGCTCAATATCCTGCGTCAGCACACCCAGGCCACAGACCCAATGGGCAAGGACTTTGACTACGCACAGGCATTCAAGAGCCTCGACTATTATGCTTTGAAGAAGGATCTCCACAACCTGATGACCGACTCTCAGGACTTCTGGCCTGCCGACTTTGGCCACTATGGTGGTCTGTTCATTCGAATGGCTTGGCACAGTGCTGGTACCTACCGAGTGTTTGACGGCCGTGGCGGTGGTGGTCAGGGTCAGCAGAGATTTGCCCCACTTAACAGTTGGCCCGACAACGTCAGTTTGGACAAGGCCCGCCGCCTGCTGTGGCCCATCAAGCAAAAGTACGGCAACAAGATCTCATGGGCCGATTTGCTACTCCTGACTGGTAATGTTGCCCTGGAGTCCATGGGTCTGAAGACTTTTGGCTTCGCTGGTGGCCGTCCCGATGTATGGGAGGCCGACGAGTCAGTTTACTGGGGTAGCGAGACCGAATGGATGACCAACGCCGCTCGTTACAAGCCCACGACTGAGGAGGAGAAGGAGAAGCAGGGTGACATCAAGACCCGGGATCCCGAAAGCCCCTTGGCTGCCGTCGTCATGGGTTTGATTTACGTGAACCCCGAGGGCCCTGACGCCAAGCCCGACCCCATTGCTTCCGCTCGGGACATCCGTATCACCTTCGGCCGCATGGCCATGAACGACGAGGAGACTGTTGCTCTTATTGCTGGTGGTCACACCTTCGGTAAGACCCACGGAGCTGCTCCCGCAGATAATATTGGCGAAGAGCCCGAGGCCGCCGGTCTTCACCAGCAGGGTCTTGGCTGGACCAACAAGCACGGCACCGGAAAAGGTGCCCATGCTATCACCTCTGGTCTGGAGGTTACCTGGACCAAGACTCCTACCAAGTGGAGCAACCAGTTCCTCGAGTACCTCTTCAAGTACGAGTGGGAGCTGACCAAGTCCCCTGCCGGTGCCAACCAGTGGACTGCCAAGGATGCCGACGAAATTATCCCCAACGCTTTTGACCCCAACAAGAAGCAGAAGCCGCGCATGCTCACCACTGATCTGGCTTTGCGCTTCGACCCTGAGTACGAGAAGATCTCGCGCCGCTTCCTGGCCAATCCTGACCAGCTCGCCGATGCCTTCTCTCGGGCTTGGTTCAAGCTGCTTCACCGTGATATGGGTCCCCGTGTCCGCTGGCTCGGACCCGAGGTTCCCCAAGAGACTCTGCTCTGGGAGGACCCCGTTCCCGCTGTGGACCACCCTCTGATTGACGTGGAGGACGCCGCTGAGCTCAAGCGAGAAATTCTTAACTCGGGTGTCGATCACACCAAGTTCATCTCCACTGCTTGGGCCTCAGCCTCTACCTTCCGTGGTGGTGACAAGCGTGGCGGTGCCAACGGTGCCCGCATCCGCCTCGCTCCCCAGAACAAGTGGGAGATCAACAACCCCGCCCAGCTGCGAGAGGTCCTGAATGTCCTGGAAGACATTCAGCGCCGCTACAACAGCTCTCAGACGGGCAACAAGCGGGTGTCGCTGGCCGATCTCATTGTTCTGGCTGGTTCCGCCGCTCTGGAGAAGGCTGCTGGTATTCCCGTTCCTTTCACTCCTGGTCGTACCGACGCCACCGAGGAGCAGACCGATGTCGACTCCTTCGGCTACCTGGAGCCAGTCGCTGACGGTTTCCGCAACTACGGCCACTCCACCGGCCGTGTCCGCACTGAGCAGATGCTCGTTGATCGCGCTCAGCTCCTGACACTGACCGCCCCTGAGCTAACCGTCCTCGTCGGTGGTCTGCGTGTCCTCAACGGCAACTGGGACCGCTCCAACGCTGGTGTTTTCACCCAGCGTCCCGGTCAGCTGACCAACGACTTCTTCGTCAACCTTCTCGACATGAACACTGAGTGGAAGCCTACCGGCAGTGACAACGAGACCTTCGAGGGTGTTGACCGCAAGACTGGTGCCAAGAAGTGGACTGCCACCCGCGTCGACCTCATTTTCGGTCACCACGCTGAGCTGCGCGCTCTGGCCGAGGTTTACGGCAGCCACGATGGTCAGTACCAGTTCGTGAACGACTTTGTCAAGGCTTGGGATAAGGTTATGAACTTGGACCGCTTCGACCTGGCGTATGCTGCTCCCTCCAGCCGCCCTGCTCGTCTGTGAAAAATTGTTGTGGATTAGAACCCGTGCCATGTCACTATGTTTATTGATTTGACGAAGATTGTTAATGATTCATTGAATGTTAATTAGCTGATATGACTTTTTCGGTGATATTTGCAGCCGCAAAGAGGTGTTTGTATAGAAAATTGTACTGCAAGGTACTCTTACATGAATTTAGTAAATTTGATTTTCTGCCATATTGTCATCTGGTTTTATGAATTTATCGGGCTCATCCCTATTGTCCATATTTTATTTTATTTGTGAAAACCCACTCACCCTCTCCTTTTAAAAATATCTAAGCACTATTTATTTATAACCTAAAAATTATAAATACTATAGCAGTATATTTATTTACAAAGTTAGATTGTCCCACATTATCCCTTCAAGGAAAGATATCTGTCATACACTTCCCCTTTGTAATATCATAAGAAACCGTATTCTCCGAATCATGCAAGGTATTGTCCTCGGGAAGATCGCCCTTCTTGCAAACATATGAGATATACTTGCTGACGCTACTTGAGGCTTTGATGTCATCACCATCAACCGTGAAAGTCGAAGTCTGATCACAAAATTGAGCTTTACTTCCATCGACCACGACACCCTGGTTCCACATGTGCCTTGGACGAGTACCGTATGCGATGGATCTGCTACAGTAATTTCTTTAGGCGTTTTTTTCTACGGATTCTTTGGCGGTCGCATCTCGATCTTGATGAGCAAACCAGCAAGAGGTATCAGGAGTCGCAGAACCGCATTACCAGCTGGGCGATGAGTGTGCGCAAAATGTCCAAGAAAGTGTCGAAGGGGTTTGGTTCGCTCAGGCGCAGCTCAAATGTCTCCCAGCAGCTTACATCACAAGTCTTAGACGCGACGCCGACGGCAGAGCTTTTGTGGCTTTGAAGAGGAATGACATCGAAATGATAATGAAATTTGCGATCGAGGAATCTACCCGTGAGCGCTTCTTGATTGCTTCTAACAACAGGTGTCCACAGAACATTGCCTTATTCGAAGAACTGGTCAGTTATCGAGCACAGATCGCCCAGTTTTTGGGATACGCATCATATGCTGAATATACGATTCAAGACTGTATGCTGGACCTTTCAGAAGTGAAAGGTCTTCTAAATGCTACTAGGAAAGAAATGGCTGACCGAGCCGCTATAGCGAGGGCAGATCTCATGAAAATCAAGCAGCAGCATCTTATATCTCAGGGGAAAGCGGAAGATGAGATCGATGCCAGAATCCATTTCTGGGACGTAGCATTCTATTCCCGACTTGCCAAGACAGAGAAATATGACTTTGACGAAATGAGCATGGCAGAGTACGTCCCCCTCGACCATACGCTAGCTGGTATGCTACGGATTTTGAGCGGCTTTTTGGTTTTAAATTTCAAGCTGCCCACGGCGCATGGGTTTGGTATGACACCGTCACGGTCTTTACTGCCTGGAATGAGGAGGCACTGGGCGGCGACTTCCTCGGCTATGTTTATTTGGACCTTTTCCATCGACCGGGAAAATACAACGGTAACTGCAATATTACATACGCGCTGGTAAATGACCAACTAAATGCAAGTTTCCACTAATCTTATGATATAGGGCTTCCCGGGAAACAAACCCAGCATTTCATCACTAGCTTCTTTCGCTTCTACAGCACCTAGTCTTCTCCGACATCGACAGCCCACTTCTAGTTTTGGCCATTTGAAAGCTCATCCACATAGAAACAACAATCCCCCCAAACTTCATACGTTTGTAAGTGGATCGTCTTTTTTCATTTTACTTCCTCGCCTGTTTTCATTGTATGTTTATGCTCACAGCCAGGGAAACAGTAACAGAGACGCATGCCCTATCAACGAATGGACCTCGAAAGAGTTCCATGACATCTACGGCGACTGCTTCATCTCGGGTGCGTCACTTACTTCTTTCCTCTTCCCATGTCAGATCTCGACACTGCTGGAGAAAAAAAATAAACAAGCAAGCAAACCAAGAAATTGAAAAGCATACTGACTGATCGTTTTGGACTAGGATTCATTGAGGGCGGCGAGCTGCACGGAGTGGTCTCCGTTCGAGCCCTCAATCGCGGCGAGTCGGGGTCTATCGAAGCCGTCCTGAAAAGCGCATTGATGAGCACCTCCTCTCCCGATGAGTTCGCATACACCCTAGAGAGCGCCAGTGCCCTGGAAAAAGCTCTCGGGAGATCCGAGACCATCATTAATGTCCACTGGATGGGCGGCGGGCAGATTCAAGACGAACAGGACGAGTGGACCCTGATATGTGGTATACTCCTTGAAAGAGGCTTCGGAAGGTAATCACCGCATTCGGGTTCTCGCCAGTCCACTGGAAACTGAGGTCAAGTTCGATGCATACAATGCTGAATAGATTTGGAAACTGCAAATTTCTTGGCCTAATTCAACTTGTTTTATTTTTCGCATGGTAGGGGTGAAAGAAGCGAGTGAAAGATTTGGAAAGATCTTTTTCCCTGTGTATCTCTATCCATAGCAGAAATGCATAATTTTTTTACCAAAGATGTATAGTGCTATCAATAGAATTTATAGAGGAGCTTGATAGGTACCATATCAAGTTATCGGCGTGGGTGTCAGTTCTTTAGTGTTATTTTGCCGAATTTTTCTTGTGGTCACAAAGTTTTGCACTTCAAGATGACCAAACTTACCTGAGGAAGGAAAAAATTCCCATTGCTGCCCATTTCTCGTTGCCGATCAATAAATCCCAAAGCCGTACTCGCTTCTCATTGTCTAAACCATTTGCCCTCGGCAAGATCGATTACTTGCTTCCTGATCCTGTTGGCTATCGGACTCTCAGAAGCACTAATGAATCAGATGAGGTAATTTTGACTTGTCGATAAAAGAACCTGTGTCGAGAATAGTATAGAAAGATGGTGCAAGTTCCATGGCTTGGCAGACTCACACACCCGGCATCTTATGGAGTGCCTCCATCTACGCCAACAGAAATAGACTCGAGCCTAGTGTGTTAAAAGTCCACCAGGGACTACCAAATGTTAAGTCTCACTCCAATGGGAGTAAAACCTTACTCCCGTCAATCCTATAGGACCTTGTTTCTTACATAGTTTGACCAAGGGAGACCCGTTGGACGAGTATTAGTCCAGGCAAGGGTAATATTCTTGCATAATTCTCCTAATCAAAGAGTGCTCAAATGATGATTTTTCCAACTTCAGTAATATTTAAATTATGAAAATGTAGGGAGTGCCAATCCTTTTTAGGTGGACTGGACGCTTTTTGAAACAAACTTTAAATGGCCTAGTATGTGCCAGATTCTTTATGCCGGACTAGGAAATCTTGGGAACGAATACGTGTGGAGACCGGTGGGTCTGCGATTAGGGGGTTCATTTTGTCAGACTCACAAAGCATCTCCAATCTGAGGATGTCCGCGTCAAAGATCAGGAAATCCAGAAACCAAGAATTAATTGACAACGCGAGTCTATGTCTAAATGGATCCGAAGTTGCTCCTTTGGACTTTGCCTAATGGCCACTCATCGGTCTTATATCTTGGTACGTCAACTAATTGTATTGTTTGACTTTAAATAGTTTCAAGATCCACGGATGCAAAGGGCTAATCCACTTGACTGTCGATCTATAGATCTGCGTTGCCATGTTAATTTCGTTTTGAAAAGGACCCATTACTCGAACCGGAAAGCAACAATTATGACATAGCCTGCTCCTTGCCCACATATAAGTTTGCATTGCGACGCCTTTCTTCTATGCTGGTACAGACAAACAGCTTTTCCCCTTGCCCGAGATGCTTCCCGTCATCCTTGCCGCCCTTTCTTTCGCTTTCACGGCATCAGCATCTCCTGCATGCAAAGTAAACCCACATGATGCAGAATGGCCTACCCATTCAGAGTGGGCGTCTCTCAACAGTTCTATCGACCACAGGCTTCTAAACACTGTGCCAGTGGCTTCATCTTGCTGGAACGGGAATCCATTTGGCTCGCCGGTCAAATGCAGTAACGTCAAGTCCGAATGGGAGAATGCTTCATGGCAATCCCAATTTCCGGAGACTATTGACTATCCAATCTTTGCAAACAATTCCTGCCTGCCACCTGATGCCTCGGGCTATGTTAAGGATCGTGGTTGTTCCATTGGTGGCATGCCTCAATACATAGTCAATGCCACTTCCGAAGAGCAAATTGCAATAGCACTCAAGTGGGCGGCTGCCCGCAATATCCGGGTCGTCGTTAAAGGAACCGGTCATGATCTGAACGGAAGGTATGTCACATTCGTTGCGATTTACTATAGGGCTTCATCGCTAATATTTGAACCATGGTGCTTAAGGTCAAGCGGTGCCTTTGCCTTGTCTATCTGGACCTATAATCTGCGCAAGTTGGAACGCCACACTTCCTGGAAGAATCCCTCCACAAACAGTTCCGAGGATGTGTACATCGTTGGCAGTGGCCAACAATGGGGTAATGTCCTCGACTTAGCCCTCGCACAAGGCAGAGTGGTCACAACTGGCCAAGATCCTAGTGTCGGACTCGGCGGCTATATCCAGGGAGGCGGCCACGGACCTATTTCTCGCACCTACGGCCTTGCGGCTAGTCATGTCTATCAGATGAGAGTGGTAACGAGCGAAGGCCATATTCTGGTTGCCAACGATGCCCAGAACCAGGACCTGTTTTGGGCACTCCGTGGTGGCGGTCCTGGTTTGTACGGCGTGGTAACCGAGTATGTCATTAGACACCATCCGGCACCTCGGAATGTGGTCATGGGCAATGTTCTTATCGCACCTAAGGATAGCAGCAATCACAGTGCAGAGATTTCATGGGATGCAGCCGTGACACATCTCTCTGCCCTTCCTGACCTTATGGATGCCGGACTCGCAGGAGCCGCCATGGTGGCCGTCGGTGATATGGCTGTATCATTCGGGTCGCTCGAACAGTGGACATCGGGTGTGGTGGTCAAGCAGGTCTTCTGGTCATTCAACTCCACTCCTGCTGCGATGAAGGCGCTGGTAGATCCCGTTCTAGCCAATATCACCAAAGCGGCTGGTGGAAACAGCAGTATCTCAATCTCATTTACTGCATCCAACTCCGGGAATTATTCCTCCTTTTACGATGTTATTTCTGGTAGCTCGGGAGTGGCCGGTCGAGAGAGCGTAGTCTCCAGCCGCCTCCTCGGACGTGCTGAGCTTAATGAAACTCCTCATCAGAAGCAGAAAGAATACCTAAAGATTGCGATGCGCTCGCAAAACGAAACAGCTGGAACTTATGCCACGGTCGGCCTACAGGGTGGTCCTGGTGTACGACGCACGGCTGAAAAGAACTGGGGTGCATTACTTCCTGCTTGGCGTTCCGCCTATCTCCATTTCATCTCCAATGGTGCTACCGTCGACTCCAAAGCTACAGGCTCACCGAAATTGGCCTTACAAAAGGCAGCCCGGTGGAATGAGGTCAAGGAGCGGATGTGGAGACAGTGGTCACCCAATTCAGGTGCCTACATGAACGAAGCCAATCCGTACACCCGGAACTTCCAGCGGGACTTCTACGGCTCAAACTACGAGCGTCTCGTGCAGGTGAAAGCCAAGTATGACCCTAGCTACAGTCTTTTCGTTCTCTCGGGTGTGGGAAGCGACGACTGGAATTATGATTTGGATACTGGACGACTCTGCAAGGGTAACTGGTAAGATCCGCTTTTTAACAAGCTGTGTACAGAGAAAAATTCTGAGGTTTACAAAAAGAATGTATGAAACTTATTTTAAGATCATAATGAATGGTGCTTGTAAACAATTGATTTAGCAGCCAACGTTATCATAGCTGGTGCCGCTGGTCTGGCTGCTGCTGATAAGCTAGACGGTGCTGGTCACTCTGTTACCGTTTAGGAGAGGGCTCGCCGCATGGGCGGTCTTCTCATGTATAGTATCCCCAGATCTTCTCGCAACACGATATCCTATAATTCGGAAGCTGTGATCAACTGTCGGAGAGCAGAGCTAATAATGGATAATTGAAATCTTGTAAAATAAATGCAACGCCATACAAAATGTGAGAACGCAGTCAACCTAAATCCCATAACTCAGAGGTGTCTGGTAACTGCTACATACTAGAATAGGCCCCTTAACACGGGGTTTCGAACAAAACCTCATCGGCATCGCAACATGCAAGGATAATCGCATCTGTGATCAAGCCAGAGTACGTCCACCACTTAACCAGTCTTGGCATCCAAATTGGCTTCTTTCTGTATCTGTCTCAGCCTGGAAGGCCATCTTTCCTCGAATCGCATTGATGAAATTTCTTTTGAACGGCACCAAGACTAGCAGCCAAATCCTCATCAGGGTCCTCCTTGTATTCCGGTGGAGCACACTCTTTCTCATCGTTTCTGATCAAATAATCTTTCTTGTCGTCAAGACCCTCTTCCTCATCGTTTTTCATCAAGTGGTCTTTGTTGTTGCCAACCTCGACTCCTTGTCGTGTGGTTTTTTGGGTACGGCAACAACAAGTGATGCCCAGGATGAACGTGGAAAGCCATAACAACATGTTGATCAGGTCAATCCAGACAGCAGCACGCATCCGAGGGATGGACAAAGTGACCTGCTTGTAGTGCTCATCTAGCGTGCCGGAGATGTAGATATTTCCGAAAACACCCGTTTGGGCGAGCCAGAAGACAAATAAAATTCCGTCCCAAGTCGACCACGCAGCGTGGATGACAGGAACGAAGAAATACACAATACAGGTGATGGAAGATAAGGTGACAGCTAATTCGGCATACACCCATTCCGCTGGGGCGGTGTTGTTTGTGTTTGTCGCATGGGCTAGATCGATGCCGTACAGGGCGGCAACGGTCATAGCGAAGAGGAATTGCACAGGGCGGAGAACGCGGGATATGCGGCCACGGACTCCAATTTTATGCCAGTATCGGTCGAGTATGATAGCGTCTTGCTTAGGCATTTTGGGGTAGGGGGTGAAGATAGAGGGAAGAAGTAGTTTGGAGAATTTGAGCGGAGGATTGAACAGAAATGGAGTCGTTGCGAGCTTATATTCGTTAGCTTTGTTCTAGGAAATTTTGTCGTTTTTCTTTTTTCATTTTGAACTTCCAAGCAAGTTCCTCGCAACCATGGAATAAATCTCAAGTTCTATAAATACGTGATCGACCAATAATGCATATCCAGTCTCCACTCTTTCAACCAGGCGGGACGCATGGATGGCGACTTACTTTTTAGGCAATTCTCGCGTATCCGTATTCCTTCAAACCTGGTACAATGAGAACCAAACAATCACTGCCGTCGGTGGATCGGCAAAAAGGCTTTTCTAGGCTTGTTTCACCCTCCATAGATATCACTACTTCCGACGCGCTGTGGCTCCATCTTTCGATTCGAGAGTTCCTTTAAAGGATTTGCTTCGGTTTCTATTCTTGTTGCCTGTTCCAAGAAAAAATCGGGGACTTCACGGCCAAATTGGAGCAAAGGTGGACTCAAACAAAGCGATTTCCAACGAGAAAATCATGTCCAACTAGTCTTAACTCGACTGCAGAACTAGGCTCTGCCGCGCTCCCCAATACATAAATCCACCTGAGTCAGATTGAAGCCCTATAAGTATAACACCCTATCCTCTGTTATGATAGACTTCGGCATGGGCCGGCCCATTGGGCCAACCCCTTGTCCAGGCCCAACCCAAAGGGCTTTTTTGGCCCATTCCTGCCTGATTCTGCCTGGTTTAACTTTTTAATATAAGCTGCTGAGTAACTTGACATTAATTCTGTTATTTACCCCGTGTTTTGTCAGTATTATGGTGAGTATAGATTTGCTTTTATGATTCATACTATAGGCCTTTGTCCTTGAATTCATAAAATGTAAGTATTTTCTTATTTCGCTGTGGGTTTCCATTTCGGCGTGGCTACCCAAATAACCTCCCACCTGGAACCTTTATTCGACTTTCATTTCCGCATCGCAGCCGGCTCATACTCCGTCAAAGGAACATGTTCCGACGTCATAGGAGAAGATAACCTCTCAAAATCCGTCTTCCCAAGCCTCCGAGCCTTCTTAATCAATAACCCTGGATGATAAACAGCCAAAACAAACATCGAAAGAAACATCATAAACGCATCGAACACATAAATATAAACCTCACTAGTATTGACCGGCGCCGTCTGACTCGCCCCAAATTGAACAGTCCTCATAAGATTTCTCACCATAACAGCCAAACAAGCCACATAAATCGCCCACATATACCTCCTCCAATGAAGATCCCCATGTTCCAACAAAAACGGAACCGGATCCTTGCCCAGCCTCCGATGAAACTTCGCAGCGATCAACACGAAGAATGCAAACACGATCAACGAAAATATTAATCCCGCTAATACAACTTTCTTGCCGATATCCATTATATGCGCGTCACCCGTTACTTGCACGCCCGCTCCACCGAGCTGTGTGCAGAAGCAAAGAATATCATTCATTACGAAGATGAATGTTAACCGTTTTGTTCGGATGCTGGATAGGTGTTCTGCATCGAAAGCGCGAATGATTCGCCCGAGGACCATGTAGATTGTTGCTGAGATGAGAGGTGGAGAGCAGAGGATGAGCATTTCTTGTAGAGCCCATGAGCCAATATTGGTTCTGGATTGGTGCGACCATGCTCGGCCGTAGTAGCCGAATGTTTCGCCTTGAATCAAATGTTAGTTATGAGTTGATAATGCGAGGGGAAAGAAAGAAGGAAGGAAGGAAAGGAAATAAGGGCGGTGATTGGGTTCTTCTCTTACATATACCGCCCAGTATGAGGGGGATGAAGTATGCAGCGCGGAATGGGATTGTTAGAATGATATGTACGACAGTCGAAATGCCGAAGATGACCATGAATGCATATCCGGCTGTTGCTGATGGTGTGTATGGGTAGAAGTCGACATAGGGAGAGGATCCGTTTGTGCCGTTGTGGTAGACGATGTCCATTCTTCTGCTGGATTTGGGATCTGGGATCTGGTTCGGAATTTAGTTGACTATTTAATTGAGAATTGGAGAAATTGGACCCTATTTATGACAAGAGAAGAATAGATGCCTGGTTGACGATCTACTGTGACGGATTAGGAAATATCTGGTACGAGTACGGGTGGATTTGGAGTGGAGACTGTGGAGCATGATAACCTTGTATTAGCTTTTTTTAGACAGTGCTACTAACAGTCCCTGGTTCAGCATGGATTTACTGAAAGAATGGAAAGGAAAAGATTGTCAACCATTAATGAGTTGTAAAGTAATCAGACTGGATAAATACATGACATGGAGTTTTAAAGCATAGGTATCAATAAGGTTTGTTTTCTTGTCCATTTCACCATTCCCATTATTCAATCAGTATATGCTTGTGTTGTGTTCGTGCATTTTGTTTGTTTGTTGGTAAGTTGGTCCAGGCGACATGATCAAGGCTGGAAGAGAGAGAATGTCTGTGGGGCTGTCAGCATACGAATAGAAAATGGGAAGAGGGCATTAATGCCCACCTGAAAGTTTGAACCCCGAAGCGCGCGTCAATGGCATCATGAATTTTGCTGCCTGATTATTATATGGACAAAACCCAGGCTTTCTTATGTCAAGGTCCGAGAACCAGAAAAATACCCAAGGTCCGGACCAGTGCATCGTTCAGGCTCCAAGATGGATGATAATACATGATGCTGTTTGAAGACCTGAAGAGCAAGTGTATAAGACCGTCAACGAATGCTGGTGAGTGACCACGGATAACAACGAGATGAAAGGAAAGGAACAAATGAGGGAAATGTTATGCGAACACTAGGGAAGGAAGAGGACAAAACGTGATGTTTATATCAAGGTTGGATGAGACAACATGTTGAAGAATGAAAGTATCGGCATGATAAAGGATGGAAGTGTTGGATGAGAATGATCAAGAATATGGAGATCAGGTGGAGCCAAAGTGGAGAGTGGAGAGTGGAAAAAAGAAGGTTGAAGTTAGTGGAAGATCTTCACGATATTAATACCCTGGAGAACCTCGCCTGTTTGCTAGCCCAGAAAGTTCAACCAATGAGCACGAGAGGAAATGAGAGTTTGCCTTTGCATTCTTCATGGTACACATTGTACAATGTGTACATGTTAATTTCTTGGGTCCGTGGTGATCTCCTGCGTATCAACCGGCCCCCTGAGTACCCACAGTCCCATCGAGGACGTGTTAGGGTCTCAAGTATTGGCTACCTCTAGAGCTGATTGTGTTGTGACTACTTTCTATGACTGCTTATTCTCCCCCAAGTCCCATAATCCTTTGATGTAGTCTTGAACTGGGAGCCCTCTCTTCGTCAATATTGAACCTCGACGATTTCATGACCTATTCAGAATAATTATCCTAACATTTCCCACTTACAACACTTGGTATTACTGTACAACACATAATCAACACTTAAATCCTTCCCTGTCCCTTGAACAATATGCTACTTCATGAGATTGATATCTTTATGTAGCATACCTACCCAGCCTGCTGGGCTTTCCGCAAAGGCCAATCTATCCAAGGCAAATAGTCCGGATGCAATGAGCTCGAGATCCCTGTCAACACATGATCAGACCAGCCTTCCATAAACCATGCCGACTCCATATACTTCAACAAAACAGCCCAGTATGCAAGGATCACCAAAGCGTGAGGCTGCTTCTGCTCCAAAGTATGCACGAACGCTTCGGGTCGACGATAAAGCCACCCAATCAACAGATGCATCAGGGATCCGCCTTGTTTCCCCACAGAAACTCTGTCATATAGGTCATCCATAATTTCAAACAAGTCCTGAATCGCAGAGATGCACATTTCCCGTTCATCCACTGATCCCCCCTCGACAAGTCTCTGCACGGCCTGAAGGTGGACTGTGTGTTCGTGACGCTCACTGCGCATCGCCGGAGTGATTGAATAAATCGTATGATCAGGTGGTGGCTCAAGGATTCCACTGAATATTTTCGCATGATGGGATTGGAGAATAAATTTGACGCCATTCATGAGAACAAGCCATTCTGCCGGACCGCTGTCACTGAATATGAGGTATTCGCCTGGTCGTGGACCTCTTCCGAAATAGATAAAACATATCAAGGTAGCTGCAATGTAGATTTTTTGGCAGTTGTCGGCATTGAGTTGGGAGAGAACGGCTGTGACTGAACGGACACCAAAGGTGAAATGACTGTCTGCTTGTTCGATGTATTGTCCTCGTAGCTCAGGCTTTTTGTATGCTAGGTGGAGTGATGATAGGGCAAGAATTAGGTGTAAGATGGACGGGAACTCGATACCCCATTCGGGGATGTGCTTTTGCCATAGTTCGTGTAAATCTTGGTCTTCCTCTCGCATGGTCCGAAAGGTTGAAATGGTATAGTTATGAAAGAGCTGTAAATCAGCCAGCGAGACAATCCTGATAGGTCCATCCGGAGCGAGGTCGCATTGAGTCGCTTTGGATACTGTCGATTGCTTTGGCTTGTTTTTTGGCTTGGGAATCCTGAACGTCTGCTTCAGCTCTCCTGTTGAATAGTGATAAGGTTGGAATCGCTGGGCCCGGGGCCGTGCCTCAGTAACAGCTTCCGGAGTTTCTGTGGACGATATTTCCGTAGATGGTCCGTTGCTAGTAAATGAACATTCCACATCGTGGTTGGTACAGTTCTTGCATGACGGTCGTTTCTCATCGCACTTCAAAGGGTCAGATCGGTCATCTTCCACTCCAACCAGAGTGTGCCATCGTCCACGGGGCAAACAAAATAAGGAACGAAAGAAACCACGCATGATGAGAGAGGTAAGAAGGAGGAATCAAGGTGCACTTATCGCTGGACGAATACTCACTTTAATTCGTCGCTTCTTACAGCTAGCGCACCCTCCCCGCGACTTCCGGTGAGTCCGCCGTGATCGAACTTGTTTTTGACCGTCGAGATCCATATTCTTGCATTAGAGAAGAGGAAACGAATACGATAAAAATAAGCAGGCATGGCCCACCGGTCAAGCGCCCCTGAGAATAGATCGATCTACTGTAAGAGAGTCGAGGGCGGATAGATCGATGATGATCTCATACGGATACGCAGATATTTCCGGATTTGGTTAGTTCACTGAAAATTGGAAAGTTGAACAAATTCTATTTACGAATAACCAGGGATCAATTAAGGCAAATTCATTCTAAATTTAGTCTCGGCACTGAAGGAATCGAAATATTTGAAGGTTTTTTGCATCCGAATACTCATGTGCCAGAGTCCACCCCTTAACTACTCGGTTACCTTGGCTAAATGTGGTCCCTGATCGAAAATTGCATTGTCCTTTTGGTATAGAACTTCCCAAGTATATGTGCTGCCTACTAGAGTACCTACCAGGGGTTGCTGCCAGTAAGTCACAAGATCACATGGGCTGGAAGGAGCTGGACCCCCATACTACAACGCCAAGACATACCAACTCAAGCAGTCAAGTAGATAGAATCGAGTATGGTGGTTCAGATTCATTGTGTATTGTATATCTACACCTAGGTACATACACCAAACCAGGAAACGTCATTAGTAATATCCAAGGACACTAAACCAGAGCCGTCCGTGAATCCCAGTGCATACCAGCCCGCGTGAGTTAAAAAGAAAAAAAAAAAAGAAAACAGAAGAGAAACTCATTGCAGGCATCAGGACACATAAATGGCATGCCAAAAACTCCAGGTACCAGGGGTCAACCAATGCCAAAGAAGAAGAAGAAGAAAAACAAGAAGAAAGGGGCAATATATGTAGCCCGAAGCGCGTGCCACGCCCCTCGGGAATTCAATGCATTATGAACATGTACTGTACTCCGTACTTAGAACCACATTATCCCGGCGACCAGGCCGATGACAACAGCCATGCAGCTGCCCTGGAGCTCCGCTGAAGGCCGGCCAGCAGCGTCGGTGGACTGGTCATTTGATGGAAGCAGAGTTTTATTCAGCATTACGCCCGTGCATTCTTCCTCCGGTGGAGCGTCCTTTTGATAGCGGATTAAAGGCATGTCGGCGGGTTTAGTGGAGTGAGCGTCCTCTGATTCCCATCGGATCAAACGATGGAGCTTGGAATTCAGCTTCCAAAGACCGCTGGCCGTCTGGCAGGCCTGCTGCCACATATCGGTGAATGAAAGCTGCAGACCTAGGTCCGTAGCAGGCTGGGATGAGAGGGATTCATTATTTATTGCGGTGGTGGGATTTGAGTCGTCAATTGAGGCCGGTTCGGCGAGATTAGGAGTAAGTGTAGGATCGGGACGCGTGGCACTGGCACCGGTTGACACACTGCCGGTGGAGAAGGGGGTGAGGAATTGATAGTCGTCTAATTGCTGGATGAAGAATGTGCGAAAGGCGCGGGCTCGGCGGCTGAACAAGAATGTGGATTCCGCGTGATAGGACGAGCGACTTCTATTTCCGAAAGACGGCGTCTCGGTAGAGATGGTCGGCGCACCGTTTGCAATTCGCGCGGGTCGTGAGAAACGATTCAGACGCGATCGAGACGGTGCAGCCAGAATCCATGGTGTGCGATCGCTGGGGTGTGTGTCCAAAGGGAGCTCGACATTCTCCTGAATGAGAGGCACTTCTAGAAAATCTGGTATTAGCTTTCGGGAGTTTCGCGCCTTTCCGAGTCAATTGAACTTACGTGACCCGCCAATGTAGTATGTCAAGTCGGTAAGCTTCAAGCTGTAAATACTGGGCAGTGAAGGCACCAGTGTGAGCAGGGAGAAGATGACTAGGGCCAGCAGTGGAAACGCGCCCGGTTTATGCAACCCGGGGCGCATCTTGCCGGTCGATGCCGGAGTTGGGGGAGGTTATAATGAAAAGAAGACAGGAAGCATGAATGCCATAGAGTTGGTGGAAGGGGATTCAATAGGGATTTTCACAGGGGGACGGGATCGTCTAGACCCTCTCGGTAGATTTCAAGGGGGTTTTTAGGGTGGACTGTGCTTTTTTGGAACAACATAAGGCTGAAGGGTTTAAAGAAAGAAAAGATTTGATGGAATGACGATCCAGCTGTCACTGTTATCTTGGCGCTTTTCTTCTATTTCTCTATTTTTCCTCTTTTCCTTATTTTTCCCCATTTTTCCCCGTACTGAATGACGTCGATGACGGTCGCACAGAGTAACGGCTGGTTGCAGCCGATTAGTCTCATGATTCATGCACTCAACTTTATATACGTTTTCAACCTTGATACAAGCATTCATGTCTTCTGAACAAATCAAATGCTACCAGGCTTTAAGTTGAGTTTTTTCGCGATCCCTTCCAAGAATGTTGCCTGAGGCAAAATGTACAGTGATTCTATGGTAGATGGAAATGACCTCCAGTTGGAATCTAAGCCACATCTGGTCTAGGGCTTTTATATGACTGAAAAACCAAGTAACCAGATAACTCTTCCGTGAATTCAATTTTCTTTTGGAAAACAAGGTCCTGAGCCAAGGAAACTTGGTTGATGTAGCTTCTATCCTAGAATGGTAAATGATCGTCCAGTCCGGGCCAACCCGTTTTGTTTAGAGCCGATAGTGTCAGGTCAACAACAGGCGGTGTCTTGTTTATTCCCTCTTTAGGTGACTTGCAGTCAACAGAGGTATGCCGTGGAAACAGACGAAGGAACGGACAAGATCTGTATCCCGACGGGAAGGAGAAATGAAGAAGGGAAGGAGGAGTATTTGGACATGCACGCGCTGGATGGTCACCTGATCCCACACTCCAAGAGCTGTAATCATATCTTGCTCAATTGGTCCCATCAACAAGACTGTGAGCTCTTCCTTACTTACTCCTCCAAGACTGCAGCCTGCGGCACTTAGATCCTTCCATATGGTTAGCGCGAGGCTATCGGGTACGCCTCGGAAAGAGAGTGGCGGATCAGCGTAAAAGGGACCGCGGGCATTGACACTGAAACCCAGCATCCTTGAATATAAATCAAATGAATGGAGGCTTAATCATCCCATTCTAATAATTTATTCTAGAAATGGAAAATAATTATTTTATCGCATTTTGAGACTCTTGAGGAGCGGAAATAGGGTCACTTTTGCATAATATAGTCCTTGCCGAGAAAGTCCGGTAGCGCAAGATATTATAGTACAGCAGGGGCTTTGAGAAATCTAGAGAGCATAACGCTAGAAACCTGCCTTGGTTCGTATCTACTATATTTATAACATTACGAGTCTAGAGCTAGCGTTAGGGATAGAGAATATTGCAAGGATTAAAATCACCATAATTATCACGTTAAGGAACAATATCTGGTTGAAGGTAACCCCACTCTCCACAAGCGTATACAAAGGCTACAACGATAAGTTCCGTAAGCCAGCAAGATAGGGTATACATTGTCTTGAGCTCCTTTACAACCTTACAGAGTATTAATCTAGCGATGCTCAGCGGGCGGTACTAGGTTTTTATCAACGTAAGTCTTCTCGGATATGGTGATACTCCTCGCAACACTAAGACCATCCAAGGTATGATTCAGTTCTTGCAACGCACTCTTCGGGTCGTCCCAGCTTCCAGATGTCCTCTCTCACGTGCAAATATACCGAAGTATATATTTTCCTATCCACAATATTAAGCCAGCTGAAGAACTATATTATTCCAATGGATACTGGAAATATAGATTCGCTCGTGGCGTTGGGTTACCACCAGATGGGTCGTATCTACATCTGCCAGTCGGCGTCGCACCAGAAACACCTCGGCTGTGCTCTATAGCACAAAAATTACGACAAAAACCTGGACAAAACGGCGGTGGACTATTCGTCGAGCAAAGATGACAGAGCGGTACGCGTAGGTGGTGAGCAGAACCATGACTAATAGCTTTACTTCATTCAAGGGAAGCCGAGAGGAGTTTAGCTAGTCCGCATCTTTGGACCAGATGTGTATCGGTGTTGTAATCTTATATCAAGTGTAGGGCATGGGTCGTCAGGGGCAACTTGTAAGGTAGTAGGATCCAGATGAGAACAAGCGATGGGCCTGTGCGGCATAACTAATAATCCGAGCCAATCACATTTCTTTATGATACAGTGGGCAACCCACAGCGGCCCGGGCAGCAGTGGACTTCAGTCCACCAAACATCAACTGTGCATTCACCACCAGTATATGTGAAGTTGACCTAAAGACTTATTTGGGGGGGATTTACATATAACGTTCTCTCAAAGGAATCACTCGATCCTCACCTCGATTGCGTCTCAGGCGGGCAGTTCAATAGCCGTATCTCGTCCGGGCCGTGATACTATGAGATTATCGTTGAGAACATCAAATCGAGAGATAGCTCCTGGGGAGGAGGCGGACTAATAAATGATACAGTGTACGATGTCTGATGGCGGCCACTACTTGGATGATTTCACCACGACCAAATTCTATTCAATTTAGCTATTTAATTGCAAGGGACTTTCTACATCCCTAATCTTGAAGAAGCCAGACCTTTGTTCTCTCCCAGGCGCTGATGGTAAAGAAGTATCCAGCAATGGCCACCACAAAATAAACGTTTCTAGTAAATGATAAAGTGCTGCACCAAACAAAGAGGCCTTGTAACAAGAACCATCGAATCAAACACGAAGCCATTAATGTCCAAATCCCTAGTAACGTTTGAGAGCCAAATGCAAGCTTACGCGCACTCGCAATATGGAAAGTCGAAGAGAGATAAGTTGTGCGCGAAGTTTTATCGGACAAAGACAAAGCAAACTTGTCCATGAAAGTGAGACCTGAGTTCCGACACCAGGAAAATACAAGCTTTGTTTTCCAGCTTGAACCGCAGGATAGATGCTTTTCCCTGGACCCCGACTCAAGTATAGAAGTAAGAAGGGGCAGGTCAGATACAATGAGTGGCCGAGCAGTGGGGTCAGCGGCGAGTCCTGCTGGTTGTGTTTCCTGGGCCAAGGCCGTCGATATATCAAGATAGGTGGTGAATCTCGAGTAGAATCGCGGATCAGCAGGCTCAACTGTCAGTGTGCGTGCTATGGAGAGAGAAGCCTTGTATGAAGGAGACTGGATGCGGACAATCTCATTGGTGAATGATCGACAAGGAAAGTAAGTGAGCTCGATGGGCTCTGGGAAAGTCTCGACACAGGTAGTGAGATACGAGCGGAAGACACGTTCAAAGTCGCTTGATTAATTGTCAGTACTTGAGGAACTAATGCTCATAAAACACTATTACCAGAACGATACATACCTTTCTAGCTTCGTGATCGGCCGACCAACACTCCCGCTGCGTACGGGCGGTTTCTTGTTCATGATCATCATCCCATAGAATTTGATTTTCAAGGCCTTGAAAATGATTTCCGCTGTAGTGAACATATTTGGTAGAGTCCATTGAAAGACGAACTTGGCCACCTCAAAAGTGGTCATTTTGGTGGGATCGATCGGAGGACCATCACAAATCAATCGGGTAGCCATGCGGACCTCGCCAGTATCCTCTTCCATCGTCGTCATATTGGAGAAAGAGGTATTCGGTTTCCAGGCGCCTGGCTGTAGAGGATCCATGATCCTATTGGAGACAAGGCCATCTACCTTTTCGAACGGGGACGCAAATACGCTCTTGATCCAGGTTCCCTTGTAAAACTTGGCTCGGGGCAAAGAAATTAACGAGCGCGCCAACTGCAACTCATCAAGATATTCCGCCGGCAATTCTGGAGGGGAATTGATGAGATCATCGGAGGTCGGGTTCACTCTCAGGAAAATGTTTCTTTTCTCCCAGTAAGAATTGTTGATTTCAAGAATCATCGCATCGATCTCCCGATTCTCGTTATAGAGATACCACCAAGAAACAACAGCGCGAGACCATCCCAAGAACTGGGGAACACACAGGAGATATGCGTAAGGCCATTGTGCGGGGTCCTCTTTCTATATCGAGAATTAGTAAAGATTAGAGAGAAATTTTTTGATGATCATTACTCTCATACCTGATCACGTAAGAAATTGTCCAGCTTTTCTCGAAGATCCAGCCCATGGTCTCCACGATGAAGGAAGCGTGCGGAATCAACAGTAAACCAACAAGATAACTGAGAAGAAAGACGCTTCCATGACCAGTATCTTTCAACGCCACCAGGAGGTGGTGTCACATCCAGAGACTTATCGTCCACCGCAAACAAGCTCCCAATGCGACAACGAAGACCAACAGGAGTACCCACAAGGAGGAACCGGTTCATAAACTGATCCTTCACTGGTCGGCGGCGTATATGATTGAATTGTACTGGGAAAAAGAGCGGTTTTCCCAAAAATGTTGTTGGTTGTTCCTTATCTGATACAGAGACCAGCTGACGGGGAACGAAGAGCGTTTGAAGGAAAAGGATGGTTAAAGGAATAATTGTGAAGAGTAATGCAATGAAAGATGCCACTACCAGAGCCTTTGTCCGGTATAATTCAATCTGTAGCTCATGGCCCAAATACACCAGTAATACTGGAACATTTTGGAAAATCATGTTTGGAGAGAATACAACAGAAAAATCTCCAGTTGATTACTACCAAAGCACTCAGGATTGTTTACTCTTTAAGCATCTCATATTGAGCTTTATAAACATGTGAATAGAATTAAACTTATGACGTAAAAAAGTCTGAGACCGGCCGAATGATCGTGGCAATGCCTGATTGTATGATTTGCATTATGGCTCAGGCCCCAGATGAGCCCAACGGCTCAGTATTTTAGCTCTTTTTTTCAGCTCATCGGGGCGAACCGAGTCCACTAGTCTCAGAATGAAAACTTGACAGGTTTACTAACGTTCGCCGGCTATCATATCTTCCACGCTAGCTTCTTTCGGTGGCTACCAATCTTGACCGTGTTTGACGATGGGGACATGCGCCACAGAGGGGCTTGCCAGGTTGTTCCGGTGCGCAGCATAATACAAGCAACGTGAGCATGAGCATATGGACAAAAGTATAAACCTACGGAAGTTAATAAAATCATGAAATAATGAAAACGACAGAGATTTTAGGCTACGGTATACCGATACTAGGGAAGCCTAACTTCGGATTCACCGTAGGGTTCAAGTCGGCTATGGCGCTGGCAGATAGAGGCTGGCTGAGTACACCAGAAACGGGCTGGTAAAGGCGTTCTCCGGTAATCGCCGGAAGCCCATGGCTTTTGTGGCTGTGTTCACGAACGCCTTTTGAAAAAAGATTTGCAAAGATATCAGCTTATACGTCGGGTATACGGCTTTCTCCGGCGATGATACAACTCAGGCTAGCTTTTTTGGGTGACTAGCGCAGAGATTGAGGCTAATTAAACTGGATTCCGACGTTGGGCTAACAACGTCGTTCATCGGCACCCAGTCGCCGAGGGCTCGGTACTTTTTGTGGCTGAGAACACACTATAGGAGAAAAGCACGGACGGTAGACAAAACATAGATAGAAGGGGTATGATTGGTTGATGAAGTGACGTTTTGCTAGCGCTAACCGCAATTAGATCCACCAGTGGATTATCGGTGTCCACGTGGACCCATGAGGAACCGCGACGTTGAGAAGGAAAATTTATGCCACATGAATTAGCGGTGTTGAGCTCAGCTCTCTTCAACCTGTGCATGTGGATTGCACGGAATATGCCGAATATCTCGTTCTCAGTTGGAAGGATACCAGTATGAATTTACTTTTGATGGCGCATCGAGTAAATATTCTTCTATTCTGGGCGTTCCTTATTTCATTCTTTATGGTTATTTATTTATTTATTTATTTTTCTCGCCTGACTATATGTATCTATCAGATTGACCTTCTCTTGCCTCGTTAATCAATAATTAAATCTGAGAGCTTTTACAGTCTCAAGTGCTCTCTCTCTCGTATCACCATGGCTCTTCCGTCCAGGCCCCCATTCCGGGTCATTATCATTGGTGGTGGAGTATCAGGGATTGCGATGGCTTGCCGTCTAACAAAAATCTACAATTTGAACGATTATTGTATTTACGATCGTCACCCAGGGCTTGGAGGAACTTGGCTCGCCAATACATGTGAGTACTCCTCTATTACGTGAAGCATGCATTTTTTGATAGCTGGAAAAGATCCAGGGTGTGCCGTGGATATTCCAGGGCTTTGCTATAGTTTTTCATTTGAACCATGTTCCGACTTTACTCAGATGTTTCCGCCTCAACAGGAAATTCTGAATTATTTGTCTACCGTGGTCACAAAATATCGGGTGGATCAACATTTCACTGGACAGGTGGAGTGGATTGATTCTACTTGGCAAGAGAAAACCCAGAGGTGGATTGTTACATTGCAGTGCCTCAAAACAAAACAGCTTTTCACTCAGGAGTGTCAGGTTCTGATATCGGCAGTTGGCGGCCTGGTCAATCCATCCGAATTTAAAGCGCCCGGCGTAGAGCACTTCCAAGGAGAGATCATCCATACTGCCAGATGGAATCATAATGTTGATCTAACCAATAAAAATGTGGCCGTGATTGGGAATGGAGGTACTGTATTTCCTAGGTGCCTGCCACGATTACCCTTTGACTCAATACTGACAGAAAATACAGCATCTGCCGCACAATTGATACCAGCAATCATTGGCAAGACAAAATCAGTCACACAATTTATGAGGGTCAGTACAGATTTTGGGGGTCAAGAAGTATATTTACTAAATTTTGCAAACAGTCTTCCCACCATCTCGTCGAGGCGAAGAATCATATGATATCTCGAGAGTGGAGAGACTGGTTCCACCAGTTTCCTTTTTTACTCTATTTGATTCGTATGTTTCTTTTTCTCTATATGGAAATCATGTGGTTCAGGTTTCAGAATACGCGACTCGGGAAATTTGGACGGGACTCTGTTGAGAGAAAGAGCCGAGAGTATGTTCAGAAGTCAGCGCCCGGTATGTTTGCATCTTTTACTTCTAATTGGACTCCATCAGAGACTAATGACTGGAGATAGAATCATACTGGGACCTACTAATTCCTTCATTCGAATTTGGTTGCAAGGTAAGACATTCATCTCAGTTGAATATGTTTTGAAACAAAGCTCATGAATCTCTAGAGACGAGTCTTCGACCGAGGATATCTCGCCACTCTTCATGAGAGTAATATGCATTTGACAGATGATCCCATCATGAAAATCACAACAAATTCCATCATCACGAAATCTGGCCAAGAAGTTCCTGTTGATGTCATCGTATGGACCCCCTTTCTCTACCAAATATGCCGTTCGGTAAAACTAACATTTCATCTCAAATTAGCTTCTTGCCAATGGCTTCTCCCTCACTCAGTACGATACGGAAATCCGAGGACGCCAAGGCAAGACGCGAGAACAGCATTGGAAAGAATATGGGCACAAGGCGGCTTTCAAAACAATTGCGATGCATGGATTCCCCAATTTCTTCTATATCCTTGGACCTAACTCCGGTCGGCTGTATACATCCACTATTCAGATTATTGAGAGGTATGACAGCGTCGACACAACTCTTCCCGTCCGAGAGCTATACTGATGGATTTAATAGCGAGGTGGATATGGTTATCAAAGTTATCGGGCCTATAATGCTCCGCCGAGCTGCCTCCGCCGAGGTCAAATCAAGCAGCGAACAACAATACGATGCAAAGCTTCATCGCGCTATTGATAACACGGTGCATAATAGTGGCTGTGGAAGTGTACGTCCTCCTACTCCCTCATGCGCAATCTATGATCGTTGCATGTAAAGGTAGCTAACTATATTGCAGTATTTTATAGATAAAGGGTCTGAGAAGAACTGGTTTGTATATCCATGGAACACACTTTATCTCTGGTATTCAATGCATTGGAGTGCTAGTGATCGGGACTGGATCTATAGATGCTGAAATAGAGACCAATGTATTATTCGTGATATTACTTTCTTTGTTCTGTCCCTTTATCCTAGAGATTAAGTGTCGGATCCTGATTAGGACTAGTACGAGTTGACGCGTGCCCTGTTCTTGTTGTTTCCCTTGCGCCTTTTCCTTTTCTTTCGGTCTAATAATTTTTCTGGTAAATGAGAGTCCTTGGCCTGGAAGTGCAAATTGTAGTCTATACAATTATCACCTGGACAAATCATTGTTTGGATAAGCTTGAGCATTCAATGTTCAACCAACTCCAGGAACTTCATTGTGAACCAACCATACCATTCATCATCATAACATACATGATACTTCTAATAGGCTATGCCATCAAATCTGCAAAGGCCGTATCGTCGTGAAACAGCCACGATCGTCCCGGTGATGCCATAAATGACGGTACCCATTCAGGCACTGGAAACCCTCGTTGAACACCCTCGCCATCGTAACTATGCAGAGACTCCAATGCATGCTCCATCTGACAGGCGGCAGCTCCATATCCTTTTCGAAACTCCGTCTCCAGCGTCTCTCCAACATAAGTGTCAAGTATATCAGTGGCTCGGAATGAAGCATGTAGTGTATCATGCAGACCCTTCAGCATATTCACACCCTTTCTGGCCATTGCATGTCGTGGACTTTGTCGACAAAGAAGACCGTATCCACTGGAAAACGCCAAGTACCTTTGTGGCAGATCAGTATCAGTAGCGCACTGAATACCATCTAGACTGAGGGTCCTCTCATCTGCCCGGATGGACAGCAAACAAACACCTAAGGTCGCGAGTGCTTCAACAAGACAAACGGGGAGAAGAAATAGTTTTTCTGCTGAACCGGCTTCTTCATCGCCTAGAAGGCTGTACAAGTTGCCAATTGAGGAGATCACCTTGCACGTTGTCTCCATCAGAGTCCGACGATGGGCAAGAGCAAGAGGATCGCTTCCGTGTTTTAGTGTCGGACCCTTTTGCTGCTGGAGACTACTGCATGGGTCGGCGAAGGCTTTGTAAAGGGAGGCTTTCGTAACCCATATAGAGAGGTGGAGCATCTCCCTCTTACCGGCAAGGGAGAGATCAACAGAATCCCACGATGTGTCGGGATTGTCTAACCAAAAAGCATAGGGTAGTTGGTCGATAATGACTTGCTGGAATCGTTGAGTGAAGTCTGCTATTACGATGGAGTCGACGCGGTCGTGTTGCCAGGATGGTGGACTCATGAATGCTGATAGGAAACGAGCGAGCTTCACGAGGAATACTCGGTCGGTGAATGGGGTTAGAACGTAGGGCCTGAGTGAGAGGGCTTGGATGTTGTCGTGTGGTGGTTCGATATCGAAATATCCCTCGGGGATGAGTGGCCAGTGTCCGAAGAACGCAGACATGAAGCTAGAAAAGAGTTAATCGACGGTTTGTAAGGTTGAATACGCACATACCGATCCCAAATGTATAGCGTCCAAAATGACCGTCTCCGGATCTCCATTTCCAGCTCTGAGAGTCGGATACCCGGATCTTTCAGATGGAGACCAACTTCATGTGCATCCTTGACAGTGGCGCTGAGGATGGACCAGCATTCTCGGATCCTGGCATAGGCCTTTAGATAGCATACATGATAAAAGCGGTGCTGCACCGTCACCAAGGAGGGTTTCTTGGATTGTAAAGACTTGTCAATATCGTCGGCCATAGAATAAAGCCATTGCTCTAGGTGATTTCGAGAGATTTTAATTATCCCTTCTGTGGGAAACTTGGAGTGTGGAAGGCATTGGGTGCTGATGAGACATATTCGTATTACCAGCAATCCGAAATTCAGATCTTCATCAGACGTATTGTTCTCTCCCGATATATCGTTCTGTTCCTGGGCAATCCACCATGCATTATATTTGCTCTGAAAGGATGGGGCATGGATCATCTCGTGGACTCGGTTCATCTCCTGAAGGAACATGCCCACCAGAAAATCCAAGACGGGCCGATCTGGCCATAATCTGCGACGTCGTGACGGCGAAATACCAGGTGACGGAATCAGGCTGTCTCTGGATAGTGAATGTGAGCTTCTGTTATGTTCAGGTTGTTAGGATAATTGAAGAATGTTCATGTCGAGGGGTGGTTGTGCAGTTGACGAACAGAGCATAGAGATTCGGCGAAAGTAAAGTGTTCCGAGGTAAGGCATATCCCTGAGCATCTAAAGTTTCGATGCCAATGTCATTTGAGTCAGATTCATGCGATGATATCGTAGTCGACGTATCTATCTCTTCACTGCCATCAAATCCGGAACTCGATCGAGGTGGATCAAAACGGTCCCTCGCATCTCTTGAAGGTGGGAGATGAGAATAAACACATAGATACTCCACCCCCCGACCTATGCAATGATTGCATGGCGTCTCACGGTTACACTATATAGAAAAATCAGATGTGTTCTCTACACGGTCAATGCATTTGCACCTTTTGCTTTCTGCGATTGCATTCCAAACACGATTTGATCGGCTTCTGACGGGTTCTCTTGCCCTGCATATTCAAAAATGAACAAGAAATAACCCAGTGAGATTGGAGATTGAGACTTTAGTACTGTGAGTGTAAGCGCCAAGACTCTAAACGGCCCCAATCTTCAGATTTACCCCGGTGCAGCTAAAACCACGTGTCTGTCGATTGTCGAAAGTATAAATCTAAAGCTCAAATCCTATTGACTCATTTTCGCCCCCATTCTGACCTTCTGTTTCATCTTCTAGAATCATATCATGCTCTAGAATCATCATCTTCACTGATATGCCACTTGGGCTTTTACATCACACTTCCATCTTTTTTCAATCTATTTTCAATCCAAGCTTACTTTCGAAGATTGATCACCTTCCTTGATGTTCCGGAATATCTTCATAAACCTCGGTTTAGTGATAAGCACCTGTGGCTTAGTGGTCAGGAGTTGACTCGGTGGGTCCCCGAGCACAGCATCCGCCAAACTGGGGCCATATTAGCGTCATACTCGGAATATGTCCGGCGACGCTAAAGCAACGGGTCCCCGACACGGAAATCATTCGAATACTTGGAGGCGAGGCCCCCAATTTTTTTTTCCTGTAAGAAAGTAGCCAAAAGTACCGGAAATATGGAATAATATCCACAATTCTGACGTCCTTGAATAAATTGCCAAATAAGGGAAATGAAGCACAACTCACGTCTGTGAGGACTTGCAGGCCCATTGTGGATAGTTTTTCCCGATTTATCATCAGCGAGGGATGCTGACGATGGCGAGTCAATTGACTGCTAAATTGAAATAGGCGCGTCTTGCAAAGTCGGAGGAAATTTGAGCAACTCGAAGTATCCGTATTATGGATTTTGGCCAGGATTTGGAAAATTCAAGGTCTAAGGTTGAAACTAGGGTTTTCCAGGTGGGATTTTAGACCAGAAGTGACTGTAAGGCTGAAGTGGTCAATAGTGAGAAGCTAACAGCAAGTTATGCTTGATCTCATTTACATAATTTTTATTTCCGATACTCATTACCTCTATATTTGATTGACCATATGCTTTATTTAGCAATTATATTGACCATGCGTTCGCTGTATAGTTAATTCCCGTAACCGCCCCTGCTGGAACATTGGGTCTATTTTAATAACATTATCGTTCGAATTTGCTGATCCCGGTACGTCACCACAATCTAGTCTAGCCGGATCTCCTTCATCCACGGGGTCTACATCATAGATCAAAAAAGCCCTGGATAGTAAGGACTCCCTTCGAGGACTTGTCTCTAGGGAAGACTCAAATGCTGGCATCTGTTTACTCCCTTGCGAGAACTTCTCATTCACACAACTTAGCCACAAACAACCAAGTTGAAAATAGGTTGATTCTTCCGAATTTACTCACATATTGCAACAACCGAGGCTACACAAAAGCAACCTTAAAAAATCATTCAAAACATGTGAGCTTAATCTAATAAATGTGGGGATATCACTGCTCATCATCCCTTGTATCATCCTCATCCCCCTTGATAAACATCCCTTAACGTTTAGAGCCTCAGGAATGTCAAGCACAGACCCCTTTCCAAGGTCCTGGTATCTAAGATCCCTTCTTCCTTCCTAGCCATCCCCACCGGATCCCTCAGAATGGATACCCTTTTGTACAGAGTATGGCCTTCAAAGCCAAGGCATGACGCATCTTCACGATCCGAGTTGCCTAAAGCACAGAGGTCGATATACGGATAACGCCTACACCCGAGGAATAGAAGCGATCATTCAAATGGGACCAGCGACGGTACTACGAAGAAGTTTCGACGTGGAGTCCAAAATAACCCTTGACCCGTTGTCGAGTGTTCAGAGTGTCGACCATGTATTACACCCAGCGCAGGAAAGCACACTTCAGCTGTTCCAGCCCGAGATTCCACCCAAAGAATGGCGTTTTGACGTCCGGGACTGGTTGGTGTTTATTTGCATTGTTATTCTGGCTATGATGGATGCTTTTGATTCTACAGTTATGATTACTGTCTTGCCAGTGGGTTTTTACAAGCGGAGAAATGATCTCGCAACATGAAGCTGACATCGTAAAAGGATCTAGCAAATGCGTTCGATAGCCCCCTTATCAGTACCCTGTGGGTTAACACAGTCTACCTGGTCGCGAGCGCAACTAGCCAACTCTTCTTCGCGATGTTGTGCGATATATTCAGTCTCGGACCCATCTGGATCGCCGCAGTTCTGAGTACCACGATCGGGACAGGGATATGCAGCGGCTCGATGAGCTTGATCGAGATTGTCATCGGTCGGTTCCTGCAAGGTATAGGCGGAGGCGGCGCCTTGAGTCTCTGCTTCGTGATCATGGAAGAATCGGCCCCACAATCAATCCATTCGCGTTATTCCTGCTATATACTACTTACTCGTCTCATTGGGATTATCCTTGGGCCGATTGTTGGCGGTTTGTTTGTGGATAAGGCGAATTGGACGTGGGCGTTTTACTTCAACCTCATATTTTGTGCGCTGGGTCTGCTGGTTATTCCCTTTGCCGTGGATCTGCGAGACTCCAAGCGCATTACACGGCGTAACATGCGTATTTTAGACTGGACAGGTGCTGCGATGGCTTCGTTTGGCTTGGCAGCAATCCTTGTTGGGATCAGCTGGGGTGGAGTCTCGTATGGGTGGGACCAGTGGCAGGCATTTGTTCCCTTACTGATTGGGGTTGCTGTGATGCTGGTGCTGGTCTTTCACGAGTCCAGATATGCATTGCATCCGCAGTTTGGGACACGAGTGTTTCGAGATTTGCCAACCATCATGACTTATGTTGGATGCTTTTGTCATGGGTTTGTGGTAAGTTCAATGCGCTCTACGGGCCGAATTGGCTGCTGATATCATTGTGCAGATATTTTGTCAGCTGCAATTTTTCACATTTTACTTTCTCTGCACACGATACTTCTCTGCTACACTATCCGGTGTCGCACTATTTGCTATCACCGGATTTACAGTCACGCCAGCGGCTGTAGTGGGTATCCTACTCGCGAATGAGCCAAAGTGCTCCAAGTGGATTATTTCTGGAGGATGGATCCTGACGGCCCTAGCAGCTGGTTGCTCGATTCTCCTTAATTCTATTACACCTACGGCAGGATGGGTGATACTCTTCTTGACAGTAGGACTGGGCCACGGTCTTTTGTTTTCGAGTTACAATATTCGTGTCCAGAGCATACCCAAGAACGAGGATACGGCCCTTTCAACTAAACCTATTGCTATCTCTCTCTTCATGCGGGCATGGGGTATGGCGATTGCTGTTCCTATTGGTGGTATCTTATTCTTGAATTTCTTCGGCAACGAGCTACAGAGTATTGGACTCGAATGGGATGTGATTAACACGGCAAGGGGGTATATAATATTGATGGATCAGACACAGATGTCCGATGTTGAAAGAGACGTCCTCAAAGATGCTTCTGCATCGGCCTTGCAAGTCGTCTGGGAAGTTATTGCAGGGGTCGCTGCTTTGGGTGGTATCTCGTCAATATTTTTGTGGCAAAGGCATTAGGCAGTCATCATCATGAACATAATTAAATCACTGGCCGTTGGGAACATTTTCTTAAAAGGTCTCGGGTTTAGCATTGAATCTGGATTGTGGCGAGGTTGTAGGTACGAAGTGATAAAATAGTGGGCATGCCAGCATGCCCCTGCATAGTAATAATTCCGACAAAACATCAATCAACGACATCACTTCATTCTGCCCAGCTCCTGTTCTTTCATTTTCTCCATCTCCTTCAGCCACTCCGGAACCATAAAGTCCCGATTGCCCTTGATCTTCCAACCTGTCATCAAAGAATTACTCATGCCAATATCTTGCATTGTCTTCCTTTCAACGATGCTGTATTGATTCGAGTCTTTGCGGTCGAGATTAAACGGCTCATTCAGCGACACCGGTGAATTGGTGATGATCCGCGGGATCCTCAAGCTATTGATGGACTGCGAGTGTACCATCAATGGATGAAGCAGGATCACATCTCCCACGTTGCCCGCCATCTCATGGAATTCATGGCACTTTTCCAGAATTGACTTATAGAAACTATCCTTTGATTTGCGGAACTTCCAGCCACGGGGAACCATATATCGGGAGACCCCTTGAGGGTTTTTAAACTTGAAGTAACTGTCAGCAAAGTATTCATAGAGATGGCTGTCTCCAATCATACCAAAAAGCGAGCCATGTGCCTAATATTGCTCCAGCCAGCGTACTGAATGCATCAGGTCGGTGAGATCACCCGAACCGGAGTCCAACTAATCGAGATTAGATCCCAAGGGCAATCCGGGAACCCGTGTGGAAAAGCAAGAGGAAGCTAGAGCGTGCGACGGAAGGAGATCAATCGAAAGTTGAGAGGCGACAAGTCAAATTTTCCGAAAAGTGCTTCCCAGCACATGGCCAGGTGAAAAGTACACTTGATAGCAAGGAGCGAAAGCGGCGGCGAGAGTATGCCGCAGCAATGAGGGCAGAGAAGAGAAAGACGGCATCGGTTGGATGTGATTAGAAGAGTCTATGTGTTAAGATGGAAACTGGATATATTGTCAATCTGGGATATTCCGATAGAATAAGATACTAAAATAGAGGCCGAGTCTTGTCCACATATCGATAGTCTACTCAGCTGCCTTCTCATGGGAGAAGCATTCAACACGCATGTATTTGTACTTCATGAAATGGGTGATTAGCTCTTCTGAAAGCCTGTATTGATGATGCTCTGGGCGCTTGTCGCGTGTCGTACTGGCTGTTTGGGACTGAGAATGTCCCATGACTTGTATTGATAAGAAGTTGTGTTTGTTGTCCCTGCCAAGTTGATTTGGTCGGATAATAAAAGGTCAACGCTGACAAAGCATGCAGATGCCTGTTTCTTAGTCCACATTCATGATAAATCGACCAAAGATAGACCAGAAACCAGATTGGAATCTAGAAATTGAAGAAAGTATTGACTTGGAAATCAACAAGATAGTATCATATGAATCGAAAACTAATTCCTGATGATCCGAGTTCGATGTTGTACCGCAGTCTGCACTGCCGTCAGCACTGCCTCAAAAGTCCTAATTATGGCCTCAAAGTCCTAATTATGGCCTCAAAGTCCTAATTATGGCCTCAAGGTCCTAATTATGGTTTCACACAGATCTTGTGCTCAAACCTGAATTGCTATTTATTTGCTTCCATTTGCAATTGCTCTTTCCCCCAGTCGTTCCTTCCTGATCTGATCTGAAGAACCCATCCACTTGATCCCCAAGTTCGTCCTGCATTCTTGATTTACCAAGTTACCCTTATCCACATCTGGAACATCAAATTCCAAAGTATTTCTTCTTACACTTTTATTGATTGTCTTCACCGTTCCCTTGCTATCGTCATGCGTCTCTTGCTCCCCACCATTGGGCTTCTTGGTGCGACCTCGTCGGTCTTCGCAGCTCCCGCCGCCCCACGGGCGATCCAGAAAGAACTCCCCGATGGCCTGCCATATCCAAGTCCAAGCGAGTTATCATTGATTGAGGAGGCCGCTCATGGAACTCTCCCAAATAGTCCACCCCCACCTGTCATCAGCAACAAGGGCATCACCAACCTTAAGCTGATCGCATTCAACGAACTCTTCGAGGTGGCTTTCTTCCACCAGCTCCTTACAAACATTACCGAGAATATCGATGGCTACCGCTTCGTTGACAAGGGAGATCGTGACTTTGTGACCAGATCTTTGAGGGCCATTCTGGCGGTAAGCATACCCGGAAATGACTATATTACTGGTACTGACAGTCCCACAGCAAGAGGAACTTCATGCCATCCGTGCAAACGATGCCCTCATTCATTTTGACCAGAAACCCGTCGAGCCGTGCGAATACATCTTCCCAGTTCAGGACTTTGACACTGCCATTACGCTCGCCTCTACCTTCACCGATGTGGTTCTTGGAACACTGCAAGATGCAGTGGAGCGTTTTGCCTTGGGTCACGATTCCGACCTTGCCCGTGAAATCGCTTCAGTGATTGCCAACGAGGGTGAACAGCAAGGCTGGTTCCGGGTCATGCAGGCTCGTATCCCCAGTGAACTTCCCTTTGCCACTACCTCGGACCTCAACTTCGCATTCACGGCCGTTCAAGGCTTCACCGTGCCAGGTAGCTGTCCCACCCTTGATGAGATCCCACTGCGTACCTTTGAGAACTTAGATATTCTCACGAAGCCAAAAGCTGAGTCGCAAAATATCACCTTTTCCTTCGAGGACAAAACCAACGAGACCGAACATCTGTTATGGATGACCTATATCAACCAGTTGAATCTTCCAATCGTTGAGCCTCTCAATGTCATTTCGAAGAATGGCACTCTGGTCCAGGCAACTGCCTTGTTCCCATACAACGACTACGAGTTGAATGGATTGACCATTGCTGCTGTGACAAAAAGTGATGGTCCGTTTGGGGATGTGAATTCGGTTGCGAAGTGGACGCTTGCGGGACCTGGTCTTATTATTGTTGATTGATTGGATTGAAGCATGATTTTGGCGCGTCAGAACTGCATATCATTAGGAAGAACTTTAGCCGAACTGGCGTACGCGGGATTGAACTTGGATCAAGCACTACCTTAACTATTCTATTATCAACAAATAAACTGTTCATGTGCACTTGATCCCCTCAAAATAAGTAATGAATTGATAATTAAAGAATGAAAAGTTTCTACAGTACAATCCCACTATCCCCAACGTCCGTCTTCAGCAACACCATCTCAACCCAACAGTGCTTACAGGTTACCCTGACCAGCATTAGCCTCAACACTCGCCGCGACAGAAGTGTAAGCTGTAGCAGAAGCAATGTTCTTGCCCTCGAAGTTCACCAGGAAGCTCTCATCAGACTGGCTGAAAGTCCCAGAAGATCCAAATCCGTTAACCTGGCAAACACGTCCCAGGTAGGTCGAGCAGATTTTGTTGGTAGAGGTGTCAGGTGAAGTGAACAGCTGTCCATCAATAGGCGACTCAACAACAGTATCAATGTTCTGGAAAACATTGCCCTCAGCGAGGACGTAGCCACCGGAACCAATCTCGAAAGCATGGCCAGTGTTGTCGTACCAGTAGTTGTTGACAGCGTGGAGAAGAGTGTTACCCTGAACCTTGGGGCTACGTCCGCTGGTGTGGTAGATGTAGTTGCCCTTCAGGGTGACCAGGTCGGAGGATCCATCCAGATAGATACCCCAGTAGGTGTATGTGTCACAGGTTGCTGAGTAAGAGGTCACACCGTCGATGTAGTTGTTTGTCAGACTGATGCGGTTGTCGGCGGAGGTACCGAGAACGTAGTGCTGACGACCGATACGGGCGGTCTGTGGTTGTTAGTGATATTATGTAGCAATTTGGTGTGTGGGAGCTTACAGTAACGTGATCGATCCAGATCAGATCGGCCTCGTCAATGGTAATGGCGTCTCCACCCCAGACGTACTTGGAGTTGATGTCGGTGATAGCGATGTTCCTTGACGGGATTAGCCAAATTTGTCCTATGCGATGCGAGTAGAAGGAACTTCTAGTGAATACTTACTGGATGATAACGTTGCTAGCACCGCTGACAATGCGAAGACCCTTACCCTTGATAACACCGGTAGTGCCAACACCAAGAAGGGTCTTGTCGGAGGCAACAGTGATACCCAGAATACCAGCGTTGTCACTAAAACCATCAGTAACGTCACTAATGAAAACAGCTCGGATATCTTACTAGCTGACCGAGACACTTGGTGCGTCTGGCTCGTAGTTCGTGCACCAGTCGTCCTGGTTGATAGCAACCTGACAACCAGAAGCAGTACCCCAAGGCGCACATCCAGTGGAAGTAGTGGTACCCTCGGTATCAGTGAAATCAAAAGTCTTGGTAAGAACAATCACGCGAGCCTCCGAGTCACCAAGGTACGAGACCAGCTCGTCGGTGGTAGTCGGGTAGACAGCAGTAGCACTACCACCACCTGTAGTTCCCTTGGCGAAACCTTCGGCGGAGCCAGAGACACTGACAGCAGCAGCGTGAGCAGCAAAAGCCGCCAGAAGAGAAAGGTACTTCATGATAATAGAAAGAAAAACCAAAAGAAGGGAAGAGTGACTTAGTGTGAAGAAAGCATAACTAGGGGCACATCGAACAACTTATATAGACCAGTCTCCTCGCACATACATCGGAAGTACTAGAAGGGAGGGGTCTTCTTACTCTATCACTCGACTCCGCTCCAGCTCCATCAAAACGTCCTGAGTTAAATCACTATGTCAGCACAGCTAGCCATATGACCAGCCCAACGAATCAACGCAAGTCACACCACACCACCGGTTCCAGGGGCAGTTTCCACATAGTGGAGTTAGAAATATCCAGAGCTATTACAGGGCGCCGGAAAAGCCGCCCGGAGACCTAAAACGATTGAAGCACCAATCCTAGGAACCAAAATTGATTGGCAACAGGGGTTAGAGCATGAAGATGTTTCACTTTTGAAGTTCCTTAAATAGCCCCACAATAAGCTCCATGGAGTAATGGTCCATTGACGCTATACTATCTGTGGTTGATTCTCCGTTATCGAATCCCCTTACACTACCAGGTCTTCCGAAGCTTTTCCGGTCTATGGGTTTGTGTTGAATGAGGAGGACATTTTACCCGAATCAGAACTGTCAGTCTCACTGATAAAACAAATTTAAATTCCTCCGTCTTGGCTGACTTCTTGGCTCTTGGCACTTAGACGTTATGGTATAGCTTCGAGTTCTTCCGAAACTTAAACGGTCGCAGATCAGTCCTGCGAACGTGAATTTTGCATCAATGGTATTCAATGTCAGCATGGGGTATGACCTTGGGAACATACGTATGGTCTTCTATGAAGATCATACATTCAAATGTTCCAATGTTGTTTATGATCGTCGGATGGTCTGCCTGATCTACAACAGCTATCCACTTTTTTTTCTTAATAGGGTCCACCGGAGGCTCTCTAGGGTATTATATGGAGTTCTTTCGGAAATTATGTACATAGTGGATGTTAATATAATGCTTAGTTCTACAATCATTATCGGTCTTGTTAGCCGGTAGTGTAGATAACATATTATTGCGCAGCGATTGTTCAGCTTGGCGTCAACTAAAAGCGCTAGGCTGGACTAGTGGTGTAATATCGAGCTAAAATTGCAGGGGTATAGGAGTAGACTGAACTAGACTCCTAATTACCTTGGTAATTGCAAGGTTTCGCCGAGATAGCCTTCAAGTGTTGATTATTGTGGCACAGCCAAAGATATGTGGAGTTTTACCGCAACAAATCTCATCCATTATTAATCCGCTATTCATACAGTATGCAGGGTATATATAAGATGCAAATAATCACGTCCAAAAATTATAGTCCAAATCTTCAATCTTACATGATCACGGGAAGGTTGCGCTGCAGGTAGCCGCGCCACTCAGGAAGGGTGCGCTGCCACTTGGTGCCAGAGGTCTTCTGGAGATCCTCGATAGCACTGGCGTACTTGATCAAGGTGGGCTCGGAGAAGGCGGTGTTCATGATGGCAAGTCCGTAAGGCATACCAGACACCTCCTCGGTACCAGCGGGCACGGTGATGACGGGGTAACCAGCCTGGGCAGCGATCTGAATGCTCTGGGCGACATCAGGGGGCACGAGAAGACCATCCAGGGTACCGTTCTTCCACTTCAGGGCGGCGTCGATACCCTCCTCACGGGTGGTGCGCTGGCAGAAGCCGAGAGCCTCCCAGTAAGTGGCGTTCATGATACCCTTGCTCTCCAGAGAGGCGATGAGACCATCCTGGCCGGAACCGAAGGCAGGGTGAATTCCGGGGTAGCCACCCTCAGAGCCGTAGTTGTCGATGTTGTTCTGGACCAGGTCCTCAACGGATCGGATGTCGGTGTTGTTGAGTTCGGCGAGGTAAGTCTTCAGGTTGTTGTAGAAGTCAACCTTGACGTAGGAGTACTCGGACTCGTTGGGGAATCCACGAGTGGTACCGTAATCCCAGTTCCAGCCATCGGGAGAAACGATGGTCTTGTAGTGGGGGAGCTCAGTACCGTTGATGATGGTGGCACCGGCAGACTTGATCAACTCGATGAGCTCGAGGAGCTGAGCATTCTGGACATCGTCGTTCAGAGCCCAGAAGGACTTCCAGGGCAAACCGAAGACAGCACCCTTGAGGGCGTCCTTCTTAGCCAGGAACTGGGTGTATCCGCCCTTGGGGGTCTTGCCCTCCTGAGCAAGGGTGTAGTTATCACGGGTGTCAACGCCGTAGATAGCATCAAGGGTGTAGACGGCATCCCGGACGGTCTTACCGAAGGTACCAACGGTATCCTGGTGCAGGGACTCGGGGATAACACCATCACGGGAGGTCAGGCCGACGGTGGGCTTGATACCGACGATGGCATTGCGCTGGGCAGGGTTGATAACACTGCCATCAGTCTCGGTACCCAGAGCAATGGGGATCAGGTTGGCACCGACAGCAACACCAGGACCGGTGCTGGAGCCACCGGGGTTAACGGTGAAGTTGTAGGCACTGCGGCACTGGCCACCACGGGCACTGAAACCCTCGGAGTAGTTGTTTGAACGCATATCAGCCCACTCGCTCAGGGCGCCCTTACCCAGCAGAAGGGCACCAGCCTTGCGCATACCGTGAACAACGTGGGAGTCGCGGGGCACAACGCTACCGAGCAAAGCCCAGCAACCAGCAGTGGTCTCCATGCGATCCTTGGAGGCAATGTTGTCCTTGACGATGAAAGGGATACCGTGAAGAGGACCACGGACCTTGCCCTTGGCACGCTCATCATCCAGCTTCTGAGCAATGGTGTAAGCATCAGGGTTGTGTTGCAGGATAGCACTGGAAATAATGTTAGTAACCTAGACAAACTACCCGGGGTAACGTGAATCAAGGGACGTACTTCAGGTAAGGTTGAGTCTGAGCAATACGGTTGAGGTAGCACTCCAGCAACTGAACACTAGTGAAAGTGCCATTGGTCAATCGCTTCTGGAGATCATCAACGCTGGCCTCCTCAAGCTGGAACCCATGGCAGTGACGCATGGGAAACAGGGAGGATCCAGCGGCACCCAGGCGAGGGAAATCATAGGCATAGGGGTCAGTCAGGATCTGAGAAGCGACGAGAGAATCAACTTCGCGTCCGACAATAGTACCAGCGACGGAGCCAGCCAAGGCCAAGCCACCAACGAAGGCCTGCAGTAAAGGCGCCATTGTTAATTAAACTGACAAGAACCCAGAACCTGTCAAGGAAACTCCACAGAAAAGAACGTGGTAAGAAAAGCGACGATCTTGGGGAGCTTTCTCTTTTTTCATATAGTAATGACTGGGGTCCAATGTAGGTACCGGTTGGACCCATTCATTGACTAATAAAACGTTATGGGATCCACATTCTTTTGGAAATTCATGGTTTTGCTTTTGGTTCTGGTTATCGGAAGGGACGGAACGGTTTTCGATCGTGGCATTTTGGGTTAAGTAGCGCCTGAGCGTAGATTTTGCCAACCAAAAATCCACTTTTACGCCGATATACGCCCATTTACCACGTGGAAAATAGAGCATATGCATGGCCAACAATAGCCGGGTACTAGCGCTTACAGTTTGGGAATAGAGAAGATTCGTACCTGCCTAATTGTCTATAGTTGCACTCCTTTTCTCCGTAGAAGAAGGAAGAATCTTCACGGAATTCTCAACCGAGGTCGGACTACTCGGATCCGGTGTATCTTCCGTTTCCAAGATCGGTTAAACCACGATTGGAAGAGATTCTAGACCCACTACATTCCAAAGTGGATCTATCAACCACCAAGCAACCTTCTTGGATCTTTTTCTAATTACAATCTTGGTTGGTTGGCTCCATTCACCTTCCTATTACGTTTAAAAATCTGATTAACAGGTTGCCAAGATACCCGATGGGCCCTGATGTTCACCGGAAAATGCCTCACTGGGAATGAATTTCCACACTGGAGCAGATTCTGATCGCTTCATGCATGTCTAGGGCAGACGCATGGACTTTTGTCCATGCTGATCTCAATAGAAATTTCGATTTCTTAAAGATGATTGCATCTGACCTAGATCTCAGATGTAACCGATAACTCTATACCAATGGAATCCAAACTTTTCCCGACAATCACCCACGGATGTGGATTCCCTTTTAATCAATTATAAATTGACTGATAATTGAGAACCAATATACTCGACTCCACCACGGAGGATGTTTTCTTGGTTGGGCTGTATACTTTTTGGTTCCCGATCAAGCCTGGTCTGGATCTATTGAACAAAAAGCCCCCGCTACCGCGTTCTCTTTCCTCAATAGAGGGCCACTCATTCTCTTTACTCCAGACGTTCATTCCTTCTAACCTGAACCCCGTCCCCAGGTTTCTTTTTTCGTATTCATTATGGAAAGTAGTTGATGCAAATGTCATTTCATTGAACACTTTAGAATGACATATCCTGCCGACATTCTCGCTGCAGAGGCGGCGGGGAGAATTCCAGATGGGATCTCCCTTTCATACCTAGCACAATCTCGTGATGAATCTGCCATCGCGGGCATTTTGTTCATGGTCTGCTTCACTGGAGTCTTGATGCTGATGCGTCTCTATGCTCGAGTATTCCTCGTTAAGAAAGTTGGATGGGACGATTGGTTGGCGATTTTGACAACGGTATGTGTTCCTTTACATAGATCAGACCTCATCCAAACTAATTATATTTACAGTTGATCTACATCAGTTTTGTGGTCCTTTCCATCGTTCTTATCCACTTGGGAAGTGGTCGTCACATTGAATATGTCGAATATGTCTTATCGCTAGCAACTGTCCGCGAGACTGAAGTCTTGGATTTTGTTGCACACATTCTTTATACAACCGCCCTTTTCCTATGTCGCCTGTCCGGTATCGCATTTTATTATCGACTCACCGCACGCACAAGCAAGTTGCACAGATCCATTCTTTTTGCTGCGCCGTTCCTCTTCATCGCATACCTTCCCCAGCTCTTCTTATTAATCTTCCACTGCAAACCCGTCACCGGTCTATGGCCCTATACCTGGCAGGAAGGTGTCGACGACTACACCTGTCTCTCCTGGGGACTCGTTTACTCCGTCAACTCAAGCATATCACTAGTCTGTGATGTCTTGATGTTCATCATCCCCGCAATTCTCATCAAGCAACTTCACGTTTCCTTGCGAAAGAAGATCAAACTCTCCGTGGTCATGTTCCCCGGTGTCTTGTCAGTATTTTACCTAAAATTCCCAAATTCCATCCAAATGATCCCAGCTAACATCCCCCAGCGTGATCATTATTTCCTGTATCCGCATCTGGCTCGTCGTCAAGGGTCAATGGGCCGCAGATGGTAGCTGGGCCTACAACCCCATGCTTTGTGTCGAGAATGCCGAAATCGCAGGCACATTAATGGCACTTTCCGTTCCCGCCCTGAAACCCGTGTTTGGAAACCTTTTCTCTCACCTGACCGAGTACACGAGCAGTCACACCCGGTCTCGATCTGCGGGAGGGAGACTGCGAAGTCAGTCGAAGCCGACAAGTGCATTGGGTTCGCTTGCTCGTGATGACAAGCGACTGTTGAACTGGTCGAAAGCTGGTCCAGATGATTATGAGATGATGCCATCGGAGGTTTCTGTGATTCGGGATGCGGAGTCCATGAAGACTCCTGGCATTCGCGTGACGAATGAGGTTAATATTACTCGTGCGGAAGGTAGATCGATTTCGCCGACACACTCTTCGAGACCTTCTTCTCATGAGACATAGAACGCTATTTATCATAGATTATATTTATCATAGATTATAGATTATAATAATACAACCAAAAGCTCTTCTTTTGTCATACATACGCATCATCTATTGTTTTGAGTTAATTGGGAATGTTCTCTTCGGCTTCCCCACGCCTATATGCCATTAGTAATAGCAGGCCCCTCTTGTGCATAAGCTCGTCAGTCTAACCTCTAGGGGAACAAACACGGCCTTTCGGCTCTAGTCAGCCCCGAACGATTCCTTCGAGACTACTCCTAAACTTGAACTGAAACGTGATTAACAATCCTCTGCTTGACAAACCACAAAGTGGTCTGGGCGGATCGTGACAATTCCACGCCGTACTCTCAAGTGCTTGTTCTAAGAAATAAGTACCCCATCAAGTATCCTTGTACAACTTCAATTTCAAAGTGCTTAAAATTTTCTATTCATCTATCCTAGCTACTCTTCTTTCTTCAAATCATGACTCTCAAGTATCTCATAACCGGGGCCACTGGTGGTTTAGGCGCACAAGTGCTGTCCTACCTTGTTGCCAATGTCCCCGCATCAGAATACGCCGCCGCCTCCTCAAGCGAAGCCAACCGCAAGCGATTCGAAAACCAGGGCATTGCCTTCCGGGTAGTAAATTACGACGATGCCTCATCGATGAGGACTGCATTCGAAGACGTCGAGAATCTATTGTTCGTGAGCACCAACACATTCGACGTCGAAAAGCGAGAGAAACAGCATCAAGGCTTCATCGACATAGCGAAAGAGATGAAAGTTAAACATGTAAGCCTATGACTCCAAATTTTCAAAGCGACAAATCTAACCATCAACAGGTGTGGTATACTTCTCTCGCCTTTGGTGGCCTCCAGTCCGACTCCAAGGCAGATGTGCAACGAGCGCATTTGATCACCGAGGAGATGCTGCGAAAGTACGAACTATCCATGTCCCACAAGCCTTCGTGTAGCTAATTCAACCCTAGCGCCGATATCAACTTTACGTCAATTCGTGAAGGGCTATACACCGATGCTTTCCCCATCTTCATGGGCTGGTACCCCAGTACCGAGAAGGTATATGTGTCGTCAGATGGTCCGATCGCATTTACGCTGCGAGCAGAACTAGGCGAAGCCACTGCTCGATTGATAATTCGAGGTGGCTATGATAGAGGAATTGTGCTGCTCACCGCACAGCAGACGGTGACTTTCGCTGATATAGTCGACGTGATCAATGAGACCACGGGTCGACAGGTTCAGCTGGAGATAGTGTCTCCTGAGGAGTTTGTGAAAATCAAGGCTGCGGACCTTGGAGGGAAGCCGGGAGCTTTCTTTGAGAAGGTAGTGACATGGTATGATGCGATCGGGGAAGGGGAGGCTGGAGTCACTGATCGGCTTATGGCGGATTTGTTGGAGAGGGAGCCGACGCCGGCCCGAGAGGCTATTCGCGCATTTTTGAAGGAGAATCGGGACTATGAATGGCATCAGAATTATGTTAATCGTGATTAGTTCTGGATCAATGTTTGGAAGAAAACCATGAAGATGCATTGAATGAAGTATTCTATTCATAGCATGTGGATAAACGTCATGGATTCCGTATAAGAAGCGCCGAGGCTGAGAGCCGGACCGTTGATCACTCGGCAACCGATGCGGGAACTTTGGTGCCTTGAGGCCTGAGGTGTCTACGACCGGATTGTCTCGCTCGGACAATTGAGCCAGTATTTGGATATATACTCCGTACAGTTCGTCTTAAATTGGCTTATGATACTAAGCTGATTAAATTCAATCTTACCTATAGATTCAATTCCAACATGATTGTTACCCGGCAACCGGAAGTAGATAATTCCCCCAGAGTAGACTTACTCTAGTTAAACAAAAGCCGTGTCCGCCCGATTTCTTGACAATTAGCCCCGCCGTGATTGGTCCCTAGCCAGCTGACTCAGCTTTTTACCGATTCTCAAACCCGAGGTTACTGACAGGACTCCTTGACTTCAATTTGTTCGTTTGGTGATCCTCACGACGGCTCATCCTATTTTTGACCCTCTCCCCCTCCACGGTATCTCCGCGTTGTTACTCCATTGACCGGAGTTCTTTCACCTTCGCCATGGCCTCCCTCCGCACTACTTCGCGACTCTTCGCTGCGTCGCGCCCGCTGTTCCGGCCCGCCTCTTTCGCTCGCTCCTATGCCACCGTCGAGGCCAAGAATGTCGAGCCTACCCCCTCGGAGAACCCCTCCATGAAGACCTTCAAGGTCTACCGTTGGAACCCGGACACTCCGAGCGAGAAGCCTACCATGGAGAGCTACCAGCTCGACTTGAAGAAGACTGGCCCCATGATGCTTGACGCTCTCATCCGCATTAAGAACGAAATCGACCCTACCCTGACTTTCCGCCGCTCTTGCCGTGAGGGTATCTGTGGTTCCTGCGCCATGAACATTGACGGTGTCAACACTCTGGCTTGCTTGTGTATGTGATTCTACGCAGTCGCTTTGGTCTCTCCACAAAGGAGCTCAAGACCTCTATTCAATGCATCCAACATGTACTAATATACGAATAGGCCGCATCCCCACCGACGCTTCAGAGTCTCGCATCTACCCCTTGCCCCACACCTACGTCGTCAAGGATCTCGTCCCGGATCTTACCCTGTTCTACAAGCAATACAAGTCTATCAAGCCCTACCTGCAGCGCGATACCCCCTCCGAGGACGTGAGTGACGCGAATTCTCCAGATCTTTGCCGCAGCTTTATGAGGCGCATGTACTAACTATGAAATAGGGCCTTGAGTTCCGCCAAAGTCCCGCGGACCGCAAGAAGCTCGACGGTCTCTACGAATGTATTCTGTGCGCCTGCTGCTCTACTTCCTGCCCATCCTACTGGTGGAACAGCGAGGAGTACCTCGGCCCTGCCATCCTCCTCCAGTCTTACCGTTGGTTGGTCGACTCTCGTGACGAGCGCACCCACGAGCGCAAGGCCGCCCTCGACAACAGCATGAGTGTCTACCGTTGCCACACCATTCTCAACTGCACACGAACCTGCCCCAAGGGTCTCAACCCCGGTCGTGCCATCGCTGAGACCAAGAAGCTGCTGGCCGCCTAGATTGTGGATATAAAAACGGAGTTGGAATTTTCCTTTCTATCCTATGTACCAGCCGCTTTTCGTTTGTGTTTTTATTTCCTTTTTCCTTATCTTACTTTTATTTGCCGACCCTATACGGATGTTTTCATAGGTGTAAAGTGTGGACATTTTCTTCCAGGAATGCAGTGGTAATCCATTTTTCTTGAATCTTGATTTCGATTTCAATAAACGAGTTGGGGCCAATTGATTCGGCTATATGCGATTTCCATGAGCCGCACCCATGTCACCGTAGAGAGTCACTTTGCCACGGAACTCAATTCTGTATCCAAAAATCCGGTTTAATATGACTTGAAAGCATGATGTAATAATCCAATGAATTGATATGACTATGTTTCGAATACTTTATGTCTCTTCACAGGTGTTGACATCCCCAGATTTCCTCGGGCATTTGACTTACGCGGATCCACGCGGCTATTTGTTTTCCCCATAATTCTGTCACTGACTCCAGTTTTCGCAATACTGATGCTATCTCAGCGATGTAATATCAACAAGAATTTGTTATTTAGAGGTTTAATGTTATATAATAATTAAAGACTGACAACTAAGATTGAGTAAATAAATCGGACGATCACGTTGGTCATATGAATGTTCAGAATCGAGGATTAGCTTAGGCAGATTTGGAATGAAATGAGGCATGAACAATAAGCATAAGTTGGGCCCTTATTGTCATCCAATGGGGCTGTGGTCTAGGGGTATGGCGTCCCTTTCGCATCAATGATCGATATTAGGGAAGGTCCGGGGTTCAATTCCCCGCCGCTCCACTCTATTTTTTTTTCCGAAAACAGTGAGCCTCTTATTGGTTCTCTTTTTTACCCTTGGATTTCATAAATAGAGGATCAATTTCATGAAGGGGGAGTCTGACCTTCAAACTAACGGTTCTTCCCACATGCATATATAATGGTTCAGCGCTGAATCGAATTTATGTCTGTACATATATACATCATGTATGTAGCCATGGAATGATCTAAGATATCTATGCGCATATATATCTTAGATGGACATGCAGATTCCCCACCACATTTTTCGTATCCATCTATATGTAGCAGAGAGGATTACGTGTTTTTGATGACGATCTTTCCAGATAATGTTTATGTAGGTAGCCACCTGCACAGGCAATAATTTTGAATTCCCGTAAACATGATTTGCCAGGCCCTTAATCTTATTATGATGTCGCAACACGCTCCGACCATTGGCACCGATTCCAAATCGCTTGACGCGTCTCATAAATTTTTTTTTTTCGCATCATGGAACTTCCAAAGCTTCTGGGTTCGATTCTGGACAGATGGCCCATAGGCTATGTAATTACTTTTTTCTTTTTTCTTTTCCCGCGTTTTGCATTGGAACATTCAATCTTTGAACAACAATACCTTTGTTATCCTGTTATTGTTTGCGGTACCGACCCGCGGGAAGTCCGAACTTAGCGTCCCTCTAAGCTCAACTGGTTATTCCTATCTAGGCAACACCCAGGTTGTCTCGGGGACGCTGACTGGCTTGTTTCCAAGCGCGGAACGCATGGAAATCAGACCATGCAGCCCTTACTTTATCACACCAATCCCCGATCTTGACTTGAGAGACTCTTTCCTAAAATGGTACGGCTTGGGGCGTTTAGTGGGGCATTGTCCAGTAACCCTGAGCAATCGTCGCTATGGACTCGGGAGACTAGTGCAGATTGCATATAATGTGATATGAGTATAGATTGGCTTACTGCGCTCGAACGCATTATTTCTCAGATCACCCAGTCACGATTTTGGAAGTCGGACTGTTGGTGAAAAGTGAAATATCCTGGACCAACTTGACTTAATGCTGGATTTGTTTCAATGCGTTTATTTATGTCGCTTCCCCCCTCCCGTTCGAAGGGTTACTTTTTCTTCTACGTCATGTTCACTTGGTACACATTGTACAAGTACCGAGTTCTTACACGGTCTTTGCGTATATTTATCAATGGAGTTTCTCTTCCTCTATCCTGTCACTGCGGCAGCCCTACTTATACCCCTAGCCACATGCATCGTGGTATACCGTCTGTACGCCCATCCGTTGTCTGGGTTCCCCGGTCCTAAACTTGCTGCGGCGACTTTCCTCTACGAGTTCTACTATGATATCCTCAAAAATGGCATGTACCTCTGGGAAATAGAACGGATGCATGAGAAATACGGTGCGTCTTTCTGTTCTTCGTCTCAATATCCCCACCGCCAATCTACAACCAAATCCCACATCACCCGGTCCGGTCAAACTAATCCTGCCAAGGTTCCATCGTCCGCATAAATCCCCGAGAGCTACACATCAAAGACCCATATTACTACGAGGACATTCACGCCAGTGGCGCACGCAAACGGAACAGAGATCCCCAATATGCCGTCGCCTTCGGAGCTCCGTATTCCCTCGTCGGAACAATAGACCACGACCATCACCGCCTCCGCCGAAGCTTCATACAGAACTACTTCTCCAAGCGCTCGGTCACCAGCCTAACCCCTTATATCTGGGCAAAGGTCGATCAGCTTCTCAACCGCTTTGAAAATGCCTACAACGACTCAACCGTCCTCCATCTCCAGCTGGATTTCGCCTCCCTCACTGCCGATGTCATCACGCAGTATTGCTATGGCTGGAGCTATGGGTATCTAGATGACACGAAGGGATCGACGAGAAATGACCTCGTCGATGCTGTCAGTGGTCTCATGCTCATGTTTCATATGAACCGCTTCTTTCCCATCCTTGTATCCATCTTCCGGAACGCCCCACCGGCGGTGGTTCGATTTTTGCAGCCAAGGATGGGGGATCTGTTTGATGTCAAGGCTCGACTACGTACGCAGGCTACTGCCGCACTCAAGCAGAAGAGGTCCGAGGAGATTGATGGGAGTGGAAAGCATCATAACTCTGTCTTTGAGGCGATGGTAGCGCCTCATGTGCCTGAGAATGAGAAGACGGTAGATCGTTTAGTCGATGAGTCGGCTCTGCTTCTTGGTGCAGGGACGGAAACTACAGCGCGATCTCTTGCTGTGTCGATGTTCTATGTCATCAATGATAAAAATATTGGTAATAAGCTAAGAGAGGAATTGAAGACCGTTCTGGAGAAGCCGACTTCTAAGGCTACGTGGACAGAATTAGAACACCTTCCTTATCTTGTGAGTATATATATTGGTTTAAGTTATTTATGCTGACTTTGTCTAGACTGGGGTTGTTAATGAGGGACTGCGTCTAAGCCATGGTATGACGGCACGACTGGCTCGCACCGCACCGAATGAAAACATGCTCTACAAGGAATGGGTAATTCCTGCAGGTGTACGTATTCTTGATTAAGTCTTGGAATTTTTATGCTAAAATTTCCCAGACCCCGGTCAGTCAATCGAACTATTTTGTCCATATGGATCCCACTCTCTTCCCTGAACCTGAGAAATTCGATCCCGAGCGTTGGATCCGTACAGCAGAAAGGGGCGAACGCTTGACCCGATTTATTGTTTCTTTCACAAAAGGCACTAAACAATGCCTGGGTATGAAGTGGGTTCTTATACTCTCCCCTCAATAAACAAAGCTGGACATCTTTACTAATGAGTAATATTAGTCTTGCATATGCTGAGATATATATGACTCTAGCCCATATCGTGCGACGCTTCGAGTTTGTGCCGCATGAAACCACCGCGGAGAATATTAGTGTCCGCCGAGAGCTGGGAGTCGGGTTTCCTATGGATTTGAATTTTGATGTCATGGCGAAGGTGGTGGGCATCATAGATGAGTGATTCGTCCATATGCAAGCAAGATTGATTTGGATTTCAATTTAGTTTCTTGCCTATATATTTTGAAATTTGAAGCGTTCAAATTCTTTCTTCCAGTGCTCCCGACCCTTTTTTGTACCTCTCTCCAAGGCTACACGGCCTATGATTGGTCAATATAAGTGGATACTCGCAGTCCACCTTCCACATTATGTGTGTTGCTGCAAGCCTAGATCGACAGCATTAAGTGGAATCAATATATATATACCACGAGACGTCCAAGCACTGGTCACTGCGTATGTTTCTTAGGCTCCAGAATTTAAATTAATATTCAATGCCCAGAAGCAATTCAAGAGAGTTAATTGAGCTTTAAACGTGAACCGGGCATCAGAGATATTAAAGGTTGCTGGTAGATACATATGTACTGCAAGTCCCCTAATCTTGAAGAGGTAACATGAGAAAGATTGCGTATGAAAACTCAACATTTAACCAATTCCCTAAGGGAATTTAACAGCCGACTCAGCTCTAGGTGATGATTATAAAGGAAAACTTACATGCATTGTCATTGATTTGATATTTTATTTAAGCTGCCGACTCGAAGTGATATTTTTATTTTTGTGAAGTCAACCGTTTTAGGAGACTACAAGGGGAACAATTTACATGAGAGATTGGAGAACAATCCCCTAATAGAAGGATCATGCAAGCTAGGGGTGTTGAAGATCTATAGCTCAACTGTTGGGTACTGTTGTGGTTACATTGGATTGAAGTGTAACAAATCTGTTGATTGGTTCAGGTTTATGGGCAGATCAAAAGAAAAGAAAACTTGATGAACTTGCTTTAGGGTCCAAATGAAAGGGTAGAATGCCTTTGATTGGGGCTGGTAAAGTGTATCTCGGATGGTCGGAGCTGCAAGGGATGATAGGGTTACAAGGGGAAAATCCTGTGCGTGCCTGAATATCCCTACATACAAGACCTAGAAAAATAATTTAGGAAAACGATTTGAATTTGTCGAGCTTGAATTGACAGTTGTTTGATGTACTGAGGAGACCAAGGCTTTTTGATCGTGCTGTAGCGAATTCAAAATTATGAAAGAGAGTATTAGTGAGATCTCTACGGTTGGCCATGGGATCATTCATGCTGATTTCAGTCTCTACCTCATATAATCTCTGACCAGCTTGAACAGGAGAATAAAAGTGTTTTGGGGGAGTAGAGTTGGGTGCTAGACTGGAAGGTTATGCGCCCTTTCAGTACTTGAAAGGAAACTCTGGTGATTATCATTCCGCGGGGAGGCTAACGGGATCTAGGAATTCAAGCTTCCCCTGATCGACCATACCAACAGGACATCCCGCCCCTCATGTTAGCCAGAACTCGTCATCCTAAGCAAAGATGCTGATCTCTTTCAGCGCCTTTCTGGTATGAGGTATGTGGTAGATAAAGATCACAACAGAAATGAAGATCAACAATCCAAGCGTATCTTTATAAAAACGCCCACACCCCTTCGTCCCCATTCCCACCTCTATAGTAATTTTTCCGACCGATTACACTCCTTTCAACGACTACAGAGGCAAGTAAGTACCTCGAGCCGACAAAATGCGTTACGCCTACGTCTCCTTGGCGGTTTTCGTCCTCGGCGCCACTGCCGCGCCATCTTACCCTCGCCCAGGCTCTGATGATATGGATGAAATGAGCAACCCATTCAGCTCCTATCCCTTCATGACAGGACCAAATTCTGGAGATGATAGCTTCGATGATGACTCGTTCGATAATCCGTATCCCGCCGCCGCTATGGAAGTGATGATGTCTGCCGAGTCTGCAAAGAGTAACAGCATGCCAAAGCAGGCTGCCCCAGCAAAAGCAGCTCCGCCAACTGTTGCTGCGCCGTCTGCTGCCGCTCACCGGGCGAACATGAAGCCTGAGACACACTACCACTCCCCGGTTCATGATGTGCCTGTTGTGGCAGCGGCTCACATGCCCGTTATCCCTCAGGTTTCTCAAGCTCCAGTTGAGACGCCCCAGCCCATGGAGGAGCCCAAGCCTGTCGAGGCACCAAAGCCCGTTGAGCAGCCCAAGCCTGCGGAAGCACCAAAGCCTGTTGAAGCACCCAAGCCCACTGAGCAGCTCAAGCCTGTCGAGGCACCAAAGCCCATTGAGCAGCCCAAGCCTATCGAGGCACCCAAACCCACTGAGCAGCCCAAGCCCATTGAGAAGCCTAAGCTCATTGAGAAGCCTAAGCCTATTGAGAAGCCTAAGCCTGTTGAGGCGCCCAAGCCCATTGAGCAGCCCAAGCCTACCGAAAAGGCCAAGCCCACTGAAAAGCCTTCCCCCACGGTGAAGCCGAAGGTGTCAGAAACTCCCAAACCGTCTGTCAAGCCAGCTGCTGCTGCTGATGACATGTCACTGTCCGGTCTGTCTGAGCCTGAACTTGACACCTCTGATGAGACTGCCCCGCAGCCTAAGGCCAGTCTTACTCCGGAGAACCTCCTTGCGATGGCTGATGATGAAACCGATGACGGCCAATCAGAGTACCTTCCTCTTGAGAACGTTGTTCCTCCGATGCCGAAGCCTGTTGCCCCTTCGCCTACTTCCCACATTGTGCTCGCTACGCCTACGCCTACGCCTATGTACACTCCCTCCGCTTCGTCATTGAAGCCTCAGGCTCCTAGCTCTTTCAGCTCTATGGTTAGGCCAACTCCTTCCGCTGTCTTGTCCAACTCGGCCATGGCGATGGCCAAGCAGGGTTCTACTTCTACTCCCCTTATCCGCCACGATACCGCCACTCCTACGAGCTCTGCTACCCCCACACCGTCCAGCTCGTCAAAGTCAAAGCTTTCCAAAGCCAAGAAGGCAGCATCAAAGGCAAAGTCAAAGTCAAAGGCCTCTAACCCACTTAGCTCTCTTCAGAGCGTGCCACTCCTTGGTGGCCTTCTTGCAGGCCTTGGAGGGGGTCTTTAGTCGTGTTTCGGAATAATCAATTTCCTTATCTGGCGTTTTTGTATTCTTATATATCCAGCTGGGAAATGGAGGCAATTTTTTGCGCAGGACTATACTTACTCAACAAATTATTTAATTAGTAGCACGTTGGCAAATGATCTATTATTGAATGTAAACAAAAGCAATTTCTCAAGGATATCTCCCTCCGGCGCCCAGCATATCAATGCAACCCTCCACAGCCTTCTGCATCGCATTTGTAGCCTCCTCCAACAAAGTAGTCAAAGGCACCTTCCCAGCCTTTTCCGCCTGCACCTTGACATACTCATTATTCAACACCTTGTTGATATTAATCTTCGACACTCCACAATCAATGCACTTCTGGAAAATCTCTTTGCTGAAAGGGTCCGCCCCATGAAGAACAAGCCTCACCTCCCTCCCAACTGCCTCATTAATCGATTTCAACCTCTCATACTCCAACTGAATCCCCCGCGGTCCATACTCCCCATGCACATTCCCAAAAGCAGGCGCCAACCAATCAATCCCCGTATCAACAAACTCCCGACTCTCCTCAGGCGTAGTCAACAATCCCTCCAGATCAGCCGTATCCGCAACCCCGTCCTCCCCACCTTCAATCCGCCCGGGCTCCGCCTCCGTAGCAATACCCCGCGCATGGCAATACTCCACCAACTCCCTCGTCAGCGCAAGGTTCTCCGCTTTCTCATAGTGCGACATGTCAACCATGATACTATCGAACCCGCCCAGATCTGCTGCGTAGCGAATAATCTCCGGCGTCTGCGCGTGGTCCATGTGCACTGTGATGGGGACGGTAGCTTTGCGCGCTGCTTCCGCGGCTGCGTGCACGAGGATTCCGTCGGCGTAGTGAATTGCCCAGGGGAAGAGAAGGATCATGGCAGGGGCGCGCTTGGCTTCTGCGGCGCGGACTGTAGCGAGAATACCTTCGACATTGTAGCAGCACATTGCGGGCACGCCGTAGTGGTTTTTGGAGGCGTGGTCGAGGATGCGCAAAGCGCGGTTTTCGGTGAGAGGCATTGTGTTGGCGATAGAGTGTGATCAATTGCTTTGGAGAGTGAATGAGGGGTATTTTGGCGATTTAAGACTGGGATATTGTGATTTATGCTGACGTTCGCTGTTGTGTCCGTGTTGCTGTTTGTTTGTCGCATGTTGTCCGATAGGTCGGAGATGGACCGAGGGTCTAATTACGTCAAGTTGACTTGGCCGGATTCCGAGGTAGTTTTTCGACTCATGGATTATGGGTCGGGAATTTGATTCTACGGGATTCATTGAGAGCTCCATATCTGACATCGTTGACATCGGATCCAGGAGAGTTAGGTGTCCCCAGGTTGGTGTCCCGCATATCAAAATTTTTACAAGATTCAGTCAAATACTTGAAAGATATGGAATTATGTGAAAAATAGTAGAGGCTATATCTGATATACTAAAACACCATCTATTTATACAACTTGAAATTACAATGTAAGTCCAAGTCCATATACCTGCATAACGCTAATACTGCTTTCACCCCCAAAGCCAGCCCGCTTAGCCATGAACAACGTGTTGATTGCTGCATTTCCAAGATGCAGTGGGCAGTGAATATCTCTCGCCTTTTGTACGGCTCTGTCCATTCTCAAAATGGCGTCATCAATAGTCTCCGATCCAGGTTGCATGTCGATTGCCCCTTCGATCATTTCTAACCCCCTTGTCATGAACTGGCGGCTAGAGCCGGCAGCATTACTGACAAGGTTATAGAACTGCTGAAGATCCACTTTGAGGTGACGTGCAAATGCAATTGCTTCAGCTGTGGCAACCAGATTTGTCACCTCCATCATATCCAAAACTAGCTGCCGCAAATCAACCTCTTCGCTCAAGTCAAGGGTATTCGAGACATCCTTGATTGGGTTAGGGAAGTACTGGCGAATCATAGCAGAATCATCAACGGGACCATAGCCTTGCAAAAGAGCTGCTAGGTAGATCTGCTCAGCCGTGGAGCAAAGAGGGGTAGGGAACTGGTTCTGACGAGCGGAAGTGGTAATGATTCCCTATGGCTTGTTAGCGAGCCGAATAATGTGAATATGGAATATGAGTACACTTACAACGTCCTTCAGAATAATCGTCAGAGCACTAGCACCAGGGTTCCAATCCTCCTCCATCATGCGATCCAAGCGGTTCTCGTGCATCCATGTCCATGCCACCGACGACTTAATAGCCTCTGCGGTAGTATCGGCAAGCAAGCCTAGTTGCGCTGCAAAGCCCATAGCTTCACTGGCACCGAGGATATGGATACCCGCAAGAACCTGGTGTACCATCTTCATGTTGCTACCAGCCCCAATTCCCCCCGGCACTAGGTACAGCTTGTCGGTATCAGACATGGCCTCCAATAAGAAACGGCCGCTCTCCAGTGCCGCGTCTGGGGCTCCAGCCATGATAGAGAGTGTTCCATCCGCAGCGCGCTTTGCACCACCCGACACCGGCGCATCGATAAAGTGAATATCTCCACGGCCACGACGAACAAGATCCTCGGCGACAGACTGGGCATATGAAGCAGGGACTGTCGAGCACAGAATGAGGGTCGCATCTTGGGGAAGTCCTAATCAATTGAATTAGTTCCATTATGTTATCATTGGATGTTGAATCGATGAGTTACATACCAGCAACAATGCCACCTTCGCCGAACAATACTGATTGAACCTGCGGAGCTGATGCGACCATGCAAATGTAGTATTGCTTGTCACTAGCTGAATCCCGCAATGAAGAAGCGGGGATACCGCCAGCGGCCTTGAATCTCTCCACTGATGCGGGGAACACGTCGAACCCGTGAACTGGGTATCCCTCGTTCACCAGGTTGGTGGCCATACCGAAGCCCATGGCTCCAAGGCCAACGAAACCGATTGCTGGCTTAGACATGATTTTTTGTATAGAAAATGATTGATAAAAAGCAAAACACAAACGAAGAGCAAAATAAATAGTGGAGGCGTGAAGGGTAAGGACTTGGGAAAGATCACCGAGTGATAATCGGTTGAAGTCCGACTGCCCGAGCTTCAACATGAATACCGAGCCTAGAGCTCCACGGTTTCGAACGTAAAATTCATAAAAGATTTTTGGAAATTTATGTTCAATTGTTGAGGTCGGGAGAACTCGCGCCCATTGAGTATTAAAACAGCACATATAAGTCAACAAAGCGCCGACAGCGCCGACAGCGCCGACAGCGACGAAAACGCAGCAGCTGCATTCTTTACCCGAAAGAGATGACGAGACGTTAAAGCCGCTTTGACCAGATATGCAACTAAGTCAAAGAAGAAATCACCAGTCACCTAGCAAACATCCCCCGTCTTCCTCGTCCGAAGAATCAAGAAAATCTGCTGTTGCCCGAAGTTCGACTGGGGTGTCTAGAAGAGTGTTAGTCCCAAATGAGACAAGCTCAAGGTCTGAGAACCACTCAGTCTTTTTGTTCCGAAAATCAGGCGACGACGCACTGGACATATTTGCGCGCCACAGACTATTCCTTGAGTCAGAATGATTCAGGGTAGGCAGAGGCTTGGTGCGGGATTTCTGATTAGATCCGTCTGACATTTTAGGGGTGAAATCTGACAAGGCAGCTCTTTGAAAGGCCTGGGTCAATTGGATGTTTCTGTTATCGTTGGCTTTTTCGCAATCCAGGTCTAACTGTGTCAAGCAATCAGTGACCACATCGGGAACGGGCTCAAGATTTACAAAGTCTTCGAGACATATGGAATCAACATCAGGGTTATGAGATGGGTAGACGAAATCACAAAAATTGGAAAATAAATCATGCATCTCACATACACCAAAGTGTACGGTGGGGGTGGAAGCTCCGTGGCTTTTGAGGTTTAAATCAAGCTGTGCACAAGGATCAATTTAATGCAAGCTGCAGTCAAAATCACGAGATCTACCAAGCCTGGTCAATAAATCTGCATTGGTACAGGAGTCAAACGTGTCAAAAAAGGGCGAATCCAAGGTCATAGGGGAGCCCCAGGCCATGAAATGAAAATCACTCTCTGACTGCTCAGCACTTACAGATGGAGGACAGGTTGAATGAGACCATCCGTCATGCTTGAGGGACTTTCTCTGGTAGACGTGAGCTCGCGTTTGCAGTCTGTCCGGGTCGGGATTTCTCTGACCAACCATTCGGGCTTCGAAATGAATGATAGGGTGTTTCGCGTCCAGTCCTTCCAAGACTCGATTCTGCTTGGGCGGTTGAATCTGCCTGCCTTGGGAATATTCACTACTCCAGTCATAGGCGCATTGCAGGCAGAGGTCTGGGTGGTCTGATGAAAGGAGATCATGAGAATTTTTGATATCGTCGCAAGTTAGATGATAATGATCGCAAGGAGAATCATCAGCGCTGGCCAGCATTCGGAGTTGATTGGTGAACTCCAAGCAGCTCATAACTGTATAGTTGGCAATATGCCCACAATCTGGGTAGTGGTGATACGTGTATCTGCACATAGTAAGTTTCCAATATAAGATAACAGAATACTCATGGAATGAAGGCTTTCAACTTGGTGATGTGGGCTACTTTATAATATGAAGAAGCTGAGCGAAGAGAAATATAGCATTGTTTTTATTCCAAATGTTCTCTTTGATTGTAAAAAAAGCATATAAAGATTTTGGATTTTGATGACTTTGTTTTCTTTGAAGATTATGGGAATAATAAAACATTTGAACAAAGCGATTGAATTTTTAAAAATTCTAATAAGCATACAACGAGACATCAAACAATTTAATCTCATCCTTTCGGCCTCAAGCTACAAAGCAGGGCCCATGATGCTAACAAGGGACTCTCATTGGGCTTCGCTTGACCCTGGTGTCTAGGCCATGATATCAAAGGGTAAAATACAATGTTTAATTACACTCAAGTTCCGTCAAATATCTCACGCCAGATTCAATCAACCACCAAGATGCAGTCTCATGCATCCATCGAAGCAATGGCTTTTCCAGGGGCATAGCCTGCATCTCCTCCGCCAATTTCCACATCATCGTCTCAGTAGAAAACACCACCTCCTCTCCCTTCTCCTGAACGCTCAGAGCAAGTCTTCCATTCATGAACTCCATATTCTCCATCTTCATTTCAAATTCCACTTTGTTGCTGCTGCGTACAATGACGCGGTACGCACCACAGACCAGGTCCCCTTTATCAAAATCAAGGGATTCAATATGCGATGCTTTGAAGCTTTCTCTGGTCTCTGGACTATGGCAGACAAACCGGATCATCAAGGCCTGTGGGAAGTGAGAGAACACAGTCATGTTGCGGCGGGCCAGTTTGGTCAACAATATTTCTGTTGGAACCTTTGGGAGCGCGCCACGAGTAACAGATATTGAGGCACGATCATGGAGTGAAATATACTGATCTGTAAATGCACAATCAGGGACCGACTCGATGCTTATCGGCTTGGATTTTGGTGATGATCGCCCGCAATGTGATATGTGCTGGATGCGCGCGGATAGGTTTTGGTGAAAGATGTAAAAATATACCACGGATGATCCTGTCAGCACAGCGCTGATTGCAACTATCAATCGAAACATGATGGAGAGTGTTCCAGGTGGTGAAGGTGGAAAATCGCGGTGATCTGGTGAGTGACGGCATCTATCGGATCAGCTGAACCTAAATACGAATTTCTTGGCATTTCGAGTCAATCAGTCATGTAGTCATGGGATTTCTTTTATTTTATCTTAATGTATATCCTCTAATGCTTTATGATTTAAAAGCGGGGAGTTACTCGTAGAGACTGCAAAAAGTGGTATCATTTTCTACTTTCTTCAAAATTCCAAAACATAAAGCAATATGATCACAAAAGCATTCACTTACAAGACTACGAATAACCTTGTATTTTTGGTTGCGACTGAGCATTCGACCCCAAGTTAGACTGCTGAGTCCCAACAGATGATCTCTCACTTTGAAACACTTCGACACGCCCGCTGTTATGCCAGCGTGCGAGTTTCACACCACACTTTCCACAAGAGTGCTCGACATCTTTGAGGGACGAAATCAGGTATGGGATACATCCGAGACAGCAACAGAAGCAGAGTACGGCAGCCCAGGCACTATCCAAACAGTGAGTATGGATTATAACATGATCATTCTTAATCATGGAGCGTTGACTCACTGTGTAGTTCCTCCTGATACTGCTAGTGTTTTGGTTATTTCGCGTTGCCCGCAGGCAGGACAGTCAACAGGACACGGAGCCGACTGAAGTGCATGTAAAGGTACTGCGGTCGCATAGTTAGTTGATTGACCAAATGGTGTATAGTACGCCTGTGGTAGTGATCGGTCGGGGATTGGCTGGCTTGGCTGGCCAGGATAGGCCTTCTCATTTGATGCAGAGTTCATGGGATGTTGGCCTGCGAATGCTGGGTGAGATTCACTGTCAGAAAGTTGACCAGCGTATTGCTTTTCCGACATTCCAGAGATGGGCTCAGAGATGACTGGCATGGGCGCGTCTTCGGGTCGGGTACGTTCGTGTTCGTGTTCTAGGACTGGATGTGGACTTGTGACGTCTGGTAGAGGTGGCGAATGCGAATGGGTGGTACGTTCCGAGGTGTGCACTGGGCTGACAGGGCTTATAATGTGTTGAGCCTCAACTGGAATAAGGCCTGTTGAAAGGTCAGACTTGTCATAGGTTGATGGTAAGTCAATACAGGGGAGACTGAACTAACCTTCGCTATCTGGAGTACCGGTCATGGTGGGTATTTATGAGTAGGAAAGGAAGGGATAGAAGTTGTCGAAGGTTATGTTCTATGCAACACATGCCCACTGCCTGCGCGAAAAGTCACCAGAGCACAAATACACGAAGGGAATTGCAAGAAGTCCGACCATGTGGCAGGTCTAGTCTTGTATCCCAAAGTTATAATTACTTTATTCAAGTACACTGCCCCATACTGAGAATATTAGTCCCATGGGGATGCTGCCTGCTGTCCAGCCCCCTTGAAGGTCGTGGCTTTGCAACCCTGTGTGGACTTGCATGGTACTCGCATATCCGTCCAGTGTAAATGAAACTATCATTTACACTATTTTATGTGACTATCCATTATACTGTTCCAAATATTCAAAAACTCATGATTGGGACTGACCTCGGGGAAGAGGTAATCGATGGCTGGGTAATAACCTAAACAGGCTCCGGTGGTGTGGATCATGTCTCAGCCCCTTGCAGCCTTGCTTATTCAGTGGAACATGGAGTTACATGGATCATATGCAGGGAAGCAAGGCGACAAAAGGAAAGTTTCAACGTTCTTAGTGGCTGATTGAGGTTGACATTCTTCCGCCGGTGAACGCGTTCCTTTAGGTCTGGCGGCTTTGTTCTTACTCCGCAGATAAAAATCATAATGGTTAATCGGATTTTTAGATCTTATTTCCGACTTCTGATACTTTATACATGGCTCTCTACCTTTAACCTGATCTTAGCGGTTCACTAAAACCCGGATATTCGGCTGTTATCTCCGTGAGCCCGAGAGTCCGTTGAGTCCGTGCTTTCCTAATACAATGCCATTATAAGAACCCATGTTCTTCATGGCAAATATAAATCTGAAGATCACCTAAGTTTCAGGTTCTGTTGTCTAAGTAGAATGTCTAACTCGACCATTGTCCTCATTACCGGTAAGGTCCCAATCGCGTCACATAATTACACGCTGCTAACTTCACACAGGCGCCAACTCAGGCGTCGGCTATGCAACAACTAAAATGATTGCATCCCAACCAAACTACCATGTAATAATGGCCTGCCGAGACCATTTGAAGGGACAAGAGGCGCGTTCTCAGCTCGAAGCTACCAACATCCAAGGAACACTTTCCGTCCTTCAGCTGGATGTTGAAGACGACACTTCCATCTCCAACGCGGTCAGGACTATTTCCGAGCAGTTCGGAAAAGTCGACGTTTTTATCAGTAACGCAGGCACAACCTCGCCTGGTTCAACTGGGCGGGATAAGATTGGAAAGATATTCTCAACAAACGTCTTCGGTGCGATGCTTGCCTCGGAGGCCTTTGTTCCTCTTCTGCTCCAATCTTCTCGTCCATATCTCATTCAAATATCCAGCGGGCTGGGATCACTGGCACTTGCAGCTGATCCAAAGAGTGAGCTTAGTTTGGCGCCTTGGGATGAATACCGCATGAGCAAAGCTGCGTTGAATATGATGACTATTCAAATGCATAAGCGACTTAAGGATCAGAATGTTCGGGTTTTTGCTTTTTGTCCGGGTCTTGTGAGATCAATGCTGAGGGGTGATTCTGAAGAAGCGATTAATGCTCATGGTCGGGCTGGCGATCCTATGGAATCGGGGAAAGCAATTATGGAGATTATAGTCGGACGGAGAGACAAAGATGCTGGCAAGTTTATTCACAGAGACGGATGCTATCCTTGGTAGTTTAAGAGTGAAAGTGAGAGACCTTGGAAGAAGCAATACGATTATTTGATCTGGTGATATCGAGTAGAAAAAGGTTCTCCATGGAACAACTGAGGCTTACCCCATAACCCCGCCGATGACTAAGGACAGCTGATAATCAAGTTGATGACTAGTTAATTAGTTAACCGGACGTAAGCTAAAAGCCGACCAGTAGATAACCTGATTTTGACTTCATTATCACTCAACAGGGCCATCCTACTGTGTCTGTCATGTTGAGAATGGCCTCCAAAATTCACCCCACGACTAAGCTCGCCAGTGGCTTTGAAATCCCCAATCTAGGCTTTGGAGTATGTGCCCCGACTCCTTTGAAATTATCAGTGTAAATACTCATATAACGATTATCAAAGGTCTATAAGACGTGAATCGCCCTCAACATACCTTGCTCCAGTGCACTTGAAGCTAACTTCCCTGAAGCCCAGCAGCTGAAACAGAACGATGCTGTCTTGAAGCATTCATGGCCGGCTACCGTCATGTAAGCGGAAACGCATCATGAACCGATACAAATTTGCTAAAGTCACGCACAGATTGACTCAGCAGCCAAATACTACAATGAAGCTGGCTGCGGCAACGCCATCCGATCGTCCGGAATCCCACGCGATCAAATATTCTTCACGTCCAAAGTAGGCGATATAAGCTACGACCAAGCCAAAGCACAGGTCGACAAAACCCTTTCAGAATCAAAGCTCGAGTACATCGACCTAATGCTTCTTCACAATCCCTTCGGTGGATCCGAGAACCGCAAGGGCGGATGGAGAGCTGTAAGCTATCCATTCCAATCACTGAAACCCAACTAACAAAATCCACGCACAGCTCGTCGAAGCCGCCGAGGCCGGCAAGGTGCGTTCTATTGGCGTTAGCAATTATGGAGTACACCATCTAGACGAACTCGAGCAACACATTCGCGAACTAGAAACCGAGCGGGGAGGGAAAGGGAGAGGCGGCGTTGTGAGCGTCAACCAGATCGAGCTCCACCCATGGCTGGCACACAATGACATTGCGAACTGGTGCAACAAACGTGGGATCGTTGTAGAAGCTTTCTGCCCCATTGTGCGCGGTACTCGCTTTGAGGAACCGGTTGTGAAGAAGCTGGCGGAGAAGTATTCGAAAACTCCAGCTCAGGTGCTGATTCGGTGGAGTATCGACAAGGGTCATATTCCGCTCGTGAAGAGTGTGACATCATCGCGCATCGCTGCTAATGCGGAGGTTTTTGATTTTTCGCTTACGCCGGAGGAGGTACAGGAGCTTGAGACGAATGAGTATAGTCCTGTTTCTTGGAACCCGACGCGATCCAGATTGGAGGATTGATTCAAATGGAAGGGAATTGCGTGAAAGAAATTTTTTTATACTAAATATGGAGATTTCCTTAATCGTACAACACGGGTGATATCATGCCTTGTCGGTTCGCTTCCCGTCTCTTTCATGCGAGTACCTTCTTCCCTGGGATCCGACGAAAAGGCGCGCTTGTTTGGCCCCTCCACCTTCTGCTAGATGCCTCAGCTCGTCTTCCCGTGCGAGAACTTGCTTCTGGTGTGCTTTTCTGACGCGCTTGTTTTTCTTCTCGGTGGCTAGTCTTGCTGAATCTTTGCCCGTGAATATCCTTTTCAACCAGTCCATCGTGATTAGGCGTCAGCTGGCTTGAATATCTTGATGAGTGTCGCAGGTTGCGTTTGTTAACTAGTCTTCGTCAGAATTGTAGAAGATGTCTTTGTGGGAGGGGTACTGCACAGTCAAGAGTTCAGGGGATTTTAAGGAGTGAGGTTAGAGCAGGATTCCACTGCATCATGGAACCCTGTAAAGCTAGCCTGTGCATAAGGCTGGGCAGCCCCATAACTTGAAGCCATTGTAACACGAAGGCTTACAGAATCAGTCATGCATCGTTGCTACGTACTGTATTCAGACATATCAGCTCCAAACGTCTTTGATTGCTTCAAGAATGAATTTTATTTTGGCCCCAATCCAGGCTGTTCCTTGAAACCATTGATCGTTGATCTCTATTGTTGGTTGACGCTAGAAAGTGGGGGCCAAATTGTGCGGGGTTTCGGGTGCGGCTTTATGTCCCTGATTAACCCAAGCTTTTCTTTTGTCATTATTGTTCCCTTCCGAATAAGATGGAACCGGAGCCGAGTCACAGTCCGCCTGAGCGTTCCTCTACTGGTTCATCGCTGTCCTCAGGGCTGTCGATGGCCGGGCCTGGACCTCAGGACGCGACTAGGCGAAGGCTATTGTTGATTTATATCCATGGCTTCAACGGTTCTGAGGCGACCTTTTCGGACCTGCCCGTTCACATCCATAGCGCGTTGGCCGCTTTGTTGAGTGAATCGCATGTGGTATACACTCGGATATACCCCCGATATAAGTCGCACGGCGAATTTAATCTGGCAGTGAAAAGATTCAGCGGTTGGTGTGTAAATCTTATAATGGCTCCTTCAGGAAACAAGAGGGACTACTGTACGCTAATTACAATACTTGCAGGCTGTCACCACACGAGGCAGATGATCTAGACATTATCTTGCTCGGGCATAGCATGGGCGGGATCATAGCGGCTGATGTCGCACTTCTGCACCAAGACAAGAGTGCCAAGCGGAGGCATCGAATTTTAGGAATCATCAACTACGATACTCCGTTCTTGGGACTACATCCTCATGTTGTCTCCACTGGACTAGGTAGCTTGTTTTCCAGTAGCGACGAAACATCAGAAGAAGCGTCCTCAAATGCCCCGGGCTTTGAATCGGTTTATAATGACCCAACCTTCAACCCCCCGGATCCTCCTCCTAACTATGACCCTCGATGGCTGAATGATAGACGCTTACCCGAACGTGGCTTAGTGGGGGGCGTGAAGCATTTTGTCCAAAAGAAGAAAGCAGAAAGAGAAGCAGAAAAACAAGGTCTTGGCCACTCAGCCCTCAAGCGCTTGATGGCGCCTGTGAAGTTTGCAAGCGGAGTGAACAACTACAGTGAACTGCGGCGGCGATACCAACGACTCCGAGAATTGGAAATGGCAGAAGACAGCCCCGAGAGAATACGCTTTATCAACTATTATACCTCAAGTACTCCTCGTCGGAAAGGCAAAGGTAAGATTCCTCTCGAAGAAATAAAGCTCATCTCTCATTGATTGAAAGAAGAAAAAAGCCCTAAGAATAAGAATAAGGAGGCTTCAGTACTGCCCAGTGTTGCTTCATCCACCTCGATCAATCGGGTAGGAGATGAAGACAGTCCAGAAACCGTTTCTGTCGCAACGTCGAGCTCTGGTGACAACGCGACGTCCAAGTCCCCCAAGCCTCGCAGATTCATTCTCCTACCCTCTTCTCATTGGAAATATCATGACAACCGTGGCTGGCATCCAGTGGCAATGGAGGACATGGACGAAGTGGAAGCGCACATGTCTATGTTCCTCCCCAATAGACCAAACTATGATTATTTAGTTGGCGATACAGTGGCATTGGTGGAGCAATGGATCCAGAATGATCTTACGCAACGGTTACTAAAGGAACAGGCAGAGGCCATTTGATTTATTTGAGGGTAGATGATGTATTTTCATTCAAAACACAAATCTCTGATTAAATAGTTCCAAATTCCCTGATTGGAGGGATTTGAACAAAATTGAATATTTGGGTGTGGTATAATGTCCCCCCACACGTGGTATCCCTGATCGGCGCATGTGAGTCCAGCGCGACTCCTGATTTGGTCATTCCCCTATCTCAATGTATACCCAAATATCCACCTAAACCAACTCCAGAATAATATGCATCTTTTGTTCTCACAGAATGTCAGAATCCCCCACTCAGAGCACCGGGATTGCCCAGGTGCAATACCTAACCTTCCAATCTAGGGGTGATCTCAGCCCCTTGTGGAAAAGCCCAACAATGATGTCGCAGGGAGTCGGGGTCTCGGATCTCAAGCGGGGAGGGATGATCTGTAGCCATGCCTGTTAATTATGATATGGCTCGGGGTGTTAAGTCCAGTTAATAGACCACATGCACTCTGCGCAGAATTACCGATTTCCCTCGAGAATAGACTCCAATTTTACGAGCATTTGAAACGTTCAATATACCTTCTGTAGATACTTTTTTCTCTGTGCCCGCATCTTGCAAATATTGCTTTTTCGTTTTGCTTGTGGACTGTTCTAGTCTCTCTCCAGAGTCACCATGAGACATGCGAAGATGTTAACAGGCGTGGCCCTGATGGCAGTTGCAGCAGCAGAGGATTTGACTCAACACGTGGATGTTTTGTACGCTCGCCTGCCCTCTCCCATATGTCACATCACCTAATGATCGCAGTATGGGAACTGAAGGTGGAGGGAACAATTTCCCTGGGGCAGTGCGACCCTTCGGCATGGTCAAGCTTGGCCCCGATCTCCTGCTGTCAGGCACAGACTCTTACTCGGGCTATCTACCTGATGGTAACTTCTCAGGTTTCAGTATGATGCATGAGCAGGGAACAGGCGGGGCGCCGAAATATGGCACAGTTTCACAATTGCCCTTGGTCGGCGATATCAGCGATCCATTGTCGAATATCACGGTGTCGCGAAGTGGTACTGACGAGGGCTCTGTGGGGTACTACAAGGCTAAGACTGGAGACGGAGTCGAGGTTGAACTGAGTGCTTCATCAAGGGCAGGAATCTATCGCTATACATTTCCCTCGTCGCAAGGGAATGTGCTGGTAGATGTATCGCATGTGTTGCCTTCGTTTCGGGGTCAAGGCTTGAGTCAGAATTATGAGGGTGGAAACATCACTATTTTTGCTGATGGTCACTATGAAGGTGCTGGTGTGTATAATAATGGGTGGAATGAGGCGCCAGACTGGACTATTTACTTCTGTATGTCTTGTTTACGCTGAGTGGAGATATTGTCTAACGGTTATAGGTGGTTATTTCGACTCTGCTGCTATAAGCAACAAGACATACACAGCAACTGGTGCAGCTAGGAGTGTTGAACAGCCTGGTGGTGTTGCTACATCTTCATCCAACTCCACTCGTGTTGGTGCATTATTCTCGTTCAGTGACACCGAAGTCATCTCTCGTGTGGGAATTTCATGGATCTCAAGACAAAAAGCCTGTGACAATGTCAACAGCGAGATTCCAGAGGAAACTTCCTTTACTTCGGTTGTCGATAATGCTGTTTCTGAATGGAACAATGAGGTTCTTTCCAAAGTCACTACAACGAACACCAACGACACCAGCCTCAGTCTGCTATACACTTCTCTCTATTTCATGCATCTCATCCCGACAAACCAAACTGGAGAAAATCCCGGTTGGTCCTCGTCCGAGCCTTATTACCAGGATATCTTTACTTTCTGGGTAAGTTCCCATTCCTTGTCTAAAGAATCAAGACAAAGCTGACTCACAATACAGGATCTCTTCCGCTGCTCCACTGCCTTAATGCAGGTGCTTCAACCGACTGCATATGAAGAGCAAATCCGATCACTGATCGATATCTGGAGACACGACGGATACATGCCAGACGCCCGATCCTCCAACTACAACGGCCGCTCACAAGGCGGGTCCAATGCCGACAACGTCCTCGCAGACGCATACGTCAAAGGAGTCCGCGGCTCCGTCAACTGGAAAGACGGCTACAAAGCCATGGTGAAAGATGCAGAAGTCACCCCGGCCAATTGGCCAATCGACTGGATGGCACCAGACTCCTCAACCCACGACGGCCGAAGCGCACTGCCCGACTGGCTTGAGTATGGATACATTACACCCTCTTTCAGTCGGGCAGTTAGCCGGGCCGTGGAGTACGCCTATAACGACTTCGGGCTGTACCAGGTTGCGTCTGGGCTGGGGAAGACGGAAGATGCGCAAACGTATCTGAGCCGCTCGCGCAACTGGCGGAATCATTGGAATCCAGACCAGACTTCGCTGGGATACTCGGGCTTCGTGGTCCCGCGCAATACGTCGGGCTTTATTGAGACTAATCCATTGAGTGATAGTGGGTACTGGGGTGATCCGTATTACGAGGCTATTTCGTGGGCTTATTCCTTCGCGGATGTGCATGATATGAAACACATGATTGAGCTTATGGGTGGCACTGACACTGTGATCTCCCGACTGGATACCATGTTCACCGAGGGTGCCAGTGGATCGAGTGGAACGATTTTTGACCCAACCAACGAACCGTAAGTGGCATCTTTTCATGGAAGATTGAATTGAACTAATCAGAACCAGCATGTTCAATCTCCCTTATCTGTACAATTTCGTCGGTCGACAGGATCTGGCGGTATCGCGATCTCGCAAGGTCGCTAAAACAGACTACACCACCGGTGTCTCTGGACTCCCGGGCAACAGTGATGCAGGAGCTATGCAGACTTGGTTGCTCTGGAACATGATCGGTCTGTACCCGATTACTGGCCAGACTACCTTCCTGATTCACTCGCCGTGGTTCGCATCCATGACCATCAATCTAGATGATGGGAAGACATTGGAAATCACATCTACAGGTGGAGATGGAAATGGTGACACCGATATCTATGTCCAGAGTCTCAAGGTCAACGGCCGGATATGGAAGAAGAGCTGGTTGACCTGGGATGACATATTTGCACAAGGTGGTACACTTGAGTTTGAGCTAGGGCCGACCGCAGTCAATTGGACAACAGGGGAGCTACCGCCAAGTCCTGCATCTTGAATAATGGAGCGGGAGAAATGCAGGTCTTGATGAGGTTTTGGGAGGGATTCTTGTACATGATTTTCCAGTCAACATGAAGCTATAGCATCAGTTACATCATCCATACTAGTCCATTGCTGGCCGCTGGATTAAGGCCGAGACCCAAATTTTCATTGGCAAGGGATGTAAGAAGGGCATTGTTCGGCGTTTCGCAGAGGATATTTTAAGCTGGGTACAGAATGTGAAGAGGCCAATGCATGTTTATAAAGTTGTTTAGAGCTGATAGGCAGATATTGTTGGCGTTTACAAGGGTCTGTTTGGAGTTATATATCGCGTTCCTAGGGCATGTGGCTTCTGTACCCCGGTGAAAGTTTTATCTTGCGAATGCTTATGATACCTTTCATATCTGTTGATTTCACAGTTTACGGGCAGAGGAATAAGTCCATACTGTACCACCATGGGATAGAAGGCGACGATGGGAAGTCGGGTCAGATTTCTGAGCCAATAGCGCAAAGGATAATATGGGAAACCGAATCTATCCTTGAAATTCTCAACGAGAAGAAAAAGCTGTTGCTGAAGTGAATGTGGTCGTTGGCTATGATGGTGGTATCTCAGTACCCCATTATTAGTTTTCCTACTTACAGTGTCACAAAATCATACTCGAAAACATTCCAACAGGGTTCAAATTGAACTTCATAATGTAAAAACTTCTAATGAGAACCTTTCTCGATTTTCACAATCATTGAAACCATTCTTTATGCTCGATTAGGGCGTGTAAAAGACTTGCTCGATGTAGATGTGATAAGGGCTTCGATGGCTCAAAAAATGCTTCTCATGCTTAATGTGTGGCATCATGTAGATAGGATATCTGATTTTTGAGGACCTAAATGAGGGAAACTGCTGATCTACCCTTCTCCACCCGGAAGCTAGCATCAGAAAGTAACTTGACCACAGCCTCATGACCATTTTCTGTTGCCCAGCAGAGTGGAGTTCGTTGATATGAGTCCTTTGAATCAACGTCCACTTTCCCAGTCTGAAGAAATAACTGGACCACGGCCTCATGACCGTTTTCTGCTGCCCAGGAGAAAGGAGTCTGTTGATATTCAGAGTCCTTTGAATCCACTTCTGTTTCCACAGAGTCAAGAAACAACTCAACAACTCCTTCAAGTCCGAGGTAAGATGCGACGATCAAAGGTGAAGGGATTTTTGCAATAGGAAGCCCCAATTTATCCCATTCATCATGGACTCTTCCACCTTCCCTTGTCTCCAGAGAACATAGAGAAGCTCCTGTTGTGGTAATTTCCTCTCCTTTATAGGAGTGAGCTTCGCGCAAATGGTCCGCCCAGTAGCGTACTGAATAATTCCAAAAAAATCCTGCCTCGTCCCTGGATCCGCATTTAGGACCCAAAATACATACTTTCGCAAGTACTTTGCTTGAATCTTTTGGTGTAAGGGAATGTTGCCAGGTATTGATTGCCGAGATGCTGCCCGAGGATGAAGTATCCAGAACTAAAAATTCTTTGACTGTCTGGTGGAGGAGGTAAACTTTCCCCACAATGATTACCAGAAGAAGCCCACAGAGGTCTCTTAATGTGATCTTGAATCGCTCAACCGGTTCTATTTCATCTTCAATCTGATCATCAGATTGATCGACTTTCTGAACAGCTAAGGCGAGTGATAATTCCTCCACAAGAAGTGGACGCTTAGCGGCAATGATGATGTGAAGAAGCCTTCTCGCCTTAGCATGGTTTGGGCTCCGATTTAATATTTTGCTATAAGCGTCATTCACGCTATCTGGTATCTCAGTACTCATTGCTCGGCGGACATTTCCTTTCGTAAAGCCTGGAATTTTCTCTATGAACTCCATTGTAAGGGTCACCCAAAGATAGGTCCGATTTTCTATGCTAGTGAGCTGCTCCAGAAGGAATGCATGCTCACTTGGCTCTAGCGACTTGCGCTCGGCAACTTCACGAACCCGGCTTGCAATAACGAGATCTATCTCCCGTTTAATTTTGTCGACTTCAACTTCATTTTCAGCGTTCAAACGAATCGTAGGATATTCTTTCTCGAGATTCTGGAAGGCACTGCGTATGTGGTCATATGGCCGGCTCGTCATCAAGAATTTGATCCTGTGGTCTTTGTTCTTATTCAAGTAGTCTTTCACTTCCTTAATGAGCTGATTTCGATCGTCATCTTGGCACTCGTCCAAGGCATCAATCACAAAGACGATCTCGCCGGCATTTGGATTGGAGGAGACACTCGTCAGGATATTCCACAGCTCTCTGGAAGAACTGATGAGTTGACGCCCGTCTGTGTCGAATTTTTCAAGAGCGTATTGTGGTAGAAGGCTTGGGTGGGCCATGAGGACTTGGCGTAAGAGGCTCGAGAGGGCACTCGCAGAGCTCTTTTGATCGTCATAATCATCCTTGAAGAAAAACTAGCAAATTGTTCTTCCTCTGGGCTTTGGAAGCACTTCATCAACCAGTTACTTTGCCAGGACCGATTTTCCACATCCCGGGTCTGCCGAAACCCATAAGAGACTTGACTCGGCGCTCTCGTTCCATTCTTGGAAGCGAGGGTGGCTGGTAAACCATTCACAAGTCTCAGCTACGCGTGTCCTGTTTCTGTCCTTTCGATCTCGGTACGGACAGGTATAGAGGAGCTGGAAAAAGTTTTTCAGCTGCTTATCCCGCTCTGATGTTGTTTGCCAAATCTGGTGCTTTTCAAAGGCACTTTGGAGCTCCCTTTCCCGCTTTTTCCTTTCCGACTTCAGCTCGTCCGCTTCAATCAGAGATGTGAATTTCCCAGCTTCGATTTCAAGCTCTTGCATGTCTTTGAGTAGCGAATCCCAGGAATCCTTTTTCAGCATCCCCCTTCTAAACTGATTAAAGGAACTCTTATTAAGGAAGCACAGCGCCTGGGCCTGGAATTCCAGTAATTTGCAGCATAAAGAAATCAATGTCTCCTTGAACCTTTCAATTAAATCGTCAGAAGCCTCATTGGAGTGCAAGTAGAGGTCATCCATCTTGTGAATACGAAGGATTATCGCAGATGTTTGGTCTAAACCCTGAAGGAGAATCTCCTTTTGTTCGACCGCTTGGATGAAGAGCTAATGATGATTGATTTAGTATATGTTCGAGCCAGAGTTTGCCGAAATAGCCTTACCAAGAGGCTAACTGTCACAGCCGCACAGGCTATTGCAGCTGGAGGACTTGAGGAAGTTGCAGTATTGATCACATCTTTCACCGCCAAGATGTTTCTCATCACCTCGGTAACATGGCCTTGCAGGGAGACCTTGTGGTCAAAAATCATCCACTGCTTTTCTTTCAGATCGGTTGTTCGATCCTCGAGAAAGCCACAAAGCTTCTTGTACCCATCGCCCCCACCTAGCTGAATATCCAACCCCCAATCCTCGAGGATCTTGGTGGCTTCTTGGAGAAGCTCTTCTTTCTTTTTGTCTGCCTTCAACTTCTTCTCTGCTCGTTCCCACAGATTATCGTGCGTCACAGGCGGAGGAAGAGCTGAGTTAGGTCTCGATAACGTTGACTCTGAGGTTATCCGCTGACTGTCTTCCTTCTCTACCGAGGATGCTGTTCCTGATAGGTTTGGTCGGGCTTTTCTCTTAGTCAAGGCCCTGAAAGGTAAACGTAAACGCATCGAGTATGTTTGAAGTCAGAGTTGGGAAGTCCAGGTATCATCCGAATTTCAAAACATGCTGGGGCTGAAGAGATATTTGAAGCTAAGCGCTGCCTCTTCTTAGCGACTGGCTGTTCAATGCATGAATGCCTAAATGCCCTAGCCACATCGGTCCAGTATGTACGCTGGAACTTTTGACTACGAATAAATTAATTCTTGCTGTTCATACTAGGTGCATATGCAAAGAACCCGACCAATCTATTTCATCCTGCCCCCACTGATACGGTTCAGGGCGATCGCGCGACTCTTTCATATTCCACATTATACCATGGAGGTAGTACGCAAAATGGGTGCTATGATGGTTGGAAGAAATTTCACACTGCTAGTCCGCAATTTGTGAAATTGATTCTTCATGATCTGACATTGAGCTCGAGAGAGAGGCACCATAGAATTCGGTACTCATAGCGTGGGCGCCTCGCAAATCTGTGTCCCGTCTAGCCCCGCTTAGCCTGGCTATAAAGGCTATAATTACCTTTTCAGCTGTAATTGGGTTGCAGCACGCCAGGTCAGGAACAGTGTTACATCAACCTTGGAAGCTCCAGATGTCCGCATGCGGAACTCAATTATATTTTAATTGAGAAAGATTCATATCAAATATCCCAGACCCAGGTATAATTATAATATTAAAAATCATATTACTGCAGAATTAAACAAGTTAAAAACAATGTGATCATTGTAAACAAAAAAGTAGGCAGAAAGTTGGAGAAAGTGGGCAGTCCAGAGCCACCGGGGCCCGAGCTCTCCGCAAATCCCCACTCCGAGTTACAAGCTACGGTAACCAATCACCCCAACAAGCAACAAGATAAACGTTGAGGGGGGTTGTCACCTTTCCCCTCCTTTACAACTCTCCAAAAATTTTCAAAAATGGCTGTAGAAGCTGCCGATATCCCCGATGGAACTGGTAGGAGACCTTCTTGACCAGCTTGGGACGGATGCTAATTGATAACGGCAGGTGTTCTCAAGCTTGATCCGTGGCTGGAACCTCACAAAGATGTGCTGAAGCACAGATACAACTTGGTTGAGAAATGGGCCAAGGATATCGAGCAAACTGAAGGTGGTCTGGACAAGTTCAGCAAGGTATGTTGATCCTCCAGCTTCAAGCTTCCAACAACTGCAGCTAAAGCAATGGATACTGACGTAATGTTCTTCCCATGGAATTAGGGATATGAGTCCTTCGGCCTTCATGCACAGCCAAATGGCGACATCACATACCGCGAATGGGCGCCTAATGCGGTACAGGCGTCTTTGGTTGGCGATTTCAGTACGTGCTCGAAAATCTGTTAGCTGTACATCATTACTGAGACTGGCAGACAACTGGGATACCAATGCCAATACAATGACCAAGAATGATTTCGGGGTGTGGAACGTCACTGTTCCCGCGAAAGCTGGTGCTCCGGCTATTCCTCACGATAGCAAGATCAAGGTATGTAGACTGCATCTACGGAACGTCCAAGCTCTCTCAGAGGTCAAGATTAACATTTCATGTCTCTCTGCACAGATCACAATGGTCCTTCCCAGCGGCGAGCGCATTTACCGAATCCCAGCCTGGATTAAGCGGGTTGTTCAAGATTTGAACGTCTCCCCAATTTACGATGCCGTATTCTGGAACCCGCCCGCTAGTGAGCGATACAGCTTCAAGCATGCGCGGCCCAAGAAGCCTGAGAGTTTGCGAATCTATGAGGCGCATGTTGGCATCTCCTCCCCCGACCAGCGGGTCGCCACTTACAAAGAGTTCACGAAGAACATGCTTCCTCGCATTAAGGATCTGGGCTACAATGCTATCCAGCTGATGGCGATCATGGAACATGCGTACTACGCCAGTTTTGGCTACCAGGTGAACAACTTCTTTGCAGCGAGTAGTCGCTATGGGTCTCCGGAAGACCTGAAGGAGCTCATAGACACTGCGCACAGCTTAGGCTTGGTTGTTTTGCTTGATGTTGTGCACAGCCATGCATCGAAGAATGTTGCGGATGGTATCAATGAGTTTGATGGCACTGATCACCTTTACTTCCATGAAGGTGGCAAGGGTCGACATGACCAGTGGGATAGTCGCTTGTTCAACTATGGAAGCCATGAGGTGCTACGGTTCCTTCTGAGTAACCTTCGTTTCTGGATGGAGGAGTACCAATTTGATGGATTCCGATTCGACGGAGTCACTAGTATGCTCTACGTCCATCATGGAATCGGAAGGTATGTCAATTCCTCTGTACCTGAAACCAAGCTTTACTGACCAACCACAGCGGCTTTTCCGGCGGATACCACGAATACTTCGGTCCAGCCGTCGACGAGGAGGGACTCACATACCTGACCCTCGCCAACGAAATGCTGCACAAGCTCTACCCCAACTGCATCACTGTTGCCGAAGACGTCTCCGGCATGCCAGCCCTCTGTCTTCCACACTCCATCGGCGGTGTCGGATTCGACTACCGCCTCGCCATGGCCATCCCAGACATGTACATCAAGCTCCTGAAAGAGAAACAAGACGACGAATGGGACATCGGCAACCTAGCCTTCACATTAACAAACCGACGACACGGTGAGAAGACCATCGCCTACGCCGAAAGCCACGACCAAGCGTAAGACCCTCCCTACCCCTGAACATTAACATACACCCTACTAACATGCCCCATCAGACTGGTCGGCGACAAAACGCTCATGATGTGGCTCTGCGACAAAGAGCTCTACACGCACATGTCCACCCTAAGCGAATTCACCCCCATAATCGAAAGAGGAATGGCATTGCACAAAATGATCAGGCTGATAACCCACGGCCTCGGCGGCGAAGGCTACCTAAACTTCGAAGGCAACGAATTCGGGCACCCCGAATGGCTAGATTTCCCCCGTGAAGGAAACGGCAATTCATTCTGGTACGCTCGTCGCCAGCTAAACCTTACCGAGGACAATCTGCTGCGATACAAGTCCCTTAACGACTTTGATCGCGCGATGCAGCTCACCGAGGAGAAGTATGGATGGCTGCACTCTCCACAGGCGTATATCAGTCTGAAGAACGAGAGCGATAAGGTTCTCGTGTTTGAACGGGCGGGGCTGGTTTGGATCTTCAACTTCAGTCCTACTGAGAGCTTTACCGATTATCGGGTTGGAGTTGATGTTCCGGGGACTTATCGGATTGTGCTTGATACTGATGACAAGCAGTTTGGAGGTTTGGGAAGGAATGTCAAGGAGACGAGGTTCTTCACCACTGATATGGAGTGGAATGGGAGGGCGAATTTCACGCAGGTGTATCTTCCTACGCGGACTGCTTTGGTGAGTTTTTCTTTCTTCGTGTGCTATTGTCTGGACTAACGTTGGTTCTAGGTCTTGGCTTTGGAAGAAACTCTGTAGAGGGGATATTGATATTAGTTGTTGGCTGGGTTTTGTCATACGGAACTGCATGATCAGGAAGCTATGTAGGCAAATTGATTACGCTGATCATTAATATAACTAGAATGAAATTTCTTTTGAACTAAAGGGGTCCTTATGCAGTCACTCCCTAAATTGATATTGTCGCTCCCCGAATGCCGAATTTGGAAAATGACAAATGTTAAAAGTTCCAACCGGTCATCGTAGATAATGTTTTTCTGCCATAATGATTGCCACCCATAACTACTAGTACTTTGTTGTGACCCTTGTTATTATTATTTCCACCAACTCCCTGGAGAAGCTCCCGCAAGCTTTTCTACTAAGCAAATTCCAGTTACCAGACAAAGTAATCATATTCATTTACGCTCAGAAGCTATTATTAAAACGCTATTATCTATTATCACTGTCCTCCACATAGACTAGCAGGTCCGCCGCGCTAATCAAAACTCCTTAGTACTCATCATACTATCCGGTACATCTGGTACCTTACCTTCTCAGCCTCCCTTGGCCGACCAGGACCTCTTTCCCTTAGAATCGTAGGGCCCTTTCGTTTCTCTAGAGTGTTTTTCTATCCTCGGGGTAAAGTAGGACCCGTAGACGACTACAGAGGGTGGTGGACTATAGTCAGCCCTCACTTCTACATTAGGTTGGGGTTGCTTAGGTGGGCAGATTAGAAGATCTAAAGGTCAAAAGGCGGTGGCTTAGATGGTATGGATTTGATGTATTGAAAAAAGAAGTCATTTATTATCTTTTGTCGGGGAGTGACAATATCAATCTGGGGAGTGACTGTATAAGGATCCAATTAAAGCTTGGTGTAGTCAGTACTACTCCGAATACAGTACAATCCGAGAAAGCAACAAATAGCGATGGAGATACTACGATTCCCTACGTAGAACTCTACTCATAAATCATCATTCACAAAGGAAAATACAATTGAACGTTTCTCAGGGCCGCCTCGCAAGGCCATGGTTTTCAACTCTAAATACACAATAATGAAACACAAGCCAGCCAGACGGTATTTGGGGGATTGCATATCCGACCAGGCTTTAAAAGTTCTCGCCCAAGAGGAACAGGGAAATCTCATCAACTCGCTCAGTTAGACATGACACGCATCAACCTCCTTTCCACTTCATCAAACTTCCTCCGTTCTTCACAACATAAGCCGTTTCTTTTCTCCCTAGGATCTTTTTCAAAAGAATCCTCCTTAGATCCATGACTTCAATCCCCTTTTGTGGGGCAGACTAACGCTAGTCATCCCGTTTCCAGGACAACATGTGGAAAGTCTAGAACGAGGCAATTCACACCTAGTGACATAAGAACTCCCAAACGACATCGAACGGAATCCCTCGGGAAATCGAATCGAGACAAATCGACAATCAAATTCCCATGTTGGGCTTCTGTTTCACTTTTAGATCGAGTATTATACACGCATCCGAAAGGGAAGATGATGTCGAATGGGAGGTAGGCACAGGGACCAAGAGTTCGAACAAAGGAAATTCCGGATCACAGGAGAATAACAGGAGAAATTTGAGATCAAAAGGGAAAAAAAAGTAAAACAGAGTTTGTGGCTAGAAGATGGCGCGAAGATTTGACGGGGGTAGGAGAAGAGGTTGAACACGCCGCTAGCTAGCAAATGATAGGATTACATCTAAGCAGAGCCCTCAAGCTCAGCCAAAATCTTCTCACCCTTAGCGCGAGCAGACTCGAAGTCGCCAACCATGTAGAAGGCGTTCTCAGGCAGATCGTCACCCTCACCGTTGATGATGGCCTTGAAGGAACGGATGGTGTCCTTAAGGTCAACAAGGGTACCCTCGATACCAGTGAAAACCTGGGCGACAGCGAAGGGCTGGGACAGGAAACGCTGGAGCTTACGGGCACGCTCGACGGTAAGCTTGTCAGCCTCAGACAGCTCGTCCATACCCAGAATGGCAATAATATCCTGGAGAGACTTGTACTCCTGGAGCATCTGCTGGACACGGCTGGCGGTGTCGTAGTGGTCCTGACCGATGATACGGGGGTCAAGCATACGGGACTTGGAGTCGAGGGGGTCGACAGCGGGGTAGATACCCAACTCGGAGATACCACGGGACAACACAGTGGTGGCGTCCAAGTGGGCGAAGGTGGTGGCGGGGGCAGGGTCAGTCAAATCGTCAGCGGGCACGTAGACGGCCTGGACGGAGGTAATGGAACCCTTGTGGGTGGTGGTAATACGCTCCTGCATACCACCCATGTCGACGGCCAGAGTGGGCTGGTAACCGACAGCGGAGGGAATACGTCCGAGAAGGGCGGACACCTCGGAACCGGCCTGGGTGAAACGGAAAATGTTGTCAATGAAGAGCAGCACATCCTGACCCTCCTCGTCACGGAAGTACTCGGCAATGGTGAGACCAGTCAGGGCAACACGGGCACGGGCTCCTGGGGGCTCGTTCATCTGACCGAAGACAAGAGCGACCTTGGAATCACCCTCAAGGTTGATGACACCAGTCTCCTGCATCTCGTGGTACAGATCGTTACCCTCACGGGTACGCTCACCGACACCACAGAAGACAGAGTAACCACCGTGGGCCTTGGCAATGTTGTTCTAGAACCAAATTAGCAAATCATCCTCTCTGAAATCAATTTGGGTGTGCAATTGAGGTAAACATACAATCAGCTCCTGAATGAAGACAGTCTTACCGACACCGGCACCACCGAAGAGACCAATCTTACCACCACGGGCGTAGGGGGCAAGCAGATCGACGACCTTGATACCGGTGACCAGAATCTCGGCGGAGGTGGACTGGTCGGTGAAAGCAGGAGGCTCGGCGTGAATGGGGAGGAACTTGGTGGCCTTGATGGGACCACGCTCGTCAATGGGGTCACCAGTAACGTTGATGATACGGCCAAGGGTGCCGGCACCGACGGGGACCTTGATGGGGGCACCAGTGTCCTGAGCAGAGACACCACGGGAGAGACCCTCAGTACCTAAAGGGCGTTAGTGATAATGCTCTCAATGGAGAAAAGGTTGTCGGGCCGGGGTGTGGGTCCCCCTTTCGGCTGAAAAGGGACAACACGGTGGCCCAACAGGGGGATATGGCGGATTGGAAGGGGTAAGCTTACCGTCCATGGCAATGGTACGGACGACATTCTCACCCAGATGTTGCTAAAGGCCAGGATTAGTATGTTGGAATGGTCGAAGGGGGTTGTCCAATCACGAAGCACGTACAGCAACCTCCAGAACGAGCTTCTGGCCGTTGTTGGTGGTGGTAATGGCGTTAAGAATGGCAGGGAGCTTGTCACCGTCGAACTTCACTGTTGAATCGCACGTAGCAAGTCAGAATATGATCAGGAGAGACGATTGAGATCGATTGCGATGGTTCTAGGGATGGATTGGGGCCCAGGAAAAGATTTTCGCGATACCCCGATCCGTCCAGGGAGTTGAGCAACGTACCGTCAACGACGGCACCAATGACCTGGTGAACCTTTCCGGTCTGGAGAGCCTCGGTGCTGGCGTAGCGGGCAAGGGCAGGAAGGGCATTGGAGCGGCGGGCGACGGGGGTCGGCCGGGCGAAGGCAGCCCTCCCGAAGGTCCGGGCGAGACCGCTAAGAAACGCGTTAGGAAACGAAATTTTCTTAATGTTGATAAAAAATGGTCGCAGGTGATGAATAAGAAATCGAAATTGGCGTTGACATACCTCTTGAACATTATGATGGTGTTGAAGAGCGAGGTGGTATTAAAGGGTGTGAAGGGTGTGGATGGAGGAAAAGAGGGAAGAAGAGGAATGGGAAGAGGTTTGGTGGACTCGCACGGGAACTGGGCGCCCTTAGCCTTTCCGGGGCGGTTTTGCCGATGGTCCCGTGATGAACCGACAACGGGAATTTGCTTTTTATTTGATTTACATATCTAAGTATGTATTGTTTTGAAACTCATGATATTCTTATAATATTCAATTTTATTTTCGTTCTTTGGGTATAATGATCTTCCATACTTTTGGTGATAAGTTGTTAGTTATGGTTCTTTGCCCTTCCGCTGCCCCGTTGCTAGGGAATTCGCACACTGGCTGCATCGACCGGCTTGGCATCCGAAAGCAGGGTCAAGCTTGCTCTGGAGTAAACTAACTACATAATCTTGAATTGTTTTTTTTTTCTATAAAAGCTTCACATGATTTTCAATATAAAATCAAAACCAACAGTCTCCCTCATCAATTATCCCCCGGTTATTTGTGGTGGTTGCTCCCAACAAGCTTCCCCCTGCAGGAGCTTCCCCGGTGGAAATCTCTGACGTGTAGTCCCGGAGTCCTCACCCATTCCCTTCCGAATGGTATGAGAACCTTTAATAAACCAACCCCTTCTGATATACCATGTATGTAAAAATTATAGGCCATAGAAAATCTAGTTCTAATTTAATTTCAATTTCCCCCATCATTCTTTACCCGATTTTCATGCTAGACAGACCGCAATGGATCAGACGGCACACATGGACAGGGGTTCTCCGCACCAGCTCTGCAGGTTCCGAAACGCTCCGGGCGCTCAACGCCATGACCTGTTAAGAGGTGCATTGGGGCCAAGGTCAATGCGATGGAGAACAACGAAATGGAACTAGTGAATAAGAAAGGAATCCAACATATTTCTCTATGGCTACAAAAGAGATACATTGATTATAGCACAAGTACGGGATACACGCATTTTTAGATGCTGGTCGACCAAAACGATAAAAGAAAAAAGCAAGGTGAGCAGCTCACTCAGTTCAACGTCGGGAGAGAAGCGTGTCATCCATCGAGGAGACAATCGCTAGCATCACAAGCACTGTAGCTCGGGACTCCAGTACCCCTAGAGCTCCGTGTGCCTTGTCCGACGCTGACATCTGAACGCTGTTCATCCTCCATCAGGCGATAAGCCCATTTATGACTTCTCGGCAGGGGCGCTCTGGACGAAGCCCTTGCCCTCGTAACCGGGCTTGCTGATACCGTGGATGGGGTTCATCTTCTCGGACTAGAAGAAAAGAAAGGATAAAAGTCAGCGTCCTGATCGGCGGATATCAAAAGGGGATCCAGGCCATCCGGTCAGACCAGATGCCTGCAGATTTGAATACATACCAGAGCGTACTCGTTGGAGGCCTCCTGCCACTCCTTGGACATGGTCTTGGGCTGGGGCTTGGCGAAGAGGTGGATGGCGTAGAAGATAGCGAAGGAAACGAGGGTGAGCTGGGTCACCTTGAAGAGGATCTTCCAGCCCTCACCCTTGGGGGCCTGGGCACGGGGACCGTGGGGACCGAAAGCAATCCAGTAGGCTATATGAAATATACATTAGTATTGAGTCCTGTTACCATATAAAAAAGTCGTATGATGTCGGGGGGAAACCGGGGGAGGTGAGGTCCCTCCTCGGAAGTCGTAGGATTGACGTAAATCGATGGGGAAAAATCGATCTGGGATATTCGCAAGACAGTACATACCGGCCTTCTTCTCCTGAAGGGTCATCTGGTGCCAGTCGACCTTCATGCGGTCGCGGAGGGACATCCAGAGCTCAGCCTGCTCCTGAGGGGGCATACCCTCCCAGCGCTTCTCAATGCTGGCAAGAGTAGGGTTGGCGATGGCATGTTCAGAAGCAAAGCGAGTCTGCATGACGTTCAAGGAGGCAATGGGACCAGCGCGGATGGAGGCCTGGCCGCGAGGGACGGCGCGAGCGATGGAGCGAAGAAACATTGTGCGGAAGGTGGGAGGTGGCAGCACCACGTCGAAAATTGGTCAATTGGTAGTGGAGTTGATGGACCGGGGTCGGTTGAGTCTGGGACCGCGGAAGACTCGACTGGGGGAGAGAGTGGAGGGGTGGTGTGGGTTGGCGAAGGACTGAAGTTGTTCTTGTGGTTTGAGGTGGAAAGACGAGAATCCGGACTAGCGCTGTTCTGGGTTTAGCTGTCCTCTGATTGGGCCGCTGCGGCCACACCCGGTCTTCGGCTGATTAAAGACTGTCGGACTCATTCGCTCATGACGCCCGTCTCTCTATGATCTCTATAAGATCTTCTGTCAAGAATCAACAGAACGTTGGAAATAGATTCCGATCCGTAGGACATAATGCATTTTATTTTTCCATGGTGCTACCACCAGGTACGACTCCCACTAAGATCTATCAAGATCGCCATAGCCACTAGTAAGTACCATGATATCCATAATTGTACTTGGAAAGACAGATAAGAAATAAAAGTGGTGGTCAAATTGCTTGAATACTCTACAACGAAACCACCCGAAAGACCGAATTTTCTGCCCATAGCCACCCGCCTTCTTTCTATACCACAGGAAGCAGAGCTCGGTTCGAACAACGGCCATGTCAGCAGGCATAAAAACCGCTCAGGAGATCAACAAAAAGAAATTACAATCATGGCCCGCGAATAAAAAGTCGCCAAGTCGTAATGGTCTTGAGATTGCAACTAGGAGAATGACGAGAATTGTGCAGAGAGAAGGAAAGGGTGTATGCCGTGGCGCATCTGGGGCTCAATTGAAACCCCTACCGATCGCATGGCCCGGACCCAGCCGGAGCCTTTTATTAAGCCTTGCCACCGCTGGCGTGGGCCAGAACGGCCTTCCACTCGATGTCGCCCTTGTCATCAGCGTGGATAGAGCTGGCGATGTTGAGTGCATTCTTGAGGTTCTCACGGGTGGAGGCGTAGATCATGGACCACTGCACAGGTGTTAACGGGTAATCATGTATAGGTTGCAAATGCAAGAAGAATCCGGTGACATACCCGCAGATTGGTGTTCTGAGGAACCCAGGAGATGAAGATGATCTTGCTCCTATGTAACGAGAAGACAGTCAGCGACCGTTATGAGACGAAATAGGCTCAAAGAAAGGGGAAACATACCGCTTGCCCTCAGAACTACCGAGGTCGTATTCGACATCATACACGGCGTAACGAGGCAGGGGTGTGCCGTTGGCATCCTTGATGTTCTCAAGCTCAGTGCGGAAGGCCTCGTAGTCCTGCTCGCTGCCAACTTTGTCCACGACAACAGTCTTCTTGTCGTCGGAGATCTTGAAGATGATGTACTTGGTCTTGCCGTGGCTCATGCGGAAGTTGTTGAACTCCGTGATGCACTCATCAGTGATCGAAACTCTGTGGGGCGAAAGTTAATACGGAGGGGAAACGGGGGGGGGGGGGGGTCATTGGCGAGTTTCATCGTACCCAGATGCGAGCTAGACAAGGATATTGTTAGCATTGAAAGCAGATAGGTCTAACCGGAAACTGATTGGGTATACGAACCGACATGATTGCGATAGATGAGAAGGCAAAAAAAGGGGAGATGACGGGTCACCTAGAGTGGACAGACGATGTCAGTGGCTGAGCTGTGAATAGAGAAAGGTTCATCCTTCCAAATCTGAATTGATCCACTTTTTGGTGATACCACTGCAGACTTACAAAGGTCAAAGAGAATGGGGTAACTCACGGGGCAATGTGATGGGGTTGATGAGGCGGAGGGGTTGTTGCCCAGGTGTTGCGATAGTGGGGGGGCGACTGCACGTGATTCTGGGCACCCTTTTTGTTGATAAACAACAGTTTTGACTATGAAATATGGGAAGAAATGGATTTCGAGGGTTCTGGTGATCATTTTAAATTCAAATGCCTTCTATCAATTTATAATAGTCATGTATCAGGCATCCATTTGAAATGTTGGCAGCCTAGTGACCTGGTCTCTCAAGTCCTATAACATAGCTCTGACAGCAATCAGTAGGGTAATCGAAGATCACACCACTGAGCATGAGGCCTGCATGACATTATGCAGCGCATGAATCCACATTTACTGCGCAGTGGTGTTGGGCAGCCTCACAAAATCACTATCTTTCTTGCCGCGGAGCCACGATACTGGGTCACATGGCTTCTTCCCCCTGGGCCTTGATACTTCGATCCCTTCAGACCTCTCCTGATCGAGATGTAAACTTATTGCCATTTGTTTGCGTCTTTCTCCTGGCTTCGCGCCCCTTTCCTGTAACAATTTATCTCATCCAATACTCTGATAGGCTATATTTGGAATTGGGCCCTCGACCATGGAACTGGCGGTCCTAATACGTCACTCTGCCCCTCCACTTGTTCCACCCAGCTGGATTGCATATAAACCATCATTGATTATTTTGATACAGTTGGGCCCCTAGAAGGAGAGAATATTAAAAGCCTGTCCCTTACTTCAGAGTCTTCTAATACCATAAATTAATCTAGCCATTCTGCATGATTGTTTAGTGCAAGGTTTAAAGTAAGCACTACTAATAGAGGTCGATAATACTAATTTGATCCCTTCATTTCATGTATTAAATGGAAATAAGCATTCAAATAGGCGAGGCTCGACTAGTCTAGTCTCTTCGATTTGCATGGCTCTCATAACATCTAAGAATTCCCTATAATATTGTGATGAACATAATATCATTCAAATCATATCTATCCCACACACGACACATTATGCTCAACCCTTTAATAATCAAAGTGACTTGAGCACTTTTGGTCCTGAGAAGACGTAGCAAGAAGACCTCCAGGGCTGCAATAGTTCACAGAAAGCCGAGAGGAGACAGAGGGTATGCCAGAACCAAGCCATGGTGCCAGCCTTGCACATTTTCAAGACCTTCATCTCCTCTGCCTGAGAAATCCTTCAGACATACACTTGAGGTTTCAGACTCCTGCAGAAGCAAATCACGTTCATACAATTTCAGAGCTGTGTCGAAATCGATCAAAGTAGCCTTTGAATCACGAATGAGAAAATCAAATCGATTGATATCTCCATCCACTGTCGGGCTCCTATTGTATGCAGTCGAGGTATACCTCCATGTTGAGACCTCAACGTCTTCAGCGCCAGCATTTTCGTGCATAAGAGTTTGGGATGTGGTATTAAAGGATCCCTAAACATATTTTCAGTCGCCTAGAAGAACTTTTGGAAGCAATGTTCATCAAGCAAATTCCTAAATAGTACATATGAGGCTTTCGTCAACTCACCCGGGGAATACGTCTCCTCTCCAATTCCCCACATTCCATCATTTGACCCTTGAAAGTATCCAACGTATACCCTCATCGCCAATGGATTGGTCGACAATAGTGATGTGGTGCACAGGCGATTTTACACTGAAGCCTCATATTGGGGATGCAGTTCGAAAAGTCAAGAATGGAGCGCGAATCATGCCCATGAACCGCCTAGGATTATAATTGAGTCTATCAAAAATATTTTCAGATCTAAGTCGCCGTATCCTTGTTCCATCTGTTCTCAAAAGAGGCAATCTTGTATTCTATGCCTCTAGCTTTTTAGCAGCTGTTCACAATACCTATCTTTCCATGGAGCTGATAGACCCATGCAAGACGATCCCAGTTTGTTGTGCAACAGAATAATCGAGTAAAAGCTCTGTGTCGGCATTTAATTCCCCGGAGCGAATTGCGACCAGGGAAGCTTTTCAAACAAGATAGACTTGCAATTTGTTTAGGCCAAAATTCCTAATTGCAACTTTCCGTGACCGAGGAAGATAATGTGATTTTTCGTTAAAAATTGAAAAGCAAACGTGGCGACAGGTTACCAGGTATCCACCAAAGACACCACAGCAGTCACATTCCGCTGTAGATATTTACTTGTAGAAGTTCTGTCATGAAAAGAATCCTGCAGTTCCTATGTTGAGGCTCCCACGGATTAGGGCCGATGCATGAGCAAGGATAGGTTTAATTGCGGGATCGAGTCTGTGGCCAGTTTCGCTTCTTTGTTGACGCGTCGAAATTCAGTCAGCGACTGTATGTCAAGTCGAATGAGTGTCAAGTGGATAATTTCAAGAGGGAAACAGTCTATTGAGAGCTCCAGGTCCAAAACGTGGGATGCTAATTTGACAGTGAAGACTCAAACAATAGAGTTTATCAATATTTCTAGTGTATTATCCTTGATCTCGAGATATGCTCTTTTGAAGACATACGTCAATTCTCCTGTCTTTTGAATTGTTGCCATTGCACTTCTAGTTGCTGACTTTTCGACATTTGGCGGGAATTTGGGCAAATGAATTTCAAGATATGATAAAGCCTCGGTTTTAGTAAGTAGCTTAGGAAGCAAACCCCCAAAAAGGTATACCAACAACTGCAACGCGGCAAGGAAGGGCTGACAAAAAGCATGTATGTCGAACACATGACACGTCATACCTGGATTATTGGATCTTCATCGATGTAAGGTGCCTGCCTAAATTCTCCGGATATTTATAAAATCTTGCCAAAACAACTTTGGAGCGTTACTGACGTTAAAAACACTCCACAGCGGAAAGTGATACGCATCTAGCATTCATCAGATCGAAAATAGTTGTCTATTTACATCTAGTTCTTAGGCGCATACCGAGAACGCATCCGGTCCGCAACAGTCTTCAAATCAAAGATAAAGTTGACACTCTCCTGCTGCGCTGTAGCCTCAGCCCAGCGCTTGAATCGTGGTGCCTGGGCCTCCAACAGGGCAGGCAGATTCTTACTGACCAATCCATGCTCAGGCTTAGTGAAGCCCAAGATACGGAGAAGGAAGGATCCAGATTGGACCTGGGATGCTAGTCAGTAACGAAACTTTCATCTGAGAGTACCATGCGATAGAACACAGTGCCCCACATATACATGAGAAGGTTGGCGACATACCTCAGCCAATGTTATCTTCTCGTTTCCTCCAAAGAACGGTCCCTTGCCATCGGTCTCTGCGAGAAGAGGCTCGATTTCCTTCGCAGCGGCAGCAGCCAGTGCTTGTGCGGCGGCATCGCGCTCTTCCTCGGAGGCGGAGCGGATGCTAGCAAGGAAGTGGGGGACGACCTTGTTGAAGAAAGAGTCGACGAGGAAGGAGATACGAGCGCGGACTAGGGCGTTCTCGGCGGTGCCTGACGGAGGGAGGAGGGTGGAGGGGTGGGCGTCAGCGATGAATTGGGCAATAATACCGGATTCAGCGATGATATTGCCATTGTATGAGAGAGTGGGGACTTGGCCGCGCTATAGAAGAAATCTCACATTAGTCAACTAGTTTGAATTTCTTGTTATGCTTCTGCGGGGTGTAGAGAATGGCAGAGCTAGTGCCATTGAGTCTTGAACGGCACAGAGTGGCATAGAGAATGACTTACTGGGTTGATTTCCAGGTACCAGGGCTCACGGGGTGTGTCGAGGTCAATAATCACTTCCTCGTAGTCGAGGCCAGATTCCTTGAGTGCGATGTGGGCGCGGTGAGCCCACGGGCAAAGGTGGTTGGTGTATAGGATGATTTTAGGAGCGGACATGATGACTTGGTAACTGAGTAAAGAGTAAAAGTGATTCAAAAAATGATCAAAGTAATGAGCAATTAAGTGGAGAAGACGCCATTACTTATGCTATCGCGAAATCCGGAGGGGCATTTTAGATTAGTAAAACCCCAATGGAGTCAATCCCGATATCCCCGACGGATAAAGACTAATGAGAATGTGGAGAAATCGGGATTTGGGGTGAGAAACCATGGAACTCGTTTACACTGCACGTGTTTTGTTCAAGGCCAACTTTTGAAACGGATTCGAGTCTAATTATGTACATACATCAATGCGTGCAAATTTTTGTATCCGATATACTCAGACCACAAGAAAATAGAACCGCGAAAGTGGACGGCATGATCTAGCTCGTACATCTACCGACCCGGATGCACATAAGAAGACAACCCGAGATCAAGGCCGTATTGCGTGATCTTGCTTGTTGCGCCAGCGTCCGGTTCCCCAGGAATCGATGAAATCACAAGCAAAAGATATGGGGATAATAGAAGGAAAGAGACGAGCAGATCGATCGTCATAAAATGGGGGGTATATAGAATACGAATAAAAAAAGGAACACAATCATGCCACGAAGTATCGACGCGACCAATATGGCCGGGTCATGAGGGGAAAGGGGGTGAGGGACTCGGCCAGCCTGAGTAAAAAGTACGGGTCAACAACTTTGCACAATGCTGGCACGACGCAAGAGAATGATGCAGACGCTGTCGTCAAGGCGTTAAATTTGCATGAAACGATGGGTTATACTTCCCCAGAGCTCAAGACTCATCTTCTTCCTCTTGCAAACTGCCATCAATTATCTTGTGCCAGTGCTGTGGAAGACAGATGCAGACCAAGGGGAAAGCCTTGATCTCGCCAGAAGGCGTCGGTGATGGGCCTCGACGATGCGAGCCATGGGAAACACCACTGTCACGCTGCTCACGATGGCGAATATCAAAATCTTCGGCGCGTTCATGAATGCGCACACCTGTGGCCCAGCCATCATCCCAGATGCCGATTACCTTCAGCATCTCACCCCGTTCCAATTCAAACTCATCACCCGCCCGCGGAGAATAGGCCCAGAGAACAGCTACCTGATCGCCAGCATGGATATCATCTTGCGAGTAGTAGTCACGGAAATAAGACAGCTGCTCAGACTGGCCGCTGGTCACACCTTCAGGGGAAGAGTATTGACCAACAGTTCCAGAACGCGGTGAGCTATCACTGTCCAGTCCAGCCAGAGCAGAGCTACTCGAAAGCGAGCCATGACGCTTTCCCGTTACCGGGGGTATTCTCTTGGACATGGCTCCCGGGCTAGCACCCATACCTTCCGAGTCCGATGTATCGCTGTACTTTGCTGTGAACATCGCACCAGATGTACGTGAATGGGCGGGGGAAGAGCTGGGCATTTCACGTAAGGCAGACATGCGCGCAACACGACCCCCTGGAACGGGATTAAACGTTGCCGAGGTCGGACTGTCCACTTGCTGCATGGACAGCGAAACGCCTTTCCTTTGTGGGTTGGGCTGATTCAGACTAACAGCATCACCCTGCGTCCCACGGCGGCGGCGGCGTCGGCAACAGAGGAAAAGTAAAGCAATTAATCCGATCAAGATAGCCGCTCCTGCAACGGAGCCGACCACAATTCCCGCAATGTCACCCCCCGAGAGCCCATGGCCATCGCCGGCGCCAGCAGTTGAGGTGCTTGTCACAACTGGCTGTAAAGATGCGGTCGATGTGGGGATGGTAACGTTTTCGCAAACAGTGGTGGCATTGGCCTTGGTGCAGCATGAGTCACTCTCAGAGTCGCAGTAAGTGCAAAGTCCAATGGTGTTGTTGGCGAATCCACAGTTGTTAGGCTCGTTGTCGGCTCCCTCAACACAGCTCCCAGTCAATGAGTCTGCAGGTGACGAGCAGATGGTGAAATCGGATCGAATTTGTGACATGTAGTTCTTGCCGACACTCGAGCAGAGGTTTGTGTTGACGACAATCTCCTCCTCACTGGTCGCCATAAGCGCGCACGTATCCGCGCATAGTGGTTCCGATTGACTGGTAGACAAACTGCAGTCATCAATTGAGCTCTGGATGATGCTACTGCAGAGAACACTAATAGTGTATTGAGCGTAGTAGTCGTTTAAAGCGCTGTCATTCAACCCTTTGCACCCTAGGGAGTCAACAAACCTACGCGTCGTCAGCCTCATCCTCGCGATTACCATTGATCAGGGGTCAAGTACTTAGACGTCACATAGGTCGACGAGACATAGTCGGAAAGAGATTGATCAAAGGAGGTGATGTTTGTTACGTTTTCCATCCATGGACTGACTTTCTTGTCAGCAGGTATTCCCTATATTCCTCCGCTACACAACATCACTCACAAGTCCGCATATTGAGTCGAATTGGTCGAAACCGAGGAGCTGTTCCAGGCCGGACAAACAGTCGACTCTGAGAGGGAAACACAACTCATGTCGGGCAGAAATCCTCCTCGAAAGTCCCCCAGAAAAAAAGTTGCCGCGGAATGTGTCAGAGATCTCCCAGGTTTACTGTCGCATATCTCTTCCGATATCAGGGTGCGTGCTTATTTTTTTTTATTGTATTTTTGGCGATGAAACAGGACAGATCCCAGGTCGTCCGAACGGTTCTTCAAGCTGTGTGGTTGAAAGGTGAAAACGCGAAATAAGGGAGTAAACGAGTGGCTTTCGGGCGGACGATGCCGGAGACCCGCTGAATGAAAAGATCAATCGAGCCCCGGAGGTGCTCTTTAGATCGAATTGAATCGAATGGCAGAAATAAAGCGAATGGAATGGCCAATGGAGAGGAGAAGAAGAGGAAGTCTGTGTTGAGGGGGTCTGGGCTTCTCTGGGGGTTTAGGGGCTTGCGCGCGCAAGATGAGACGAACTGATGAAACGGGAAACTCCCGAATTGAGCTTCGTTTGTAGTTTAGCGTGGAATCGATCCCCAGCGTCTTATCATTTCCATTATTTTCGTTATTTCCATTTATATTTGTAAATCCATTCCTGAATAGGCCTAAGCCACCCTATCAGATAAAAAGGGGCTGGCCTAATCACTTTGTTTACATATCTGTACTATACAGTGTTCGCACGCTATAACAAAGTGCTTGAATGATTTCTTTTTCAGTCTCAAATTTGATGATTGTTGCCGAGGCTCCGCAGTAACTGATCTAATTGTGTCTAGTCCCGTTTGTACCTGGCATGGTCACCATCCTTCACTGGCCAGCCTCGCTTGGGACCCGTTGACCCGTCGATCGCTATCTCTTCCTCCCGCGCACAATTTTTGGAATTCAGCTTTTTTTCGTTGCAGTCCTGAAGGATGATTAATCTTCCGACGACCTTACATTATGCATGCGAACTGTGCGACAGTAATTTCCTGTTGGGGGGAAAGATAAAGTACGGGTACAAAACAGCATCCACAATGCTTTCCTGAGATAAAGTACCAGTACCATGGAAATATACGTAGACCCTAGGACCCCGCTTTGACGCATACGACGAGTTCGAACCTTGGTTTTGCTGATCAATGCAAAGGACATATCAAACAAGAAAGTGGATAGAGCGAAAATTTCAGTAAGAGAAAGAAATCCGATATATCCAATATACAAACTTTATGTTACATGCCTCAGTGCCATGGAATTGATGAACCTCAGGTGTCCACAATAAACCATGGACCGGAGCTGTCATGTGATCAACGTCATCTGATCCCCAGGCTACCGCCATCTGCATCGAATGCATCATTCTCTAGTCCTGCAAGTGATAGAGTTTCCTTTAATCTCATATTGCTTCACGTCATTTCAACTACTGCAAGTGATAGACCATAACCGCCCGGAGCCATGTGTAGTTCCGATATCTTTTTGGCCATTCTGGCCGTCTTCTTCCCGCCTATTGCTGGTAAGAACCCCACCCTTGCGACTGATTCAGTTGAAAGGCAAGAGAAAAAAAAATGTTGGCTGACAATATATGTATCCAATTCCAGTGTGGGTCAAATCAGGGATTTGTACCGCTGACTCTGTCATCAATATCGCCCTCTGTCTGCTGGGCTTCATTCCCGGTCTCATTCACGCCTGGTATATCATTCTCAAGTACCCAGAGCCAGACTATGACGACGTCGCCTACGAGCCTATCCCCGGTGGCTCCAGCCAGCGTCGAGACCTGGAGAACGGTCAAGTGACCTACTACTATGTCTCACACCAGCCTCCCCGTCATCCCTCCCAGCGATCCTACGGAGCTACAGACCCTCGAGTGCAGCCAGCTCCTCAGAATGCTCAGCCCAAGCCCTCGGGCCCCCAGCAGGAAGCAAATGCAGGTAGCAGCAGCGGACAACCACAAGCTGAGACGCGTCCGCCGCCAACTTATGCTGAGGCCGTCCAGGGTGATCATAAGATACAGTCCCATGATTAGAGGGAGGAACAAGGATACGGATGAACAATGGGTTCTTTCCGTGCATCTCCCATAATATTGCCGTGGATGCCTAGTATGTTTTTTACGGTATTTTGCTATTACGTGCAGGACAAGGATTGTTATGACGTTTACGAAGGAAATACTTTTTTGCAGTTGAGGCCCATTGTTATCATAATTTTCATCAAGATTTGGCTACTTCCCCGGTCTTTCATTTGTTAATGTTCTTCCAACTCACAATATACCTATATCATTTAAACTTGAGACAGGATGTATATGCGCAGTCAAGAAATAACTCTCACTTTTCCAAGTTGGGCGTATTCATCAATTGAAACACTGAATCAGAACCCTGAAACCATGAAAAGTATATATATGAGCAGGCCATCATCTTTGAAACCGGTATATTCAAAACAAATATATAGCGCTGCTATCATCCATACATCCTTAACAGGTGTGCAAATTCATGTCCCACAAATTTCCTTCGCACAAAAGGCATCGAGATACATGAAAGACACGGTTGCTGCTTTGCTCGGGTCTCTTCCACCATTTCCCCAGTCGAAGCCATATTGGTGAAACAAGCCCGCAATTTTTGCAATCTGAATTGTCCATTTGTCATTTTCTGAACACCCCCCCAGCCTCGTCAAATGTCTGCCAGAATTTAAGCCGAAGAGCTTCCTGATGAGGGTGATAATTCCATCCCGTCGAATTCATCGTGGCCAGGATATTTTCGAGCCCCCATAGAGAAAGTCCAAATGGGCATATCTTAGCTTCGGCCCAATCGATCACACCAGTGAGGTGACTGGTGTTGTGGTCCACAAGAATGTTAGTTTCAGCAAGATCACCGTGAAGTAATACCATTGGATAGATGGGCAGGAAGAGCAGTTTGAGACCTCCACGGACCATGTTTAGATTCTCCTCGTGACGGGAAGATAAGACTCGAGAAAGAAGCTCGAATTTCTCCTCATAATCGGTGTAGACAGTCAGGGTATTCTCTGGAGAGATATTTTGTCGTGCCTTCCAAGATGATGCAAAGAGCCTTAAACGTTTGAGAACAAATTGAGTAAAACCTAGATTCAATGTTGGTGTAAGGTGCCACCTACAAAGCAAAGTCCACTATGGTCTTAGAGAGTTTCAATCCGGCATCTGACAGAACTCCAGATGACTTCAGGAAGTTGAAGTGTACTGAGATGAAAAAATCCCCCGAAAGCTTCTCCATTGAATAGATGGAGAGCGGGGATAATGTGCCGAGCTGGCCATGGAAAGTGCATGCTGGCACAAGCTGCTGTCCATGAATTTGATGATTTCGGTTCAAATCCTTGTGTCTAGATCCGATTTTGCGCAGCGGAATTGAACAATTTAGATTTTTTGGGTCCAGCTGTGACCGTGTAGCTCAATGAACCTTGTACACGTACAGGGTTGGCTGGACTGCCAAACAGAGAAACAGCAAATTTGTCGCATTCTTCCTGCGTTATTGGAGTGTGTGACGTAAAGAACTCATCGATTGTGTCTTCAAGGGTATATAGAACAAGATCCGGTGGATAATTAGCTGCTGAGGTGGGGGGTTGAGACATGAGTTTTGAGACGAAATATGCAAACTATATATTCTAACTGAACTTATGTAGGACGGGTAGGTCAAAGTTCAAATATTGAGAGATTGTTGAAGCACGATCAGGGTCCAGCATCAGGTGACACCGTATATGCCTCAATCATGCATGGAAAACCTTGGAAGAAAAGATACTGGCTTCAAGTTTGGACCTCGGACAGTGTAGAATGCTAAAGCGGTCAGAAACATCTGATAAGCCCAACCAACCCGCTCCGAGCGGACCTCCGTTGCCCGTTGCCGGAATCCTCCAGGTCGTACCCCAACTCACAACTCCTGGCCCATGGCCTCAGTCCCGGCCATGCAGTCCATGCCATTGCTCTTCCGGCAATCACTCAGAACCAGTGCCCACATCTCTCGCACAGCTCGACCGGCGCGGCTCCAGCTCCGCTCGACACCTCCGAACTTCCCCGTTAGACCAACATCACGGGCTTTCTCAGTCTGCCTACAATGCCAATTCCGCCAACCACCTAGTACCTACGATGCCTTCAACGACAAGAACAAGGAACCGAGCAGTCTAGACCCCCAACATGTAGCTCAGGCTACCAAGGACGCTGATGCATCCGATGCTACCACCCAGTCGGAGGCGGGTGCGGGGACCTCTCGTGGTGCAAACATTTCTGCAGCGGAGTTCAATCGGCTTGTAGACGATTCAACCATAAAGGGGACCGAGCGCGGACTCCTAGATCACCTCGAAGCGGAAGAGAAAAGGGAGAGGGAGGAACAGTCGGGACAAGAGCAAATCCCAAACACAGATGACGCAAAGAGTGGAGGTCTCCCCTCCTACCTCGAGAGCCGGCGGTCGAAGCTGTCAAAGCAATTCACGGGAATGATGGATAATCTCCAGTCCAATGTTTTTGTAGCTGGACAGCGGCTGAATGACCTTACCGGGTACTCGGGTATCGAAGCACTCAAGAAGGAAATCCACAGTCAAGGTGAGCATATGCTAGCGCCATACACAGAACAAATCAAGTGACTGATTATTTCGCTCAATAGAAAACCGCCTTCGCGCGGCACGCGCACAGGTCCGGGAAGCTAAAAATGCCTACACCGCTGCGATCAACAACCGTTCTACATCGCAGCGCGAAGTGAACGAGCTCCTCCAGCGCAAGCATGCCTGGTCTACCACCGACCTGGAGCGTTTCACCCTTCTCTACCGCAATGACCATACCAACGAGGTTGCCGAGACGGAGACGCAGGAGGCACTAGCGCAAGCCGAGCGTGAAGCCGAAGAGGCAGCGGCACAGCTGAGCAAGAGCATTCTTTCCCGTTACCATGAGGAGCAGGTGTGGTCGGACAAGATCCGTCGCATGTCTACCTGGGGAACGTGGGGACTAATGGGCATGAACGTTCTTCTTTTCCTGATCTTCCAGATTCTCGTGGAGCCGTGGCGCCGGCGCCGGCTGGTGAAAGGTTTCGAGGATAAGGTCGTCGAGGCATTGGAGAAGGAAAAGGCTCTCAACCAAGCTGCTCTTGTTGGAGGACTTGTACCGGCTTCGAATCTGGAGGTTATTGATAGTCCGGTTGAGGAGTCCGTTGTGGCCACTGTTGCTACCGACCCGCCTAGCGAGACTTCCGAGGTCGCTCTTGTTGACAATGAGGCTCAGAATCAGGGCCTGCTGGAAACCCTCTCTCCCTCTGACACCACTCCTCAAACTCTATACTCCCGTCTCGCTGGGATTTCTCTTTCTCCCCTTTCCCTTGAATATTGGAAACAGACTTTCGATGAGCTCCTTAGTGACCGCAGCGTCGCTATGACCCAGCGCGACCTTACTGTGGCTGCCGTGCAGGGAGCCGCAGCTGGTGCGGCCGTGATGGGTCTTCTGATTGCCTTGGTGAAACCCCGGTAAATGTGAGGCTGGTTGATTTTGTGCATAGCGAGCAGATGTTTGGGTACTCCTTCTCATCCTTCGCGCGATTTCATATGGGGCGTTTAACCACTGTCATCTACTTTATCCATACTTGGCGATCATACATTGTACAGACGAGATAGATATAAAACAATTTAGTGTACTATTATTGAAGACTGCTTTCTCCATGACTTGATAAATACCTAGGCAGACTTGTTCTTTGAGACTTCTTTAGATTCCCATACAGCATAAAATAGTACGCCGGCAATTTCGGGAATGGGAGGAGAATGAAACAAAAGAAATTTCATGACTAGGCAATACACTGGCAGATATAAAGAACAAGTATATACTCAAGGAGACCACGAGCCCAAATCAAGCAAGACTCGGGTCTGCCAAAAGAAACACCCGCAGATCAATGCCACAAGACCGAGGACAGGCCTTGGAAAATGGGTGTAAAAAAGAGGCACATTTTTGTCCATATTAAAACACGGTCTCTTAATCTTGACAATGACACACGGCCGCTCTGTCTAAAAGGAAATAAATCAAACCACAAGCACATACAACATCTCGCTTTCCCCTTCCACTTTCGGTCTAAACGAGCCAATTCAGGGTTTTTATTGTAACAGGTCGCTCAACCAATGACGAGAACATCATCCTCGGGGAAGCTGTATTGGGGAACCTCCAGGTTCAGAGGAGCGGGGCCCTTGCGGATACGGCCAGAGATATCGTAGTGGGAGCCGTGGCAGGGGCAGAACCAGCCGCCATAGTCACCAGCCTCGCCAATGGGGACACAACCAAGGTGAGTGCAGACACCTGTAGAGAGATTTGTATTAGTTGTCGATCTTAAGATATGTCGGGGTATATTGCCAAGGTATAGGATTCCACGTACCAAGCATGACCAACCACTCAGGGCGCTGGACACGGTCTTCGTCGGCCTGGGGGTCACGGAGAGACTCCCACTTGGCATCGCGAGCCTCAGCAATCTCACCCTGGGTACGGTGACGGACGAAAACGGGCTTTCCACGCCACTTGATGATGACCTATTACGAATGTTAGGATAGGGTGAAACCGGGTGTGACCAGAAGCCGAGATATCACATACGTTCTTGCCCTCGGGAATGGCACCAAGAGCAATCTCAACCTTGGCCTGAGCCAGGACATCGGCGGAGGCGGACATGTTGACCAGGAAGTCTGTAGGGGGCGGAATCACACGGTCAGCCATTTGGACTCGGAACCACACAATCCGCACGCAAATCCACCACTAGGTAATCAATCCATTCAATCGAATCCCTTCCTTCCCCCTCCTAGAATATCCATGTTCTTTCCGGAAAGCGCGATAGAAGGAAAGAAAAAACCTACCCTGGACGGTGGCCTTGGCACCGACGGCGGAGGCCAGACCCATGGTGCCAGCCATGAAGTAGGAGAAGACCTGGTTGGAGCGAGGGGAGGAGTTGGACTTGTATTTGCTGAAGTTGGGGATCTTCACGGTCGAGCCACGCTCCTGGGCGTTAGTGAAGGGGCTGTCGAAGGACGCCTTCGCATCCGCAACTCCCCTCCGCTGCTGGCAGGAGGTGACGGCGCGGGTGGTGGGCAGCTGCTGGCGGGCGCAAGTGCGCAGCAGAGTGCTGGAAGCGGAGGAGAGCGACATTGTGATGGCAATTGACCACTTGTGGGGGAGGTGTGACCGCGGCGTTGCTTGGACGTTGGGAAGGAGTGGATGAAGCCGGGACGAAGTTGGAGCCAGAGCTTTCGCTAGCGATCGGAATCACGGGGCCTGTCATTGGCTGATGCGGGTCGCGCGGGTGAACATGGATTTGACTATGTAAATGAATTTAAGGAACTATATAATTTATCTATGATCTTCCTTCTTCTTTATAACCCAATGACTATTTATTTTAATGATTGAATTAATTTGTTATAAAGTTCTCAAACTTAAGTGAGTTGTCATTTTGGTATCTATCTAGATCCTATACATTCCTCGGGCCGAATGCGAAACAGCAGCAATCATAAAAAAAAACTCCAATGCAAAAAACCAAAAGAACTTAGACAATTTTCAAGTCCTTTACCAATATCCAAATAGCCAATGCCCTTCAATCTTGCATTTGAACATCAGAGTCGTGGTGTGCCGAAGAACTGATTGTCCGGTCCGCCATCAGCGCACTCACAGGTACCACGGGTGTACGAGGAATGGTTGGTGATTGACTTGAAACCTCTGGATGTGTTGCTGATTCCCCTGGGATACCATTCCCTTCTCCAGTCACAGGAGTGGTACCGTTCAATGTCCGCTGACCCTTTTCCAACTCTCCAGGTGCGCCCGCCTCCTTGGCCTTCTTCTCCTTGAATTGCTTGTAGGTCGTAGTCTTGGGAATTACATCGGAGAGGAACTCGAGGTTGTCGATATGTGACACAGCCGTAGCTGTTTTATTCGATCAGGATCCAGTCACCAGAGATAGTTCTATTGCCCACTTACCTAGGTCTTTGTATTGGACAGTCTTCCGAGGTTTCCGTTCTGATTTTACCACATTGTGGCCTTGCTCAGCGAGGTATTGGATGAACATTTCCTAATCTGCATCAGTGCGTTGTTCGAGGTTCTGAGATGGGATGCGAGTGCGGCGTACAGTAGCCATGGCGATGACAAAGGTTGCATTATTGGAGCATTGTGCGACGTCGTCGTCGAGCATAATGATCTTTTTGATACGAGAAACTATAATGGTAGTCAGTCATATGGATCAAGTCCCTATTAGCAGCTGTTTTGTACTTACTGGGGAGTGCACTTTGGCCAGTGATCTCATCCGGCTCGCCTGTATTCTTTGGAGGCATGGCTGGTTATTTTGAAGTGCAGGAGACAGAAAGTAGCAAAGACAGTGAATAATCGTGTCCTTGAGCAATGATCCCCTGTGTAAATGATCCGTAGCGCGTGAGTGTCAAGTCAAGAAAGTCAAACGCGTGTGCGCGGCGTTATCTCAGCAGATCTCCGTTATCGATTACTTGGCGAACTTGAACCTTTGACACCTTAACCTCAACGCTCCCACCCCGGAATTGCACAAATTCCCCCGATTTTCTTTGACCTTATCAAAGGAACCCATGAATATATAATAGAAACTGGTCAGATTCTAAGATTTGACCTGTGACCCACCGATCCCGCGATATACATCACGGAGGAAGTGCATTACCCGACTCAGCTCGAGCCCGACTATGCTGAGTCTACCGCTCCGGTCGATGTTATGACCTCGACACACCCCACTTCGACCTATTCCCGGTCGCCCTCGATTCTCTCAGAGCGCCGGGATATGCGCCGGTTGTCCGGCCTATCTGTTTCTTCCGCTGCCGATTCAAACCCAGCCCCCGACGCACAAGCGCCCGGCATCACTGAAGAGATCAGTGAGATCAAGCGATATGAGGACTTTACTACGATAGACTGGGTGCAGGATGCTGTGTATGAGCAAAGTCGTCGACGAGCTAAGCGACGAAATGGCACAGGATTCTGGGACCAGGAAGGCGTCTTTGGTTGGAGACGCAAGCTGGTGGAATCATACGATGCGGGTCAAGCCTGGCTTGTGGTGACCCTAGTTGGTGTGGCAATTGGTGTCAATTCAGCTTTGCTGAATATTATCACAGAGTGGTTGTCAGACATCAAGCTGGGTCATTGTACCACGGCATTTTACTTAAATGAGCAATTCTGCTGCTGGGGCGCTGAAGGAGGTTGCCAGGAATGGACACCTTGGACCGGTTTCTGGCTGTTTAATTATGTGGTTTATTTCTTTTTTGCGGTATGTCATGGTGTCACCTCTCTCGGCAAAATGGCTCGCTGATTAAAGAATCTAGGTGCTACTTGCTGCTATCGCGGCGATTCTGGTCAAGACTTTTGCGCCCTATGCCGCTGGCTCCGGTATTTCAGAGATCAAGTGTATTATTGCTGGATTTGTCATGAAGGGCTTCCTGGGTGCTTGGACGCTAATCATTAAGTCAATTGCTCTACCGCTAGCTATTGCATCTGGTCTCTCTGTTGGAAAGGAGGGTCCTAGTGTGCATTTTGCCGTCTGTACTGGTAACGTCATTTCACGGTTCTTTGGGAAATATAAGACTAGTGCATCCAAGACCAGAGAGATTTTGACTGCTTCCGCGGCAGCTGGTGTGGCCGTGGCCTTTGGAAGTCCGATAGGAGGTGTATTGTTCTCATTAGAGGTATGTTTGGTCTCAAGATCCAGCAACATTATCTTCTAACCCGCGGACAGGAGATCGCCAATTACTTCCCTCTCAAAACTTTGTGGCGCAGCTACTTCTGTGCCCTGGTGGCAACGAGTGTGCTAGCTGTACGTACAGTCCAATAGGGCGTTCAATGAAATTACTAACTGTCTTAGGCCTTGAACCCGTTCCGAACAGGACAGCTTGTCATGTTTCAGGTCGAATATGATCGCACATGGCACTTCTTTGAACTGATCTTCTTCATTTTCATCGGTGTCTTCGGTGGACTGTACGGCGCATTCGTGATTAAATGGAATCTTCGAATGGCATCATTTCGCAAGAAATACCTGGGCACTTACCCTATTGCCGAATCAGTTGTCCTGGCTGGTCTCACGGCTATTCTTTGCTATCCAAACATATTCTTGAAAATTAACATGACAGAGATGATGGAGATACTCTTCCGCGAATGTGGAGGTGGACACGATTATCACGGACTGTGCCAGTAAGGATACTACTAATCCCGAAACATATGGTTCTAACGCAATTTATGTAGAGAGCAAAACCGTTGGTCAATGGTTTTTTCATTGGCTATTGCCACCATTTTGCGCACTGGATTAGTGATTATTTCCTACGGCTGCAAAGTTCCTGCTGGTATTTTCGTCCCATCTATGGCCATCGGTGCATCCTTTGGACGAATGATAGGAATCATGGTGCAGGCACTGCATGAATCCTTCCCCAAGTCAGCGTTCTTCGCATCATGCGAGCCGGATGTTCAATGCATCACTCCAGGTACCTATGCTTTCTTGGGTGCCGGTGCAGCGCTGAGTGGAATCATGCACATCACTATCTCAGTCACAGTCATCATGTTTGAGTTGACAGGAGCTCTGACATACATTCTGCCTACCATGATCGTGGTGGGTATCACCAAAGCCGTTGGCGACCGATTTGGAAACGGCGGTATCGCCGACCGCATGATCTGGTTCAACGGATTCCCCTTCCTAGATAACAAGGAAGAGCACGTCTTCAATGTCCCAGTATCACACGCTATGACAACGGATCCACTATTCATTCCAGCGTCGGACTTTCCCGTGCGGGAAGCAGAGCACCTGCTCAGCGATAACAAGTTCCAGGGCTTTCCAATTGTCGAAGACCGGAGTAGCAAGACTCTCGTCGGATATATTGGACGCACAGAGCTCCGATACGCTATCGATCGTGCTCGAAGTCAGGGCCTTCTCTCCCCGCGTGCCCGATGCGTGTTCACCAAAGATGCCGCAGAGGCATCTGTCGCCCGTCGTGCATCCGGGCGCCAACACCTCGCCCCCGATACTTTTGATGCCATCCAGGATAGTGTTGGTGCTGGCATCGTCGACTTCTCGCGCTTTGTCGACCACACCCCTCTTACCGTACATCCGCGTCTCCCATTAGAGACTGTCATGGAGATTTTCAAAAAGATGGGCCCGCGTGTGATCATAGTCGAGCACCGCGGCCGCCTAGCCGGTCTGGTAACCGTCAAGGATTGTTTGAAGTACCAGTTCAAGGTTGAAGCCGAGGAACACGCCCTTGCAGCTACGAGCTCATCAGAATTTTCCACTCTTGGCGGTCATCTAAGCAATCCTCCACCAGAAACCCTGGATGACCGCTTATGGCGCCTGATCCAGACCGTCATCGGGTTCGTATCCAGATCTGGTCCACGCCGGCCTGTGAGGTTGCGTGAACGGGACCGACCCGGGTTGGCAGAGCCATCTGATATTCTAGATGGAACGGAGAATGAAGGGCTGGTTGAGTTGGAGGACAGAGAGGAACGGCCCCGACGTTAAGGCCGGTATTGCTTGATAGATTTGTTTATGTAATTCCCCGGACCTGTGAATTACTGTATGCGGTTAGTTTTGCCTCTTTTAGTTTAGCCCCCCCCCCCCCATACGTCGTTCTAAAAGCTCCGCCTTCAGTTGCTCCGGCATAAAAAGCTCGCTATGCCCTTTCGACCTCTTTCACCTCTCTGACGTTTCCTTTAACTCCTCTATCTTGCACTTATTACTACCCCCTTTCTCTTCGCTTCGGCCCCACCTACAATTACACCTCGGCTTTCAGCTCTATGCACTACCCCCTTTCAGTTTATGAGAAGCCGCTCGATCCGACGACCTATTCTATAATAGTAGCTACACAGTTGTAGGATTCCTAAGATAATACCTCCGTAGCAGCTTTATATGATATATAATCAAGTTTTCTACTCCTTAACTAAGCCATAGAAGCGTAGCTTACTACGAAGCTATCTAGATTTCTCTTTATAAGTCCACCTTGCCCGCCTTTGATACTAGCGGCCTCCTTAATAAATATAGAGTGCTAGTTATCCCTTAATGCCGTATATGTAGGTAATCTACCGCTCCTCGGGTTACATTACATAGCCCCAACGTCATAGTATAGCCCGCGAATCGCATGGCCTAGTTATCATCATTATCGGTCTTTGGTTCCTCTTTACCCAGTCAGTGGATTAAAAGAAGTATACTTTGGTAATATAAACTAATGACGAAAATACCGTAAGTATAGGCGGCCAAGTAGCCTTTCCAATACTAGTTAGTAGGTCTACGTACCTCCTTATTACTACTATGGATTTCCTCTTATCCATTTACTATAATATTATAGAGAATAAAGGATCTACTACGGGATCACCTAGCCGGTTACCCCATAGTGCATATATACAATAGGTTCCTATCCTATTTAGCTCACCTACCGCTTAACCTTTAGTCTGATAAGTCGGGCTATACTAGGCCTTAGCCGAGACTATAGCTAAGCTAGGCATATATTAAGGGAGAGGCCCTCTAGCAGGATCCGAACTTCAACATCAAGGTAATAGTTGGTCAATTGGGTATAAATGTTTGCGTGGCCTGTGAGTTACTCCGCTGAACTGCTTATCTAGCTTAGTCTGAATGGGGGCTGTGCAGAGCTGTACGCGTCCTCCAGTTTCCGAGGCTACTTGCTTACACCCGCTCTTCCCCTAACTCACCACCTTTGTATTTCTATCACGCTTTTTGCAGTCACATTTCACACATCATGGATCTCAAATATCTGGAGTAATCCTTGATAGGAGTCAGTCTTTGGTCACTGACGGTCATCTTTTGTCTCTTTCTATTCTGCATCTTACTTGCTGCCACTTCTATTGCTTTTTACGTCACGTTGAAAGGCCTAACAGCCATTTTCAAATCCTCTAAAAATGATTTATGGGAAGATTTGGAAGCCAAATATCAGCTTGCGAATCGCAAAAGCCTCCTCTTAATCGTGAACTTCATGGCCAAGTTTCAGACCTCGGAGCAGGAGATGAATGAACAACTCCAGTATCTTAAAAGAAAGGAAAAGCTGGTGGCTGAAGCGAATGCACTTGTACAGCGAGAAGTTTACCTGGCTGAAGAGATTGAACTTCAACAACGAGGAAGCGATCCAGCCCTGCATCCAGCAACACAACCGATCATCGACAACCACAAGAAGGAACTCAAAGATCTGTCGCCAAAACTGCACGAAAACTGGAAAAACCTCAAACAACATTCCTTCGAGTGCCCTGGGGGAGCGTGGATCCGAGATTATGACAGAAGAAGGTCTGCTACCACACGGGGTACCCATTCGCCCGCATGTGCAGGTCGAGGCGGATGCTGTGCATTTGGATGTGGCTGCTGTGACAAAATTCGCGCCTTCGGGGCAGTTCCGAAGGAAAGACCAGCTATGTACTTCTACTCAAACTGCACTATTGAATGTGCATGCTGCCATCGACGTGAGCTCCGTGCATTCCGTACCCAAGAGAAAAGTTTGATTTGATGCGGTATTTAAGATTGAAGTAAGCGGATCAGGTGCTTAGACTAGAGTTTGAACTTTTCCCCATTTTCACCGTCGTATTCATTCGATCATGTCTACCTATAGCGTGTACATATGCAAAAGCTACGAGGCGGTTGAGTAGCAATTCGAATCCAAGTCAACCTTAGAACTTCAGACTTTAATGCAGAACCGGTCTGGGTCCAAAGACAATAGCACCAAATGCCAAAAAGAATATGTACATCAAGTCAATCAATAGATCAATAAATGAATAGCTCAAGCTCCTTCCCTCATCCCCACCAAGATACATCCTGCTCCCATCATCGCCGCTCCAAGCCACCAAAGACCACCAACAGCCTCCCGGAACACAATCATACCAAATAGCGCCGTAGCGAGGAAGTTCGCCGACGTATTAGTGATAGAGACCTTGACCGTCGACGGTCCAGCTGTTAGGGCACGAGTGAAGAGAGCCCACATGATGATATTGCAGAGGACGTTAAGACCCAGGCAGGCCTGTTTGTTGTTAGTTCACACTCGGGATGGATAGGACATATCTAGGTAGGCAGAGTAGATTGGGAAACAAAGAACTTACACCTCGGACGAGTAGTTCCAGGAAAGGTGAGGATTCAAGACCAAAAAGGTGGGCTAGGGAATGCGCGAAGGATGTGGTGTGGTCATCCGTTGTTCTGTGTGCATATTAGCTGGGTTTTTCTCAGAGTTGTAATGGTTTATATGTAGTGGACAGATTTGATAGTAGCTCTGGGCTGATCTGGTCTGGTAGCTTACAGTTTCGCGAAGAGTCCGTTTAGCGCGGCGAAGGCGCCGCTTGCTAGGGCGAGGAGGATCCAGGGGGAAGTGGAAGATTTGGGCGCAGGAGAGGCCATAGTGGACTTTGAGTATGTGTATATATACACGGGTATATGAATATGAATGGAGATTGGCTAAATGCTGGGTTTAGAGCTGCATCTTCCTGGAAGCTGGTTAGGCGCGTCCAAGGGAGAGGTTAGATGCCAAGACTGATAAATGATAAGAGTGGATCGACATCTACACCGAAGCTACAGAGCGAGCTTTCTATAAAACCTTGGAAGTAATATTGAGCTGAGAGTTCATATATTTTGTTCTAGGATTGTATATAATTTTTTCTAGATAAAATATCCAAATCAAGGAGAAAGTCTCTGTAGCCGCCATCCACCCTCTACCTTCACATAACGAAACCGATCATGCAACCGACTACGACGACCCTGCCAGAACTCCACAGACTCCGGCACCAAACGAACACCTCCCCAGAACGGCGGAAGTGGAATATCCTTAACACCCTCGAATCGAGCCTCAATATCCCTCACCTGCTGCTCAAGCAACGCCCTCCCATCATCAATATCCGTCTCATCCAAACTAGCCAAAGCCTCCGACCCCGCCGCCGTCTCCTGCACATGCGCAACACTCTTCCTCCGCTGACGCTCCTCCAACTGTCCCGGCTCGGCAGACCAAAGAACCTTACTCTGCCAACTAGCCCACCCACCAATCTGACTCCCTCTCTCTCTTGTCCTCCAGTAAAGCTCACTCTCCTCCCGACTCAGCGGCTCCAAAATCCCCTCTACCCGTACCTGGCGCTCAACGCCCGCCCAGCTGAAAGTCAGCGCACCCCATCTATTACCCAGGTGAGAGACCGCGGCTTCGCTGGGTTCGGGTAGATTCGTGGATCCGGGTCCACCTTCTGCGCGCCCGAAGACTTGTCCGCCTTTACCTTCCCTGCTACCCCAATTACTGTAAACGACCCAGCCGCGTTCGTCGAGTTCCTTAAGGTAGACGCTGCGGGCGCTTACGCGGCCGGAGGGGAGCTCGGCTGTGGCTAGGGTGCAGGTTTCTGGAGCAGAGCTAGGGGCGAGGCGGGGGTCTTTGAACCAGGAGTGGAACTGGTGGAGGGGGTTTGTGCCATGGAGCTGGGAGACGGTTAAGGGTGGGTTTGTGACGAATTGATGGGCGCGTGCGGGGTGGGAGAGGATCTCGCTTTCGGTGGTAGAGTTTGGGGTTGAGGTGTCGGAGCGGAGGGCCTCGGCGGATTGAGATGCTGAGTCGGTGGCTTGGAGCTCGGGGGTCGTTGATATATCGCCCGGTGCAACTGTTGGAGAGTGGTCAGCTTGGAGCTATTCCCTCCAATTTTCGCGTCGGATGTGCGTGGGAGAGAAGTGTAGATGTAGATGTAGATGTAGATGTGAGAGGCATACAGATGAGCTTCTTTGGGCGTAAATGCCCCTCGTTTTGAGACATGGTTGGTTTGTTGGAGATGGAATTGAATGTACGAAGGCGGGGTTGGTGGGACTGAAAACGAATGCGGAGAAATGAGTCACGGACAGAAATAGAGACAGAGCGAGGAAGCATGAGAATAAACAATAAGTTGATTGAGGGAAGGAAAAGGAAAATGAAAGGGAAATTCCGGGAAATTGACGTAGGTTGGTCGCATCACACGACATCGGACCACTCTTAATCCCTTTCTAACTAAATGTAACATCATTTCTCTCCCGGTAATATAGCCTTCATGAACTTCGCCTTCACCCCCCTGATATATTGATCCGCCATAAGTTTCTGGATAATCGGTTGTGCATTATGATCCTCAAATGCCTGACGTCCCGCATAGCGCTCGAAGAAATGGAAGATATTAGGATCGTCAGCATCTCTGCAGATACAGTAATAAATCGAGCCGGGCTCGAACTGTGCGAGGCGAGTGGTCTCCGCATAGACGGCTTCTAGGGCATCCGCGTGCTCTGGATGAGCGTAGACAGTGCCGAAGACGACGAATTCATCCTCTGGGATTGGAGGGAGTTCGGTGAGGAATTCTTCGGATTCGTGGGTCATTGTCATTGTTATGTGGCTAGTTTCCAATGTTGGTTGGACCCTAAGAGGTATGAAATGGGAGGTAGAGATGGTTTTAGTGGATTTCTAAGGCTGGCAGTGCTCAAGTTTAATCTTTATGTGTTCATTTGAGTGTTTCGAAGCTAAATTAGTGCTAAATTAGTGCTAAACTACTCTTGTCGAGTCATCATGAGTCAAATCTACTAATAGGATGAGATAGCTAGCCAATTGAAAAGCCACTAAGAATAGGACTAGGAAGAACTCGGCATTCCGCCATCTTTATCTTTATCTGAGCTACACTCATCAGAATCAAATTTCAGTTCACTTTTTTTGTATTTTGACCTTGGCGTATGGAAGCGCCATGCAGAGCTGAGATGGGTCTATGAACACAAGAAAAGATATCGCACAATGGTATACATGCCGTTTTTATCCCCGAACGCCAGTTCCCGCTGAATGCATTTATAAATCGAATCCAGAATCCACCCACCAGGTATATCCAACAGCTGCTGCCCTACATGCGCCGAACCGGAAAAGCCCAAGTCTAAGCTCATGCCGAAGGGATCCAGCCCTGGCGAGATGGTGTAGGGTGCACCCGAAACCACAGCATTAATCTAACCTGGTAGAAAGTAGCCAGGAGAACAAAGAAACAAAAAACAAAAAACAAATCAAATCATAGACCAAGGGTATTAGACGGAGGGGGCTCCGCCTACAAGATCAAGGATCTTGCTAGCCACGGCAGCGGGGTATCCACGCGACATCATCTCCTGGACGATGTTTGCGGCGCTGCTGCGGTTGTCAGCACTGAGGAAGGCACGAGTCATGGCTTCGTAGGTGCTAGGCTCGCGCTTCTTGATGCCGATGCTGTCGTAGATGGCCTTGGCTTTGGCGACGTTGCCCTCCGTGGCCCATCCCTGGATGAGAGTGTTGGCAATGTACGCGGTCATCTCGATGTTGCGCTGCATCATACCCTGGACAATCTCCTCGGTGTCGGCGACGTGGTTGTTGGCGACCATTGCTTCAAAGAGAGCTTGGTACAAGCATGGCTGCAGGCTCACACGGTGGTCAGCGATGACGGAGTCGAAGATCTTGCGGGCAGCGGGAAGGTTGTGCTGGACACAGCCCTGCGCGTGAATCAAAGAGGCGTAGTGGACTGCATCGGGTTGCTGACCAGCAGCCTGCATAGACTTGAGCACATTCTCAGCAGCCGGCATGTCAACGGGCTCGAGGGAAGCGTGCGCGTCAACCAGCAACTTGTAGGTGTGCATGGTAGGCTTGATGTTGCGGGCTTGCATACGCTCGTAGTATGCCAGAACCTTGCTACGGTCCCGTTTGGTGTTCAGGAAGTACTGGATCATAGAGTTGTAAGGTGCAGGCCGGGCCTTGTAGTTAGGCATAGACTCCATCTCCTCGAACATCTCCTCAGCGAACCGCTCATCGCTCACACGGCACAGCGCGTTGACGATGGTTCCGTAAGTGACACTCGTTGGGCGAACGTTGTTGGCACGCATCTCGGCAAAGTAAGCAAGACAGTCGTCAATGCGACGAGCCTTGCCGAGCTTGCCGATCAGCGCATTATACAAGAACGAAGTAGGCTCAACGCCTTCGGCCACAGCACGGTGGAAGATCTTCAAGGCTTCAGTGGCCTCATCGAAGGTCTTGGTAGACTCCTTCAAAGTTGTAATGTAGAGACCAAAGGTGTTAGCTGAAGGCGCAGAGCCCAGACCAAGAAGCTCTTGGTGGAACTGGCCAGCCAGCTGACGGTCTCCAAGAGTAAGGTAGGCAGCAACCATTGCATCGAGGATTGAAACCCAGCCGTACTTCACAGCGTTGTGAGCCAGGTTGAGCGGAACATCAACCCGAGCCATATTGTGAATCTCATGAACCAACTCCGGCCGACCAGTCTTGGCAGCGGCGGTGATCAGCTTGGCGTATGTGATGTAGCGAGGGTGGCGACCAATGCGGCGCATGTTCTTCAGTCGGATCAAAGCGTCGTTGAGGTGTGTCTCGGCCCGTCCAGCGGTCTTCTCGAGCTCATCGGCAATGAGAGCAGAGCCGCGGAAGTCCGTGGCATAGGCATAGGGGTCGAAGGAATCAGGTTTCGAAGAAGGTGTCGTAAGGGAGGTTTCAACGGAGACAGGGCTGTGACGCGCAGACAACATGGATGTCTGGGAAGTAGCCTCCAGGTGGTCTTGCCATCTCTTGACGATGTCGGGACGGTTAGTGAAGAGTTGAGCGACAACCTGGTCAACCAAGCCAGTGGTGTAGTTGTCCATGGGAAGGGAAGTTGACAAAGCCACATCGAGCATGTGGGCAAAGCGGACTGGGTGGGCGACATCAAACAGCATGGCAGTGTTGCTGGCAAGCATACCAGCTTGAACCCGAAGAGCAAGGGTGAGATCGGACTGGCTCAACTGGGAGATACCCATGGGGCCGAGATTAGCAACGGCATGTTCAGCCAGAGGAGATACCAGACCGCCGTTGTCGAACATGGACCACAAAAGGGACATTGCTGACTGGGGGGACAGCACGGCAGCGGTCTGAACAATGACACGTCCAAAGAGGTGGAGGGACTCCGTGATCTGCTCTCGAGTGGCTGAGGTGCTAGCGGGCTGTTCGGCAGAAGCAGCGCGGATGCGAGCAAACATGTTGCGACCTTCCTGCAGACCTGCCTCAACCTGGCCACTCTTCATCAACGCCACCACGTACATAGCGGTCGGCTGAACCATATCCGGGGTTGCCTGACCTACAGTGTTCAACATGATCCACAAGGCACGAGCCGCAGAAATATCGCCCCGACGAATGTGGAGGGCGAAAAGTGAAATGGCGGGGACCTGGCGTATGGCCGGCGATGTGGACAGACGATCATACGCTTCAGAGGCAGTGGTCAGATCGCCTGCGTCAGCCGCGGTCACACAAATCTTGGAAATGGCCTGATCCCGAGCCTCATCGTGGAGCTCAGCCTTGGCCTTCTCTAAAGCCTTGCTGTACTCCCCAATGTTCACAGAGTGTTGCACAAATGCTTCCTGAATAATCACGCTTTCCACAGCAGCCCAACGGCTCTCACGGTTCTCGGTGACTTCATCAAACGAAGAGCGAATCCGATTAAGGAAGTTCATCGCACCCTCTTCCTTGCCACAAGAGAGGTAAGCACGAATGAGGGCTGCATACACTTGCCCGTCTAGTCGCTGGACGATACTGAAAACTCCGCTATCGTCCGAGACTGCAAGGCTTCGGTACTCCTCATAGCACTCCACCGCACTCTTGAGGTCACCAGAGCTGGCAAACGCATCAATCATATAAGGGTAAATGGTGGCATGGGGTTGGACCTTCTGCGATTCCATGTGAGCGTAGATAAGAACCATGTCTTCCACCATACCCTCACGGGCACAGGCAATGATGAGATGGCGGTACAAGTTGATAGGGAAGACAAGGAGCGGGTGTCGGGTAATGGCGGTGTTGAACAGCTTTACGGCAATGGACAGGGAGTGGTCCTCGGCCAGAATGTCGCGTTCCAGCTCGCGGGACTGAAGCATGAACTTGCCAGGCTCTTCCATTCCGCCATAACGGACCCGCTCCTGCTCCAAAATCTCCTTGGCCTTGATCGCATCGTTAGCGTTGGCGACCAAGAGCTGAAGGAGGGTCTCATAGGTATCTTCGTCGGGAATTACCCTGCGACGAAGCATATCCGAGTAAACATCCAGAGCCTTGGGGATCGCCTGCGCAGCCTCGGGGTGAAGTCCGATGGCAGCAACCAGGAGGGCATTGTATGCCTCCACAGTCGGTGTCAGGCCCTCCCGAAGCACGGCCTCAAAGGCAGCAGGGATATCCGCCAGTTTCTCAGACTTGGCCAGCTGCACGATCTGCGCCGATGCAGCCCGCGACTCCTCTGAGATCGCCTCTGAGAGAACAACATCTTCGACGGATGCCTTCGCCTCTGTCACCTCTGATGCTTCCTCCGATTGTTCATGCTCCTCCTGGATCTGCTGGATCTCTCTAGCCACCGCCTCCTCCACCTGGGCGCTGACATTTTCGTTCACGGCAGCCTTGGTGAGATGCGGGGGTACAGAGTCGGACCGGTCTTCGTGAGCCTGCTCGATGATTTCCTCGGCCGATGGCTTCCAATCAATGCGACGCTTGAACTGGAACTGACACCAGTCGCTATCGTCGCCGGTCTGCTGAGCGTGCTGCCAGGCGGCATAGTAGGCAGCTAGACCAGAATCCCCTGATCCAGAAGCGCCTTGGCTGGCCTTGGCGCCACTGCCTGACGAGCTGGACGCGTTGGAGAAAGCATTCTGTAATTGGGTACGGGAGAACTTGGCGGGTTGCGAGGCGATGGAATTGAAGGGGGTTGTTGACGCGTAGGACTGCGACGCTGCGACTACCGATTGAGCATAGCCATGGGTGAAGGCCTTGGTGAGACTCTGGCGCGCGAGGTGGGTGAACGGCTTAAAAACCATTTATCTAGCGGGCGACCTCTTCAGTGCGAAGAGGCAATGCTGGAAGTTGAAAAGTCAGTTGAAGCCTGCGACAAGAGGCTGGGTGTAAGCGGACCTTGCACTCAGAATGGTATTGAAAATGCAAGCTCATTGGACGACTCCGTGTCGCCAATGAACGCGCTGTGGTAAGGAAGGTAAATGATTGTGGTTAGTAATTAGCGGTAGAATGTAAGATCCTCAAGTTAATGGGATGTAAATGGGATAAAAGTATGAAGAGAAAAATAGGTCAAATGTTCAGAAAGATGACGAAGAGTCAAGTGTAAAAAGAATTATGAAATCTCACACGCTAAACTTCTGGAAGGAGATGGAGAGTTTCACAGGTGGGCCATCAAACTATAGGGCCGATCTTCTCCGGAGAATCCTCTAGATGTACTAAGTACCTTCGAATTGATAGTTGGTTAGGGGAAACCACTCGCCAACTTCTGTACTTTGTACATCGGAATCTAATCTATTGTAAGAATCAGATACGTCAATAAAAAAAGATTGACTTAATGTACTTTCTACCTCATAATATGATAGATTAACTTTTATGATCAGTATAATATCAATGTATCGAGTACATATCAGCTTCCTCTATACTTGTTTTTTATCTGTTCCTGTTCAAGGGGTCATGTGGTTTGTCAGAAATTCAATGAAAGTGGAGTTGAACACGAATACGCCAACCAATCAAATCCATTAAAATATGACTCACTCAATCGGTCCCGATTCTTTTTCTTCGGACCAACATGGTCCCTTCCCCGACTCTCACGGATTCGGCGTTAACGGTGTTTGAAGTCCGCGGAGTTGAACTTTTGTCTCCGGACGAAACATTCCGTGAGGCATATACTTTGCGCTTTCCAGGGGCTGAGTCTTCCCTTCAATATCCGCACACAACCGATGGGACTTTGCTTTTCTAAATCAAACCATGAAACGGCGGTTTCAATCTCACCGAATACCCTGGGGGTGCAAATAAATTATGTAGAATGCTTTTGACGGGCTGGATATGCCAAGAGATGGTTTGAGGATTATGGAAGTACAATTGATTAGCATCCTTGTCACGTGACGACAGGTCTATCTATAACACAGTTATATGCTTGGTCTGTGCTTAAATAACGGGCCCGATTAACTATGGTCCGCTCTTGGAGTTAACACCATTTGGTCAGTTCTGACGTCAGGCCAGACTCATTCTGGTAATATGCCTAAATCGGTAAATGGAGAGAGCCCGGACGCATAATGACAGTGTCGATCGATTTCCCGTGTGATGAACCATGGTCCATCACAAAGAGAGATAGCACAACGCGGAATAAGCTAACACCACAAAGACCTCATCCTTGTTATTACCAGGCTGACTGAGCATAGCTCATGGTGGTTCGTCGTTAGCAGACCTCTGAAGCTGGTATCTCAAGACAGAAGGAAAGGCCGCCTGCTAACTCATATACAGTTTCACAGCAATCTAGGGTGGACATTAACCGAATCCCAGGGGGGCTTCAGGTCGATCTATACCACTCTATGGTTTAGGGTACTCGGTATGTACTCTAGTCACTCCATATACCTAGGTAGCTGCCGCCGTTTTATGAGGACGCTCAGAGTCAGGCTCACAGTAAATTTCAGTCCGGGCTCAGACTCACTGAACTTTCGGATTAACTAGAGGCATCTATTGAGCACTTAATACACCTTCAGTCCATACTCAAAGATCATTTGCCTTAAGAGGCCAAAGTACTAAAATGTATATTGACTTACTCATCAAGGCTTCTGCAATCAAGAACTTGATTTCAGACCCTGCTTGATGATATCCGCCGCCTTCTCAGCAACTGCAAACACAGTCGCTTGGATGTTGCCTCTCGGTTCCAAGGGGAATATGCTAGCATCGACAACCCGGATATTTGCCGATCCATACACCTTCAAATGGGAATCCACAACGCCTCCATCTTCCCGCGGCATCATGACACAGGTCCCACTGACATGATACATAGACAAGACGAGCTCTTTACACAGCTCCTTTGCCTTCTCTACGTCTGTCAGCGGTTCCGGTGTGTGCAGGCGCTCACCACCCTTTTTCAGTAGTGATGCTAGCGGCTCCGCCTCTGCAATCTTGTCCATCCACATACTATGGCGAGCATGCAGCTCCAGATCAACCGAGTTACGGAGTGTTCCATGATCGATCATAGGAGCCGCCTTGGGATCGGAAGATTGAATATGGACGGACCCCCGTGATAGGGGGTGGCTGAGCAGAGAAACAATGCTAATGAAGAATCCCGGATGCCCGAGACCAAAGAGACGCTTTGGTTCTTCTTCTCGGGGCAATAGCTGGAATGGCGCTAGGATTTATTGAGCTGTGGGCTCTTCGGGATTTTGGAATAGGGCCTGCAATGCTTCATATTGCTTCTTGTGTGTCCGCGAAATGCAGGGATCATTGATTGTGACTTGGAGATTCCGGAGCAACTGTTCCCGCTCAGCTGGAGACATATTCAGGCATGGCATAAATGCAGAGATTAGTGGTACCATGCCGAGAGGGCCCGAGCCATCCTTTTGATAAGCTGCCATTGCAGCGGCCGCAATTGCCGGGTCCCTCGCCATATCGCCTGATGGCATGCCGTCTGCGACCTCGTATCCAAACGAGACAATCCCGTGATCTTGCAGGTTCTCTCCAACGCCGGGGTTATTGATGACTGTTGGAATCCCGTGAGATTGGAGGATCTTTTCATCTCCAATACCTGACAATTCTAGAATTTGAGAGGATTGTGTTGTTCCGGCCGCAAGGATAACTTCCTTCTCGACCGACACCGTGTAAACATGTGAATTCTTGGTGAATCGAACACTAGTCGCGACAACTTCGTTCTCCCGCTTCTCCAACAAGAGCTTTTCAACCAAGGCTCCGGTCACGACTCGCAGATTGGGACGAGCTTGTACCTCCAGTGTCAGGTACGCGGCTGCAGAATGACTTCTGGTGTGGGTAATTGGATCCACAGCACCGGGGCTCACAAAGGGGCCTGTACCGGCCCCGTTGATTGGATCTTCGACCTGCGGATATCCAAGAGTCTTGAAGGTGTCCATCCAAGCCGAATGATAAGGCATGTACTGGTCCCCGAATGACACTTGCACGGGACCTTCATTACCCTGATCATGCTGGTCATATTTCATTCCCTTGAAGAATAGACGGTTCTCACTCGATGGGGGCGAGGCCGTGTGGAACTTGCGAATATACGGGGCTAACCCGTCCCAGCCCCACCCGGGGTTGCCCAGTGCCTCCCAGGCATCTAAACCGGACCGAGATGGATAGATGACCATTCCCAAATTGATCGCCGAGGAGCCTCCTAAAGTGCGACCTTTGTTCGCTAAGAGTTTGCGGCCATTGAGTTGTTCCTACACGATAAAGATAAGAATCGTATTTCATGGGTTGGAATGGTCCTGTAGCAAATTACCTGGGGAATGGATCGGAAGTTCCAATCGAAATTATCGTCTTCAAAGGTGGCCGGACCCAGGCCCGGGATATTGATCCGGGGATCATTAAGACGGTTTGTTCCAGCCTCCAGGACGAGGACCCTAATGTTGGGGTTTTCTGTGAGTCGATTTGCTACCACGAGGCCAGCAGTTCCACCTCCGACAATCACAAAGTCGTAAGTTGCGTTCTCGAGCCCATCAGAGGCTTCGGTGTCAAAAGATCCCATACCCAATGATTTATTGATATGCGACCTAAGTATCAAGCGAATATTGAGATTGAAAATATGGAATCTTCCTGGGGAAAGAGGAGGAAGGATGGAGGGACGGCATCTTAGTTCATTATGTACGCTGCATAACATATAAACAATGTACAATTCATTGTTAGTGCCTCTGAGGGATCCATACGACGGGAGGATAGATAACCCCTGAATCCCTCACTCAGCAGTTGCCCCGACGCCAAAAAAAAAACCCATTCAATTTGATCACTGTCTAGTCTAGGATACCAACGTGGCGTGGCAACGGCATGGGCCACGCACTGATTACACAATTTTATCAAGACGTTCCTTATACTCCGTACATAATTTCCAATCAACACAAAATTCATCACCTAGAAACCCTCCAAGTTCACCAGCCGAATCTTTGAACTTTGACCTCCGAACTAAGTTGACCATGTGGGGAGACAAATCCTTTGTGTCCGGGTGAAACACCCGTGTATGGTTGGGGGCCGGAGTCCTGAACTTCCCAAAAAGGGAAAGAAAGCGAGGTACATAGATGCCACGCTCTATCTTAACCTGGCTCGGTTTTAAAAAGTCCATCCTGCTCTTAAGGCCGAATTCAATGAAGATGAACTCAATTCCACAGTTGGTTCTTTGATCGGGAACCTCGGCAGACAGGGCTATATCATTGGCCGCCCTTATTGTCTCCCAGGCTATTAGACTATCCTAGGCTAAATACTCATGGGCGTTAAAATGATAGTTAAATGCGAATAGGACTCGTGTCGCTATAGTAATTTGGTATTTTTTTTCTTTCTTTCTTTCTTTGACGGTCTGCCACTTCCATGTAAAGATACTCCTTACATATGCATGATTCAAAAGAACGTAAGCCGTCCGCGAAAGGTTAAATCCCACTCTTTCTCAACTTAAAACATGGTATTGACTCTACTGAGCCTGGGCACTGTATGGCGTCAACCTAGCGGCATCAGAGTAACCATTTCAGGCTTAGTTTTGATGAGGATAGGCCGAAGCGCTGATTCAGTGAATCCTGATTCCTGAATCCTCTGACTTCACACAGTATAGAAAAAAGAAAGTAAGAAAGAAGGATGCCATGCATTATATTAGCCTTCGTCGCTCGGAAATGAGCACACTCGTCCCGCTGTTTTTCCTACCTAGATGACCATGGAATGGTTATATCGACCAGCCTGAACGATTCACAGTAATAGAGGGAAGAACGCGACGATGGGCAACTATGGACTTGTTGCAAAGAGTGGCAGGGACATAGTGGTCGTCATGCTCGTCTTTGGACCTCTGTGCCTAATTTCAACAGTTCTTCGGATCGTGTCCCGGAGAATGAGAAACATTAGCTTGGGGTTGGAGGACTACTTCATGATAATTGCGACGGTGAGTGCGCTCGTTACCTCCGTCGTAGGGTGTGGCTGACCCAGTGCATAGTGCATGGTGACAGTCTCAACTGTGGTTGTGATCCTAAGTATGACACCCATTCTGACTGTAACAACAGAGATAACATGCTCACAAAATTTGCGCTCAGCGGTAACAAATGGAGGCGTCGGGCTACATGCAACCCAGGTCACTCTTTCAGATATCGAGTTCAACCTCAAGGTATGAGCAAAATAATGCCCTTTTCTTGACCAATTGATTAAACTCACCACGATACGGAGTAGATGATTATCGTCTGTCAGGCTCTCTATGGAACAGGTCTCGCCCTCGTCAAAACATCCATGATGATCCTCTACCATAAGCTCTTCGGCACAAAATCCAGTATGCGAATTGCCATTTACGCCACCGGCGCCATTGTGTGGGCTTGGGCGCTGAGTATAATTCTTGAATCCTTTTTTCTTTGCCATCCTGTCGAATACAACTGGAATCCAATGCTACAGGGTGGCGGATGCGGGAATCGCAACGCGGCCTTCGTGGTGGCCGGAGTGCTCAATATGTTCACCGATTTGCTAGTCATGTCGCTTCCAATCCCATATATCTGGAAGCTACAGCTACCAGTGGGGCGGAGGATTGGTTTATCAGTGGCATTCTCTCTAGGACTCTTGTGAGTGAATCTGCGGTTGCTCTAGGCTCCTTTGTAGAACTAACCTACGTTCACCACAGCGTCAGCGCAATAAGTATGGTCCGGGTCGTCAGTCTTATGCACATCAACTTCAAAGACGTCACATACACTCTCCCCATTCCTTTGATGTGGAGCATTGTCGAAGAACAACTCGCCATCGTCACGGCCAACCTACCCCTTCTCCGCCGGGTATTCTCCTCTTTGCTTTCAGGAAATTGGCTTGGCTCGTCATCTGGCGGGATGGGAACACCATCAGGGGAGATAAATGGTGTGAAGCGCTCGACGCAGAATTACTCTCTCACTCGCGTGGATGTCGGTGCCAATCGAAGTGTTATCACATCACATAACACCAATTCTCCGAATCTAAACAACACGAGGTGGAGTGATGACGGGCAATCGGATACAGAATTGGCGGCAAATGGGATGCCTCCTGATGGTATTCAAATGTGGAAGGAATTTCGGGTTGACTCGAATAGATAAAACGGTGCACACGTAAGCGAAGAGCGCTCTGTGATTATATGAGATCGACCGATATTTAGGGTCGTGATCCGTGCACCACGGATTTTACCTACCACACCACGTTACATAAGCTACCCTCTTACATAATTAAGAGATATCGGGAATCCTCGGAAGAAAATCACGTGCTATCCAACGTCCGATATCAAATTTTCATCACTATAATAACCAGATTTGGGTAGATAAACGATAATTTACTCTATTCTACCCTTTTTTTTACCATCTACCTTGGCCTGATCACTCTATCTACCATAATCTGCCCTACTTTGCCCTAAAATACCACAAAAATGGCTACCAATTCTACCTTATCTGCTCACGGAAGTAGGTTATATCCTTTTCTCTGATCTTTTATAACTGATAATAACCTAATTTAGACCTTCTTCCACCCCCTGAAGCTTCATATGCTACTCGAGATGAATTAATCGAATCCGTCCGGAAGCATGCCCTCTCTCAGGGCTATTGTACTGCTATAAAAAGCAGTAATTCTGGCAAGGGTCAATATGCTTACGCGAACCTTTCAATCCAATGTGTCAAATCAGGCATACCTTTTCGGCCGATTGATAGGCCAATTACAGGCCTAAATCCTCGGGAAACAAGCTCAAAACGTCAAAATTGCCCCTTTAGGCTATATGCAAGTAATAAAACAGGCAAATGGGAGCTCCAGGTACGTAATTCATCCCATAATCACCCTGCTGACGATCCAATAGTGTTCCACCAAGCTCGGAAGCTTAATTCTACTCAAATTGATAAGATTAAAGACCTGAATCAGATCAATTCTGCCCCTAGAGATATGATCAAATTACTCCGTTTATCTACAGATCAACCGATAATCTCACGTGATATATATAACCAAAAAGCAAAATTACTCCGAGATAGGTATGGATATCAGGGAGAAATGGAGTATTTTCTCCAAAATTTGCAAATTAAAGGATATAAGTATAGATTATCTTTATCATCTGATGATAAAATCGAGTTTTTAGCGCTTGCTAACCCTAAATCTATTGATCTTGCTAATAAATACTATAGGGTTTTCGTCCTTGATTGCACTTATAAGACTAATAAGTACGGTATGCCTCTTTTAGAGGTTATTGGCATAACTCCGACTAACCAGACCTTCTTATTTGCTACTTGTTTTATGCGAAATGAGAGTGAAGAAGGCTATAAGTGGGCCCTACAAACCTTATTCTCGGATTTTATCCATTTATCTAATAATTCAGTATTGATTACTGACAGAGCTTTAGCACTTATTGGGGCAATTGAAGAGCTTTTTCCTAATATTAGCCATTTACTGTGTATTTGGCATATTGAAAAAGCTGTTTTTACTAAAGCACGTGAATTTATTTGCCAAAAAACAGCAAATCAGCCCCAAGACGACCCAAAAAACACAGAATTCACAGAGTTTATGAAGATATGGAGAGACCTTTATTCATCTAATATATCAGAGGAATATAAATTAAGGTTATATAACCTTAAAACTAAGTTTAACTACCCTAATCTGATCCTTTATCTCGAAAGAATATGGCTAATCTATAAACAGAAATTCGTCCGCTGTTATACTCCGAATATTACCCATTTTGGTAATTCTGCAAGCTCACGGTCTGAGGGTATTCATGCAAGGCTTAAGTCCCATCTTCATGGCTCAAATAACGATTTTATTACTGTTTTTAGTGCCATTGATGCTGTTATTAATGGCCAATTAGATGAAATCCGCAAAGAAACAGCCGAAATCCAGACTAAAATACCGAAATTCACCATGATTCCGCTTTTTAGCCACCTTCGGTCCCATCTCTCCCCACATGCTTTGCAGAAAATCAATAATCAACGGCAATTAGCCCTAGAAAAGGGGCCAATAGGCATTTGCACCCATTATTTTACTAATTCAATGGGTCTACCCTGTAAGCATATGATCCGTGAGTTATTGAAGGTTAATCAGCCAATAGGACTCGACAAAATTGATCCTTTTTGGGTTACTCGACCACCCACAGCTGAATATCTCTCAATTCTACCACCTCGGGTCTATCTACAGCCAAAAAAGGAGGAAAAAAAGAGAAAAAGATCAGAGGAAATCACGGAAATATCGGAGATAAAGAGGCCTAAGGCCCCTAGTAAGTGCTCAGGGTGTGGAGAAATAGGGCATACTATCAGAAGTTGCCCTTTGCGGAGAATTTGATTTACTCCTGTACTTATAATTTGATATCGGACGTTGGATAGCACGTGATTTTCTTCCGAGGATTCCCGATATCTCTTAATTATGTAAGAGGGTAGCTTATGTAACGTGGTGTGGTAGGTAAAATCCGTGGTGCACGGATCACGACCCCGATATTTAGAAGGATGTGATTTTAGACATACTCGTAAGCAAATATAAAAAAGATCCAACGAAGTAGATTTTACGTCGTCCTAAATGTTTTGTGCACATGTGAAATCTACCTCTCTATTACTTGGGTACATCGCAGACTTTTTGGACATGCGTTGGAAACCTCCACCAGACTTTTCCTTTTCTCCCCTTCTTCTTCCACTTCACTTTTCTTCTCTTCTCTTTTCTTCTCTTTCTTTTCTATTCCGTTATTTATGGACATTTGACCAATTGATTAATACGGTACGAAAGAAGATAGAATACTGAGCAGGAGACTGAGTTGGAGGTGTGGTCTAACACCTAAGTAGGCGCCGCGCTTTTTGCGCGGCGGAAAGCCTCTAGTACCCTAATCACCCGCGCTTTTCGAGAACTTAGGCTTCGATTTCAGGTCTTATATGTAGTTGCTAGCTTCCGTATTGCGGCTCTCGATTCGTTTTTGATCGGTAGGCATGGTGATGGGTGATTTGTTGCTTAAAATATATGTTTTTTCTGTAGTTGTGAACTCATTGGGGTGATGGGCGCAAGCACCCCCCTACCTGTGCACGGCCTGTGCGTGCACGAGTACTCACTTTTACTACCCAAGGAGTAAAAGTGGCAAGGAGTATAAACTTCGTCCTGTTCTAGTCCTCAAGTGCTGTCTGCAGTTGGCCTATATCGGCTTTCTCTGGAATTAAATACGCTTGTAATCGTGCCCTATACATTAATGTTATGACGCCAAGAAGTTCTTTCTACGTAACATTGAATGTACCTTGAGATAAGCTATCACAGGATGGCATGACTCATTTATATACTTTCGTACCTTCACACACACTCTGGGAGCAATAAGGGGCCCTTCCGACAAGATCATTCCATTATTTGCTGATAGTGGAAATTTTCCTACATTGGTAGATCCACCTAGCCCGTGCCAAGACGGTTGCATCATTGCCGCATAACGGACCACGTTGTAGATCCTGACAACTCATAGGAAATTACCGGTTTCTGCCCTGGCAAGTTCCTGGAAAAATAAATGAAACTTGTAAGCATAAAGTGCGTAAAAAATCTTTCACAGTCGCCATGGTCCATATGCGAATGGCGAAATGGCAAATTTGTCAGAAGGACCAAGCAAATGCCAAGCAAATAACGAACTACCTATAAAACGGCATAGTTATTCCGCCGAGATTTGTAATCGTTCGGATATGAACCGTAGGAGAATATAACCCGATTAGTACAGGCGCTAAGTGGGTATCATAGGGCGTACCATTGCTGTCCCGGCTTTACGGTTGTACCAGCAACTTGCCTCCGTGTCAGGGTCCGAGTGTCCCGAATACATGACTAATGTGGGTCCGAGTCTATCATAGTCTGTATTGCAGTCTGTATCCGTCTACTCCGTAAGTCCACCCTGAGCCATGGCATTATGCTCCTATTTGAGTAAGGTTTGAATTTTAAGATTTTCTTTTTCACTTTTTCTTCCATGGAAAATTCCACTCGGTGATAGCTTGAAACGCCGAATTTCGATAGTGCCTATGGGAAATACCTTCCTGCGCGCACTTGCCGACTTGCCGTGAAATAAGCTGATGTTTCTGCTTAAGGTCTAGAGAACGCCACAAGGATCAGTGTTCATGTACCTGGTACTGTTAGGAAACGGCCATGCAGGGATTTTCAGTAAGCTCCAATAAGCAGTTGGAGAGCTTCAACATGCGGAACCGCAGGGGCCCAGTACTTTATACACCTGTAAGCCCAATCTATACTGTCTACGCTATGACGGCGTATGTACGATGATGTCCTTGTACATGCCCACGTCCCATGCGGCACGGGTTCCTGTTAAGTACCAATTATCACAGTAGCCGAAAGATGAGAAAGGATTTCATCGTCAAAAGAAGTTTTTAATATGTGGGTCTCGATCGTCGCTCCCATGACGATACTCATTTCGCAGGGTTTCTTCGTCATCCGTGCCTGGCTATAACTATGTACTGTATTCAGCCTATGGGCACAACACAATATCCGTAGTTTAACCGTATGGCAAACTATTCCAAAGGTCTTCATGATCTGGTTATCCGGAACCAGAAATTATTGCTGCCGGAACGTCGGAGATGCCATGAACGGTATGTCCCGTTTAATCGGCTCAAGGCGGCCGGTACAGCCGGATAGCTAAGGTCTGGTGACAATCCACTACACGGAATACTGGCTATTGACCGCTTGTGGGATCGTCCGGGCGAATGAAATTTCTTCTCGGTCTGATCGTGGAGAACGAAGATCTCCGGAATTAACTGCTTATAAATGATGGACCCCCGTCGGAGCGGACTGGGCGTTGTTACATTTGCAGTTACCCAATTCCCCTCTCGAGCCTTTTCTTACGCTCTATCTTGCTCATCTATCCCTAATACAGCTTTCACAAATTTTTCTCCCCATTCACATAATGGTGTCGCAGACGCTCGTGGAAACACCGACTCATCCTGGCCGTCTTGGTCGCGGATCCGAGAGCGATAGTTCGTTCGATGAGATCGCAGACACGAAGCAGAAGATATTTGTGAAAGCTCTCGGCAAGCATGGAAAAGACATTGACAACTCGGCCTCTCCAAAGCGATGGAAGAGCTTTTGGACCTCATTCCGATACTTGTCAAACCTGAGCCCGAAGCAGGTGGACGACTTCATGGCGTCATACGTCATTTACAACCTTGATTGGTCCGACGAGAAGCAAATGACAGAGGTTCTAGGCCCCAATTACCAGGAGAAAGTTGGGGATTGCTTGAAGTCCTACTACGGAGTGCTCAATCACCTTTGCGCCCTGGGTGATGTTGAAAAAATGTACATCCCGCCATGGATGAGCAAGAAGGCCACCATTCTGGAGAACCAGATCCTCTATGAACGTTCAATTGCCCAGAACATTGGTCTCTCCGCTGGAGACAAAGTGCTGGATCTGGGTTGCGGCCGTGGTCGCGTCGCGGCGCATATGGCGCAACACACCGGAGCGCAAGTGACCGGCCTCAACATCGACCCGAACCAAGTTGCGCAAGCAAAGTCTTTCAACGAAGAGCGCGGTCTACACAACAACTTCGTCGTGCAAGATTTCAACACCCTTCCCTTGCCATTCGAGGACGAAAGCTTCGACGCCTTCTACCAAATCCAAGCACTCAGTCTATGCAAGGACCTACCAGCACTATTCAAAGAGATCTTCCGCATCGTCAAGCCCGGTGCCAAAATCTCTCTCCTCGACTGGATCAGCCTTCCCGCCTATGAGCCTACGAACCCCGAACACGCCGAACTCATGCGCCGCGTCAAACCATTGATTGGAGCCGTCGGCACCCCCACCAAGGAGAGTTTGGAGGAGGCGCTAACCCAGTCCGGGTTCGAAGTCGTGCTATCCGAGAACGCCAGTATCGATGGCCTCCAGGCCCCGCTGATCGACACCGCCGACCTTTACTTCCGCAGCTTGCGCCAGGTTATCCTGGCCCTGGTCAAGCTCCATGTTGTGCCCCGTCACTTCAAGACGCTTATCAACCGGTTGTGTCTGGATGGACAGGCGTTTGTCAAGATGGATAACATGCGCCTTGCCACGACGAGTTACAGTATCATTGCGCGGAAGCCCAAGGCATAATTTTGGTCACAGTTGGTGGAGAAAGAAATCAAGGCAGTGGTGTTGCAGACAGGTTCTGTGACCAGCACATAATCGCCACTAATTGATTACTGTTCAACCGCCCAACCACCCCCGCCTTCCCCGCCGGTTGTCAACTCGTCATCTCGGTCTCGGTCATGCATTACAATTTTGGAAATACCCTGTACAGAAACAAAAGATAGAGGATTTAGGAGTTTGGTGCTTTTTGTTTTTGGTCTTTCGCAATGTTTGAATCTGGAGTTTTGTGGAAATGACTATGTTATTGATTTTGCATATAGTTCATAGCCTGATAATTTACTTTTTTAATTAATGAAGCTGTCGTTAGTTTGGTACAGTATTTGGAATATTTTTGATCTATACGAACCAAATGCCAGTGTAAAGACAAGATCTTATTAAAGTCAATCTTAGTGGCATAATTGAACCTTGGAATATTGGAAATTAGCTTCATGATCCGAAAGCTCTCAGATACTCAATTATCATTGGTCACTCCCGAGCATGAAGAAATAATGAAATCATGACTATTTAGCTGCAACCTCCAACTGAAACTTCAAAGTTCCCCACTCTAATAGGTTCTTATGAGAGTCTAGAGCTATTGAAGCTGACTCGGATATTTATGGTCCTAATCCTCATCTGCGCAGTTCAGCTTAGAAATTGTATTTTCCTTCATCCACGATGGCGTTTCCAGAGTACCAAGTAAGACTTTAATATTTCAAATATTTATTCTCATGGTAATTTTACCTATATTTCAGGCATTTGGCAAGATAAATAATTGCCTATAATACGCAGCCATTTTCAGTTTCCAATTGCGATCCCAGAACTATTGATACTAGCGTATTTGCCTACGGAGTAGTCAATTTAGAAACATTCGAGTGCCAGGTGTCTTACACACTACTATCTATAATGGTAATCTATCTACGGAGTACTGAGTACTTCCTATAGAAATGTGCATTTACATTAGTAACATGTTCCCCTTCAAGTCCAAGCAGGATGTGCTGTGCAAGTGCAACACCTGGCACGCTAACCCGCATTAGGAGATATCGATACATCCTTGCATTAAATAATTCCCCACCAAAATATGTCCTTCCCCAATCACTCTTTCTCTGCTCAGCGCAGGAACATCTCGAGACGGGCCGACTCCACAGATACAATAGCCGAATTCCCATTCCCTCGATCCATACAAAACTGAACCACCGCTCCTCTCCGTGGGGTAAACCACATCCGAACAATACCCCCGCTTTTTTCTTCACCATATCCATGGCATCCCAACCACCTTCCGTGACAGCCTTGTCAGCGCCTGGAAAGGTTCTCCTGACGGGTGGTTACCTTGTCCTCGACCGCAGCTACACGGGTACTGTTTTCGCACTCGATGCGCGCATCCACGTTGTTGTTCAACAACTCAGACGGGGTCACCGCCGCGGGGCTTCTGGGTCTGGACCGGAACACAAGGCCGCTGTTAGCGGTAGCGAGACGGAGTCTGTTCGACTAGAGGGGTCTGGTGTTGACGAGACCGAGGCCGAGGATACCGTTGTTGTTCGCTCACCACAATTCGAGAATGCGATCTGGGAATACGGGATTCAGCGGTGCGAGAATGGTGGCGGAGTTAAGGTGGTTCAGAAGAATGATGGGTGAGACTTTCCCCACACTTGCAATTCTTGAGTATTGCTAATGAGAGTGAATACTAGTCCACGAAACCCTTTCGTCGAAACCTCCTTGAGCTATGCTTTGACCTACATTGGTTACGTCGCCGACTCAAAGGATTTCGGCTCGCTCTCTGTGACTATCCTGGCTGATAATGACTATTACTCGGAGACTGCGGCTTCCAAGCGTCCTGCATCGCAAGGTCGGGGTCGCTTTGTCAATTTCGGTGTCCCTCTTCTGGAAGCACACAAGACAGGACTAGGTTCATCAGCTGCCTTGGTGACCGCACTTGTTTCGTCACTTGTGATCCACCGAACTATGCAGGCAGATGACCTCGGTGCAGGCCGCGACAAGCTTCACAATCTGGCCCAAGCCGCCCACTGCGCAGCTCAGGGCAAGGTCGGTTCAGGGTTCGACGTAGCTGCTGCCGTGTATGGATCTTGTTTATACAAGCGTTTCTCACCAGCAATTCTCGAGTCGGTTGGTGATGTGGGATCTCCTGGATTCGATGAGCGACTATTTGCCGTTGTGGAAGATGCTGATCCCGAACACCCATGGGACACCGAATGCGTTGATTTCGGTATGCAGCTGCCGCGCGGGATGCAGATGGTGCTTTGCGATGTCGAATGTGGCTCGCAGACGCCATCGATGGTTAAGAAGGTGTTAGCGTGGAGGAGTGAAAACCGCCAGGAGGCCGATACCCTCTGGGCCAGTCTCCAGAAAAACAATGAGTGTCTCCGTCAGGAACTCAAGCGTCTCGCACAACACCCCGAAGCCAACACAGATGGCGAATTCTCCGAAATCCAGAATTACATCCAGCGTACCCGCGACCTTATTCGCACAATGACCCGCCGGACGGGTGTGCCCATTGAGCCGAGCGTACAGACCGAGCTGCTGGACAGACTCACTGAGATCGATGGGGTAATTGGCGGAGTGGTGCCCGGCGCTGGCGGATACGATGCAATTGTGTTATTGATCCGGGACGATCCCGCGGTGATTACACGACTGAATGAACAGTTTATCAACTATGAGAGTGCGGTGGAGGATGATTTTGGTGGGAAGATTGGAAATGTACGGCTACTGGGTGTCCGGCATGGGTCCGAAGGGGTGAAGAATGAAGTGCTGGAGCAGTATGCGGGCTGGGTCTAGAATAGATCCACTTCAAAAGTCTGGTTGAGAACCAGTATTCCATATATCCCATGAGTTTCCTCAAGTCTACGCCTGAAACTGGCGGAACTGACTCGGATACTCGCATACCCTATATCTATGAATATCAGCATGTATCGATCTTACGCCAGAGCGGCAGAGAGTGTTTGCACTGGTACATACATGTGCGTACACATACATTTTGCGATGCAAATTATCAATAAGCGTTATGACTATTTGTCAGACTGCGGAAGAGAGGGTTATATTGTCTCTGTCCTTCAATTGCATACTAGCGAATACTTTAGACAAGGCTAAACCAGTTTGGTTCGTATCGGATAATTTAGCCTTCCATGAGAGAGAGGAGCTGACAGGTCCTAAACGTTAATGATTCAGACATTTGAACGTTCCAACTGTGTGACCATGTTTGTGTTTGATGTTTTGGTTTGCCCTGCAAGAGTTGAAATGTCTCGAAGGGGGGCCGGGGATCAGCTTTCCATGGTTTCTGCATCCGGTGACATACACTATTTGCCCCCCTAGCTTAATAGCTTAATAGCTTATTCGTTAAACATAGCCAAATCATATGGGCTTCTGCATAGAATCCAAGTACTCACGTACTCTGTTACCAGTTTAATTATGTCCGGTTCCATAGCTAAGTGACTAACAGGATTTCCCCGGATCTTCCTTATCTCAATCTTGGCATTTGTAGAATTTAAAGATAGAAAATCCTCCGATATTCGATAATCGAGAGTCGATATTCGATCACATATTGCTTTGCTGTTTGTTGCTAAAGTTTTGTAAATTTGAAGTCACAACTCACCAGTTGCGGTCTTGTCTCGCCGATCCCCTTACCTGCTTTTAGCCCCCAGGACCCTGAACTTCTCCAACCTGTCAAATTTCGTTTCTGCATCCGGGTCTTCATAACATCTGTGGTTTGGAAACTAGCGAAAACACTATTGTTCCGCCACTTAGTCTGGACTCTGGATTCTGGATCATCCCCCCTCCCCCTACTCCTCACATCTGGACCCCGATCGGCCATTCTCCTCCAACCTAACTCTCCCTCTCTACATTCCCCAAATCTTCCCCCATCCACTCCCTGTTGACAGTTGCTTCCCTTCCACTGAAGGAAAGTCAATTGGCATCTGTTTTCGGGGCTATAAACCATGTCTTCCACCGAAAACCCGGTATTAGGGGCGCCCAAAGACCACGAGTCATCCACTTCTCCGCAGGAGTCCCAACCGCAACAATCCCAACCAGAATCCTCCCTCACCGCTGAAAACCTCGTCGCTGAATCAGTCTCATCTACCATTCCATCAAACCAAGCCCAGCCAGACGATGCGCCCGCCGTAAGCCACCCGGTAACTGGTGGCGAAACTACCACCCCCGTAGAGGCGACGGCCACCATACCGGGCGAACAGCCAGCGACCGTGATCGCGCAGTCTCAGAGTACGGACGCTGAGGAGCTGAAGCCTGGTGCGGAGCTCTCGTCGGAGCAGGAGGAAGTCGAGGGGAAGGAGAGTGATGGGCCTTCGTTGGACATTACCTTGCTCTTGACAACGGGATCACGACACCCGTTTACGATCGATGGTCAATATCTGCAGAAGCGGTCTGTTAACGTGGAGAACTACGATCCGTTCGCGATGAGCGTATACACCCTGAAGGAATTGATCTGGCGAGAGTGGCGATCTGGTAAGTCAACCTGTCGAGTGGAGACCATCCTGTGAATTTTAACTAACGTGAATTGCAGATTGGGAAACTCGTCCCTCATCTCCGAGTTCAATTCGTCTGATTTCTTTTGGAAAATTGTTGGATGACAAGTCGCCTCTCTCTGGTATGTATCAATCGCGCTCGTCCTTAGTCTGCATTCGACACTAATCCGACGTGCAGAATCAAAATTCAACCACGATGCTCCTAATGTCGTACATATGACTGTCAAGCCACAGGAGGTGGTCGATGAAGAGGACGCCAAGGGTGCAAAGGCGCAGTACAGCCGGGAACGCGACAGTAACGAGCGCAGCCCTGGCTGCCGCTGCGTGATTCTATAGGCCTAGGCCATCAACATTCCCTTGTACTCAGCTACCCCTTGCGATATGGTATGGCAACGGACCTCGACCAGCCTGCCTGGATGCAGGAACTTTGCCGGCATGGCTCTTCTGTTGTTGGATGTGCGCCCTGGAAGCGGCGTTTGGACATTTTGCTTCTTTCCATCCCCTGTTTGAGATATATATACCCATCCGATCCTTTTTTTTTTGTTTTGTTCTCCGTCTCTCCCATCTCTCCCTTGGTGTCCATTCATGTATCGTTTATCTTGAAACTTGTATCTACGAAACGCTTTTCATCACCTTTGGTATTACGTCATGTAAATGCTCATGCTGTTTTGCATCTTAATCTGAAGCTTCTCTGGTATACAGTTGAATACACTGGGTATATAGCCCTGAATTAACGCAATTGGTGCTTAGTTCGAAAATAATGCTTTATATGACGTTCATCCAATTTATGAATGTTCCCGTACCATTGAACATATGCCAACAGTTTGGTAGATTTTCAATGTTCGAGTATGAGTCTCTACCTGCCGTACATATGTAGTACTTCACTTAATAACAAGGGTACCTATCGACAGGTCCGTGGTAGAATGTAGTATAAGCTAGTATGTTTTGTATTCGTTTTTATATCGTACTATCTAGGAGGGGCAGACTAGTAGTTATATATTGTACTAAATTCTTTCCGCCGCGCATTTCACACAGCGCCTTCATTTACCAAGCATTGGCAATGATCCCTGGTTTATGACCAAGCTCGTGACTTACTTCAAGGCCTTGGTGGCAGATGCACAAAAAGACAATTACGAAGTGTTGATTGTGCTGGCAGGGTGGAATGTGTTAACTACAAGTCCACGAGTATTGACAGAGTGTTTGGGTGATTTGAAGGATGCCGGCGCTGATGTGAATATTTACATCTACTCGGGATATCTGCGCCAATTTTTGTGTAAACGTGTAACGAGCCCACGCTGGGCTACTTGGTAGCCTCGCAGTTGATGATCAGCTCGAGGGGTTCAAGTAGCTAATCTGAAAGAAAAGAAGAATAGATTAATTGAGCTACATCGTAGTATCGCTAGCGGGATACAGAAATGATGCACCCACTGGGGTAATCTATCTCAGTCGTGGGCATGATTCGGAGACGGGTCAGAATGTATGACTAATTTAATTGAATGACCGAGAAAAGAACAAGTCATCAGATCGCATAATAACCACTAACTCTAGTGGAACTCCATCTTCAACCGCTTCTCCATCTCATCGTGGAAGGAAGGCGGTTCCCGGAACTCGTCACCTGAAAACATCCATAATTAGCAAGGGAACAAGAAACACAAAGCAAAAAGAAAACATAGGCTGGTAATTTAACATACCGTGGAAGATATCCTCCCAAGCAACTTCCGTATCCCGACCTCCAATTGACAAAATATCCTCGTGGACGTTGCCACCCTTCATGCCACCCAGCACAGCAGGCCGGAAGGAACCATCACGGACAATCTTCAGCTCCATACCGCGGCGAACAGGCTCGGCAATACCGTATGCCCGGCGCAGGGACTCCATCTTCATTGCATCTTGGGTTGCGCGCCAGGCGAGCAGGCGGGCCTCGAGCGGGTGTGTGGAAGAGGGGATCTCACTGGCGGTTGGGTTGTTGGTGGAGGAGGCGTGGGCAGTGGCGGGGAGAGTGAGCTTGTTGCGGAGGGTATCAGGGAGACCGGGTGCTGAGGGGGCACCCTTTGAGGGACGAGTGTGACGGGTTGTGGTGTTGGAGACGCTGTTGGAGTAGCCGGACGGGGGTGCGATGCGGAGAGACTGTGATTCTGGTTAGTTCATTTCATCTATATCACCTGTAGAAGTGTGTTGCAATATGCCGAGTCGATCGACTCAGCACCAGCAAAACAAAGGGGATTGATGATATAGTATGCTGACGTTGCCCGGAGATGGGATCAACTAGCTAATGACGATGTCTCGTAGCTTGATAACGCACCATTATGACAGATGTTCGATCGATTCCTTCGGGAATTAGACAGTAGCTAGTATTCTGTAGAATCAGAGATTTTGGATAGGGCGAACGATGGAGGAATTAAGAAACTTAGATGTCGACTGCAGTTGCGGAGGACGTCAGGCAGAGAGAAGCAGCGCGTCCAGCTTATCCGGCCTCGCACAAAAACCAAAGACGCAACTACCCCCAAAGTCACGTGCACCAATTCCCATTGAACATTTCTAGAACTCCAACTGCGGCATCATCACGAAACCCAAACACCCCACAATGCCTCAATTAATCTCACCTCTGGCCCTCCGGGCCTTGCGGACTCTCGTCCAGCGTCCAGCAATCACATCAACACCCCTCCGCACCCTCACCACCTCCACCAGCGCCTTCCGCCCACAGCCCGCGCTCACCTCCCGCTTCAACTTCCAGCCCGTGTTCCGCACGCAAACGGCCCTTGGTCTGTCGGCCACTGCCCGTCGTCAGTTCTCCAGCTCCCCAATTATCCGCGCGACATACAACCAAGTCCGCCGTGGCTGCCGACAGGGCCAGCGTGCCCGCCGAGGACGTTCGCCCGCGCTGAAGGACCACCCGTCACTGAAGGGTGTGTGTCTGAAGACTGGTGTGACGAAGCCAAAGAAGCCCAATTCCGGAGAGCGCAAGGTTGCTCGTGTGCGTTTGAGTACAGGCAAGGTTATTAGTGCTATTATTCCCGGTGAAGGTATGTGTTGAAGATGCTTGAGAATTGGAATTGTGATTGCGATTTTGTCTGAATTGTGGCTTACTCTGGGATGTTTTAGGTCACAATATTCAGCAGCATAGTGTCGTTCAGGTTCGTGGTGGCAGAGCCCAGGATTGTCCTGGTGTGAAGTACCACTTGGTTCGTGGCGCTATGGATCTGGGTGGTGTTGGAAGCCGGAACAGCAGCCGCTCAAAGTATGGAACGAAGAAGCCCAAGGGTAACTAGACGGGTTGATATATGTGGGATATGGTTTGATGGATGCTAGAGCAGCAGGTCGGGAATCATGTTGCTTTATCTTCTTTTTGCCAGAGCTCCATACGCCAGGCTACGTGATGTCCTGAGCTTTGCAGCCCTGTCATTTCCCTTTTTTTTGCCTTGTATTATTTCTGCAGCATAGGCGATATGTTATTTATTGGATCGCATGTATCATTATAGGAAACAGTTATTTGGTTTTATCATTCAACTTTGAGCATCGCTATAGACGTCTTCATTAACTTACTTAATATGACATGAGGGCTGTGCTGCCTTGCTTTAACTGCTAGAATATACGCGCTATATGTATTAGTGAAGTAGTGTATGGAGTCTCTACAATCGTAGAATATGGAACAAGGTTCTTTTAGTTCTGTTGCATTCAGTTTCTCAGGAACATATGGTGATTCAATGTTTAGATACGTTTATCCAGGCTCAAGGTATTGATATCGTAAGAACGAATGTTGCTCATCCTGGGGAATCTGGTACTCCGCCCATGCATACAACACTGCGAGGAACAAAAAATAACGCTGTCGAGAATCCAAATAGTAACACATGGCAGACATAAAGTAAAATCCCAATATGGACGACCGTCAGTGATGGAATTGCAAGAGAAGAAGAAAAAATAGTAAACCCAAACATAGAAGTGAAGAAAAAATTGGTGGGTCTTTCAGGCAATACTTAGAATAGGACCACTATTTACCACTCACGGAGCGGTGTTTGGTTATATTTGGGCGAAAACCGACAATACCAATCGCAGATTGGGCGACGAACTTGATTCGAATCAACAGCCAAACCCGTACATCGCGGTAAAGGATGACAACAATGAAGCCAACCACAGACAGGAAGAGTGCCCACTCCCCGAGGACCTTGAGTCACTGTTGCGAATCCCAGCCGTCTGGCTTCGGCAGGTTATTGACGTCGAACCATCGTTTTGTGCATGAGTAGCCTGCCCAGTCAAAGTTCTCGCTGGGTTTGCAGTGGCAGCGAAGATCCAGCCTCGTCTTCTCACTGCTTGGGCAATGGGTAAATGGAACATGATAGTAGGCAATCTCATTCCAGAAATGGATTTCCTCCGTCTTGAGCATGAGCGAAGCAGCAATCGAGTGGACTGGGGCATCGCCCCACCGTTCGTAGAAGAAGCCACCATCGCGATCAAGCTTAGTGAAGTAGTCAATATATTGGTCGGATCGCAACCATTCCAGGCTGCCAATCTCAAAGTTGGACCACTAAATCAGGTTAGAATCATACCATGTGAAATATAAGGCTGAAAAACGTACGAAATGGCACTTGTTGTAGCTCTCACCACCATCCTCACTGATGAACTCCATGGAGTTCCCCTCAGCGATATGCTCCGGGTGATCGTTCATGAAGCTCTTCACGCTATCCCACAGGGTAGGGATGGTCTCATAGTATTCAAACAGACTAATCACGAAGCTGTACTTTTTGTTGTTCTCCTTCATGAATCGGAAAGGGTCCTCGGGAACATCACAGTAGAGCTCAATGCTAGGCTCCACACGCCAGTAGTACTCATAGTTCATCATCAACTCGTGGCGGAAGAAGAATCCAGACTCGTAGCGGCACATATGGCGATAACTCTCAGAGTCACCGTAAATAATCTTCTTGCGACCCATTTCCAGGCGTGCGGCACGCGCCTTGTCCTGGTCAATCCAATCGGGGTATGACCAGTGGTCCTTGGGAATGCGACCATAGTGGGTGGTACCGGAGACCAGTGCGGTCGTAAGCTTCTTAAAATCGTCGTCGAATTCGTTATCATTCAGGAACACCCAGTCATAGTGGAAGTTGCGGTTGAATCGATCCTCGACGGCGCGGATAGACTTGGCAATGTCCCAAATGTCGGAGTTACGGGCGAGAGTGACAAAGGTGGCGTTCACCCTTTCATTAGATGCAGGAGGAGAGCTCTGTGTTTTTTCTTCCTTAACCTCCTTAACCTCTTCGTAGGTAGGAGGGTGTGGGGCAAATGAGGAACTGGTTGGGATTTCAAGGGAGGATCGTGAGACGAAGTAGAAGAGTGCCAATCCCTAGATGTTTGTTAGTCTGGTGTTGGTTACGAGTCCCCAACTCTGTGACCTGCGGGATTCCATAAAGAAATTGCATAGAGACCATACCACTAAGGCGAACACTAGGTATCGTGTATAGCGCGCAGAGATAGACATGGTGGCGAAGTGTTATGGTGTTGTAGAAACGAGTGACAAGAGTTGATTAGGCCAGCAAAATCAGGGAAGGCCCACGTTAAAGAGATACCATGTGCAAGATAGTAGAATAAGAGAAGTATAGAATTGGAGGAAATCACAGAAAGAAGAGAGAATAAGGGGGCACCTCGGGCGGAGGAAGTTAACAAGGTCTGGATTCGGAGAGGCCGCGCAATGAGTTATGGGCAACAACCGCTTTCAGCCGCGTAAGGTTTCACCGGCTGAACTTCACAAATACTTAAGTTGAATGTTCAAGTTTAATGATCAGCCTTATAAAAAAAAAAGTAAATCCACTTTCTAGGGTGTGTCGATCTATGATGGCCATTGAATGGGCGGAACCAAATTAAACCGGGGTGGCTTTTATTGTTTCGTAATTGGAGCCACATATTACAAAACATATGTACATACCAGTACTACTAGTAGTTATGTACTGATGGCAGGATAGAATCAATTCATAGTTATCTTGAAATTGAACTAGATAGATCTTTACTTGATATATCCCCCACTTGCAAGTCTAAAACTTGTGCGTTGATCGCCGTATGGATTTGGCAGTAAGCCTGATATCTAAGGCATCCGCACTTCCCTGAACTTCCCAGCTTGACTTCATCTTGGAAATCTTCCCCACCATCATCTTTATCTCCCCTTCTTCCCCCTCCCCTTCCCCCTCCTGTGAACCAAAGATGTCTTTCTTTGGCTTCAATACCGCCCTGCCTAGGGACCAAGATCCTGGTCATACTGGTGCGCGGGGCTTTTTCGAGAATCCGGATCCTTTCGCGGAGGTTGCCCGTGCTTCGGCGCTTGAAGACGATGACGCGTGAGAATCCTCTAAGCTATGATGATAATTCGGGTTTTGGACTTAGACTAACACCCATCAAGGATTGACTTCGAGGACACCTACGATGGCCTTGGTGACCGACTCGACGACGACCAGGATGAGTTCAACGATGACACCTTTGGCGGTGGGGATGCCGGTGGTGGTGTCGGCAGGGACTTTGACTTCTTCGGTCGGACTGCTCAAGTTGCCGATGCCATTGGCGAAGAGCACATCCGATACAGCTTGCAGAACCCCCATGCCGCACCTCCCGCCCCACTGGATGTCCACGTAGCTTCCCAGCCTGTTGCCGAGTCGATCACCAAGCGCACCGGTTACGAGAAGTATTCGGATCCCGGATATATTCCTGATCTCCAGGCCAAGTCCAGTGTGTGGGGTGTCTCGCAGAAGAAGGCGGAACCGAGTCCAGCCCCGATGTACGCGATGCCCACTATGCCTACGATGCCAGCTTCTAGCCGGAAGATGATGAGTTTAGAGGAGGTGGAAGCCCAGCTGCGCAACCGAGGCCAGGCTTTCGGGCCCATCCCCACGCAGTCAATGCCTCAACACATGCCCGATCCATCCTATCTGCGCCACCCGCAGGACTTCCCCACGCTGCCTGATGGATTCCCCACCAACATGCCCCCGGAAATTCTTCGACAGCTTGAAAAGGGTGGTCTGCCCCCGCATATGTCGCACCCCCCGCCGGGTATCCAGGAACTGTATGGCGCCCCTGGTCCTGTGCCTGGTACACCCCTCCAGCATTTGGTGCAGAATAACCTTCCTCCACCAAATCTACCACCTCAAGGCCCTCGTCATGCGGGTCCACCCCTGGGCCAGCGGCAGCAGCAGCAGATGCCACCCCCACCTTCTCGGGGACCCAACGGTGGATTGCCGGTGATCACTAACCCGCAACAGCTGGTGCATCTGACCGAGGAACAGCGGAACGCCTATCTGATGGAGGACGCTAAGAGGGCGAAGCGCAATCACAAGATCTTCCTCCTATCCCGAGGCAATGGCTTGATGACGCCCCAGGACAAGAACTTTATCACTCGCATTCAGCTCCAGCAGCTTGTGGCTGCGGCTGGCAATGTGGCGGATGCCGACCCCGAGGCTGTCCTCGCCGAGGACTTCTACTACCAGGTTTACAGCCAGATTCGGGGTGCTCCACGCCAGCACCCTCACCAGCCCCTGGGACACTTTGCTCAAACATACCTTCTGCAGACTGGTAACCGGATTGGCGGACATGGAAACCGCCGGGCATTCCAGGGCGCGGATAACCACATGCAGCGCATGCAGCAACAGGTGCAGCGTGCTGTCGAGGCAGCCAAGGCCAAGCCGAAGAACAAGCAGCTCATCATCGAAGGCAGTCTGGGCAAGATTTCCTTCAGCAACGCCAAGGCGCCGAAGCCCATGCTAAACATTAAGCGACCCGACAGCTCGGAAGGACCCCGGCCGAAGAAGTTGCACTCGGACCTGAGCACCAGTGATCGCAAGTCTCTTTTGGGCAACATTGAGGCTGTCTACAATGCTCTGATGTCGATGGAGGACATGGAGCGCACCATGCCACCACCCCCCGAGGAAGGTGACACGGAAGCTATCCAGGAGCATATGGAATGGCGACAAAAGGTTCAGTCTCTCAACCAGAAACTGTGGCAAGCCCTTAAAGTCATGGAGCCTATTGTTCCCAACGCAACCACCCCCCACCCCTTCATTGCATTCCTGTCCTACCCGAAGGGCAAGAAGGCGATTCCCCGTATCTTCCGTCATATCGATCAAGAGCAACGCGTCACCATCCTCACCATGATTGTGGTTCACCTGGACAGCTTGGACGTGGTGCGTCTTGCACACCCGTCAGGACCTGGTGACGCCCAGTTGCCTGTCGCGGTGCGTGAAGCCATTGATCTCTTCTCACTGGCTGTGATGCCGAGCTTGCTGGGCTACGTGAATGAGGCACCTTTCAACATAATTATTGGCCTTCTGGGTCTGGTGATTGCCCAGACTCAGGTAATTTCGGTGGCTCGCACCAAGATTGGTCTGGGTATCCTGACCATGTTGCTCAGTCGGGCCGAGATCGTCAAGGAGGCCGGTCAGGCCTCCGAGCGTGATTGGCAACAGTGGGTGGACAAGTTTAATGACCTATTTGACATGTTGGAGCCCGGTCTGGCACATATCTTCCCGGGTTCAATCAACACTGGTGACGATATGTACGTATGGCAATTCCTTGCCGCTGTGGGCATTGGTGCCAGCCCTGAGCAACAACAGCGTCTGGTAATTGCTGTCAAGTGAGTAATTCTCTCAACGTTGAGATGAGCTTCTCTGGATACTGACCATTTTTACAGGGATCGTGTGATGGAAACTGTTGGCTACAGCAAGACTCTTCCCGCGGACATGGCTAGCCAACGCCTGGGAAATGTCAACCTATTCATGCGGGCCATTGGTCTGGACGTGGAACTTCTTGGTTAAATGCAGTTTCATGTCCATTCATTGGGGCACTATCATCCATCTCCCCCTGTCATGCACGACTAGCCGATATATAATGGCACCTCCCATACCCGCGAACATCATGTCCATCCGTGCACAGGCCATTCCCGACGGAATAGGCTTCAAACCCCAGGTCTTCCACGATATATTGTGGAAATGAATTTATGATTTCTATTGAACTTTGACCGCACCATGGGTTGTTAAAAATACAGCTCTGGTTGCTGGCCTCGGGGACCCAGGACATCAGGGGCTCTCTCCCCAGCACTTAGCTTGACCCGAATATTTCTCAGGGTATCTCAGGGCACAATTTACCCTGAAATGGAGCAATTGTGTTTTTATCTTTTCTTTCTCCTCATACCAATCCATTTGTTTTATTCCTTTTTTGCCGGGAAGATTTCCCAAAAATTTGTCATTCTACGAGGATGTCTATATGTATTGAATAATTTTTTTTCGTGCAAAAAAACCCGCATGTACGAAGTACAGAGGTGCATGGCTCCACGTGTCTCCTGAATCTATTTTCGGGTCCCGCATTTGGATCGCAAAATGGACCCTTGGGCGGGGATTATATGATTCGGTACCTTGGACCCGCACTTGCAACTGAAACAAATTGACAAATTGGTCTTTTGACGCATGCAGTCATATCGCCTATCCTAACCTAAGTTCCCGTCGTTTATCATGACCCAAACGCATAAGTACGGGTTCGAAATTGACTGGTTTCGTTCCTGAGTGGCGCTCCCAAATCCACCGCCATGGACGATCGCAGGGATCTACATTGGAAACCGAAAAAAACCTGGTTTGTCTTCAAAGGGGATTATATTTTTTAGACATCAAGAATTCATCAAAGATTTCATGAGATACCAGATAAACATATATAAATACTAGATTAGAGATCGTAAGCTCAAAAAACAACATTGAATAGATGTATATGGAAAGACATCCCAGGGGTCTAGGCGCATGCGTGGCGATATACAATGAACGGGTGGTAAAATCCCCACCCGGTTAATTAGACGGGATTTCCCCTTAAATCAAGCTGCCCGCTCTCCAAGCTTGCTCTTATTCTCTCTTCCCATCCTCATCCCAAACATCAAAACTCTAATCTATCTTCCCCCTAATTAACAATGCCTACCGGTTCTGTTCTTGTCGCTGGGTAAGTGACAATCGACCCCCACTAATTGCGATAAAAACTAACCCCGCGCTAACAGTGGCACGGGCTACATTGGCTCGTTCACCTCCTTGGCCCTGCTCCAGGCTGGCTACAAAGTTGTTGTCATTGACAATTTGTACAACTCCTCCGTGGAGGCCCTGAACCGCATTGAGTTGATCTGTGGCAAGAAGCCCGAGTTCGTTGAGCTCGATGTTACCGATGAGAACGCCTTTGACAAGGTCTTCGAGGCTCACCCCGACATTGACAGCGTTATCCACTTTGCTGCCTTGAAGGTAAGAACTCATATCTATCATAAGTTACATCTATGATCCATGAACAAGAGCTATGATACTAAATCCTCTGATTATAGGCTGTCGGCGAGTCTGGCGAGAAGCCCCTCGACTACTACTACACCAACGTCTTCGGCTCCATTAACCTCCTGCGTGCTATGGTCCGCCACAATGTCTACAACATTGTCTTCTCCAGCTCCGCCACCGTCTACGGTGATGCCACCCGTTTCCCCGACATGATTCCCATCCCCGAAAACTGCCCTCTGGGCCCCACCAACCCCTACGGTAACACCAAGTTCGCCGTTGAGACTATCATCACCGACACCATCAACGCCCAGCGCAACAATGCCATCAAGGCCGGCAACGAGGCTGAGGCCAAGAAGTGGAACGGCGCTCTCCTGCGCTACTTCAACCCCGCCGGTGCTCACCCCTCCGGTATTATGGGTGAGGACCCCCAGGGTGTCCCCTACAACCTGCTGCCCCTCCTGGCCCAGGTCGCCACCGGCAAGCGTGAGAAGCTTGCCGTCTTTGGTGATGACTACGCCTCTCACGATGGTACTGCCATCCGTGACTACATCCACGTTCTCGATCTGGCTGATGGCCACTTGAAGGCCCTGAACTACCTCCGCGCCAACAACCCCGGTGTTCGCGCCTGGAACTTGGGTACCGGCAGGGGTTGTACCGTTTACGAGATGATTCGCGCTTTCTCTGCTGCTGTCGGCCGAGATCTTCCTTACGAGGTCGCTCCCCGTCGTGCTGGTGATGTCTTGAACTTGACTGCCAATGCCAGCCGTGCCCACGAGGAGCTTGGCTGGGCCCCTACCCACACTCTCGAGCAGGCTTGCGAGGACCTCTGGCTCTGGACTCACAACAACCCTGAGGGATACCGTCAGCAGCCGCCGGCCGAGCTGCTGGCTCAGCTGAAGAAATAAATAGTTTAATTTAGCAGGCTTTGATGGTTGACATAAGCCGACTTGTTAGCATAGAACTTTAGTAGAACACATGAAACGAATCTCCTTTTTCTATATTGATCTTTGATAAGTAAACCTAGACCTTAAGGCACAGCAAGAAAGATCAGACTTGTCATATTTGAAGGGAACAGAAGCCTTCTTAAATTTCCTTATTCTATATCTATATCTATATGCGAGTTAAAACAGAGCCGGAACCACATGTATGCAAGTCTATATCCAATTTTCTCCCTTTTATTTAGCCTTCTTGTTCCGTCTAGACCCAGGAGTCTGCGTCTTCGCAGATGATGTTTCCTTGCGAGTCTCCTTTTCCTTGGCAGCCTCCTTCTCCTTCTTCTCCCTCGTCCTGTTCAAAGCGCTCTCCCTCTCAGCCTCCTCAATCTGCTTCTCACTAAACTCCCACAGCCGCTTTCCAACATCCTCATCCCGCACATCCGTCCGCGCAAGATCCATCTCCCGACACTCCTTGATGAACCACCCACCAGGGCCCCGTCCATACGACTCCTCCATAGCAGCATACAGAATACTCTGCGCACCCTGCTGCGGCGACTTGAGAATCAGACACCAAAATGGCCATGTAATCAGGTAAAGCAGCAACCCCCAGAGTGAGCCACCAGTCAACCAACGACGAGTCCCAGGAGTCCGCGAATGACCCGGATCCACAACCAGAACCCTCGTACAAGCCGGCAAGCCATCCGGTCTCGCAAACGAACTCAGATGTCTCTGGAAAGAGAACGCAAAGTTCATAAGCGCAAACTTGCTAAGAGCATAAATACCCTTCGGCGCAGCAGTAAAAACCCTTTTTCCATCCTTCGATAAAACACTTCCTGTCATGCCCCTCTTCACACGCTCCAATTCGAACTTCGCCCCAATATACCCCGAGCACGCGGTGAAAATTACACGCACGTCTCGGTGCGCCGGCTGTGCCCTCAATGCCGGACTCAGGATACTCAGGAGATGGAAATTGGCAAGGTAGTTCACCTGCCACTCCTCGTCAATTCCGTCAATGGTACTCTTCTTCGCGGAAGCGGGCACAGCAAGGCCACCGCACAGGATAACAGCATCTAGACGACGGGGCTCGGTATTATCGATCCACTGTGTAGCGAACGTGCGGACGGAATGCAGGGATGCGAGATCGACTTGCTCGGCCCAGATATTCTGATTTCCTGTACTTTTGCGAAGGTCGTCGATAAATTCGACGATGAATAGGTCGGACGGTGGTTGGCGAGTGAGGATGATGACTTGGGCTCCGCGGGTTGCGAGCCCTTTGACAACTTCGGCGCCTATACCGGATGTTCCGCCCTGCCGCGAAGATGTAATTAGGATAATGTTCAATAAGGATAGGGAAGTTTGGCAGGGGAAATTACCGTCACCATGACCCTTTTAGAATGCATTAGTCGCTCCGAGGTGTTGCGGGCTCCGCCGAAGTACATTTTCAACGCGGCGAATAGGATGATCCATGGTGTGATTTTTATAATTGGCCATGCAAATGGAATAGATGAAATGCCCAGCTGGGCTCCCTGGATAAGAATTGGGATAGGCATGCTGGGAGGGAGGGAATTGAGCGAAAGTGTAAGGGGAAAGAAAACTGGTCAAGCTGAGGAAGCGTGTACGTATGTTACCTTATCGATATGTTATCCTTATCACTAGGCTTCTTATCGCCAGAATATTCTATTCTTGGAATTTCTTCCTTCCAACCATTTACATACTCCCCGCAGTAGGGAGTACATCATGTCCACAGACTATGATGACGAAGACTACTATCTTCCGCTAGAAGATCAGCGTGTTTTTGGCGCTGGGATCCGGCGCAAAAGAGTACCCTTCGTGCGCTCGGGAGAGTTGAATACTACGGCAGCCTCATCCAAGTCTGGCACCAATATCGCAAATGCATACCTCTCAATCGTACTGAAGCAGGGAAATAAATCATTCACATCTCCATCCACACCTACTCATACAGACTCATCCGAGAACCCAATACCGCCACCCAGAACTACTCATTCCGCCCCGCCAACACCTAAGGCTATCCATACACCTCCAGCCTTCACCGATACTACCGAGCCTCAAGCCAAAGCACCCGAGCAATATTGCGACGTATGCAATCTACCCCTCTCAGACCCACAGCAATCGCAATCACAAGCAACATCTTCCCGTCCCCACGAAGCCTCTCTAGCCCACCAAGTCTGTCTCAAACATTCCCACCCACCCAGCCACCTCGACCGCACCCGTGCAGGAATGCGCTATCTGTCAACCTACGGCTGGGATCCAGATAGCAGACTCGGTCTCGGTGCAGCGGGGCGCGAAGGTATCCGGGAGCCACTGAAGGGTCGAATCAAGCATGACAAAGCGGGATTAGGGTCGGGGCTTGATAAAGATGGGGATCCGTTAAAGGTTCCTGCGCCGGTGAAGAATAAGATTGTCAAGTTGAATGCGAAGGAGGTGAGGAAGAAGGAGGCTGAAGCGAAGAGGAAAGGGGAGAAGATGCGGAATTTATTCTTTCAGAGTGATGAGGTTTTGAAGTACCTCGGGGAGAGTGCTTAGAACTTACATCGTGCTTTGATTTCTACAATATGCATGGCGCCTGGGTTAAGGTTGATTTGACGGTTTATTTTGGTCATTAGCATGTTTATGATTATGATACCCTATATGAAATTGGAAATCTCAATGACAGAACAAATAGATTCTACATGTAAAGCTTGCCTCCAATGTACAGCAAGTATGGGGTACTATGATTCCTTCTCTTCAACATACATTCGCAAGAACCCACGTACAGTAAATCCCATGACCGAGGGAACGAAGCCCACGAAATAAATTCCCTGCTGTCAATAGAAGCGCCTCGTACATATGCTTGGGATCTAGGATTCGACAACCAAAATAGGACAACAAAAAGATGGTATCACAACAGCGCTTGAATGGAAACACATTGCAACGCATAGAGAGGCGACAGAAGGAAAGGCAGACCATCGGATTAAAGCTGGTATCTAGAAGAATCGGTATTTTTTGTCCTTCTTCTCCTTTTCTTTCTTGTGCATTTTACCACTGGACGAGGGCGGCGGTGTTCCGTTTGACCCGTTCAATGACATGTTTGCCATCTGCGCCGTGGGCGCATTCGCACTGGCAACCGGCTTTTTCTTTTGAGGTTGCGCTGCTGGCGCGGGCGGTGATTCACGCTCGAAGAGGTGAGCGGGTGCAGTAGGCTTCGGCCGCTCAGCAGGGATGTTTAGCTGACGTCTGTCCATGCTGAGATCGCCCACTTGGCGCATAAACAGGCCCGGGGTGAGCATGTGTGTCGTAGCAAGGAAGACGTCTCGGTTGTGGGCCTGGGAGATCTCGTAGCAGGCGCGGGACTCGGAATATGTGGCACCACCAGCCATGAAGACAATGATACGCTGGCGGGGCTGGTCAACACTCCTTGTGCGGGCCCAGGTGGGTTTGGCACTGCGCAGAGAGGTTTGTTGCGATAGCATGTCCTGTGCGGCCATGCTACCGTCAGTATCGGTATGGGGTCGGGTGAATGGAAAGGTGGTAGTGTCCAGTGAACCTCGGATTTGCTCCTCAAGCATCTGCTTGACTGCCAGCTCGTACCGCGACAGGCTGATCTCTTCTCCATTCTGCGGTGGCGCGCAGCGGTTGAATAAAGGTTGTGGTGGAGGTGTATCGTCTTTCAAAGGCTTTTCCACTCGGACACCCAAGAGCCCAAGGTTGGCAATAACTTCCCCGTTGCGTCCCGGTAGTTCGGAGTGCGCCATGAGTTTTCGAATATCCCCCCCTAGCAACCCGTTACGATACATGATGTACAACAGCAGTAAGCGGAGTCGGTCAGAATGGATGACCTGGTCATCGTCAAGTAACTGAACAAGTTGTGCTGCCAAGTTCTTGGCTTTCTTGTAGTTCTCATCGAGACCGGTAGCAAACGATTGCTCGATGGAGCTCACTTCCAGGAGTTTGTGTTCTTGGAAGTATTTCATGCACTCCTCTGCCATGTTAAGATGTAAGGTGTATGCATCCTTGCCCTCTGTGAATTCAGTCAGTCCTCCCAGCATATCCTTGATCGTGTTCACATTCGTTTTTTCAAGACTGTGAAAGTTGGATGTCAGCTTAACCGAACATGGGCAACAAGCCATTTATCACTTTGAAACACTCACTCTTCAGCAAACTGAGGGTTGGCAGCTCTGAACTTGGCAAAATCCTCTCCCAGCTTCCCAAGCAGATCCTTCATGTGCATGTGTCTATACGACACCCACACTTTATCATGTTCTCCAATCTCCATCTCCTTCTCCTCTTCATTGGGTTTACCTTCGTGGAGCACCATTTTGTAGGTGACTTTATCTCCGTCCTTGATTGGGAGAAGATCATGAGCCATAGCTTGGAAGGTAAATTCATGGAGAAGAGGACTATATGTGTCCATGGATCGATCCACTATGAGTAAAACACCCCGAGGTCGGTTGGTCTGTGGCGGGAAATCGCGTTGATGCTGCGCGAACTGATCCAATTCAGTCTGAACAAACCGTGCCAAATGTGAGGCAAGAACAGCAGCTTCGTGGGTGGGGGTTCTCGGTTTGTAATAGCGGATGACTGGATATTCGCCTAAGCAAGCGCAGAGTGAGACGATCTTAGACACAGGCATATTGTCAGCATTCAGGCTGCAATCTAAATATCAAGCAGTGTAAGTCTACCTTTTGCGCTAGCTCTTGAAGGTGGTTGCGGATCAAATTGTTGCAGCCTGGATGGAACAGAATCGGGAAGCTGTACGGGTCGCGGAAGGTGACCAACTGTGACTCTCGGGGGTAGAAACTGATATTCATGATTCGAAAGTCTGCGGTCCGTTCACGTGCCATGTCAGATCGGTCAAGTCGCTGTCGTAGCTGCGGGTCGAGGACTGTAGACACCTATTAGCCAGGCTTCTTTGAGCTTCCGGTGCTGCCGCCGACTGACAAGAGGTCCAAACCAGGAACGCCCTCCGATACCGTTTGACCTCGAAGTCAGCCATGAGACAATCCACGATCCATGATTCCGGGGACAGTATGTAAAGGGCGTCCATGTCCGGGTTGTTCGGTCGTCGGTGCTCAATTTGCTCGACATCTGCGGGGTGGTGATTTTTTTTTAGCAAGTCACTTCCAGGGAACTGAGGCGTAAGGATGGGCTAACTGGAGACGTTCAGGTTGAGGATCTCTTCCTCTTTGACAGCGGCATTGATCAATTTCCGGCTCTGTTCATCGACTACCAGGACTTTCCACTGAGCGAGAGCAAGGTTGTTAATGTCTGTGGCAGCGGGAGGCGAGGTAATAACGTACTTCGTGGCCGACAGTTTGGCGGATCGTGCTTAAAATGACTATCAAGAGGGATTTGGTTAGCCAAAGGGTTGCCCATCGTACCCACCAGGAGACTTACTGTCGCGCTGGATCTCGATTATAGAAGCGCCCATGTTTGGCGGGCCACAGATTGGGAGCTGCAGCTGTTCGTAGATAGAAAGGTGGATCTCAAAGGAGGTGTATCAATTGTGGGAAAGTTGAAGAGTGTAAGGAAGTAAAGGCCGGAGAAATAGGAGCACCAGAAGAGTTAGGTGGCTTCGTATGAGGTATATGAAGGGGAAGTGGTTCCCCACCATTTGAGCTTCGACAGGGAAGTGGATCTTTCGGGTGGCGCGCCAGGGAATGCATCCCCGATAAGCAACATCTTTTTTCTTCCTGTGATAGAAACCACCGAAATCTAGAAGCACTCCTTTTCCTCGCGTTCGAACATTCTATACGTCTACATTGAACTTCCGCCTCTCTATCCCGCCGAATCCTCCCCTCCCCCTCCCTGTTCTGCCGGAATCCCGCGCATCCAGGAATGCAGTCATGGACCGGCGGAGGCAGTCGTTCGCTCTTTTGCGCGTTTCGCTCGCTTTCTTCACACAATGAGCGACATTTTACAACGACTTCCCCTTTACAACGAATGAGTAAAGCTGTCTTGAAAGCGAAACTCAAGCAGCAAGCTACGGCCCTGGAAGCCAACAAAGGTGGAAGGAAAGGCAAGAACTCCAAGGATGCTCAAAAAAGTCTCGCCCGTGCACGCGATTTCAATAGTGTCATTGAAACTGCATTGCGCGATACCAAACAAAGACTTCGCACAACAGCGCAATCATTGGACGGATGGGAACGGCTTGAGCGTCAGGTGTTGAATGCCTGCCGTGTGGATGAAAAGAAAGGGCTATCGGTGAAATGGACTCCGTTACGAGAGCTCAAAGGTCTTTTGCAAAAGGCATATCTGTCCAAAGGCGTTCAGGGTGTACGGGATGAGTTAGAATATATGCTTTTTGCAGAGGATTTGACGAACAAGTACTCGACTTCCAATCTTGAAGCGCAACGGAAAGTGGTCGACCTTCGCTTTCCCGCCGAATGGTATCCCAGTGCACGATCAATCCAACGGAAAATCCATTTGCATGTCGGCCCTACGAATTCGGGGAAAACATACCATGCGCTGAAAAGGTTGGAGCAAGCTAAGGCTGGGTTTTATGCAGGACCTCTAAGACTACTTGCACAGGAGGTATATCATCGCTTCAAGGATAATGGTATACCGTGTAGTCTTGTCACAGGAGACGAAGTTCAAACTCCCGAGGATGGCAAATCACCGCGGGTTGTGAGTAATACTGTGGAGATGGTTAGCTTGGGACAGGCTTTCGACGTTGGAGTGATTGATGAAATTCAGATGATTGCCGATCCCAACCGAGGCTGGGCGTGGACTCGAGCTGTGCTTGGGTGTCAGGCGTCAGAGCTACATCTTTGCGGCGAAACGCGCACGGTACCGCTGATTCGCGAGTTATGTGCTCTCACTGGAGACATCCTGGAGATTCATCGTTATCAGAGGCTCAACGGTCTGGAAGTGATGCCACATAGTCTTCGTGGCAACCTCAAGCTTCTTCAAAAGGGCGATTGTCTGGTTGCTTTCTCTCGTGTTGGAATTCACGCCTTGAAGGCAGATATTGAAAAAATCACTGGAAAACGAGCTGCGATTGTCTATGGCGGTCTACCAGCTCCCATTCGAACCCAGCAGGCAGCACTGTTCAATGATCCAGATAATGACTATGATTATCTAGTAGCGAGTGACGCGATTGGCATGGGGTTGAATTTGTGAGTATTGTTAATCGAAATAGCCCGTGGGCTTTGACTGACCCAAGCCTAGGGCCTGCAAGCGTGTCATCTTCGAGACTCTGATTAAACGGACCCCGGCCGGTTTGGTACAACTAACCGTTCCGGAAATAAAGCAGATTGGTGGACGCGCCGGTCGATACCGCCCTGCTGGTGCCACGGATAGTAGTCAAGACGGAACCAACATCGGTCTCGTTACGTGTCTCGAAGACGTCGACCTTCCATACATCCAAGAAGCTATGCAAACTGAGCCCCCGCCACTCACAGCCGCTGGTTTAATGCCGCCAGGGTTTGTCGTCGAGAAATTTTCATCTTACTTCCCAAGAAATGTACCCTTTGAGTACCTGATCAAACGAATGCTCGATATCGCCCAGATGAACCGCCTTTTCTTCATGTGCAACTCGACTAGCCAAATTGAAGCTTGCCAGGTCGTTGATGCCGTGGATGGGTTGGGACTTCTGGATAAGCTTTTCCTCACTGCCGCGCCTTTGGAAACCAGAAACCAGGCATTACGTGACGTGACCTTGCAATTTGCCGAATGCATTGCTAGTAATTCTCAAGGGCGATTGCTGGACATTCCCTATCTCAATCTGGAAATACTAGAAAGGCCCGTTTCTGGAAATAAGGACTACATGTCTGAGCTGGAAGGGCTTCACAAGGCCATTATTCTTTATTCATGGCTGAGCTTCCGATTTGGCGGTGTATTCACGGATCGAAGTCTCGCGGCACACATCAAGACGCTTACCGAGGAGAGGCTGATGCGAGCGTTGACCGAGTTCTCCGCCAACAAACGCTTGCGCAATAATGCTTCTTTGAGGCGCCAGGTTGAATTGCAAAAGCAGATCATGAGCCAGAAAAGCCTTATCGATGATGAGGACTTGGTCTCTCCAGATGAGAAAGTGCATGAATTTTCGGATGGATTTTCAGATGAGGATTCTGACCCAGTGGAACCCATGGGAGGTTTGGAGGACACTGAAGACTTTGAGGAGGAACAGAGTCCTCGAATGTAATATATGTACATGCTCACTGTAATAACAGCAAGTGCCTGTATGAAATTTGTATATAAAATGTGAATTAAATTAAATCCAACTCATCATTTCCGGACAACATCGAAATGGATGTATATGAATACACACTACAGCATTCCCCCTGTGATTTTCTACGGCTTTTCCCGATGTCTCTCTCTTCCGACTATTTATATATGTTACATAGACATAATTAAAAGATCCGAAAGGTCTCATCCCTCACTTTCCAATGGCTCTTCCAAGATAACATTGCATACTTCTTATCAGCTTATCGTATCGTTATCAGTGGCGATTATTCGGGCGGACTGATTTTCCTTCCGCCTTACACTTGATCTGGAGTTGAACCTCAGAGCAAGCAACATTGCATTCCGAGCTCCAGACCTTCGCTTTTCACTGGCATTTGATTTTCACCCTTGGTAGTCTCCGTCCTTTCAATCTCTCGGCCCCACCGCCATGGATGACCTGGAGTCGCTGGAGCTGCTCTCGCTCGTGTCGCGAGTGACAAATGAGCTCCAGAACCACCTGGGCATCAACGACAAAACCCTCGCCGAATTCGTCATCGACCAACACCTCAAATGCAATGGCGTATTTTCAGAGTTTAAACAGGGGCTAGTTGACATGGGTGCCGAATTCCCACAGAGTCTGATGGAGAGTATCGATCGCTTGGTTCTTACCATGCACCCGAAGTACAAGGCAAAGAAAGCTGCCAATGGTGACGCGCAAAATGGTGATATCGATAATGGCTTGGACGAGTTTGATGCTTTAGAGAAGAAAGCGCGCGTGTTTAAGGGCCTTGCTGTTCCCGACACCGAAAACCGCTGGGTGGACAACGACTACCATGATGCACCCGACGAATCACAAGATGGTGCGATGGATGATACATTCGCCATGCTGGAGGGATTGGCTGGAAAGGCAAAGGATGGCAAACCGCAAACGTCGAGAGACAGGGAGCATCGCGCTCACAAACGGAGCCGCAGCCCCGAGTATGAGGACAGGCGCGGACGCCGAGACAGAGACAAATATCGCTCGAGGTCCCGATCGCAGGGGCGCAGCAAAAACGACGACCTTGTGGATGAGTTTGGAAGGTCGATTGGCAGATACAAAGACCGTGAAGACGGCCACCGCAGCGGAAAAAGCGAACGCCGAAGACGACGAGACCGCGACGACGATGATTTCCGGCCACCCGTCGAGCTGGACGACCAACCTCAACTTTACAAAATTTATGATGGAACTGTGACCGGTGTGAAGGATTTTGGCGCCTTTGTCAACCTACAGGGAGTGAAAGGGAAGGTGGATGGGCTTGTTCATGTCTCGGCTATGCAAGAGGGTGTGCGCGTAAACCACCCGTCCGACCTTGTGTCTCGTGGACAGCCTGTCAAGGTCAAAGTTGTCAGTATACAAGGCTCGCGCATTGGTCTTTCAATGAAGGAGGTCGACCAATCCACTGGAATGGATCTTATTCCTCAAAAAAGGCTGGCCTCAGGTGCGAACATGCAACGGCTTGATGGAGGAGGCCCGGATGATCGATATGGTGGCCTCAGTTCGGATGTGCCTGTTATCGAAGATGAATCGAACGGCCGGCCGATGCGGAATCGGAAACGCATGACCTCACCAGAGAGATGGGAGATCCGTCAGCTGATTGCCTCCGGTGTGGCTTCCGCAGCAGACTACCCTGATCTGGAGGACGAATATCATGCTACTCTTACCGGAGAAGGCACATTTGAGGAAGAGGAGGATGTCGACATTGAAGTCAAGGAGGATGAGCCTCCATTTTTGGCTGGTCAGACTAAGCAGTCACTGGAGCTTTCTCCTATCCGTGTTGTTAAAGCTCCTGATGGGTCGATGAACCGAGCAGCAATGTCTGGCACAAACCTCGCTAAAGAAAGGCGCGAATTGAAACAGCAAGAGGCCCAAGACAAGGCATCTGAACGGGCAGCCGACGTTGATCTAAATGCGCAATGGCAAGACCCTATGGTGGCTCCGGAGGACCGACAATTCGCCTCAGAGCTGCGTAGCAAGGCGAAGGACGAATCAGTACCAGAATGGAAACGAGTCACAATGGGTACGGAAGGCAAGAACCAGTCATTTGGTAAACGAACCGACATGCCTATTAAACAGCAGCGTGAAACTCTGCCAGTTTTCAAGTTCCGCAAAGCTTTACTTGATGCTGTGGCGGATAACCAAATCATGGTTGTCGTTGGTGACACTGGCTCAGGAAAGACCACGCAGTTGACGCAGTACCTGGCCGAGGCTGGATACGGGAATAAGGGTATCATCGGCTGCACCCAACCACGTCGTGTTGCTGCTATGTCTGTGGCTAAGCGTGTCGCCGAGGAAGTTGGTTGTCGTTTGGGAGCTGAGGTCGGCTATACAATTCGTTTCGAAGATATGACAAGCCCGGAGACCATAATCAAATACCAGACCGATGGTATGCTTCAGCGAGAAATTTTGGTCGATCCGGATCTCAAGAAATACTCCGTGATTATGTTGGATGAGGCCCACGAGCGAACGATTTCAACGGATATTCTATTTGGATTATTGAAGAAAACAGTCAAGCGAAGACCCGACCTCCGCGTGATTGTTACCTCAGCGACATTGGATGCTGAAAAGTTCTCTGAATATTTCAATGGCTGTCCTATCTTTTCCATTCCCGGCCGAACGTATCCTGTGGAGATCATGTACTCAAAGGAGCCGGAGTCTGATTACCTCGATGCGTCCCTTATCACCGTCATGCAAATTCATTTGACAGAACCTAGTGGTGATATTCTTCTTTTCCTTACAGGACAGGAAGAAATCGACACGGCTTGTGAAATTCTTTACGAAAGAATGAAGGCTTTGGGGCCATCAGTTCCTGAATTGGTCATTCTTCCTGTCTACTCTGCCCTTCCGAGCGAGATCCAATCACGAATCTTCGATCCCGCACCACCAGGAGGTCGCAAAGTTGTCATTGCAACCAACATCGCCGAGACGTCAATTACTATCGACCAAATCTACTACGTTATTGACCCTGGTTTTGCCAAGCAGAATGCCTACGATCCGAAACTCGGAATGGACTCCCTTGTAGTGACACCCATCTCGCAAGCCCAGGCTAAACAGCGTGCTGGTCGTGCTGGACGAACAGGCCCAGGAAAGTGTTTCCGGCTATATACCGAGGCAGCCTATCAATCGGAAATGCTACCAACAACTATTCCCGCGATCCAAAGACAGAACATTTCAAACACGATTCTCATGTTGAAGGCGATGGGCATTAATGACCTCCTCCACTTCGATTTTATGGACCCGCCACCCACCAACACTATGCTTACTGCCCTGGAAGAATTATATGCTCTGTCCGCATTAGATGACGAAGGTCTTCTTACTCGCCTAGGTCGAAAGATGGCCGACTTCCCCATGATGCCAGCTTTAGCGAAGGTGCTCATCGCATCTGTGAACATGGGTTGCTCTGACGAAGTGCTATCAATCGTGGCAATGTTGTCCATCCAAAGCCCATTCTACCGCCCCAAGGAAAAGCAACAACAGGCCGATCAGAAGAAAGCCAAATTCCATGATCCCATGGGTGACCACCTAACCTTATTGAACGTCTATAACGCGTGGAAGAATTCTGGTTTCAATAACTCATGGTGCTTCGAGAATTTCATCCAAGCAAGACAAATCCGCCGCGCTGAGGATGTCCGCAAGCAGCTTCTGAGTATCATGCAAAGACATAAGCACAAGATCGTTTCCTGTGGCCGAGACACCACAAAAGTACGACAAGCACTCTGCACTGGGTTCTTCCGCAATGCTGCCCGTAAAGACCAGGCGGAAGGTGGTTATAAGACGCTCGTCCAGGGTACGCCTGTGTATCTTCATCCGTCTTCTGCGTTGTTTGGCAAAGGCTCCGAGCACGTTATCTATCACGAGCTGGTTCTCACGACTAAGGAGTATATGCATTACACTACGTCTATCGAGCCGAAGTGGCTTGTTGAGGCTGCGCCCACGTTCTTCAAGGTTGCACCTACAGACCGTTTGTCTAAGCGCAAAAAGGCTGAGCGTATCCAGCCTCTGCATAACCGCTTCGCTGGCGAAGATGACTGGCGTCTTTCCGCCCAGCGCCGTGGAGGAAGAGGAGGTGGTGGTGGAACCTGGGGTTGATCTCAGAGTTTCTTCATCGATGGATGGAAGTTTTCCCATCCTTGTGTATCTAGTTATTGTGTTGGAATATAACCCAAAGGAAGTTTTTCAATTACGGCAAGCCCAAAAAAGCCGAGTCTAATTTTGAATGAAATTCTGTATGGTACATGCACAGCCTCCAACTACGCTGCGGTTTCAATCTCTTTCAAGGCGCGCTCAACAGTACCGGCGCTCCATGTGTCGATCCGCTCGCGGTCCGAGGTCTCATACAGCGCGCGTGCAAGAGCTGCAAGGAGAGCAGCATCTTTACCAGAGGGCTCAAGCTCTGCAGTCTGCACTTGAATCCAGCTTATGACAGCCGAACGGGTAATCAGTGTAGAGCTACCGCCCACCTGTGCGGCACGGTAGATAATGTGCAAGATCTTTCGGCGGGCTGAGTCATTCAGACTTGGCGACTGGTACAGAGAAAGGATACGCTCGAAGACGTTCGCGCGGCGGTAGATCTCCATGTCCTAGATGAAAGGGTAAGTTTTGGACTTGTAAGATGGCAGACAGGATGATAACGTACGGCTTTGCTGCGGAGACCCTTGACGAAAAGGCCGAGCAACCAGTCAATCTCTTCAAAGTAGCCATCGTCCAATTCGGGCTCGTGCAGGAAGATACGGTCGATCCAATAGGATGGGATCTTTTCCACTTCCCAAGATGGAGCCTTTTGCAGGAATTTGTTGACCTTTCCGTAGACTTTGTGTAGGGGGCTGAGGAGAACAGAAAGACAGCTTGAGGCGCACTCGCCGATGATCCAGGGAATCGGTTGGTCGAAGCCAAGGCTGCTTGCGGTTTCGAGTAATTCTCCGATCAAAGTGTACACAGTGCGCCATTCAGCGTAATTGGATTCCTGGGGATGTTAGTTGAATATACAATGCTGATGAATGGTGTGTGGGCATACCTTTAGCTTGGCCATGAAACGAACAAGGTTAGCCACAGCTTGTCTTCGGACCTCTTCGTGCTCGGAGCAAAGACAGAGAATCAGCTCATCAATATGGCCTTGTTCAATGGCTACCTCAATTTCCTCTCTCTCCCATCTATGCAATGCGTTGTGACTTGTACCGTCGGTGGGAAGGAAACCAAAGATTTCATCAAGATCCACCGTGGAAGCCTTGTTGGCTCCGGTGGACTGGGCAGGGGTGGAGTCAATGTCCATTTTGTCCTCGTCGTCCGCATCTTCTGTTCCCTTAAGACATTTCTTGAAAAGAGAACGGATCTTCTTATTTTCTGTAGCCTCGACCAGTGAATCACGGGCAGCCTTCAACGTCTTGCTGCTCTCACCCTCCTTTTTCAATTGACCCAAAAATTTGGCAATCCAAGATGCAACGGCCGCTTCCGTGGTCTCATCACCAGCCTTGACAACAAAGGGCCACTGTTCCATAATGGCCGCGACAATGGGGCTTGTGGCAGTTTCATCATCGGCCAGAGATCCGACGAGGTCTAGGTAGTGTACGGGCTTCTTGGCCACTCGGGACACGCAGTTGTCAAAGAAGACTAATTGCTTGGGCAGCTCGTTTTCCGAGTCTTCAAGACTAGAAAGCAGGGCATTGAACGCCTTAGGAGCATTGTGCAGAACAGAGTTCTCCACCAGGATACTTCTGAGAAGAATAGAAATTCGCCTGGAAGAGACCTTGTCGGAGGTGTCGATAAGAACCTTGAGAATGGATGTAAATGGAGTATAGTTCATAGAAGCTGATGTAAGGTTAGCAATTGAAGTGAAAAATATTTCAGGTGTCATTACTTACCTGGCTTTTGCCACCAACGCAGTGAGGCGGACTGTTGAGCGATCTGAAGAACGCTCTGCAACTGGCTCAAAAGTAGCTCTGAATCATCTGCGCTGAGATCCGATTCTTCCAACCGTTTTAACACATCGACCAAAACCAATGAAACATCGAAGTTCTCCTCTAGAGCGATATCGGGCATTACTTCATAGTAGCAAGTAAGTAGTTCTGCGACAGCTTCTTGCTGTTGCAAATCCTCCTTGGCCGTTCGTCGGAAAAGAAGGACAACATCTTTGACGGCAGGACATCTGCGCGAGAACTCAGCCAGCAGCTTGGAAGACGCTTGATTCCAGAACAACTGTGCTCGGCCATGATCGGCCCGGAAGATTTTCAGGACAGCCCGCAATTTTGTGAATGATAAGGTCAACATGCGCACGGCGAATAAAGTGACAATCTCTGCATTTTGATTCAAGCAACGTGTCATGATCTTCTGGCTCAGAGGACGAGGAAGAATGTTTTCTGCAACAATCGAAACTGGTGGGGGCAGCATGGGCTGCTTGTCCTTCCAGCCGCAGTTTGTGGGAACTGGCAACTGAACAATCGAGAAAAGGAGGGCCGATTCTGCCATCCAGGAAGGAGTTGCTTTAGGGTCCGATGTGAACATGACTTTCTTGGTGAAGAAGTCGGCGATCAACTCTGGTGCAACCTTGAAAATCGTCACCAGCAACTCAATCTGTAGACTGTCTGCATCGGGGCGAAGACATTGAATAAGATGCGACAGCGTGTTGTTTCGAACCGGAACTAGGTCTCGGTACTTGTCAACGTATATGGGGGAATCGAGGCCCAGTTCAATAGAGGTTTCATCCTCAATCAAAGACTCTGGGTCGGTTCCAACTGGATACCATCCGTTTTCGGGAAGCAGGACACCCAGGCCAGCAGTCTTGCAGACAGTCAGCAAAATGCGATGGATCTCGTTCGCAATGGAGATTCCTTCGGGGTTGGGCTCGTCTGATTCTCGATCGTAGCCGTATAGGGTGACCAGTTTTTCCATGTTCCACCGGTTGAAGAACTTGCTCTTCGACTTGCGGGATAGAGAAGCATCTTGCACAATATCCCTCTCAATTGACTTGATGGTTTCCAAGACTGTCTCCCGCGGGTCCTTGCGAAGATAATCGAGGAAAGCCCGGGTGAGTTTGTGCTGCTCGATAATATCACCCTTTTCTAGATGCTGCTGCACCCTCAAATTGGCTAGTAGGTATCGCTGAGCGTTTCGTCGAAGTGTCGACTTCTGCGATTCGTCTTCTCCGGTCTCCATCTGTGCCTTGCTTGGGGTCAAGAACATTTCGAGACGCTTGAAAGTGATGTGGCGACGAAGATACAGTTGCCGCGCCACAGCACCGCCATCGAAAGTAACGATCTCAGTCAGCAGACGAAGGCATGGTGAGATCAGATGCTCCTTTGACTTGAAAGCAGTCAGGCCACGGTTGAAGAGCCTCAGTTGGTCCTTTTGTAGCAGGTGCTTGCATAACGCGAGGCCGAAATCTCGGAACTCCAGGTTCCCCGAGATGGTTTTTAGAAAGATGGCAAGCACCGAAGGGACATTGGTTAGCAAATGATCATGATTGCTGCCTTCTCCAAAGTTCCAGGTCTGAGTGATATCCGAGAAACAGATCGCCTCGGCACCTTCTTCTTTAGCGGGAGTGAATTGCTTATCGCAGTAGCCTTTCAAAACGCGCAGCTTCTCGGCCTTGTCACTCTCGCTTGCCTGACCAATTGACAGTAGAAACTGTTTAAATTGGATGATTCCTATGGTTTTGATCAGTCTGGATACCTGCAGGACCGTTAGAGGGTCTCGACTCACCTTTATTGGCCAGCTGGGGATTCTGTTTAAAACTCAGCACTTCACGAAGTTGAGCTGGCGATGTGAATGATGCTTCCTGATTCCCATGAGGTTTGTCATCAAGCTTTCTCCTCTTCACCCGAATGGGATGCTCCGTGACGTTAGCCATGATTGGGAGTGTAGGAGTGTTATTTTTTCCTTTCGTTGGATGCGAAGTTCCGATACCATCGAGATTTTACGACCGCTGATTGGTTGATTAGACTCCGCTCATTCTTCCAACCTTAAAACGTTTTAAAGGATGATTTAGGACTAAATTGATGATAAGCTGCTTTGTATCTTTGATGAGTGAGATGTAATTGATGATAATATCAACACAGTACAGTATACAGGTGATTGTTAGAAGTAGTATGACTAATAATATATGGCTAAACATAGCATCCCCATAGTTAGTCACCACTTGACCATCTATATGGTGTATAGTCTTCAGTGCTAGAGATTTATTCTCATAAAAACTACGCATGGCACTTTATCTTCAAGTGGAATATTGGTGGAATATTGAACGAAGACATTGTGAATATAACCTGCCAACATTTCAATGTGAATGGCGTTACTTGGGCAATCTGGCAGCTTTAGGCTGAAAACTGTACTACTTGCCTGGAAATACGGAATAATAGGACCTCATTAATACAAAATGATGATAACAACATTCAATTCATACCCAAGTGAATTGGATAAATCAAAGAAACAAAAAACCGAAGGACAAAATTTATGGTTATAGATCAGCTGGACAGCGCCCGCATTGACATTGTGCCTCCCTTTTCCGTGAAAACCCATTCAATCTTCCCTTGTTTCGACATTTCTCTTGCTTCTAGCTTTATCACTTTACATTTTCCTTCCAGGCTATCCTCTATTCATCTTCCAAACCCTGTTTTTGAAGTCCTGGTGGATCACAAAGATCCTTACCGATCCCGGCTCCGCCCTGAGGCCTTGCCACAAGTGGCTTACATCTTTCTCCTCACTCAACCTCATTTACCGACGAACCACCCTCCCCCCATCACACGAAAATCCTTTTCTATTACGTTCCTACTCCCGACTGTCACTGAAATCTATCCAACGATTGATATCGCTTATTCACCCTTCTGACCTCCGGCTCGCCTAATGAAACGTTCATAAATTCCGTGGAATACGATCGCACACACCGCTCGAGATAGGGCCGTCATGGCGCGACGGTACGAGCTCGATGAGCTTCTATGGCTGCGCAACTCACCCCTTGCCACAAAACCTCCCGGTTTACCTCCCATCGAAGAATGGATGTGAGTCTACTCAACCTCCCCACTTTGGGGAACATCCCGCACCGTTCACATCACTAATCCATGCTCTTCGTCCAGGCCTCAACCGGATCCTACCACGCAGCGCAAACAACAGAACACTCGCGATCCTAATAACCCAAACGAAACACCTACAACCACTAACCGACGACCGAGCTTCTTTGAACCTCGTCATATCGCCCGAGGCTCCACTTCAGGTGCGCTTGTGCCCACTGGTACTCTCCATTGCATGCTTTCCATCCATTGAGCTAGCCACTAATCAAGCATTTAATTTATATAGAAGACATCATTCTCGGCCCCCCTAAAACCGCCTTTGCATCATCGCGCATCGGTGGTAAAGGATCATTCGACCTGACAGAGCGGTCCGCACGACCAGCTGAGACAGACGAGAAGAACGATCGATTCAATTTCCGAGATCGATTCTCGAAAGAGAAGGATGTCCCAGAGAAAGATCTGGACCGGCGCGATGTGAAGCCGGGTCTAAATGGCCGGCGCGGGGACAAGGAGGACTGGAATGCTGGACGCCCACGTCGCACCTTCGGCCCCGAAGAACAAGATCGCAAGCCACGCCGAAATGGAGAATTTGATCGATGGGAAAACCGAGAGAGTGCACGAGACCCCAATGTTGAACGGGGAACTCCAAACAGAGACCCCCGCTTCTTGAAGAAGGACGGCACCCCGGGACGGACCAAATATGATGGAAGCTGGTTCCGCGACGAGCATGCTCATGATGGTACTGAAGTTGATGATGATAAAATGGCGCTTCGCAACCGAGAATGGCGTCGTGATCGACACGGTGCGGATCGCGACTGGAACCGAGGAGGCAAGATGGAGCAGGAGCCGGAATGGTTGGACAGCAATGACCGAGATGAACCTCGACGGGCACACACACAGGAAGAGTTTGAGCGTTGGAAAGTGGCCATGAAGGCTGGCTCTGGTGGTGCTGCGCAAAAGCCCTCCAACTACGAAGAGAAGAGAGAAGCACCCGTCGAATCTGATACTCCCCAACAACCGGAGACTCGCCGCACCGACGGAGAGATCTTCAGCCAGTCAGGTCCCCAATTCATGGATGATAACTCGATGGACCGATTCTTTGGCATGCTAGGCGATCCCAAGCCTGCACCCCAAGAAGTTAGCCCGCCAGCTCCTGTTGAACCGGCCCCAATCAAGGAACTAGGGATCCCTAGTGGGAAGCTTGGGAAGTCATCTCGGTTTGCTGGATTGTTCAGTCCTCCACCCGACAGTCCTTCCAGGGGCCCCGAGCCGCAGCCTTTCCCCCAGACTCAGTCCGGAGGTACCCCAGTCAGTTCCCACAGCGACGCTGACCAAGAGGGTTTCCAGCGAATTCTCCAAATGCTTGGTGGTGGCGGTGGCCGATCTAACAATAGCACCCCCAATCAGGTAGATTCATCGCATCAATCGCGATCTATGTCAATGATGCCCGGGGAGCAGACACGTGGCCCCATGAACATGTCATCTCCGGCGCTTTCACGTCACGAATTTGCCAGCCCTCCACAGGAGAATCCTGTGGCCCAGTTTGCTGGTAAAGAACACCAGTCTCGTGACAGGGAAAACCTACTCCGTCTGATGCAACAAGTTCGGATTGGTCCCCCATCCGCCGGCCCGCCTCCTGGTCTGGTGCCAGAGATGATGAGCCGCCCTCCGCCGGGATTGACTGCCCAGAAGACACCAACCTTCCTGGATGATCCAGCAATTGCCAATATGCAGCGGCCAGATAGTGAGCAACTCCGACGCCGAGCGCCCAATGGACCTCCTATGGGATACTTCGATGATGGGCATTTCCCACAAGGCAACCAGGGCCCTATGACTCCTGGAGGGTCTCGACACCCCCAGGGTCCGAATCAGCAGCCCCCGATCCTTCAAAGGCCTCCAGGTCTGGAGCACCTGCCACCTCCCGGATGGACCGGTCAACCACCCCCTCAACAAGCAAATGGACCTATGGGTCCCCCACCCGGAATTCCCACTCCCAACCGCGGCATGAACCCTAACTTCCCCCCTGGAATGATGCCAATGCCTGGAGCCCAGCCCCCCATGAATGAGCGACAGGGCTTTCCTCGCGGCCCTCCTCCCGGCATGATGCCCCCGCCTGGATATATGGGTGGCCCCCCACCACCTGGGTTCCCTCCAATGCCACCTAACCCAGAGGTTATGATGGGGCTTGGCCCCGGCAGTCAGGGACCATTTGGACCCGGAAACCCGGGACCCCAGGGTCCTCCTCCCTCATCTCGTCTTTTGCTTGACATGTTTGGTCAGCCCAACGGTGGTGACATGCGAGGTGGCATGGTTGGCCCTGGTCACTTCCGGTAAAGGAGTCTGTGAAATGAACTCCGCTGCTCTCGTCCTACCGGCTTGACATCTACCGCCTACCTGGAATTTGTGAATACCTGGGCAAGTGTGCAGGGCAGAGCATGGGACGCAACATTTCTGACTCGGTTTTAACTCGGCCTGGTTACACGGCAACGTTGCATCTTCTCGAAGGATCAAAGCACCATATTACTTCTGATTTTGTTTCTCTTGTCTCCATTTCTTTTCCTGTATTTGCTGGTGCTATTTCTTGATATCATGATGCCCATGCTTGCACCTGATTCATATTACCCCGATCTCGGCTCTAGCTTCGTCTGGCTGTGACTGACTCTTGCTTCGCCGCATGTTTCGTCGGGGGTTTGATAATCTTCTCCCCCTTGTTGTTTATGATTCTCGAGAGATGTGACGTACTGTATGCCAAGTTGGGTCTAACTGAGCACAATTGATGACTGGGATATACCATGGAAAGATTTAGTGGTAGATAGATTGTGAGATGTATGTATTCCGGGTCTACATAGCTCTCCTTTAGACTCTGCTCATAGCTCCATAGGTGAATACAGTCTACTTATTACTAAGAATATTCGACTTTTCTCGGAAATGTAACCACGGCCTAGTTTAAGTGCGTATGATTCAAGGTTTTTTTTTATTCCCCTGCTATGAATCTCACCAAATCATCACTTCGAAGACTTTTTACGTAAATCCCTTTGGCTGTGGGGCGAAAAGAGTTCCGGCATAAGCATCAGGCTTGTACTTTTACATACTTCCATTGTCTTAATCAAACAGTTGCCCATTAGCTATATAATACATCCAATCACTATCCCCGGCGCAAATGAACACGTAAAATATATGCCGTAGAAGTATAGGTTCATGAGGCACGCCGCCTCGTACCATCCACAATATTTACAGTGCAAAGAAGAGATCATCCAATATAAACACTCTAGATGATAGCCTCAGAGGGGTCAAGAGCCTTAGCAGCAGCAAGAAGCGACTTGTAAATAGCAGACTCGTCAGTCTGGAGGGTAGTCAAGCAGTAAGGCAGGGCAGGCTTGGCAACGTGAATAAAGAAAGACTAAAGGAAGGGAATTAGTAATCTAGTGAGCAAAACCAGTATTCAGAGGTAGAAGAAGACTCACGCCAGTCTCGTCGTTAACCTTACTCAGCGCAGTCTGCAGGTCGTTACGCTGAGCCTTGTTGAAGTGGGACGCGCTGTCGACGAAAGCATTGTTCAGCTGAATACCAGTGAGGGCGAGCTATCATAGAGAATTTCATCAACGTGGTGGCCGACAATGAAGTTATAACAGAATAGCTTACCGAGTGGAAAGCCTGGCAAATGACCAGCTGGGTGGAGTCAGATAGTGGCTTGACAGGTTGATTCTTGCCGAGGTCCATGGCTTCGGCGTTGGCAGTGGTGTTGTAGGCAGAAACGACGTCCTCGAACGGTATTGTGTTAGTATGGAATTCAAGTTGATTTGGAAGTCTTGTCGAGTGCACTCACGTCAGCGGAGACGCTGTCGGTGTTGTCGTCCAGGTGGTTCAGCAGCAGGTAGGTCTGCTGGTAGCCAAGGTCGATCTGAGCGAGGCGGTTCTGCACCGCAGGAGCAATGTCGGTGGCATTGGTAGTAGCGGCGGCGCCGAGGGCCAGGCAGGAGGCGATGAGGACGTTCTTGAACTGCATATTAATGTTTTTCTGGGGTTGCTTGAGGAAGGTCTACAGCTGCTGTTGGGGGGTGATCTCTTTTATAGAGTTGAGGGCACCCACCACTACGGAAAACAAGCCCTAGGGTTTGTCATTTTATTTCTCAGGGCATGATGACATCGGATCCAGCAAGTAGTTCCCGCGCAGATAATAGTTCTTCAGTAACTGTGGATCTGGGAGGTATCCTAAGCTTATGATTCGAGTGGTTTCAGAGGATAAGCCGATCAGATCCTTAAATTTTGAAAAGGGGTGTTCGATTTGAAATTTATACGTCGATCGAGATTTCGTATCCGATGAATTCCGGACCCCTAAGAGGCACGATGCGAGATTTCTGCAGATCATTGCTTCCGGAGAGTTTCGGTGGATCTTCAACCCAATTCTTCCTTGGATTAAAGCATGCCAAATTCCAGGTTTAAGACAATAACTTTCGATTCTAGAATATAGGTGACATGATGAGATTCTAGGAAGAGTTCCGATTGTTTTTATGCGTACATAATACTGATTTATAGATGTTTTGATAGGCACATGTTTTGACTACTTGGGGTCGAAAATGGACCCTCGATTTCTTATGATTTTACTATTTATTCTAAGTAAGATTGTTGGATTCGAGGCAGGATTTTAATCGTTTCCATGTGTCAATTGTTTCCATGTGCAACAATTGTTTTATAGGTTATTCTGCCTAAGGAATTCATTTTAATAATGGCCAGAACGTTCCTCGAGCTTGGTCGGGGGTTTGAACTATGACCCTTGATTTTACGATGTATAATTTAGATTAGATATAATTTTTGGATTCTAGGTAGATTTTTGATCCTATCAATATGATTTTTTTAATAGTGATTTTCTACGATGAAAACTTCAAAATTTCCGGGGATCAAAACTGAACCTTTGTTTTCACGGGTCTTACTATAGAAATTGAAATTTAGTCTGAACAAGATCTTTGGATTTTGAGCAGAAGTTTGATCATATCTAAGTGCAACTGTTAAGTAATGGATTTTTCTGCCTAAGTACTTGTGAGGATCCAGAGACAGGGAGTGCCATAATTGGCAATTTTTTCTCTTCTTGAAACCGGTTTTCCTCTGAGTCTTGAAATAAAGATGTCTTAATATCCTACCTAGGGACCTTTCCATCGTCATTATACTGGAGTATGCACATGTGGCACGTCTGCAAGGGCCATGGCTTCGGCCCAAAGCTGCTTTCCTGCAGTGTTACACGCACAACCAAACCACAATACTGATTTTAAAACTAGCTTGAGATCATCCCACTTTGACAAGCCACAGATTTGGGCAAGGTATCTGAGCTCCTGAAGAAACCACGGTCTCTTTTTGTATCCCGTTGCCGCGATTCCGCCCAGAACAAGGCACCAACAACGCACCTTTGTCACCTCCGAGCTCTCAGTGCCATTGCCATCACCGTATAATTGCAACTCCGCTTGCAAATTTCTTGCAAGGGACAAGAGTGGAGCGCTTTCGTGTGGCAATGGGAAGGTCACGCCCACCCCAAAGATCATCAAAGCTAGACGACAGGCTTCGTATATAGGGCAAAATTGAAGGAGCATGGCACCAAGCTGGCTTGCAGGCAAAAGAGACATTATATGCCATTGTGTCAGGTTTCGATAATCGCATAGAACTCTACCGCCTAGTTCCAAGTCAATCCCATCCTGAAATCTTTCAACAAGCGAGACATATGATCGCAAACCGCGAAAAACTTGGTACATTTCCGTCGTCAACTGAATATTCGTGAGAACATCTTGAGCAGGGAAGGTCATTGCGGCTGCAGAGCAATCCAAGTCTTGCAATGTCAAGTGCTGTCCTTGGAGAGAGACAAATGGGAGATACGGCCGTGATAAAGATCTGCTTGCGCCCAATATACAAGAACTGTCCCTGCGTGATCAGCAAAAGCAGCTGGATCTTTCAAACAGGACAATAACCTACAACGATATGACGGCCGCAAGTCCAGGAAGCTGTATTGCGCGTATACCGCCTCTCAAATGAAGAAGCTGAATCAATCCGGCCTGGTGCACTGGATGAGCCGATAACTTCCCGTAAATATCGAGCCACTGCAAGCTTCGCAAGGGAGCCTGGAATGGAGATTGGATATTCTTCCTCCAATCTAAATTCTGATCAAATTTATTATTAGCCATGCACAAAACCGACAGCAGTATTGCATCTGATGTAGCTTGCAGTGGGTCTTGAATTGCATCATTGATCTTGGCGATTGTATCGCATTCGCATACTACCATTTGCCTAATATCGTCTGCGCTAAAATCCCCCTGTCCTTTCAACATCCACCGCGCTCTCCTGTGGGAATATGAGCCATATAGCATGGCACTATGGAGAGCCGGATGCTCGATGGAGTGAGAAAACCATTCCACTCCTCCATGGCCTGCGTCTGACAATGGTCGAGGCATCAACCCGGGCCATAAGACCGAGAGAGCTAAAGACAGTAAGCTTTTACCAGGGATCGGGAGGTAGCATGTTCTTACAATATTTGTTGCAGGTACTGACCATATTCGGTGGCACAGGGGAAGGCAGTGTTTGAAAGGGATCCAATATATCTCCATCAAGAGAGGTGATTGTTGAAAGATCTTCGTCGGTGGATCGAGAGCCCCAAAAACTCACACTCGGCCGAGGTGAAGCTTGGAATACATCTTCTGCAACAATATCTCCTTGGAAATAGAACCCTTCATCTGGGACTGTGGACGAGGATGCAGATGAGGATGAGAATGATGAGGAAGCTGCGCCTCGGCCAACGGTACATGTTGAAAGTGACGCATGTCTTATTTCCCCGGTCTCTTGCAAGCTGCTAGAAACTTCACAATCGTCCTCTCTGCCTCCTTCTCCACTATACTTTCGAGCTCGGCCTCGGACCTGTAGCCACCTCCATCTTCCGGCGTGCGAACGAACAACTCTGAGAGATTCTGATTTAGTTGCTTCGGATGAAGGATCCGCAATGATGAAACGCAAAGCGCCTTTCTCGCTGCTCGGCACGCGCTTGATATGATTTCCCCTAGGCATGATTTCTATTGTACCAAGGCTTTAAGCGCAGCTTCGGCCATAATGATGGCCAGAAAAAATAAACAATGATCGTTGTATTGCTTATTGTGCTTGATTCAGCAGTGATAAGAGACAGGCGGTCCATAGCCTATCGATTATTTCTTCTTCCTTTGACACGGTTAATCCTGTCAGACGTATCTTAGATAATCTCGGATTGCTACGCCCATGCCCATATCCCCATTTGGGCTTAGTATTGATAGACGTGGACATATGATTGGACATTTTCAGCCACACAATAACACATGACAAGACGTCAGTTACAAGAACATCTTAGCGCATACTTGGCGCATCTTCACGTGGTGAGGTGGACGGTTAGGAATCTTCAGCGGGATACTAATTAAGATCCTTGTATGTAGTCAGTAGATGTTAAGGTGCACTCCTCATTCCTAGAGCAATGTAATATAATGTACTTGATCAGTGCTCGAGGGACTCCATGCAGTATAATATGTCGCAGCAGACTTACAATGGGTTACCATCCGGCTCAAAGCACCCATCTACAAGAAGTGACATTTTTGCTGCTTCAAGACGTTCTGCTTCCTATATGCTTTTCCCTATACTTTTGAATGCATGATTCATTTCACCCAGCCCATAAAGTTTCCAGCTACAGATAGCCAACTATCACCAAGCTAGGAATATGATTTCCGACCAATCCTGGTAGTGTATTCAACTACGGCTGGTGGAAAAAACGGGTTTTCTTAATTGCATCTCTAATTGGTGCGTTCTTGTTCGGGCTTGGCTTGATGCTCATAATTTACACAGTCAATCCTCGGATTGGCTGCATGGTAGTTGTGTCATAGGGGGACGAGACTTGTGCCAAGAGCATAAAGCCTAATGAAGCTATGGCTTGAAGTCAACTCACCACGAGCTACTCGTATTTCTGATGCAGCTGTAGCGTGGCTTCTTGACCATTCCGACATGAATTGAACTCTTTGATATGAGGTGTTCAGAGGATGAACGGACATCAGATAAATGTGACTATAGACTGAAATAAAAAATCGACTGACAACAACTGGATGCAGTCCTTGCGGCTTCCCCTATTATATTTAAATTTTCAAAGCTGATAGCTTTATAGATACCCTGGCTTAGTTGATAATAATAAAAAAGGCAGGTAGCGCAGTTACCGCATAAGCGATAAGATGAGAGCCTCGGCACCCTTCAATTTCAAGCCGCTCATATAGCAGAATCTTTTGCTCTGTTATCTTAAAGTCGGTCACTAGGTGACTTTTTTTACACAAGTTGGGCTGGTATTGAGGAGAATGTCCTAGTTTGGGCTTTGGGCGCTGATGATTTACGCCCCAGTCAGCTCCTGGCGTAAGATAGGGTGTATTTTCGAAACGGATTGAATTCTAAATGTGGAGAAATCAACGTTAATGTTAGCTAAACAAGGGTCCAGGATTGTTCAGTAAGCCTTAGATCAAATGTACGATTATGAAATCACACCCGTAAAATTTGTATACGTACGCTTATCAAGTAGTTGCAACTGGATCAGGGTGCCAATCTCCTCAAGGCATCATCTGTCTTATTTCTCATCGCATTTCTAGCCTTGATATATGCTTTGACGAACTACTGGAGCCGGAGACATGATTTGTCGGAGCCGGCTCGCACAATGTTTTACTACAATGTCAGTGGTGCTTCAACTGATGCTTTTGAGGGCTATCTACTCATTGCTGATTTAATTTGGACGCCACGACCTCGGAAGAACACACTCAGAAGGTCAATATGTTCACTGGCAGCTGGATAATTTACTTGTTCCATGATTTTCTGCGGCAGATGCGTGTAGTAATCACGTTTATGGTAGCTGGGATGATGGCGCAAAGAAGAATGGGAAGTTATGAAGGCCAACGATGACATGTAATGTTCTGAGTCATATTTTGCCTACACCTAGGGAGCCTTACTCGTTTCAAATTTAGCATTTTAATACTCTAGCATTCTCATTATCTCCAAGTCGAGTCAACATCATAATTCTACTTCAACAACAGCTCCCGTGCTCACCGTGCTTCTTGTGGGTATCTACTGGCGGTAGGAAAGGTGGCGAGAAAGGATGAGCCATACAGGTTATATGAATTCACATTCGTTTAACATTGAAGTTTTAATACCAATTTCCATCAACTAAAAATATTCACACTTTGAATTGGGGGGCTTGGGTAGGAACGATAAGTTGGTCGAATTGCTACTAAATAGGGCTCGTTCTTTCCCTTGACCGATGTCAGAATCCAGTTTTAGATACTCTACTTACTATTAGGCACAAACGGACAATTATCAAAAATCATACAAAGCACTCGAGTATCTATTTAAACCCCTCTCAGGATTTGAATGATTGGCCGGTGGCCACCCAGGATGGTTGACATGGAGGTATCGTCTGAATGGCGAGGCACAACAACAATGTCAACTCACTTCCAAAATACTTTCACTCCAACTCGTTTGCCTTCCCCTCTTTCCAAGCCTTTCCCTCCTCCACAAAGGCAAGGCTCGTGTGGAAGTCGGGCTTCGTCTAGCCCCTCCAGTCAACTTCGAAGTCAACTGCAATTAGCAATCCTACCCTCGTCCCAGCCTATGGCATCACAGCCCCAGGCCGGGGTGCCTTATGACCCAGAAAGTCCCATCGTACCGCGTACAGCGATCTTTGAACGAGCAATGCGTCGTTCCAGAGATACCGGAGGTAAAGATTCTCTTAGTTGAGGTGATATCCGCGACTTACCAAGCTATTTGCTGACCGATTCCATCTTTGCTTTAAGACCAAACGCCTCCTCAAGACAATACCGAAGATGAGGATATGGTTGGATATTCTTGCGAATCTACAATGACCTCTCCCTGTGACAGGTTTAGCGACTCTACCTCGACCGTGCGGAAACTCGACCTCCGTAGCCCCCGCCGCGTCTGGGAGTCAACTTCCAAATCCAAATACAAGGGGGGCCTGTATTTCGACATCCACGAAGACGCACCGGGCAAGATGTCACCCGATCGCCACTCCCCAGGGTCCTATAGCGACCTCGGAGAAGACAAGGAAAATCTCTTTGCCACCGGCTCTGACTACCATTCTTCCATGGAACCCGACACTGAAGATAGGAACATTGACTATGACCGTCTCAGCGATGACCAGGACGTCTTTGGATTCGTTGTCCCTTACGCCGATGCTCTTTCTGAGCTCCCCGTCAACGAAGAGGGACAAATTGCGCGCCCTGTCCCATTTGTTCCTAATCCTCCTGTCCCTACCGAGACTGTTCGCCCTGTGGTACGAATGGGGATGCAAATGCGAGACGAAGATGAAGATTCAGTTGAGCAATGGGGTACTTGGGAGGATGCCTTGAACCCTGACCAGATTCGGGAACTGCGACGCCTGAGTGATGTCTTTATCCGTGGATCCCTGCAGCGAGAGGCTCGTAGTCGCCAGTACCCCATGCGAGACTATGAGGATGTTCAGGGCTCGGCCAACATCTTAATGGAAGCTCGCCGCGTCACTGAGTATACACGCCACCAGGTTCGTCGACGGGCCTCTGAGGGAGACGGGGCTTAGCTGAACGATGGACAGCGATGCGACTTTGGTGGGAACGGCCAGATAAGTGATGTTTTTCGGACTACGGTGTTTCAGTTCCTTGAGCGGATTTTATGGATTTCATGCTGTTTTATCCGACCTTCAGAAGTTAACAAGTCGAATTTTCTAGTGTACGGCACAAGTTCACTGTGTCACTCATTTATTAACAGTGCAGTTGCTATTTACAAAAAAGAACTGTGAACAAAACACCAACCCAAGAGACTGTATTTGTTACCCGTAAGCACCCAAAAGGTCCATATTGCCTCGGAGTGAAAGCTGAAAGGTCTCTGCATGATTTCTTTGCTTCTGATTCTCCTATTCGGACCAGAGCCTACTTCGTGATACTCATATAAAAGCCAATAATAGAGAGAATCTTTCTTACTAAAGGGACATTTTGAATAGATACGACGACGGGTATTGTATTATATCGGTGGTTCTAACTCGAGGACGCCATCCAGAATTGAATCCGGTGTCACGTCCGCTAGTACACGAGACACGGTGACGAGGTCGCTTCCATATTGGAGACTTCGATCATCATCAGGCGAGGCAACAACAATACGATGACGGAAAACCTTTCTCGCGGCCAAAACCACAATTGAAGGTGTGAGGTAATCGATGCCATGCAGTGGTGTCAGGAATCTGCAAACCAGAGTTAATTTTGAACATTTCAAATACTTTAGTCTCGACTCACTGCGCAAGCCGGGCGAATTGATTGTTCGCCCTTGCAGATACCCCACCAGCAACTGCGCGACTGAGACGCAAGAACACAACAATATCCTGGATATAACGAACCACTTCAGCGTTCATAGTGACCGACTTGCTGGCTTCGCATAATTTTTCTATCACCTATTGAGAAGTGAGATAAGTCATTGGCACAGAATAACAGAATGCTTACCATGCAGTTGACCTTTGGACTTGTCTTCTGGGTGTACTTTGGGGTGTGAATAACAGAAGATGCAGAAAGTTGGCCGTCGGAAAGCCAATCGTTCTCTTCAAGATAAAGGAACCCATCGTCAGGCTCATGGAAATGTGAGATGAACAACTGGTCACGCTATGAACATTACGTTAGAGAACTCCCGCAGATTACGTTAAGAGTCACCTACCAGATGTGTCTTTAGTGGTGGTTGCAGCTCAGCAGAGTCCCGCGCTACGACAGGCACGAATAAGAAATCTGCAGGTGCATGGAGGATGCTGATTTCTGTCACTAATTGCTTGGTCCGCATTAACTGCAGTAGTCAGTATTTTGCCGAGACGCGACCAAGTACTAAGCTTTACCTGCAATGCTTGAGCTTGAAAGTCTTCGCTCGTCAAGTTGAAGTCTTTGGCAATGATAACGTTGACCACGTTTGGTTCGTCAGCTACCATACCCGGGATCGGAGACTTGTTGCCGTCCCGATGCCCACCAATGTAGGACGAAATAATACTGGACTGAGAATGATTAGTCGATCTTCAGAGGATTATATGAGCAATTACCCCTACTGATTCAGTTTTCGCTCGAGAGTATGATGGGCGGGCCTGGGTTTTGCGAGCGTTCGCAGTGAGGATCTCATTGTAAATGTCCTCGATGGAAGTCTCGGAGCCACAGTCGACAATGGAGTATGACAGATTAAATGTATTAGCGCAAATCTATAATTTGTATTAGTCTCTTCAATACCGCTTTATCGTTGTGAGGTGTAATACCAGCGCAAGTTCTTTGCCAAGGTCATGAACAGAGTCGCCCGTAGTCTCAATCAGGCAATGTTCACGGGCGGCGAGACACAGGAAGAGAGCCACTTCGAGATCGGACAGTTGTCGTGCAACATCCTCAAGGCTCGTATCATCCATAATTGAGCTCCATAGGCTACCAAATCTCCATCAGCGTGACAAATAGGAGTAATAGGCAAGCGGGGATAACGGGGATCAAGAACATGATGTCGACAGTGCCTTGGTGCCTTAATGATGAGGCGCCAATAGCTCTCTAAAAGGGCCTAGCGCGAACACCCCCGGGGAAGCTGCGGCGTCACTTGATCCGTCACCAACGACACGGGGGTGTATGGTCATTACTGGGCCATCGTCTGTGATTATCAGCCCGAAATGGCACCTTCAAATCCTCTCGCCAACTGGGAGAAAGTTGGCGACAGCTTTTATCGCAAAATCCCCATATATGACGCCATCTTTGATGAGGAAGTTGAACTAGAGAACTACATCGTCGCGGGCGCGCCGTACGGTGGAGCTATCGGTATGGTTCCTTCTTAATTTATAACAATCCCAGCTAAACGAAATATTTCTGTAGCGCTTTATCGCGATGAGAGCAAGCCGATCAGGTTGCGGGATTCACAGGCTTCCCGATCGTGCATCGATGTTTACTCCTGCTCGGGAAAACAAATTAACAGAATCAATGTGTGTCTGATCCATCTTCCGTTATTTCTTGAAGCTAACCATTCTGCTAGTGGGAACAAGCCACTATCCGTGGAATCGGCTGGTCCGACAAAGAAGAGCTCTTGGTCGTTGCTGAGGATGGCACAGTCCGCCGTTATTTCGGCTTGGACGGTGATTTCACATCCTTTTCCCTTGGAAACGTAAGATAAACGTTAACCCCTCCTTGGAGTCCGACTGACAGTACCAGGGTGCCGAAGAATATGGCGTGAGGGACTGCCAATTCTGGTCATCCGGCCTGGTGGCATTGCTGTCCAACAACCAGCTGATTGCGGTTTCAAAATATGATGAGCCACGACCAAAGCTTTTGGCGCCTTGTCCTGAAGGCGAAGTCTCTTCATGGGCGTTGATCCCACCCGCGCACACCCTTTCGCGCTCCGTGGAGGTCTTACTCGCGGTTGATAAGACAGTCTATCTAGTGGACTCTACAGAGGCTGAGGACAAAATCCTGCAAGATGGTCCATTTAAGCATGTCAGTGTGTCCCCAACCGGACGTTCTGTCGCGCTTTTCACTGGCGAGGGCAAGTTGTGGGTTGTCAGCAATGACTTCCAGAACAAGCTTAGCGAGTATGATTCGAAGTCTCGAGTGCCCCCTAGCACCATAAAATGGTGTGGAGATGATGCGGTCATTCTCGCCTGGGAAGATGAGATTCATCTTGTCGGGCCTAGTGGTGCTGCATCCAAGTAGGTAACCCTCTCTTTGCGGTTGTGATGGGGACTAATCCTTGATAGATACTACTATGACGGCCGCGTGCATGTCATATCTGAGTTTGACGGAGTTCGTCTGCTCACCAATGATACTTGTGAATTTTTGCACAAAGTCCACGGCGTCACAGAAGAGATTTTTCGGCTCGGCTCTAGCTCACCTGCTTCGGTACTACTTGACTCCGTGGATCAGTTAGAAAAAAAGTCTCCTAAAGCAGATGAGAACATTCAACGAATTCGCTCAAGCCTTCCTGCAGCGGTTGATTCATGTATTAAGGCTGCTGGTCATGAGTTCGATGCCTATTGGCAGAAACGATTGTTGAAGGCAGCATCATTTGGGAAATCCGTACTCGAGCTTTACAACAGCGACGAATTTGTTGAGATGACAGAAAAGCTGAGAGTCTTGACAGCTGTGAGAGATTATCAAATCGGCTTGCCACTGTCATATGAACAATATCTGCGTCTCACTCCTGAGGGGCTCATTGAACGTCTGATTAGCCGTCACGAATATCTCCTTGCGATCAGGGTTTCTGAATATCTTCAGATACCTGCAGACCGTATCTATGTCCATTGGGCAAGTCAAAAGGTCCGGGTTTCTACAGTAGACGATGAAGCCGTATGCAAGCTCATTGTCCAAAGACTGGAAGGCAAGCCAGGTATCTCCTTCGAAGTCATTGCACAAACAGCCTATGATGAGGGTCGATCACACCTTGCTACCCAGCTCTTAAACCACGAACCACGAGCTGGCAAACAAGTCCCCTTGCTACTCAAAATGGAGGAAGATGAACTTGCTCTAGACAAGGCAATTGAAAGCGGAGATGATGATCTGGTAAATTATGTCCTTCTGCATCTGAAGAGTACGATCCCTCTGGCGAGCTTCTTCCGGATGATTAACACTCGTCCTATGGCATCTGCACTTGTTGAAACGGCTGCCCGGGACGAAGACACCGAGCTCTTGAAGGATCTATATTATCAAGACGATCGACCCATTGATGGATCCAATGCGCTCTTGTCAGAAGCTTTACGTGAATCAGATCCCCAACGCCAGACGGAGAAACTCGCGCTTGCATCGCGCCTACTATCCGACTCAAAAGATCCCACGGTGGTCTTACAACAAAAATTGATATCCGAAGCATCTCAGCTCCTCAAGGCACAGGAATCATTGGATAAAGACCTTGCAGATCACTCTGAGTTCACGGGTCTCAGTTTGAATGAAACGGTCTACCGACTATTCCGGGCTGGCTACGGAAAACGGGCCCACAAAATGCAGAGCGAATTTAAGATGCCAGAGAAGACATACTGGTGGTTGCGCCTTCGAGCCCTGGTGGCAAAACGCGACTGGGGTGAGCTGGAGGAGATTGGCAGGAACAAAAAGTCCCCTATTGGGTGGGAGGTAAGATTTCTAATCACGGAGCCGCTTCGAAAAATGCTCACACTAGATAACAGCCTTTCTATAACGAGGTTCTTGGCGCTGGAAATACAAAGCTTGCGTCGTTATTCGTCCCTAAATGCACAACCCTACCAGTCGCCGACCGGATTGAAATGTGGATCAAGTGTGGAATGATCGTCAAGGCGGGAGAAGAGGCACAAAAGGCCAAAGACGTGAACACACTCGAACTCCTTCGCACTAAGGCGTCCGGTCCTGCCATTGCGGAAATCGAGCGCATGATCAACCAACTCAGACCGAGGAAATAATCCGAAGAGATTGGCGTTGTTCAGGTGATCTGATCATCTTCATCAACGGTCTCAGGATCAGCCACCACATCGATCGAATGAGCAGCGAATGGGTTTGGTTTGGCTTGCACGGGCGCAGTATCTTCGGTCATGGAATCATTATCGTCATCGTCGTCATCTTCATCGTTGGCCTGCTGGAGAGCAGCAAAGGCTAACGCTTTCTTGTTCAATTCTTCCCATTCAGCCTAGAGAGCAGATTTTCGTCAACACAATCACATCAAATTTAGAGGGTCAATTCAGTAGAAATACATACGCTTCGTGCTTTGACAGTCTTTCCACGGGTGATGCTCTTGGATTTCTTAATTTCCAACTGGTCCAAGACCGCTTCCGCGCGATCCATACCCTTTTGCTGTCTCAAACGCTGCGCTCTTGACATCTTCTTCTGTGCTTGTTTCTTCTGAATACCAGAACTGCGACGCTCGGACAACACGGAAGGACGCTCAGCAGATGGTGATTCAGCTCGAGGAGCAGACTCCAAAGACCGATCTACGGGCGAAGCGGCTCGCCGCGCGGCACGAGTGTTGGATACTCTGGCTGAGACATAAATTAGAAATTTGTAGATATCGCAAAAAAATTTAGGACAACTCACGTTTACTTTTGGCCATGTTGGGATTTGTTTAAAGAATGTAAAGTGTGTGGAGACTTGCTATCGATAAAAGAAAATTTTGCGGTGAGCGCGATAGACCTGAAACGCAGCCCCGGATTGAAAAGCAATTTTGTATACTCTCCTTCACCAACACCCTGGCCCTCTCGCCCTCGTCGGAAAGGTCACCTATGCTTCACAGGCTTTCTTCCTGTGGCTACTCTGATTCTTCTTGTCCGCCATGAACGCTCGCAGGGGCGTTAACATCTTGTCAACTGGCCCCATTCATTACGCAAGCCCGAACAGCCACCATGAGACAGCTCTTACTTCGTTACAGAACCACGAAATCCTAGCCTATATCATCCTTGCCATTATTTCAATCTATCTTTTCCTTGATCACTTTGGTTTCGTACCGGTCTCGTTAATCCGTATCGCCTGGAACATCCTGGTCTTCGCGACACCGTCTTGGATCATCGTCGCATTAGACACTCGCATGTCACCATCCGAAACCTCCCCCTCGAGTCCCTCGCAAATGACCTTTCAAGCAAAAAATGAAGCAATGCAGCGGTTTTTCGGTCTTGAAAATAGCTCCTTCACATTTTTTTCTCGCACGCGATCCTTATCAGGTCTCGGGAACGCACTCCTAGGCAACAGCAACGACACGATACCGCCGGGACTGGGAAATTGGGACAATTCCTGCTACCAAAATAGCATCATCCAAGGATTGGCCTCTTTGAAATCCCTTGCAACTTTCCTCGAGCGAAATGTCGATTCCTTGGGGAAGAAGGGAACGCTATCTACACACGAGGCGCTGAAAGGAATAATTGATGATTTGAACAGCGCATCCAATTATGGGCATAAGCTATGGATCCCATCGGACTTAAAGTCTATGAGCAGTTGGCAACAACAAGATGCGCAAGAATACTTTTCTAAATTAGTGGACCAGATCGACATTGAGGTTCACCGTGCATCACGGGGTCAGACGAGGAACATGGGGTTAAAGATGGTTGGCCGGGAGGAGAACATTATGAAGGACATTCGCGCCAACACGGATTCCGATGGCAATGTGGAGGAAACATCATTGCGCAATCCACTGGAAGGGTTGCTTGCCCAACGAGTAGGCTGCATGAAATGTGGCTGGGCTGAAGGCCTGTCGCTTATCCCATTCAACTGCCTTACTGTGCCGCTTGGAGGAAGGGATGAGTATGATTTGCGCGAGTGTTTGGAACAGTACATGACGTTGGAACTTATTGAGGGGGTGGAGTGTGCCAAGTGTACCTTGTTGCGCGCACAGCATCAACTCAAAAGTCTCCTTGGCGATATGACTGATGCCAATGGTTCACCTGACAGTTTACAAACGCCAGGGTTATCCGATGCTATGAAGACTTCGTTCCAGGAGCGGCTCAAATCTGTGCAGGCTGCCCTCGAGGAAGACGATTTCGCCGAAAAGACTCTTATCAACAAATGTAATATCCCATCCAAAAATCGAGTTTCTACCACCAAATCCCGACAAGCTGTGATTGCACGCGCACCACAATGCCTGGCTGTCCACATCAACCGAAGTCTCTTCGATGAAATGACTGGGATGTTGAAAAAGAACTATGCAGCGGTCAAATTTCCGAGGCACATGGACTTGAATAAATGGTGCCTCGGCACTCAATCTGGGGAACCTGATGATCGAGTTGAGCAGTGGGTGACAAATCCTTCCGAGTCTATGCTTCCCTCGCCCGGTCAAGCAATAAGTCTATCCAGCAGACACTATGAACTGCGCGCCATCATCACCCATTATGGTCGACACGAGAATGGACATTACATTTGCTACCGCAAATATCCGACTGCGACATTTCCAGCTTCTGTCCCTGACGAGGTTCTTCAATCAGAAGGAGACAAGGACAAACTTGAACGCTGGTATCGACTAAGTGATGACGATGTTCAGATGGTTAGCGAAGGACATGTGATGTCTCAGGGAGGTGCGTTCATGCTTTTCTACGAAGCTGTTGAAGATCCACTTCCCGCACAGCATGAGCCTGAGCCTCCAACCCCAGAATCCATGCCTTACGAGACGACTGAATCGGTGTCCAATTTCACACTGTCAGAAAACATGTCTGTCACAACTACCATCACTGATGACGGTTCCAATACATCACGTGCAACCAGTGTATCAACTCCCGATTATATCTCTCTGCATACGGAGGACCCCAAGCAGACCGTTCCACCACTCAGGGCCTCAAGCACGCAAGATCTTAGACCCGAAGACGCCGCAGAAAATCTTGCATCACCATCTATGATCACTGCGTCATGAGCTACCCATCCTATCTATCTTCTGTTTTATCTGTAATTTTCTCCGACTAGCGAAGCCATACTGTGGCAAGCCACTGCATCACGATGATACCCGAGGCACATTGATCTTTGATCTGGGGCGTTTTTATGACAATTTTGAACATTTACGGCTTATGTATGACTGGGCTTTGTACTCTAAACCGGATTTCCATTACAGCGAGATCACTATACTCATTGATTATACTCATTGATTCCTACCATAGACCGGACAATTCCAAGATTCTTTTACACCCACAATCTTCGTGTCCGCATTTCCTCGTGCAGTAATCTCCCGGGCGCTTTTTGGCTCGAAATTTGGAAATGATCATAATATTGCCTCGTATACCACATACTAGAAATCAAAGGCCAAGAAAACAGCTTATCGAACTATAGCTCGCGATGGTTGAAACAAAACCAGGATAAGTACTCCGAATCCCTTAGAAAAGACAGCACTTAATCTTCGTTGGACGAAATGGCTGATATAACCAATTCACACCTGGTTTGTACTCTGCGAAGTTTTGCTAGAACAGATTGGCCAGTACGATTCAGCAATTCATTCCTATCAGCTACAACAAAAGCGCGTCCATTTGCTGCAATAACATTATCACAATATAAGCTGCGAATAATGTCTCCGGCTGATATAACACGATCTAGACAAGTTAGAAGAAAGCCGGTGGTTCCCTCGATTTCACTAACCTAACGCCTGTTCCAACAAGTAGAACTTATATATTTCACGAAGAAGTTGTTCGACCTGCGTCATTTCCGGCATTGACTCCGGTGCAACAACATTGAAATCGAAAGGGAGGTCGTCTAGATTTTTCAGTAAGACGGCTATATGTTTTCTCATTGTACATCAGACATACCCGTAGAAAAAACAGATCTGAAATGCCTTAAGAAGACATTATCGATTCCAGTCCTTTTATCTTCCATTGTCGATTCTGCGCCAATCAGGGCTGTGAAATATACTGCAAGAGGGAATCTCCAGCCAGGCTTGAGATCTTGTATAATCTCGTTAACGGCGTCTAAACGATCAATCATATCTTCTGAAGATACTGGTGCATCTGCATATGTCCATATAGCCTCACGAAGGCGAATGACTTCAATAGCCCATATAGGCTTTCCGTTGCGCGTGGGCAGTTCATGGAATTCAAGGAAATGAGGCTGCACCCGACGTAGTCGATCACGCTGAAAGAGAGATTCAGCAGAAATTATCTCGCACTTTCCCTCGATCTTAAGTTCGCCTTGGGAAAGGTATTCTCCGAAATAATTGTCGCCGCGCATACATCTCACATCTTCCAAATTCTTCGTAGGCTCATGGGTATCGTAATCACAGAACGTATCGATTAGATCCAGGTCACGAAGAAATGTGCCTCTAGGGAATAATGTGGTGTCAATGATGAACAGATTGATATCATCTAGTTCTGATTTGTCTCTTGGGCTCAGATGTCGGTAGTAGATGAACTGAATTGCGTCGAGGAGTGAGCTGGTCCATGATACGAAATTATCCTCTAATTCGCGCTTTGGCCACCATCTAAAATGCAAGTTGAGTGTCCGGGCTATTGTTGTTCGTTTTTCGTTATCCAAGTAATCGAATATGTCTTCTTTGGATGAACCATCGTCGCAGTAGGCCGCCTCCGAGAAGACCCATTTCTCGTTTGTTTCGCCGGCGGAAAGGGGGGAGACGACGCGAAAGAGGTACCGGGGAATGTTGTCTAGGGCTGTTTGTGGGAATCCGCTATCTGCTTGAGGTTTGAAGAGTAGCTGTTCCAGGTCAGGTGGATCATTCAAGGAAGTACTTCCTAGGCTTTCAGCCAGATTGTCCATTTTGACGCGAATGCTTTCTGAATTCGAAGGATTTGATACTGAACACAAGTAAGGATGAACCTCGGAACATTAACAGAATGAGAACATGAGGGGGATGTCAGCTTGGTGGTCAGATCACGCGGTTCCTATATATAGCCCGTTCTATACCTACATTTACCTGTATCTGCGATACGGCCAAACTGACGTTTTCCACTCTTTGTACATACTATACTGAGGTGGTTAGTATAATGGAAATGAAAATATCGATTTCACTCAGTCCAATGCAATAAAATCGAAGATAAAAGTTTCCGCTTAGGAATTATATATTCAGCCAACATTTTAAGCATTTGGACTACCTCTTCCAGTTCCGACAAATGAAACAAGAACGAGTAATCCGACAAAAGGTCAACTCTTTCCACATCTTCTTCAGATAATAATAAAACTCAAATTTCCTACGCCTTGGAAGATATCGCTCAGTAATCTCCATAGCTTGTAAAGCCATATCATCCGCATGGTAATCATCAATCCCGACAAGTCTAAACATCCCAATATATGTACTAATCAAAAGAAACGCCTCTCGCAATACATCCTCAGCACCGAGGCACTCCAATGAGAGCCTGATATCTTCAAGGTAATAATTGACTCGATCGACGCGCTCCTCGAGACAGGAATCGGTTGTTCCGGAGAACCGGGTAACGGGGATTTTCACCATCTTTCAAGAGTGTGCATGTCATCTTCGAGGGCGTAGGCAATCTCGGGGTATGAGACTGTGCCTACTGTGGCAATGAGATCTCGGTATCTGTTAATATTGTTTAAGACCTTTGCTCGTTGGCTGTAGAATTGGACGGCGATGGGTTCCATGCTTGTTGAATTTTCAAATTAATGTAGATAAACTTGCAGGTGAGTGAAGCGAATTTATGGCCAGAGTTGATATATTAGGAGTCCATACGGGTTTCAAGGGCGGCAATTTATTTATAGAAAGATTTACTACTGACATGTGCATAGATCAGGGGATATAATATTTTGTTGTTTAATTATCCTTTGTATACAATGTGTCCCCCGCGGCAACAAAGAGACTGGATATGAACCAAGGCCGAGGACCAGGATCAGAGAGACTCGGGACTTTGGATGGCAGTTTATCGGCTGTTTCAAGCCTTTGTTCTAACATTCGAAGGATTCAACGCCTTGAAACAGCATAAAGCAAAGAGCAAAGTATCGAGGATCAAAGGTATGATAAGACTTTGAATCATAAGTCAAGAGTTTAGCCACCTGGGTACCTTGACATGCAGCCACAGACTTGTTGCCATTTGACTGGAATTACTCATAGATAGCTCCTAATTGGTGGTCGCCTAGGCGAGAATGGGCACAATGAAGACATAAGAGGGATCACAGCAGCTTGCATAGTACATAAGATCGAATCTCAAGCATCTTTATTCCTGCTTGAACTACATGTACATATGCGAATAGTTACGAAAGTCCGGAGTTGCCTAAGGCATCACTGCATCCCAAGCCGAGTTTCTCCTCCCTCCAGTATTTCCTTTCAACCTTCTTTCTCTTCCCCTCAAAGTCGCTAACATGGATGCCCTATCAAATTTTCAACTGCAGAACTTTTTCACCCGATATAGTCCACTCACTAAGGAGATATGTGACAAAGTAGCTGCTAAAATTGCCAGCGGCGGAACCGTCAAGCCTACACCCTTGCAAGGCGCACAGAGCTACACCGTCCATATCACCAATGGCACCAATATCTTCATCATCCAGTTCCGTGGTCCGAACAGCATTCTAGATCTCGACCTCCTGGCCACTGCACAAGAAACCTATGGGCATCTGGTACCTACCTGCCAAAAAATTACGAGCCAGCATCTGAAGGGATTAGATCCTCTTCAGGTATACAAGATGAATTACATCCCTGGAGATGCGCTTCTTCAAGTAAACAAATTTCTCCACCAGCCTGAGAATTTTCCTCTTCTGGAGCAGACTGTACAAGACTTTGCTATGTATACTCACCTCTATCCGTCTCGAAGTTCCTCGAAGTTGGATGCTAAAGAATCTAGATTCTCTTCTTCTGCGTGGCGTAATCGGCCATCTGTACCTTCATTCCAGAGCAAAGCCTCGATTCAGAGCGAGTATCTTTCTACCCTGGAGCGCATGATGAAGCTATTACCAAACCGCTTCCAGCCTCTAATGGATAGGATAAAAAGCCAACTCCCATTTCTCTTTGCAGATGATTATCCTATGGTAATCAATCACTGGGACCTGCTTGAAAATAACATTATGGTGGATATTCAAACAGGCAACCTTACCGGCATCGTCGATTGGCGCGATGCTAAAGTGGGTCCTTTTGCTATGCAATTTTATGGACTAGAGAATATTCTAGGGATCAGGAAGACAACTTGTATGGCCTTTCATCCACGGCATATTGAGCTTCGTCGGCTGTTTTGGAAGACGCTTTATGAGGAGATGGGTGATGTGTCTGAGGAGATAAAGGCGGTAATTCAGGCAGCAAGGATGGTTGGGATCTTTCTGGGTAATGAATTCGTTGAAGCTTCTGATAGGGAGGACGAGATGCATCTGGCTGTTCTTGAATCGATGACATTGGACTTGTCCGATGTTGGACTTTAGGATATGGATGTACCTAGGGAAGATGATGGTGATAAATGTGATAGCTTTAGTATTTCACGCTGTAAGGTTATCATTTCTGGACTAGAATATTTACTATGGTGGAGTGTATTTTGGTAATTCAATTTGAGCGGGATGGATGGATAGGTGGTTAGATCTGAATTGATTGATGGAATAAACTCGATCGAGTCGCCCCACACTTATATGGTAAGGATCCGAGAAGTGGGGTAGGGTAGGCCTAATCTTTAAGCCTAAGCACAACATCAGAAGCTTGGAATTGCGAGTATTGGAAAGCGTAAGACTCGATATGAATTGGTAAAGACTTGAGATCAATCAAAGAAAGTTCAAGTTCGTCTATCACCAAAGGCTATGAGCCTGAGCTGCAAGAGGGGTATAAAAACGATTGGAGGAACAAGGGAAACGCCAGAATGCCATGATATGTCAAATTAGACGGAAACGAGAGTGTGAACGCTATTGAGAAATGTGCACGCGCATCAAACCGAGCCGCCAATATTTGTGGTCTCCGACCAATATAGAAACGATAGAAACGTGTTAAAAGATGTATATGACCAATATTATGATAAATCGTAATTTCTTCCGGATGCCAAACTCGTTATTGCATCCCTGCACGACCGTCGAAGGCAAGGGGACCCGAATCGTTCCTAGGGGTCAAGGGATTGTCATCTGATGTCTCGGAGCGGACTGGTGTATCGGCACGAAGATGAGAGACATGGGGGATGTTGAGAGGTTGTGTGGGCTGCCAGCCTGGTACATTGGTGGCGCTGCGCGAAAGATCCTCATTGCTTCCACTGGGCGCAGGGGAGTTCGTGCTTCGGCTATCCTCTGTATCCACGTCTGGCCTTAGGTGCAAGTTTTCCACATCGGTGACCAGGTCGGGCTCTTCAGGGATGACATCTTGCTGGTTGGTATCAATGGCGAGGCTTGCGTTCACGGGTGACTGTGTCTCGGAACGAGGCTCTGCGATTTCTCCGGCAATTTCTGGCTCTTCTTTGTCCTCCTTATCCTCGAGATCGTAGTCATTTGTGTCATCTACTTCGGCGCTCAAGTCTGTAAATGCGCGACAGTTGGGGCACTGAAACATTGGGTACTCGGGTGAATGAAGCAGACGACTGATACATTTATAATGCCACACGTGAGCACAGGCCGCCATGAACAGACACTGATATGGCCGCTAGATTACGGTAAGCAATATTTCGGAAATTCCAAGTGATGAAAGGCTTACCAAGACCGAGCCAAGACAAATTGAGCATTCCCGGCAGCCAGAATAATCAGCAGTTTCGCCCTTGCCCAAATTTTTGATGAGGCTCTCCGTATTTTTACTGTGAAATAATCAGCAGGGATAGCATGAAAGAAATTGGAGAGGTCATACTTGAACTCATTTGGTTGTTGCTGCCACGAGCGATTACACTCGATGCGAATGCGCACGCAGCGGAAAATCATTTCTTCGCCGCCCCGAAAATCAATGCCAAGCTGAATAATATCACCGTCCTTGATGGTATATAGACGAGACTGCATATTTGGCTGACTCAATCGCATGTGGTTCAAGAACGTGCCCGACGAACTGCCCACATCTTTGACATGCCACTGGCCATTGACAAACATGAATTCACAGTGCTTGCGGCTGACGACCTTGGATTTGAAGCCCACAGGAGCATCGGAAGGCTCAGTGGGGTTGGGAATGGGAATACCATCACGCTCAGAATAGCGACCCACGCGAATCACACAGCTCTCCGATGGCAGAGTGCGGGCGATGGGAACAAACGGTAATGAGGGGCGCGAATTCTGATAGTTATCCTGGTAGGGGAAAAAGCGAATGGTGGCTTTTTGTTTCGGTGCATTTGGTGATTGCGCATCCAGGGTTGTGATGGGCAGATCTGGTGCATCGTTGGGGGTGGGCGGCTCTGGAGACGGAGTGGTCGCTGGGGCTGGGGCTGGTACGGGGGTGGTTTGTATTTGGGTCAGTCCCTCTGAAGTCCCAGTGCGACCCAGTCGTGGTGTCCGACCAGAGACGGCGGAGACACTTCGGAGTCGTGCCATTTCTGAGCGAGTCGAGTTGTTGGGAGGGGGAGATGCAGATTCGGCGGATGACGCTTGGGTATCGGGACGGTAACCTGAAGGCGCAGTGTTGTAGCGAGACAAAGAATGATCTTCAGGACATGAAGTAGAAGTCCCCTGGCTTGGGGGAAAATCGCTAGAAGTTGGCGATAACCAGGGGATTCGACTACTCAAAGAATTGCGGGCCCGTTGCCCACTGGGGGAAGATAGGTTTTGGGTGTAAGCGCGTAACTGGCTCAGACGGCGGAGACGCCCAGAACGAGGAGGGTCGGAAACTGTGGAGGCGGTGGCGGTAGATGCAGACATGGCGTGGTTTTTGCTGCAACCTGGGGGGATTCTGCCTGACAAGTCTCACCAACTTGAAGGATCAAACAGTAGAGTCAGGCGACTCGGGTGCAGAAAGATGAAGATCGAGATTGAGATCGGGAACTGGACTAAGAAAGCGGCTCAAAAATGGGATTACCAAGACCAAGGCATTATTGATGCGTTCACCAAGAGATACAGAGGAGAGAATATGGGGGAAAGAGGCAAAGGACAAAATGCAACGAGGCACAAGTCCAGAATGGGGATTTTCAAGAAGAAAGCAGGAATCCAATCAGAGGAATGTCTTATGATATAACCATCGAGGAGGATTTCATGGAACCAAACGGGGCTAACCAATACTTGAATGACTTATTAAAGAAAAAGCACGGGCGAATGGGCCCATTTACTACTCATGTGGACTAGTCTCCAGAACAACTATTAACCTATCGCTTGTTACTTGTTCAAAGAACTTTGCAGGTAAAAAGTCTCGTCATTTGCTGAGATTCTTTTCTTTCATTTTGCGGGGAAAAAAGCCTTTAAATTAGTCTGGAACCATCATCTTTTGCCTGTTTAGCCGATGGGCAAATCCACCTTTTCTATTTTAAACTCTAGAACCATCTGATGGGTACACGAAAGAACAAAAAAAAGAAAACTTTCAAATGTGAAGAAAATTGGAAAATAATGATATAAAATGCTATCGCAACATTCAATCACTTGTCACATCTGGTGATCGCATCACAAGACTGATGAACGTCATTGGGTCTGTCATTGCACGGACCCACAGGGGGCTGGGGACATACAGTATCTACTCACTGGATATGACCACTTTATCATGAAGATGCGCTAGATATGCATTCCTTCAAGGTCAATGATTTAACTCTTCATCAGGAGGCTTTTTTCAACCGAGGTAGAGAAAAGTTGAATGTGACGACTCTGATTGGTTATAGCTTACGGATGATGTGCTGAAGCTCCCGTTATCTTGCTTGACAAAAAGGTAGCACTAGCATTTTAAGTTAGAAACCTCTGCTATTCTCACTTTGGGACATTTGGAGTCACCGAGATCAAATTAGATTATGGTTGGAAATCAATGTTAAGATTGGAAAAGGATCTTGCATGTGTAGTTGAACTAAAGTAACCAATTTATACTTAGCACTGTTTGATCCCGACTTCCCTCAAGCACGGGTTGAGGGGGGGAAACTAGTGAGCTCCTGCAACCTTCCTTCTTCAACCCCCTCCTCCCCTTCCCTTTTTTTTATCCCCGACAACTTTCAAGGTTGTCCCGTTCCTGAGACCAGATCAACTGTAAAGATCGCCCATCACGCGCCTGTGTTCTCCCGCCCCAAAAAAACCTTGGAAGCTTGCGCATGCTTTGGGCCCCAGCCTCTTTTCCACCCCACTGCAATTTCTCTACTCCTTCACCTCAATCCATCGTTTATACTGCACGCCCTGATGCGGGCCTGTTGAAGGAGGCATGAGTGGATTCGCTACCACTTGTCTGTCGTGCCTGGCCGCCGTCGACCGATGGTGCCATATCACCGCCTGTCTCGGGGCTGGCCGTTCCCGAGAAGACATCTATGAAACAACTTTGGCAGATAACGAACGAGAGGCGGTCTCAGATCTGTTAGGCTATCTTGAGAATGTACGTGATCGCGAACGGGTAGAGTGCCTCGCCGCACTCCGGTCGGGCTCTCACCTCAGCTCAGTGGCTAACCCATTCCCCTGTACAGCGCGCCGAAACCGACTTCTTCTCAGGTGAACCACTGCGAGCTTTGAGCACTCTCGTATACTCCGATAATATTGACCTACAACGGAGCGCAAGTCTGACGTTCGCCGAAATCACCGAACGAGGTGCGTGATGACGCAAATTGCCTTGGGCATGCAATACCTAACCTGTTTCCTGCAGATGTACGAGAGGTAGACCGCGATACCCTGGATCCTATTCTTTTCCTGTTGCAGAGTTCCGATCTCGAAGTCCAGCGAGCTGCCAGTGCAGCCCTGGGCAACCTTGCTGTCAATGGTCGGTGTTTGTTCCTTGCCACGCATTTTCGTCACTAACCCCGACACAGGTGAAAACAAGGTCTTGATCGTCGCCCTAGGAGGGCTGGCCCCTCTGATCCGCCAGATGATGTCGCCGAATGTGGAGGTGCAGTGCAATGCGGTGGGTTGTATCACAAATCTGGCCACACATGAAGAAAATAAGGCCAAGATCGCTCGATCGGGCGCGCTGGGTCCTCTCATCCGGCTGGCCAAGTCGAAGGACATGCGCGTTCAGCGGAATGCGACTGGAGCGCTGCTCAATATGACCCATTCTGGTAGGTCATTCGTCTCATCCAGAACTGGGAGCGATCATTGACCCTCAATAGATGATAACCGACAACAACTCGTCAACGCCGGCGCTATTCCTGTTCTCGTTCACCTCCTCTCCTCCCCTGATGTTGACGTTCAATACTACTGCACAACTGCACTTAGCAATATTGCAGTCGACTCGACCAATCGCAAACGACTGGCCCAAACCGAGTCCCGTCTCGTCCAATCATTGGTCCACTTGATGGACTCATCCACCCCCAAGGTTCAATGTCAAGCCGCCCTCGCCCTGCGCAATCTGGCTTCCGATGAGAAATATCAGCTGGAAATTGTTCGGGCTAAGGGGCTCGCTCCTCTGCTTCGACTTCTCCAATCATCTTATCTCCCCTTGATCCTTTCTGCCGTTGCTTGCATTCGTAACATCTCTATTCATCCGCTTAACGAGTCCCCGATCATTGAAGCGGGCTTTCTGAAGCCGTTGGTGGACTTGCTAGGTACTACTGACAATGAGGAGATTCAATGTCATGCCATATCAACACTGCGCAACCTTGCTGCTAGCTCTGATCGCAACAAGGAGCTCGTCCTGCAGGCTGGTGCTGTGCAGAAATGCAAGGACCTCGTTCTCCGGGTCCCGCTAACCGTCCAATCCGAAATGACTGCTGCCATCGCTGTGCTGGCCCTCAGCGATGATCTCAAAATTCACCTGCTGAACCTCGGGGTATTTGACGTTTTAATACCCCTGACCAACTCTGAGAGTGTCGAGGTGCAAGGAAACAGTGCAGCTGCTTTGGGCAATCTTTCTTCTAAGGGTGTGTTTCCCCCCCAATATCCTTTGATCATTCGTCATTGCGTTTTTTCAATATTACTTTTCTTTTATCCCCTTGCTCCCTTTTTGATCTTCGTCATTTCCGTTTCCCCGCGTCCCCAGCTTTTCTTTTGACTTTTTCTTTGAATCCATTGCTCACCAATGTAGTGGGCGACTATTCGATCTTTGTCCGTAACTGGACAGACCCGAACGGCGGCATCCACGGCTACCTTCAACGATTCCTCGCAAGCGGCGACCCTACCTTCCAGCATATCGCTATATGGACTCTTCTCCAGCTCCTCGAATCCGGAGATAAGAAGCTCATCGGGTACATTTCGAAGTCCGAGGACATTGTACACATGGTGAAGTCAATTTCCGACAAGAATATCGAATCCGACGATGAGGATATGGATGATGGTGAGGGAGAAGTGATCGCACTCGCTCGCCGGTGCTTGGAGTTGCTGGGCGCTGGTCCCAAGCAGACTCTGGTTGAGGCATAGGATGGATGGGGTTTTTATGTTCGAACGTGCAAGTCCCTGGTCACGTTCCTTTTATTATTTGGCCATTCAACTCTTATTTTACTCTCCATATCTATTTCCTGGGTGTCATTATGGGCATTGGATTCTTTGAAACTTCGGTTTTGTTTATGACAGCGGGCATCTGGAGTGCTAAGTGCTGTTTTGTTCTTCTGCTTCCATGTCCAGTATGGGTCGGTGCTATTGTGTCTTCTTTGTTGCTACTCATACAACGTGTATTAGTGCTAGATCTGGATTTTCGTAATTGAATCATCTCGAGCATGAATAAACATGGTAGTGTACAATGTAGAAGTAGAAGCCAGTCCGTTGATAGCGGGGACCTGCGGGGAAACCTACTTCCGGCCCGGTCATCGCTCTAAAAAAATCACTTCTTTGAACCCCATCATCTTGCCAGCTTTCATACCCACAACATAATGTCAACATCTCTTCCCCCTGTGGCAATCCCAGGTCAACGCCTGGGATCTGCTTCCCTTTACTCCGGGGGACCAGGCACACATATCACACAATCCTACATCTACGCCTCCATCGCTGGGCCCGTCGTCGTGGATCCCGCCCAACCCAAGACCGGAACCAAGCCAACCATTCGAGTCTCTCGGGCTGTCCCAGCCGTAAGCCGAGCTGCTTCAGCCCCACAGCAAAAGAATCGATACAACACCCTACCAGCTGTCGGCTCCATTATCCTGGCCCGTATCAACCGTGTCCAAAAACGTCAGGCCACTGCCTCCATTCTTGTTGTTTTGGACAATACCTCGCAGGACCCTTCGCAGAATGCTTCAGACAATGACAACGTCGCCTCCATCTTGACTTCCGCTGCCGACCCCGAGAACCATAGCAGCACTGACGAGCTACGCTTCCAGGCTCTGATTCGCAAGGAGGACGTCCGCGTTGTCGAGACTGATCGCGTCGTCATGGATGAGATGTTCCGCGTTGGCGATATTGTGCGTGGCTCAGTCATTTCCCAGGGTGATCAGAGCTTCTACTACATCACTACTGCTCGCAACGATCTCGGTGTTGTCATGGCTCGCAGCGATGCAGGAAACATGATGTTCCCTGCTAGCTGGAAGGAGATGCGCGACCCTGTTACCGGGGCCGCTGAACCAAGAAAGGTTGCACGCCCGTACTGAGAGATACACAGTCTGGCCAAATCCGATTCTTCAAGGAAGCTGTTTCCTTACTCTTTTAGTGATGGCGGAAGGCGTTACTAAACCTACTACCAAGCCATCTTGCATTTGATATGCAGACAGCGCCAAATTTGGATCATATGGGGAAATCCAAACCCGAGACATGGCGTCAACATGATCAGGCTATGTGACACGATCCACGCATCCGTTCTTCGTCACCCAAATCACCTACCATCAACTACCTTGACTTGAGTACTCCCACACAGTCACAATCTCATCCCCCATAGGCGCCTACCAAGGTTCGCCGCCGCCACTGACATGAGCACATGGCGATATGAATGTACCAGCACTGCATTGAGGCCGAACTCCTCCGCAGAATTTATGTGATACCCACAGTTCATGAATGAAAAACGAATTACCATTTCTTCTAGCCTCCGTTAACTACAGCACTTACTATGAAGATCCGTTCCAAAGAACAGCTTCCTAGCCATCAGTAGATTCCTACCTCCTAAGTATACTCGGTCGAGACCTATCCATGTCGGGCTGTGTTTGTCAATGGAGGAAGATTGACGGTTTTCCTTTGGAATCGCGCGGGGACTCTCATCCTTTGCGAACCACCCCTCTACTACTTCTTGTCTTTAATATGACCTGAAAGATGATCTCGGGGTGGTTACATTCTCGTAATCTCACTACTCAGAACATTCAAACAAAGACTGAATAAATTTCAATACATTGAACCTTCCTATTACTATGCCCCAAACAAAGCCATTACGATAGTCAATGCAAGCTCAATACAAAGCCTTATAAACTTTAAATAGCACTGTAGATATTGGGAACAGCGAGTGAAAAAGCTTCAAAAAAGGCAATCTACTTTTATATTCATCCATATACATTCAAATCCTTAATTCAGGAAGATAAAGAAGCAAACAGCCAGCCTACTTCTTTAAAGTCTTCTGCTTCTCAGCATCAATCAACTTCCGTCCCTGAACAACCAAACCCTTCCGATTCCGTACAGCATCCATATACCTCTTCGCCACATTCTCACGATCCGCAAGCTCACCCAGATCCTCCAGCTCCTCCTCTGTAGCAGGAACCCAGAACGGATCCTCATCCAGAGCCTCGAAGCCCGAGAAGATCAATTGCGGCTGCGCAGCACCGGAGGTCCGTTTCCGGATTTCCTCGGCGAAGCCAAAGGATTCAGCGACGGGAAGAATAGCTAGGATGGTGAAGAAGGGGGTTCCTTCTTTCATGATTTCGGAAAGGATACGACCGCGACGGCGGGTGATTACGCCGTAGACACGACCTAGGACCTCAGCTTTTGGGATGTTAGCTTTCATTCTTGTTTCTCTGGTTTTGGGTTTGGTTTATTTGGACTTACTCGTTGCTTGGATTTCGCAACTGTACATCGCAAGCATGATTCGAGGACTCCAGTCTAGGAAGCCTGTTGTGATTCCTTCGCGAACAAGTCTGATTGCATCACCGGTTAAACGGCCCATATCTAGCTCGCCTTCTGCGTGAACGGAGAGGTCCTCTAGGAAGACTGCTACGCCCTGCATTGGTTCTTGACAGAGGGGTCCTTGGCCTGTAGCGAGCTGGAAGGCGTATGCGATCTTGTCGTTGAAATCGCGCACGAGTAGCGCTTGCTGGTTATCCGGGGAAATGGTGTTTTGTTTCGGGTCGTCGAGCAGGCTATTATTGATATTAGTCGTTTGGGAGATCATTTGGTTTTGGTGTTAACTCACAATTTCTCGCAGGTGTTAACGGCAGTAGCATCGACAAGGATATTGGGCCCGATTCTGCGGGGTCCGAACGCAGTGATTCTGTCGACGACGTTCTTCCATAGTTCCTTGTCTTCTTTGACTTCCTTTTCGAACACCTTGCTTAGCTCCTCTCGGAACTCGGGCAGAGAAAGGATACTTCCTTCCTGGGCTTCATCGGCTGCATCGATTGTTGCCTCCTGGCCGTTCTCGGTTGCTGGCTCGTCTGATTTGGCTTCGGCGCGTTTCTCTGACTGAAGACGCTTGACGGTTCCTACTTGCTTTGTGAGGAATTCAGTCACTGCCTCTGGCAGAGGCACAACACGCAGACGAAGTGTCATTTGTTTGGAGGGAGACACTGCCAGAACGCCTCCACGACCCAGTTCAGAGTTCTTCGGCGGTGCCATCTCTGAGGCACTGACTATGGTTTCCCGGTAGGGAACAATGGCCTCACCGGTTTGGATTTCGCATTTTGCAAAGCGTTCACGAAGGTCCTTAACGCAACGCTCGAGATGCAGCTCACCAGCAGTGAGAATGACATGCTCACCGCTAGGAAGAACCTCGTACTGAGCGCAGGGATCACTCTGCTCGAGAAGACGCAGGCCAGTGACCATTTTACCTAGATCAGCAGGGTTGACCGGCTCCAAGGCAACGCGGACAATCGGTGGGATGTTGAGCGAGACACCTGCCAAGTTAATACTTCCCTCGAGCTGGCTGCAGAGGGTACCTGTCTTGAGCACATGGCCTGCCAGGCCTCCAATACCAAAGACCACACCAGCAGGAACTGACTGGAGCGGCTCGAGACTTCTGCCCATAAGGAGGTACAAGTCTGTGACCGTGACCTTCTTGGGCTCTGGGCTGGCATGCGGGTTCGCTGGGGAGAACTTTGGTGGCAGCACATAGATGGAGTCACCGACTGAAAGGGTTCCAGAGTAAAGACGGGCAAATCCGATGAGATGGTCCGGATCTTCCTCCTCACCCACGACTTCCTCTGGTTCCTCCTCCTCTCTAATCAAAGTGACGTTCTGAAACGCTGATGTCATCTGGGCGAAATCGTCCCCACGTCCTGCAGCATCGGCTTCTGCGTGCATCTTTGCAATCTCCTCTCGCTTACGACGAGCGATTTCTCGAGCTTCCTCGGCGGTCATTGTATTGCCGCTACGCTTCTTGCTTGCAGTCAACTCGCTCTCAGGGATGGCAACCATCTTACTGACATACGCAACAACGGGCTCCTCTGGACCTGTCTTGAAGCTCACCATAGCTTGCTTGACCTCTTCCGAGATGTGGTCTGAGCCCGGTGACGCTTTAATCATGTCGGGCAAACGAGCAGATTGCGCGACTTGGGGGCTCGGAAGATATTCGATGACCGAAACCAGGACTGCAGTTGAGAGAGGAAGCCATGCTGAGAATAGGGTGGTCATAATATTTCTTGGGTCACGGCCGCGCAGGATGTAAGGCGGGATGTTGATGTTCAAGGACTTGGTGATTTTCTCCAAAAGAACAGGGTCACTGGAACCAGTCAGCTAGATATTTGTAAATTTAGATCTGTCATTTCCACGTACCCTTTTCCTTTGTCACCACCAGTTGTCGCCGCATAGGCAGCCCAAATGCTGTCTAGGACCAACTGCACAAACATAGGTTTTAAAGCTCGGCCCTTCAAGTGTTTCGAGCCCAGCACTCTCTTCGTCTTGGGGTCAAGGTAGAAGTCACCCCAAAGCACTTTTTCAAGTACCGTACGCTTGATACCAAGTTTCTTTTCATAAATCGCAGCGAATTGACGAACCGTGAAGGCCCATCCATCGACAGCACTGCAGAAGATGACATTGTTCTTCTCCGGAGCAAAGTAGAGGTCCTCGTCATCACGTTCCTCAAACTCTGTAGCATCACTGATACTTGGAACAGATTCATCATCCAAGTGTGCCTTCTTGAGCTTGGTAGCGGAGACATTCACGCGGTCTTCCATGCGCTCCCGCCACTTCATATCGTCCTCCATACGCTCACCTTGATAGAAACTACCAATAACAGCATTGACTTGTTCCAAAAGCCTACTGAGATGCGAGAATGCCTCACTGGGGCTCATCATGAGTTCAGTCACCAACCGATCCATCTTGTTAATAATCAGAATTGGCTTTAGCTGTTCAACCCATGTCTGACGGAGCACAGTGACAGTCTGACTGCATACACCCTCGACAGCATCAACAAGGACAACTGCACCATCACAGAGACGTGAGGCCGTAGAGACCTCACTGCTGAAATCAATGTGACCTGGCGAGTCGATCAAATTGATCAGGTACTCCTTGGGCTCCGGAGCGGCGTCCGGTGCCGGACGCCGGAGCATCGAAAAGAACAATGAAATCGCCGAAGACTCCATGGTGATACCTCGAAGCTGCTCATCGGGACGAGAGTCCAAGTAGCGGATCTTACCCGCTAGCTTGGGCGAGATAATGCCGTTGGTGGCTATCAGCCCATCGGTTAATGAGGTTTTCCCATGATCCTAAATTACGCAAAAAATTCAACATGATTAATGCTCCAATCCGAAGTACCGATTTTGTATGCAGCAAACTTACAACGTGGGCGAGAATGCAGATCTAGTGGGTTAGTATAACCGCGTGACATCAGAGTGGGATGGAGGGGCACTCACATTTCGAATGTCGTCAGGTTTCCGCTGCAGACGAACTAGATCGTCGACATTTACGACAGGCATCTTGAGCGATGGTCCGGTTCAAAATTCCGGGTCGATCTAAGAAGTTGAGGTAAAACGGGTGGAGAGAAGTGACCGAAGACAAAAAAAAAGTTGCTGAGAAATGGAAAATCCGATAACAGCAGAATCCGGATGTGAAAACTGGAGATTCACGACAATAATTATATCTTCAAGTTTACACATAAATATTCGAGTCATTACAGGACTAATTGATTTCTTTCTTCGAATTATGCTCAGATGTATGTATTTGAATTACAATCATTTTGTATTGTTGGATATTACACTTCCTATCAGAATATCAGAATATCTATATCCGCTTTGACTCATGATGAATCACTTAGACTCTCTATGCGTCAAAAGACCAAATTATACTGTTTAACTGGGTATAAAGCATTTCACTCCTCATCAAAGGAAAGCTTGATTTTCTTTGCTTTCTTGGTTTTCTTAGGTTTTTCTTGTACCGTAGGTGCTTCATCCGGCCTATTCTCCTCCTCCTCGCCCACTACCTTGACCTGTTTTCGCTTTCTCTGTCCCCCAACTTCAGTGAGGTTACTCTGTTTAGCAATTGGTTCAGCTGGCTTCTTGTTTCCCTCGGCTGTGCTTGCGCCCTCTGAGCTGGTCTCATCGTTGGGAGGTTCGACCAGCGCTTTATATTCTTCCTTGGTGATCACTTCATTGCTCTCTTCATCGAGATATACAGGCTCATCATCCTCTTCCTCCTTGGGATCCTTAAGCTTTTTAGGTCGCGCGGCAGGTCGCTCCAGGCGACCGGATGTATCACCACCGTATTGGCCCCGAAGCCTTTGTAGAAAGGCAGGTTCATTTGCCTCTATAACACCAATAAAACAATTAGGGAGATTAGACCTGTTGAAAAAGAGAGAGATCACTTACCGTAGGCAAATTTGGGGTTTTGGGGCATTATCGCGACGCTTCCTGATGTAAATGGTTGCGGTCAAGTCAAGTTCGTTCGGTTTTCCGTCGTGAACAAACAAGCCAAGAGTCGCATGAATTTATGAAATGCAAGCCATTGGTTTTGAACTCATCAAGCCCTTGGAAGAAAGGAGCAGATCGATGGTGGAAGTGGAAGAGGAAGGTGTTGAAGGGCAAGCCCGCGAACAGCTTACCAAACGCTAAACCGAAACGGGACACATCGAAAAGTGCAAAGGAGCCGCTGCGCGTTTCCAGCTCCTCCTCATCCACCTCTCCCCACCTCAACTTTCCCTCAATTAAATCATGCTCTGTGCAAGTGAGTACCTGGTCGCTAAATTCATTCCTGCCTTATCGGCTCAGTGGATGCTAATTCCGTTTTTCTGTAGTCTCTGGAGAGGCTCCGCAAGTGCCTGTCGTCTCTCCCAAGAGCGGTATGTCTTCTCAAGCCACAATTAACATCTCGCACTCCCTAACATTCATCTAGGCAGTGTATTCGAAAAGCGCTTGATTGAAGCATACGTCGCTGAACACGGAAAAGATCCTGTGAATGGCGAAGAGCTTGCAGCGGACGAGCTGATTGATGTCAAGTCGCAGCGCGTTGTTCGCCCTCGTCCTCCCACCCTGACCTCCATCCCTTCCCTCCTTAGCGTGTTCCAAGAAGAATGGGATGCGCTCGCTCTCGAGACATACACTCTTCAACAGAACCTTGCACAGACTCGCCGCGAGCTCAGTACCGCCCTCTACCAGCACGATGCTGCCGTCCGGGTGATCGCACGGTTGACAAAGGAACGCGACGAAGCCCGTGACGCTCTTTCAAAGGTTAGCGTTGGAGCCAGTCGTGCTGTGGATGGCGAGGCTATGCAGGTGGACTCCGAGGGCCTACCCCAAGCGGTGTTGGAGCGGATTGAGAACACACAAGCTAGGTATGTGGATTTGCTTACAATTGGACTCGTATTGAAAATCACTGACTTTGGGTACCTATAGTCTCTCGAAGACACGACGCAAGCGCCCCATTCCCGAAGGTTGGGCTACTAGTGATGCCATCTCGGCATTCAAGCCTGTTGAGGCCTCTGAATCTCTGTACCCAGGCAGCCGAGCCTTGTCGATCGATTCTACAGGAGATCTAGCTCTATTTGGTGGTGCTGATGGTGTTGTCGGTGTCTATTCTCTTTCCCAGAAGAGTGTGGTTCAAACTCTCAAGACGGACGGCCCAGTGACCGATGCAACATGGGCTGGTAACAAGGCTGTTGTTGGTTCAGCCACGGGTACTGTCAAGATTTTTGAGAATGGCAGCGAGGTCGCAAGCTTTGCTTCCCACGCTGGAGAGGTGACTGCTGTTGCTGTTCACGCAACTGGTGATATTATTGCCTCAGTGGGTGTGGACAAGAGCTATGTGCTTTATGATCTATCCACAAACAATGTGATCACCCAAATCTTCACTGACTCTGGTAAGCAAACATTCATCAAAGAAACAGTATTAATTCCAAAACTAATCATCATGATTTAGCTTTGTTGTCTGCGCATTTCCACCCAGATGGTCACCTTTTCGCCGCCGGTGGTGCTGATGCCCAAATTAAGGTGTTCGACATCAAGACCGGTACCGTCGCCGCAGATTTCCCTATGTCCGGCCCCGTCAAGTCTCTTTTCTTCTCTGAAAATGGTATCTTCCTGGCTGCAGTGGCTGCCCAGTCTACCACTGTCTCGATCTGGGACTTGCGTAGCTCTAAGGAGACCAAGGTGCTGGACACCGGCAGCGAAGTCCAGTCAATTTTCTGGGACTACACTGGTCAATTCCTCCTGACTGGTGGCCCAAGTGGCTTGACCGTTCAACAATTCACCAAATCATCGAAGGAGTGGTCAGAGCCGTTCCGAAGTGCTGTACCAGCCGTCGCTGCTGCATGGGGATCTTCCGCTCACAGTATTGTCGCCTTGAATGACGCATGTGCAGTAACAGTGCTGCGGTCATAATCATGAAGGTCAAGATATGTAATTTTAGAGCTGGTTCTGATGTTTTTTCTTTTTGCCATGATGTTTTTTGTATTGCGATCACAACAGCTCTGGAGCACAGAAATCAATATATCTTCTACTAAAAACTTGGATCAGATTGCTGTCTCATTCCTCTTCTCTTGCTCACGGTACTCAATCTATTCAAAGTTCAATCCTCCCCTTCTGAAGATCTTGCTACTTTATACCTTTTCTGCTGCAAGAGCCCCCACACCTCCTTCACCGCCCATGGCGTCACCGCTGAACTTACCGCCATATTTAACAACGAATATCGCCACACCGCCTTTGAACTCGGGCCGATGCTGGGAAGTTATGTGATCTATCATAATCTACTTACCTTCTTCCTTGTCTACATCTTCATGGTTCCCTGGCCGGCCCATCCAAGTAGCCGTGTCAGATTTCCCACTCCAAAACAAGTCAAATTTCGAGATGAGTGATGAACCTGGCGTCCAGATCCTGGGCGTCAGGTCCAAGGTGAGCAGTATCCGGAAGAAAGAGCGCGGGCGCCAGTAAAGTAGCCACCATGCTGACATTTTTTGCCCTGATGTTGAAGCGAACCAGTGAAATGTCCCAAGATTCCAGCGAAGTCTCTCAGCAATCATGGGCTTCCCACTTTCATCCCCCCTCCCCGCAAAGATCTAGTAGCCGACCCGCGGTATTGCCACATGGACAGCCTCAGCCTTCCCATCCTGTGATCGACCTTAACAATGATTCTAATGTGGTTGATCTGACGCACTCACCTGAGACGCCACCTCTAAGACTACACGACGGCACTCCAGATACCCAGACATCCCGTTCGGTACGGCCACCGCGATTCGGCCGACCCATCTTGAGGCGCGAGGTGGTGGATTTGGTTAATGAACCTGATAGCCCCCCAGAACCTCCATATGGCAGTCGCTTGCCAGGAGCATCGACAATTCCTGGATACAGGAGTACTCTCCAGTATGTGTACAATCCCGACGATCCCACTCTCAATAGGATGATTATCAACCGCTTCCCCGGTGCTCATAGGCCTACTCCTAGTGGAAGAACCCCACCTCCATGTCCCGGAGAACGTGTTACAGGATCGCACCTCGATCAATGGTCATACAACGACACAAACACGTGGTCTAGTCGCATGATGCTTGTTTATAACGAAAACCTTCTTCCTATTTCAAGGAGAAATCCAGACTACGACCACAATCAAGACGTCCAAATTCTCGGTTCTACAACTAGACCTCGGGAATCCAACGCATCTCGGTATTTGCAACCGGAAACGGTCCGAAGATACTACAACAACCGGCAAATCAACGAACAAACCAGACGGAGGGATTGGGCCGCATCAAGGCGACAGGCTCGCACATTTTATGATGCGGATACGATAGTGCTGGGTCAAAGTTCCCAAAGTCAGAATGGGGGCCCCGGCAGTTTGATTCTTGATTATGGATCGGCAGCTTTTGATATTCAACAACCCACTGAAGGAGCTGAAGCTCAACGGAGCGACACTTACAAAGCGCCCAGTCCGGCACCGGAGGGCTTTACGCGTACCCTTGCAGACGACGATGTTGCAATTTGCCCCAACTGCTACTGCGAGCTCGGAGTCGGTGATAAAAAGAAAGAGGAGATCTGGGTCGCAAAACCATGTGGACATGTTTGTCAATTCTCAATGCCGATAGGTACACTGTTTTGCTAATCTTTTCCAGGTCTACTGTGGTGAATGCGCAGAGAATCGATCCAAGTCCAAAGCTAGAAAAACTCCTTCAGCTCAAAAGACTAAACATTTCTCTAAATGCCAGGTCGCTGACTGTGGCAGGACACTCAGTGCGCCGACTGCTATGTTTCATCTCTATCTATGATTTCGGCATCGATCTCTAGAATCGCATTACACTATGGGGGGTCTTTTGCTTGCCATCTTATGTCTCTTTTTCGTCGATACCCGTGATGCATGGAAGTTCAAGGCGTTGTCACTCGGTTTCACATATTTCATTCAGTGCTTTTATTATTTTGCGGCGTCTTCAGGGAGCCTCACCTTCGATCATACTATGGAGCATTCTATACTTCAGACTTATCTTTTCGCCACTGTTAGCTGCACCGCTCGAAGCATCAGTTACCATGACAATTGAAATAACATATCTCTATTCATCCCAAGTAGTAGTAAATGTGTAGAGCAAACTTACGTCCAAAAATAATGTAATTGAAGGTCGACAGCACGGTCACTAATTTACTGTCACTCATCCTTAGATATGTCGACGTAAAGGTGCAATGTGTTGGTCTGAAAAGGTACCATGATTAATCCCTAGTTATAGAGGATTTCGCCTATTCTAATATGGGACATAAATAGTATTCTTGTGTCCATGGAGCAATGGAGAATGTGGAACCGATGTGAATGAATTGTGCCCTGGTCAATAATACAGTAACTTGCGATGGCAGGGGTCCATCGCATGAAAAGTAAAGGCCGTAAACGCAGCCAGTATAAATGCTATCAAACAGGAAACGCCCAGAACCCTATACACCACGCAAATCACCGTGGTATGGCGACCAAACACCACGAACACTGTCGTTAATACTTGTCACTGGCTTCTTGGTCCGCTTCAACTTGTCTCCGCTTGCGTCCTTCAGGATCATCGCCTTCTTGAGGATGTCCATAGGCTCGAGGTTCCGCACACAGATTGCCTTCTCACGGCCGTTGATGTATTGTCCCTTGATGACGGGGTGCTTGCCGGCTCGAGGAGCTACTCGGAGTTCGATTTGCGGGTTTTCGCGAGCGAAGTTGGGAAGGGTCTGGGTCAGGAATTCGCTGGAGGGAGTATTGATTAATATATTTCACAATATATCCTGAGTTCCAATGTGTATTGTACTCACAGCATGCCCCGTGAGCTGCCGCCATATTTGCAATAGTGAAAGTCAAGACGCTTGCATTGAAGGATAAAGGCACCGACGCCGTTCTGTTGGGGGGTCATCAAGTCAGCGTTGGTATTCCAAACATTCTCACAACCTCTCTCAGAGATGTATTGAGCCATACCCTGGCTGTCGTAACTGTTCGGAGTCCTTTGACTGGCATTGCTGTGATTTAAAGATATCTCGAAGTACCAATCGCCGACTTCCTTCCGGGTCACAATTTCTGGTGCACGTGAAGGCGGTGAGTCAGCGTCCGAAGCGGCTACGGCGTTTACGGCGGAAAGCTCCCTTGCTAACGACACAAGAACGCGAAACTCTCCTGAAGAACCTCAGGTGACAGCTTACTTCTTCCCCTCACGTCACTTGCCAACAGGCTGAGGGTTCACGATGACGGACAAACTTCCCCCTCCTTTGCTGGCCCTGTTCCAGCCCCGCCCACCTCTTCGCTACATTCCTCCCACCGACCGCGCACCCGAAGACTGCCCGAAAAGCACCATCTCTGGAGTCGCTCAGTTCCTTTCTGAGGCGAAGGCTTTCGCAGAAGAGGTCCCATACAATGCGACCGAGAGCTGGTTGCAGCGCAAATGGCGCCAGAAGATCGAGAAAAAGGAACAGCTCGAGAAGCAGGTGACCGAAGGGTTGCAAACCTGTATGTTCCATCCATATCTTCTGGACACTGGAATAAACTGCTAATTTGATTTTCCCCTCTGTGGCTCTAGTTGACCCAGAGAAAGATCCTCAAGCACGAGGTGATCCCTACAGAACTCTCTTCGTGGCACGATTGAGCTACGATGTGAAAGAATCAGATATCGAGCGAGAATTCGGCCGCTTCGGCCCCATTGAGCGTGTAAGACCCTCCGAATTTTTGGCTGCTTCCTTTCGTTTCAAGTCTCTGACACGTCCCCGCAGATTCGCATCGTCAAAGATACCGTCTCACCAAAGGCGTCTAAAAAGCCCAACAAAGGCTATGCGTTTATCGTCTATGAACGCGAGAAAGATATGAAAGGTATTATCACCAAATCTATGTCGCCCACAGTCGCTACATTCCCATGAATCAGGTTATGGTAAGAGAAGTCATTGCTAACACAGTGATCCCCGATATTCAGCGGCCTACAAGGAGACAGATGGAATCCGTATCAAGGACCGACGAGTTCTTGTGGATGTCGAACGTGGACGCACGACCAAAGGATGGAAGCCTCGTCGCTTTGGTGGTGGTCTAGGAGGCCGTGGATACACCAAGGCGATGCCCTCACGACCCGTTGGGCCAGGATTCAATGCGCCTTCTGGACCTGGAGGTTTCGGCGGCGGCTTCCGTGGCGGATTCGGTGGAGGCAGAGGCTTCCGTGGAGGTGGAGGATTCCGTGGCGGTGACCGTTTTGGTCCTCGTGGAGGAATCGGCTACCAAGGTGGTCGCAATGGATTTGGGGGTGGTGGACAACCACCCCCCAACGCGCCCTCCGGTCCTGGTGGTGGCCGCAGAGGAGATTTCGGAGGAAGTTCTTATGGTGGTGACCGTGGTGGCGGCAGATTTGATCGAGGCTCTGGCAGCAACCGGGAGCCTGTGCGGCCACGAGATGGTCCCTCGGACCGGGACCGTCGTGACGACCGGGATCGTGATCGCTACAGGGACCGCCGTGATGACCGTGGCGGGGGTGATCGCTACGGAGACCGTGACCGCGACCGCTATGGCGGTGGCCGAGATGGTGGTAGAGATGCCGGCCGTGACGCCGGCCGTGACGCCGGACGTGATGCTGGCCGGGATGCTGGCCGGGAGGACTTTGGACGGAAGCGACCCCGTGAAGACGATAGCTACGATGATCCCCGATCCCGGAGACGATACTAAATGTTCCCCCTCATGTGAATGGAAGCTACCTCCTCGGCCCTGGCTTTGTTGGTGGGTATCCCTGGTTTGTCTATCGCGCGTCCTTCTCTTCTCAAGGGTAAGGGGGTAAGGCGAAACAAATACAGTCATCCCGAGATGTCGCGTAAAGTTATGTCCAAACCATAATTGCCTCCACTCATATTCTCAAAGGTCGATCTCCGGTTCTCTTGGATTCTTCTGCCATGGCACGCACATACATTGCCGGCGAGTAGCCCAAAAATCTTCCCTTGGAGTGTATATGTGTTCATCGGCTCCTCTTTCTTTCTTGTTTCTCATTGGTGTCTTTTTTCTTCACGTGCGTTGTTTCGGTCCCACCGGTGCCTTTTTGATCACTCTCCGGGGGTAAGTATGTATTTTAGTTCTAGCATTCAAGCAGTTTCTCAAGTGGTGGAATTCAATGATGCTCAGGTAAGACCAGGTAAGGGCCAATGCAATGACTTCAGAACAGGCATCTCCCTAGCGCAGGTAATGATTTCTTGGGGAAAAAGGAACAGTCAACATGTTTTTATATCCAATTTAGTAGTATCTATCCATAATCGTAGGCACATCAATTGGACGAGATCCAAATCTCCCAGAAACAGGATCAAGATAAAAGGATGTTCAGTATATCAATGTAAAAGAAAAAAGAAAGCGCCAGCCCTTAACTCCGTAAAGATGCCCACGAGAATCTTTTTTTGTCGACACAACAGACGAGAGACACATCTATGCCTCCACATCCATATCACCCTTCTCCAGAATCTTCACCTCGTTGGTACTCCGCGACCAGCAAGCCTTCAAATCGACCTTGAACTCGGAAGAAGTAACACCGAACATCTTCATCAGGGTTGTCTGCCGGGAGTCCAGGGTCTCACCCTTACGGCAAACGAGGTATGAATCAGCGCCATCGGTCAGCTCGAGCATGACCTTACCCTTGACGAGACGGGTGGGGATACCAAGCTTGCGCAGAGCAGGCTCGATGGTGTGGCTGACGGGCTCGTCCTGCTCGGCAGGAATCTCACCAGCCTGCTGGTAGACCAGGCCGCTGGGGATGCTGAATGAGCGAGTGGCGACAGTGCCGGCACGGGCAAAGTCCTGGGGACGGAAAGTGTCGAAGTACTCAGTGACAGACTCGGCGGCGCGGTTGGTGAAAAGCAGGCCGACGGCACCGGCCAGGTAGGGAGTGACACGGTGGACGTTGGGTGCGGCTTCGTTTTCGGGGGTGCTGCCGAGAGCGACGGCCATGACCTTGGTCTTACCGAAGAAGAGACTGAACAATGCATTAGTGAAACTGATATATAATTTCGATATTCCGCATGGATTGTGCATGTCGATTGATCAAGATACCGTCTCCGCAGTGCATCTCTGCAATGCCGGGCTTGATGCTATTCCAACACTAATTGAAACGTACCGGCTGTCCGAGAACTCAGTGCGCACATCCTTCAGGTAGGTGTTGCGCATGTTGTCCACGGCGAACACAAACATATGGTCATATTCCTCCAGACATTCCCGGATATTGGCGTAGAGCCGGCGAGTTTGTTCCTTGTGATCCTTCTTGGTGGTCTTGGACTCGTGGACGACGCGCGCACGCTTTGAACGAGGCATTTTGAAGATAATGTGGTATCAAATTAATCGAAGGAATCGATGGTATCTATTATGCTTCCCGGGGGGCATTTTTTTTTCTTTCGCTGATAAGCGGATCACGTGCGTTATCCGACCCCCACTAGTCTTTATCGGGCAACCAGCTGCTACCCTGAACAACTTCAAGATTGGAGTTCAACTGTAAAGTGTGAACTTTGAGGGTTCGGTCCCGGGTCCAGACAATGCTGGAATTCATGGACTATATCCAGCTCGCTTTTTCCGAGGCGACTAACTGGAACCGTGACAACTCGTACTTGTCGCTTACCACCACGACACAGTGTAAGTTGCCTTTCAGGGACACGACGCGATATCAATTTGATCTAAATGTCGGACATTAGCTATCCTCGATTTTTCGACTCCAGAGCGACTGCGCTTACATTTATCATCGCTTTCAACGCCCAACTTTGGCACAAGCTATTCTCTTGGTACGGTGGGATTGCTCGATGGATCCGTATCGTACCTCTTCAGCACTGTCCCCTTCCACAACACCCCCAGCCGAAGTGCATTGATCCCTCTTCGAAAGATCTCCCCTGGTTACCGACATGTACAAGCGCCCGTGGCCCCAGTACAAGCCTGGGGATGGGACTCTCTTCTAGAAGGAATCAATATCCCGGGAGTCACAGACGGGCCGCGTTCTGGGCGCAAGGATGGTGATAATATAGCAGATGAAGCAGTAAAGCGGAAGGCCACCCTTCTTCATGCCTCTCTACACCTTCCTTCACCGACTACCTTGAACGCCCTTTTCTTGCGCAGGATCTCTCCGACGATGCAGCTATGCCTTGCCGTCTGTTCCACCCAGGGACCACCATTATCCAAGTCCGCGCCGCAGGCATCAATGCTGGCCCAATTGTCTCATGACACAGGGAAATACTGCAATGAGTATCTTTTTAGCACGGACAATGCCCTCTTTGGCTGGCGCGGGCTCTGGAACTTTGGCCCTGATCCTAGAAACCCTCGTGCCAATGCCTCGCCTGCGTTATCGCTTCTTTCTGCAGGTGCGGAGGCGTATTACTCTCCTGCCTCATCATTGGTAGGAATTTCTACTGGATTGCGATTCACTACACTTCCCGCCGCGACTCGAGTGTCTTCATCTTCCTCATCTAGTCACCCCACGCCTATATCTACATTCCCCTACACATTAACTCTTACCCTAACACCCATCACTGGCTCTCTATCAGCAACATACTCTCTAAGTGCGTCGCCAAACCTTGCATTCAGCTCTCGTTTTGGTTTCAATGTATACAGTTGGGAAAGTGAAATGGTTGCGGGCTGCGAACTTTGGCGCAAAACTAACAAATCCACTTCCTCTGACGATGGCATCGAATGGGCCCGCCGCAAGATGCGCCTGCATGATTTCTCCGCTTCCCTCCCGGGTTCTGCGCCTTCTCCACTCGCCTCCGACCCGGTTCAACCCGAACCGATCAAATCGGATGACGGCAGTGATGTAGAAGCTGGCGACTCGGTCATCAAGATACGTGTTGACCAGTCCTGGAACATGCGTTTGCTGTGGGAAGGCCGAGTGAAGGAGCTTTTGGTGAGTGCGGGTGTCGGGCTAGGGCCGGGATCATTCTCGCAGGCCCCGAATGTTTCGGGTGGGTCAGTGCCCGGAAGTGGGCCATCGTATTGGCGCGGGGTTGGGGTTTCAGTGATGTACTCTTCGTGAGAGATTTAATGATCCCAGATCTACTCTTCGAGACTCTTACAGGTTCTATTATACTGGATGTTCTAATATACCGCGAACTGGAAATACTGAGCGGTTCCAACATTGTACATATATTCATGACAACATATCTGACGTTTAAAGCTTTTGGCCTTGCTAATGTAGGGCTATATTCCAGGCCAACCTCGGAATTCAAGCACTAAGGGAGTATCAATTTACGGAAAGGAAAACATCTTAGATGCGGGCGTTGATGATGTCGACGACTAGATGATAGTTAGCTTACTGCGCTCAAGCATTTGGACATGGACAAGAACTCACAGGCAGGCTTCAAGCTGGCACCGCCAACAAGGAAACCGTCAACATCCTCCTTCTGAGCGAGCTCACGGCAGTTCTTCTCGCTGACGGAGCCACCGTAGATGATACGGGTAGCGGCCTGGGCCTCGGCGGAGACGCTAGCACCGAGCCACTTGCGGATAGCGGCGTGGACCTCCTGTGCCTGCTCAGTGGTAGCGACCTTGCCGGTACCAATAGCCCTAAATGCAGGTTAGATACAAAGCCCAATGGCATGTTGAGGTAGCGGGGTGATGCTTACCAGACGGGCTCGTAGGCGATGACGACCTTAGCCCACTGATCCTTGCTCAACTCCTTGGCAGCAGCGTTGAGCTGGCGGGTGACAACCTCAATGGTCTTGTCGGCTTCACGCTCCTATTACAAAACAGTCGGGTGTAAGCGGGGAGTCTTGTGTCAGGTTGCATCCCGGTGACCCACACCGGGACGAAAAGAACGGGTAACCGAAGTTAGGAATGACGTACCTCCAGAGTCTCACCGATGCAGAAAATGACCGAGAGACCGCCGTCAATGGCAGCCTTGGTCTTGCTGGCAATGAACTATAGTCAAGATTGTTAGATCTATGCTAGATTTGAAGGGTTGAGGGGCCATTTTGATAGTTCTGGCTCGGTGTATAGATCTCTGGTTCACGTACCTCATCGGACTCCTTTAGGATGGTACGGCGCTCGCTGTGGCCAATGACAACCCAGTTGATGTTGGTATCCTTGAGCTGCTCAACGGAGATCTCACCGGTGAAAGCACCGTTGGGCTTGTTGAAAACGTTCTGGGCGGCAACGCCGATCTTGGGGTCGGCGAGCTCGCGGGTCAGAGTGAGGTAGAGAGCGGGAGGAGAGATGACGACCTCGGTGGTAGAGTCGAGCTTGGCGGAGTTGAGGTTGTTGACAATGCCGGTGATGCTCTCCTTAACACCGTTCCTGTGTTTCCAGAGTCAGCGCGACTCGAGGCCTCGCGTGCTTAGGGGTATCCATGAGCATGGCGGGGTAACCATAGAAGTGAACTTACATCTTGAAGTTACCGCCGACGAAGAATTGACGAGCCATTTTGAATAGATTATGGGGTATGAGTGTTTGGGGGTATTTGCAAAAGAAAGAAATGAAGTTGAAAACAAGCGTTGAGATAGAGCCAAGAGGGAAGGGTTGAGCGTTTAAAAGAAATGGAGGGGCACTCGGTCCCGAGGATCGGCAGTGGGGCCTGACGGACCAGGCAGCCTTCATGACGTAACTAGGGGCCCGTCTTCAGGCACATATCAACTTATGGAGATTACTATGTATGCTAGTGCATTAATTCATTGGCTAGTCGCTTTTAGGAAGTGCCATCTTATCAACCATCCAATCGAGAATGGCAAAAATATGCCTCATTTCCAAGGTCGTCTCTGAGGCATCATTGCACTTGAGTCTCCACGAAAAACCACCCGCATTTTGCAAATATAGTATATCCCAAAGTTATCTCGAGTGCTCAATTGACTGAACCAATAAAGGACGAGGCAATGAGATAATCCCACTTTCAAGGTTCCATACCCAGACTTGCAGTTTAAATGGATTAGCTAGAATAGTGACTTTTGCCAGGATTCTGGGGTGTAACGGGCTCGGAGAACAAGCCTTCGTCCCTGTAAAGCTAGCATGCTAACTATGAAGGTTTAAAGTAGCAGATATTAGTAATGCATCAATATAAACACATAATTTGTGTCCTGTGAACTTTCAAGTTGTATACTGAACTACGCAGTAGTAGACTCCACAACCCTGGATACAATTGATCATTTAGGCTTTGAGCTTAAATTGATATCAACAACAAAGTCACGTTCTCACGTCCAATTAGGCCATTGCATTCACTTCCAAGACTCAGTGCTTCCCCCAAGACTATGACTTTTCTTCCACTCTTCTTCCTTTTTTTTTGTCTTCTCCCCACACATCCTCACCCACGTTCTAGGCTCACATACGCATAAACTTACCTCACCAGGCATGCGTTAACGGTGACTCGACTGCCGGCGCTCTGTCTTGTTCTCAGATATGACTCGACATTGCTGTTGGTTACTCTTTCCTGTTTTGATGGCGTTGTTTGGCTGGCTTCCATGTCCCTGTGGGCTTCAATATCCCTGTTGGGTTTTATGCATTTGTGGCATGGATATCATGACGTCTTTATCATACCTTTGGCAACGGCCTTCTGGCCTTTATACCCAGGTACCTGATTGAAAGAAGTCTGATGATGCCTTACAATAACACATTCTCCCTTCGCAATTTGCAGGGCCATTCGAAGCTAACATATTATTTAAAGAAAGACTTTTAAGGATGAAAAAATGAAAGTATGGAACATGAAAGTATGGCAAGTAATATAAAAGTCGAATTCAAGAGAAAAAGTCAGCTCAACGAGATAACTAAGGCTAAAGAAGAAAGACACAAAGAAAGAGAGAACAAGCCTGCTCGCTAGTCCTGATCCAACGAATCTGTGTAGATCAAAGTAAATTTTGGAGTGAAGGATCTCATGGTATCATCCATGTAGAGACTCATGTTGAATGAAATGATGGATTGGTCCTTTGTATTCTCATCAACTACCTCAGCTTCAACAAAGTCCCCACTGCGGGGTTTCCCATTGATAATCATCGATCTGACCAGGTCGATCCGACAAAAGTCTTGAAGCTCCCATTTCTTTCCAGTATCAACTGCACCATTGATCAACATGGCCTTGAACATAGCGGCACTGGGCTTCGGGAACCCCATTTGCAATTAGCATCTGATGCAGCACGGCGACGCATCTAGTAACCAAGGGAGTAGACATGCTTGTGCCCGACGAGAATCGCCAAAATTCGTTATCACTCTTGCCGAATGAGTTTTCTGTTTTCATGGCTCGATGGCTCGGGAGACAGTGGGGATAGTCATCTCTCTAGGTGCCACAACGTCGGATTTGATGCGACCCTCCTTGTGAGGTCTCCGGCTGCTGTATCCGGAGATTTTGTCTAGATTTCCTTTGAATCATCCTCGGCTCTCATAAGACTACACATTTGTCATCTCTGGAAGCTCGTGGGCTTTCACACGAGCCCACTGTAATACAATTCTTTGCAGCTGGCTACGCGCCAATGTGACCCTTGGGGGTTGCTGCTTTACCACTGTTTCTGGCAGCAAAATATATAGGGTCTTCAGGATGGGAGGAAGCTTCAATAGAGGAGAGAGGACCGTAACGCTCTGAATGAGGTTTTCGTTCTCTGATTCGATCAATATCGGTAGGCTCATAACGACATTTGAAGGTATTGTCGCGAAGGAACTGCTGTATGCACTGGGACATGCATTTCAGAGAGGAGTCGATTCTTCTCACGTTCCAGGGGACCTTTCAGCTTGATCATAATGTGATTTGAGTCATTAATACTAGGCTGCAAATCAAACGTACCGAGTGATGGTAGCCCCGAATCTTCCAGAGGGGATTTGCTTCCATTTAGGTAGGACGTAGCAGCTAGTTGAAAGTAGAATACCAGTAGTCGATATTATAGAGTAGTTTTGCAGATTCCAGTGTCAACTTCCAGGTGAAATTTCTTTATGTCTTTAGGTATCAAAATCATAGTTACTCTTCCTCAGCCAGCCATAATAAGGGCCGAGACCCAATAGGTAGGCTTACTGGTGTGACTGAACATTATTACAAATCAGAATTAAACAGATTTACATAAGTTTGACTCTTCAGAGGATCTGGGTTAAGAGTAGCCCGCTCTCCCTGCTGCTTCCCTTTACTCCCTTTCTTCCTTCCTTGCCTCTCTTTAGCCTTGATTTTTCGATATGGATTGGCCAATTACTGTATTATGCACATTTATATATACTTCAACATGTTGCCAGATGGGTGCTGGGAAAACGTCTCACCTACTATATTGGACAGGGTTTATCCCTAAATTGTAAATTTGTACATTACTATTATCGACATACTAGAATTTTTTATATATTAATTTGCATTGGCCATATGCGTCCTGTAGATCACTAACCAAGGGCGTGCCCCCCACGTGATCCTCAATTATCGCGACGCGGGACCAGACACGGCCAATTGATTTTGCAACCTCAATGCGATCTGAAAATTATTGCTAAAGAGTGGGAGGTGTTTGCCAGCCATGAAGGATGTCGGGGACAGGAGCATCGAGTAAGACGAAGTCTACAGCGAAGTTCGTCCGCAAATTGCTGACCAGTCAACCTTTAGACAAGGAGCAGCCGCTCGCAGGAGCGGTGATTTGCTTTACAGCGGTCACTTTAGAATATAGGGTATGTACGATAAGAGTGCCGTTCTCCAGAGAAAAGCCGTGGAGCAAGGCTGACTCGCGTGGACCTCAGACTCAACTCTTAAACATTGCGAAGGAAATGGGCGCAACTGAACGACCTGACCTCACCTCCGAAGTAACACATCTCCTCGTCGGAGCAACCGAATCCGCAAAATACCGATTCGTCGCACGCGAACGAAACGACGTTGCTGTGGTCCGACCAGAATGGATCGAGGCGGTGCGCAAATCGTGGGTGCTGGATGAGGATACCGACATTCGCGCCCTGGAGATTGAATACAAACTACCTACGTTCTTCGGCCTGACGCTATGTATTACTGGATTCTCGGATATGGGTCTTCGCACAAAGATGCACGACACTTCCGTGGAGAATGGGGCGGAGTTCCGGAGAGACTTGACCAAGAGCGTCACCCATCTCGTTTCGCGGACTGCTGAAGGAGAGAAATACAAATTTGCGACACAATGGGGAATAAAGGTTGTCAGTGAAAGGTGGTTCTACGACTCAATTGAGCGCGGGATGATCCTAGACGAGGAGAAATACCATCCACTGGTGCCGTCAGAGGAACAAGGCGTAGGGGCATGGAATCGATCCTCGCTCATATCACCGAGCATCTTAAGAAAACAAAAATCTGCTCCAAATGGGGGCTCGGTTGATACACGACCACGAAAAAAGCTACGCAGGACCGCAAGTACCAAGCTGGCTGGTCAAAACGAAAACATATGGGGTGATATCATTGGTGCTGGCTTCCTGAATAACGACACGACTGATTCAGTCAACAACGAGGACGAAGATGGCGATTCACCACCTCCGAAACCTGTCTTACAAGCTGCCAAATCTTTCGCGAGCGAGTCGGTCTTCAGTCAAGCCGCAGCATCGGAAGCAGCGAAAGTGCCCGAAGGCTTCCTTGGGGGGTCATATTTCTATCTTCATGGATTTTCTCCCAAGCAGGTAAGTATCAACATTCTTTGTTTGACTTTATGGACACTAATGTATACTAGATGGGAGTATTGCACCGCCATCTCGGGTTCAATGGAGCTCAATGCGTAGCATCTTTAACCGAATTCTCTCGCCCAAGTATCCCGAAGACAGGCCACGGTCTATACATTATGGTGCCATATCAGACTCTCAAATCGCAAATTTCATCAACAGAAGACATGGCATTTGAATGTGAGGTCGTCACGGACATGTGGCTAGAAAAATGTTTGCATGCACGAGCACTGGTTTCGCCAGAATCCCACGTTGCTAGCACACCTTTCCCTAGATTTCCGATTCCAGGTGAGCATTCGTGTACGCTTAGATATGAACTTTACTAAATCACGACCAGAATTTTCAGGAATGCGAGTATGCTCCACTGGATTCAGTGGCATTGACCTTCTTCATGTATCCAAGCTGGTTGATCTAATGGGTGCCTCTTATGATGAAGTGCTTACGCCGCAGGCCACGATCCTGGTTTGCTTCGACCCTCAAACTGCAAGTCAGAACAAGTTACGCCATACCAGAGAATGGAGAGTCCCAGCAGTATCCGCAGAATGGCTTTGGAGCTCAATTCGGACTGGCCAAAAGGAGCCATTTGAACCATATTTGGTTCAAAAACAGACTTCTCAACCCCAAGGCAGCGAGGAAAAACTTGGCGCTGCCTTTGAAAATGATGATAATGCGCACCAGCAGGGGCATACAACTCGCGATAGACAGTCCAAAGCCCCAGAGGGGGTGGCCAATGAACAGATAAGCCAAGTTTCAAGATCCGCGAAAATCAATCGAACGCGGATGATGCCTATCATCGATGACGGTTTCTCAAAAGAAGACCATGATGATGCTCCCAAGCCGTCTATACCGGATTCTCGGTCTCCATCCCCGAGCAGAAAAGATGATAGGCCAACAACTAGTGGCTCTACCACTAAGCAACCCGATCTAAACCACTCAGAAACCGTACCATCTGCGTTGGACACCGCACTGAAGGGCCTCCTACAGCAAGCCCAAGCTGCCAAATCCCGCAAGTCAAAGGAGGACCCAGCCACGACCGAAGAAGGTAGCTTCCCACTCCGACGAAAGCGCAAACCTCTCTTGGGTCGCGCCCCATCACACTCCTCCTCTAAAGTCGACAACCAAGCTGCACCATCCAGAGCCAGCTCCATTGACACCCTCAACGACGATGGCCTCGGCCCCTCCCTCGAGAGCGCCGGTCCAACACGAGCCAACTCCATCTCCCGTCCACCCAGCCGCGTCAACAACGATGAGAGCCTATCCTCAATGTTCAGCGGTGCAGGCGGGAAATTTGACTTCTTAGCCGATAAACAAGCTAATCTCAACGAGAACGGGGAAGATGAGGAGAACACCGAGCCCCAGATGACACAGCTAGACTACGAAGATGCCGATGCAGCAGCTATGAGAGCGGAATTCTTGCGTGATGCGGGCAAGGTAGCTCGAAAGCCTAATCAGGCTGATCCAGGTTTGTTACTGGGAGAGGTCAAAGAATTGGAGGATTTTGGATGGGGGTCTGGACGGAGGACAAGGAAACATCTTAGAGATGATGATTGATATACAGGTGTATTTAACTTTGCATTTCCTTCTTTCACTCGGTGTTTAGGGATTCTCGGAGGGGATTGGATGGGTTTTAGCACTTGAGGGTATGATGTATCATTATTTCATGCATGGCATTGCATTGCATCGCATCAGGCATGGCGCCGCTTGAGTTCTGTGGCGTTTTCGCTTATGCTATTTTATCAGATTCCAGTCTTATCCTATTTACGCCAATTTATGGATTTCTTGAGAGATTTATAGCACTGCCCTTGTTGAACTGGTAGTGCTGTACAGATCCTTTGATGGCAAAAATCAACCAGTGTCCTTCTCATTACAACCTTGCCTTAAGTTTGAATACCGATTTCAAGTAGGGAAAACGTAAAAACGTTGGCAGAAGAGACAGGAAGGGGAGAATCAGTGTTAATTCAAAAGGGAATCTTGGGCTAAACTTGGAATGACCTCCGATGCACACCAATACGCCATGTAATAAAAAGGTAGTAAAGAGCTGTGATACTACAGGGAGCCTTTTGAGACAGCTGAAGTATCACAGATAGAGAGAAGGAAAAAAACCATATGAAGAGAAGGGACATTCGTGGCTAGTGAGGAAACGAATCGGCATCAAGGAACTATACATCGTTGAAGGTAAAGAAGGAGAAGAGAGAAAAGGGAATGTAGACTGTTAGTACATGGATTTGCCTTGTTTATGGGTCAAAGGCGCCCATGGCACCAGGGAGTGGACCGTCGAGGTCGAGATTCTCGACAGAGCGACGGTTCTCACTACTATCACGCAACAAGTTTGAGAAGTACTTGGTGGCAACTTCACTCTCCTGCTTGATTTTGCTGACCTCCTGCTTGCGCCGGGCAAGGTCTTCAATGTCCTGAGCCAAGCTTGTTTGCAGATTCTTGGCAGGAAGACGTAGGATACGTCGCACCTCTGAGGAAATGCGGTTCGCATTTGAATGGACATAGTCCAATTCCGCAAGAGCCGCTGCAATCTTCCGGGAGATACGAGGAGGTAAGGTGGACGGGATAGATGACAGCATGTAAGCCGCAGTCAACGCGGCGGCAGCAATAACACCGGGAATAAACATCCGACGCACGTTGTTTGGACCGAGAACCTTGACCGCGCTGAGTGCACTATCAACCCAGCTGAAGCCACCGAAGACCCTGCTACCCACTACAGTAAGTGCAGTCATCGCCATACCAGTTCCTGCAACCTTCTCCTGGCGTTCCCATAGACCGGCAATATCGAAGAAATCCATGAATTCGACATCAGTATCGACCTGTCGACCAAAGGTGTGGCGACGACCCCGGCGGAACATCAAGTCTGCACGGAAATTGAGCGGACTGAACTTTTCCTCGCCAACGTGCAGCAGACCGATGTTTTGAATGAAGCCAACACCCCGGACGGTCTTATCTCTGGCATAGTCCTCGCAGCCTGCAACAGCCGCAGAGATCTGATCCAGCATTGCCAACTTCAGATCCTCTGCGTATTGGAACGCCGAGAAGAGACCTGGGTACTCAACACCTAGGTCTTGCTCAGAAACCCGTGCAATGGTATTTGATAGGGTGGTGCGAGTGTAGTTATATGTGTCATCACATGATTCATCGATCGCCTTGTCCACGCCTTCAATCAATTCGCTCTTCTTTTTCTTGCCATTTTCGTATGCGGGCTCAATCACTGCCAGCTCATCCGTGACTCGTGTAAGCTCGGATTGGGCAACGTCCCGATTGACTGTAGCAAGTGAGTTCAGGTCGGCAAGAAGGTTCAAGAGATAAGTCCGAGCAGGAGCAAGCTTGGAGCGGGATCGTTTCTCGAGCACGAAGCGTCGTAACGCTCCTTCCAGATTTTCGAAATCCTGGATCTTTTCCTTTTCCTTTTCCTTGCCTTTGCCCTTGTCTTTGCCATTATCGTCGTCGTCGTCATCATAAGGGTCTGAACCACCATCACCCCCACCAGAGCCAGATTGTGAGATGGCTCCAGCCGGAGCGACAGGGATAGCATTACTTGACACAAAGTGTACAAGCTCAGCAGACTCCTTGTATGTGCGTGGGCTGAGCTTGCCTACTTGGTCAAGAATCATGCGTTCGCAGCGTTGCTTATCGCGAATCTGATCGAAGCCATTGACCACCATGAAAATATAGGCCTTTTCATGAGCTGCATTGAGGATGAACTCCTTTGCCGAGAGCGTGAAGTGATTGGCCGCGGACACAACGAAGACAACGACGTCGATTTCCTCTTGGCGTGCAAAAACAGCTGTGGTTTTCAAAGAGTCCGAGTTCAAGCCCGGGGCATCGATCAAGGCGATATCAACCACACCGTTATTAAGCAAAGACTCGTCGATCGACCGGACGTCCTTCACATAGACCTTGCACTGCATGTACTTTGAGTTGTCGATTACAAGGTTCTCAAGCTCACTCATGGCGTAAACGTCGTAGGTGCTTTCGTCATTACGGTTGTAATGAGCGTCTTTGTGTACTGCATGTACCTCCTCAATCCCAGCATTTTCACGAGCATCAAGCACCTCGCAGAAGATACTGGTGCAAGGCTGTTGGTCCTCGGGCAGTACTTTTCGTCTCAGCAAAGCATTGCAAAATGTTGACTTGCCGGCATTCAAATCTCCTGTGATCAACACCTTGCTTGATGTATCCTCAATCCGGTCTCGTAAAGACAGAAGGTGTTTGACGCTCTGCCCGATCCTCCCATCCAATAACGAAGCAATTGAAGCCTTTTCCAGCGAATGCACTAATTCTGCCTGTGACAAAGCTCCAAGCTTCAGATCGAGTTTCAAGATCGAGAATTCCTGTGCAATTTGCGGAGTCATCAGCCGAGGCTCAGGTGGTGCACGGCGCTCAGCAGCGGCACTCGATTCACCGAGGTCCTCTCCGTTCATTGTAGTCGCAGCGCGCTTCAGCTCCGGTCGAGGTGGACTTCTCGGCCTTGAGTTATCGGTTCTAAAGTCCGACTGCGCATGATACAATTCCGGGCGTGTCGTAGGTGACGAAGGAGCGCTTTGCGCGGTTTGAACCGAGGGGTAGTGGGCGGGCCACTGTCGGTTCATATCCTGGAGACCTTTCAACGTTTCGATAGTCCTGGATATTGAGCGAGCAAGTTTGGTCCGGTTTGAGTTGCTGCAAAGGCATTATCAGCATGCTATACACTTGTAGAGTAGACATGGAGCTAGTTGACATACTAGAGAAGCTGGTGGACATGGTTTGCGACAACTTGTTTCTCGTGCTCAGCTACTCGAAAATAACCATATTAGCGAGCCAGTCTTTAACTAATCACTTTAAACTTGTTTCGCATCACTCACCAGCCGGATTATACTCGCCCGGGCGTGTGGGTGTGTGCACCGGAGTTGGTCGATCCTCCATCAACCCAGCACGCCAAGCCGCACTTGAATCGGCTCCTGTAATGCTTCCATCCGCGATACTGCCTCCATAACCAGAGTCGTGGGCTAGTGAAGACATAAGAGCCGTTGCACTTTCCGAGGTCGAACCATTGCCCACAGTCATATATGCCGGTGGGGCTTGGGGGGAAAAGGGACTTCTTTCTTCTTCCTCACCAGCGAAACGAGACGAGGCGGACCTGGAGGAGCCCTCGCCGGGGAAATAATCCTGACTCATGACGAAAAATAGGTGTGTGGGAAAGCCATCCGAGGGTATTTGTTTGTATTAAGAAGCAAGAAAATGTCAATGAATAATCAAATTCCAAGGTTAAGGTGACGTTTGTGCTAAAAATGGTTTAGCGTGCATGTGACTCTGTAACTTACATGATCGGCGAAACGGTATCTTACACCATTGATGTCACCGATTAGTAGAGAAACAGAAGGCATCTGCGCATTTACCCTCCCCTCAATCTTCAATACCTTCAACCCACTTCATCTAAGTCCACCTATCCAGATCCCACCATGAACGTATGTGACAATAACTCTGTTGATGCCCTATATATCACTCATCTACCTACCAGATTGTCGAATGGGCGTTCGGTAAGCGCATGACGCCCGCAGAGCGTCTGCGCAAACACCAACGTGCCCTTGACCGAACACAGCGCGAGCTGGATCGAGAGCGGACAAAGCTGGAGAAACAAGAGACGAAATTGGTGCAGGATATCAAGAAGAGCGCCAAGAACGGCCAAATTAACGCATGCAAGATCCAAGCCAAGGATCTGGTCCGGACACGACGGTACGTAGTGTCGCGAATCTTCCTTTTCTTGACTTACTATCTTTTTTTTTGGGAAATCCTTACTGAAAGTTGGGAATACAGATACATCCAGAAGTTCTATCAGATGCGCACACAATTACAGGCCATCTCTTTACGCATTCAGGTACGGCCAGATCTACATAACCCCGCCCCCTCCCTAGGCTCCCAAATGATGCTAACACACATACCCTGCTAGACGGTCCGGAGCAATGAACAAATGATGCAATCTATGAAGGGAGCTACGATGCTTCTTGGTAGCATGAACCGACAGATGAATCTTCCGGCATTGCAGCGCATTGCTATGGAGTTCGAGCGTGAAAACGAGATCATGGACGAACGGCAAGAAATGATGGATGATGCTATCGACGAAGCGACGGGTATGGAGGGCGAAGAGGAAGAGGGAGAGGACATTGTCAAGGAGGTTCTGGACGAAATTGGTGTCGACCTAGGTCAATCGGTTTGTTTCCCTTATCGCGGACGATCGGATGGCACAGATATACTGACAGGTCAAATGAACAGTTTGGCGAGACGCCTTCCGACATACAAAAGCAATCAGTGGGGGAGACCCGTGTTGCGCAAGCTGTTGGTGGTGGAGCCCATTCGGATGATGACGATCTTCAAGCCAGGCTGGATAGCCTTCGGCGATGATGATGAGCCTTTCTTCGCATTCCTTAACATTTTACTTTTCCTACAATATCCCTATTACACTTTGAACCTGCGTTGTCCCATATAGCCGCCTGGATATTCTTAGCATATCATGAGATTTCTTCCCCATTGCTCTCTACTATGCATAACTAATAGGCTATTTTAGGTAAGTGTCACTGTATAAAATCAGGGGCAAGTGATTGGGACTAGCGAGAGTACGTAACTCTTCCTTAGTTGGGTACTTACAGTAATCTAAGACTATGATGTTTCCTACAAATCGGAGGTTCAAAACCCCAAACATCTGAGATTTTGAATGCTTAAAGATTAGAGGCTAGCTATTTTGCAAAAATCCGAGTCCAAGTCTATATATATGATAACACCTCGTCCTAGAGAACCAGACTATTTAGGATCATCTTGTGGTAACAAAGCAGTTACCCTCAATACTAGTGGGTACTATAGTAGGTGCTTTGAAAGGGGACGATGCACTTTCCAAAGACTTGGACAAGATCAAAAAGAAGGGGTAGTAGTTGAGTAGCTAAGGGCTGGATTTCTTGTTCAATTTTTGCATTTTTAAGATAAACAGGCTAGCTAGGTAGTTGAAGTCGCTAATGATAATAAATGATAATGATATATCCCCTCGTTTTGCCTTTTGTGATGTAAACGCCTGGAATGATTTTTTGTTCATAAAAGATAAAGCCCACTGGGTGTTCATCTAGGCAACCGCGGCCTGGTATCTCAGTGGCACCACCCAGCGGTTGCCAAAATCGATACCATGTCGGCGACGGGTACCGTACTTTCGCCATACGATCTGAGGAATACCGATGTCGGCAACACTTACGTTCCAGGAGTTGCCTTCACCGGAAAGTAGAGCATTGAGAACTCCAGTCTTTGGTGCAGCAAGGCAGACGACCGACGAGCCATTGACACATAGTTTACCACCGTCAACTATAGTTGTGTCACCTATATGCATTGTCAGTTGAGCCGAGTGACGGATTGACATGGAGAGGAACATACCGTTCGAGGCTGACATGCCCGATGGAATGTCAACTGAAAGAACCTCGAGGTTGCTTCGGTTCACCCATGAGATCATCTCAAAGGCGACGCCCTGATCATCGGTTCGAAGATCATCAAAGGCAATGTGCATGCCAAACAAGGCATCAATCACCAAATCGGGACTCAGGTCAGAAGTAGATAAACGAGGTGATAGATCCTCCCACTTCGATACACGACCTCCAATCTTCCGGAAGATATCGAGTTGCTTGCGACAGCTTTCCAGCAATTCGCTCTCATATTCAAGACCTAGCAGGCAGACAGTAACCCGGTGACCACGGTTTCGCAGGTGACGTGCAGCAGCGATAGCCCTGGCGCCTGTTCGATGGTTACCTGTAACAATTACGATGGTCGGCGCAGCGGCGTCGCTGGACAGGAGAGCAACTGCTGCCTCGGCAATTCCTCGGCCTGCATTCTCCGCAATAACATCTTCACTCAGACCAAACTCAGCTACCGCAATCTGCTCAACCTCAAGGGCCTGCAGAGGGCTCACGGTTGGGCAGCTACGATTGGTAGTTATCAATCTTAGGGATGCTCCGGATGCATTGGAACCAACCATGGGGGACACAGATGAGCGACCTGGGTGAGGGCTCGTGGTGCGAGAGGCATTCAATTGGCTGCGATTGAGAGCGTTGATTTGCGGCATCACAGGCTGGCTCATTATTGTACTACTCTTGCGAGAAGTTTGGATCCATCCAGGTGCCCGAGATCGGTCACGCCCAGAGATATTCTCGCTACTATGTCTGGCATCACTAATGCCCTCAACATCCTCTGTATCGCTGTTCTGCGGGCTATCAAGCACGTTCTCCGACCAGTGAAGATTCTTGCCATCATTGGTGCCAGGTTTGGGGAGGCGGTTGAAGCTCACTAGACGGGCCTCATCTGCAGTTGTATCGTCATTTCGGATTTCTTCAAACACTCGCCGTTTATCGAACTTTGAGAGGTTGCTTGCGAAATCGAATTCGCCCAGCTCCTGAATATCGGTTGCATCCTCAGTGGCCCAGCCACTTTGATCCTCGACGTATGCGCGGGACGCCTTTTTCTTGCGAAGCTTTGCGCCGGGCTGGCGGACAATATGTTCAGGGGACGCTTGGGCAGCCGCACCCATGGGCTCCACAAAGGCAGTTTGGCGCCAGCCTTTGCTCTTTGGATTCGTGCTGGCGGCACCGCCATGCTTGCTAATAAATCCACTTTCGTTGCCAGATCTATTGCGCTTGTTGCTTTTCTTAGTAGGGGTCAAGGTCTGTGCAGCCTGGAACTCGGTCTCCTGCGAGGAGCCCCGCAACCCACCGTTACCAGTATTGACATTCAATTCAAGGTTGCTGAATGGCTCAGACAAAGATGCTGCGACTTGGGCAGCTGCCTGACCAGTAGCACGCGGAGCCAGATGGGATTGAGTGAGAGAGTTGGTAGGGACTTTAGAGTAGCTTAAGATAGCCGGATCGACAAAGTTCTGTTGTGGGGGTTTGGGTTGAGCAGGCTGGACCCTGATGTTTTCTTGCGACAAATCATGCGGGTGAGAAAGAGGGGCTTTGGCTTCTTGCAGTGAGAGATCGGTGATTCCGGCAGCATCCACAGAATAGCTGGGGAAACGTTGGCCATTCCACAGAAGTGTTACTATGGGAAAAAATGTCAGGCCCCAAATTTAACACACGAGACAAGACGGTAGTATATCAGAGCCTTACCATTTTGGAGAAGCAAATTTTGCCCAACCACGTTAGCCACCTGCCCTTGGAGCTTCCCGCCAGGCGGTGCTTTTAGGCTCACAATCACAGAATATCCGATGAACTCAGAAGCCATTGTCAAAGGAGAACACAGATGCGATGCGATCACAATTGGATCACCCCGTTGGGTGGACACTTCCGTCTGATTGTTGGGTGAGGAGAACGAGGGGTGGCCGTTGGAGAAGAAAGCTCAGGCAGCTTCAAGGGCAGTTGGTCACGTGCCTCTTATCGATAAGAACCCGATGTGGGGGATGCAAGTATAATTAGGGTGTTTCAAGTACTCCATTGCCTGGCATGGATATGCCTTCGAATATGGATATAGATATAGGTATTCGGTCAATACGAAAGTGGATAAAATGGGGTGAGTCCTTCCTTCATTGATCTACCACTTATGCCACCATAAGTAAGAGAAGTTTAAATGCCCATGTTTACATTATCCTGTTTTTCAAGCCCTCAATGTATACGTTCCCCGGTAGCCATACCTTGTAATCGATCCTAAAAAAAGATAAAAAAAGATTGTCTAAGGTATATGGAGATCTTAAGATCACCAAGTATATGACTAAAGCAGGTAACATTTGAATGTACCTAATTTATATTTCGCTGGAAAAGTGGTAGCCGATGAAGAACTACCGAAGAGTGTAAGTGGTTGGTACATAAGTAGAGAAATCATGTGGTCTCGAGAAGGGATATCACTATAGTAGTAGGTACATCGATACATGGATAAAGGATCTTCATAGCGTAACTTGGTTAGACAATGAAGCAGTCATCATCGCCACCCTCGGCTGCTTTTGAAGCATTTGCCTTTTTGGCCTTCGGCCCGAGCACCTGGGAAATCGACACAAGGTTGTTGTAGAATTCAGTCACTTTATGGTGAACCATTACCTTGCGGGCTTCAAAGCCTGTGACTTGTAAACCAGCTTGAGAAGTTGCTCGACTAAGAGCCACATATGCCTGTCCCTTCTCAAATACTCGTCCCAGATCAACTTTGACACGCTGCAACGTCTGGCCCTGGGCCTTGTGAATAGACAAAGCCCATGCCAGGATCAAGGGCACTTGCGAACGTTGAGCTTGCACTTCACCATTGGGAAGTTCAATTTTCCACGCCTCGGGCTGACACAACAGGTGCCTCTCTGTACCATCGGGCTGAACGAAGCACACCAGAGGCCATTTTCGCGTAATTGTGGCTGGGCCTTCCTTGTGTGTCATACCCTTGAGCTTTTTCCGGGCACGAGCGGCACTATCCTCATCGCTCACGTCACCTTCTCCAGTAGGGTGAAAATCGTCCTCATTAGTGCGGTAGTAGTCAAAGCTTGCCTCATCCATGAAGGCTACCACGCGGCCAATAGATCCGTTCACAAGGGTCTCTTCCATGTTTTTGATCAGCATAACTTGAGCACCTTTTTTGAGATGGATAACAGGCGGAGCCATGCAATTGGATAGCAGCTTCTCGCGATATTGGGGGTCTGTGACTGTCCCGGAATCGACAGCTGTGAAGCTCATCATCTCACCAGATAGCCTGGACATGCGGGCAGAGTTGGCATTTTCAACCTCGTTCCGAGTGGGGAATCTATTAAATTGTCAGTATAAGCACGAAGGTATCCAAGAAGTACAAGGCATACAGCTCAGTCGCGTCAAGCTCATCATGGAAGTTGAGAGGCCGGGAGAGTCTTCGGAAAGCGTCAACGGTCGATGCACTGGGATTACCCAGTCGCAACTCGTTCAGCATCGCCGCGAACTCAGGGTCACGTTGACGGAAGACGTGAGTAAGAAGAATAGTATGCTGAATGGTAGTGTTCCAGGTTGCTGCAGCGAAGGAGAACTTGGCTTCTCGATTCCTTTCTGGCACAGGTGGCAATTGAAAGAAATCGCCAGTGACGACCAGCTGGATTCCTCCAAATGGACGGCCATTGTTTCGGATGCGCCGGGCGATTTCCTCGAGTTTGTCGAACAAATCACCATCAACCATCGACACCTCATCAACGATGAGGACTTTTGTGCGCAGCCAGCGATTCCGTGCCTTCTGATTTTTCTTGACCTTCAATTTTTCAGCACCAAGACGCCCAGGGTATCAGAAAAGCTCAGTGTACTCACCTTCTTGACCAGTTCTGGAACTGCTTCTTTGCCCAATCCAATGCCAGCAAAACTGTGAAGTGTAACACCCCCAATATTACAGGCAGCAAGTCCAGTAGATGCTGTCACGGCAACGCGATCGGGTTCATTTTTGTATTTCAGGCGCAACTTTTTGATGATTTCTCTCATGAGTACCGACTTTCCAGTACCTGCTGAGCCTGTGAAGAAAATGCTTTTCTTACGGTCGACGACGGCCTCAAGCACGGCCAATTGTTCTTCACTCAGCTGAACAGGCAGAATTTTGGTGTTTTTTGAACTCAAAGTCGAAGCCGCTAAGTCTTGCAATGTTTCTTTTTGGGTTTTCTTGTATTCCCGCCTGAGCTCTTTCTGCTCCTCCTTGATGGCGCTCGCGCTCTTGTTCCAAATGTCCGTAGGTTTCGTACGCTTGGGAGTGATGAGGCTGTTCTTGGTATCCTCCTTCTTGCCCCCCTGTAGCCACGGCAATGTGCGCGGCTTCTGGGGCGGTTGAAAATGAGATGGGGGCGAGGACGACCATGGGATTTGTATACTACTGGATGGCACGTCAGGCTCTTGAGATGCGGGTGGCAGATCTGGATATGCGACATTTGCTGGGAGTTTGTTATCCGCGGTTGTTGCCGAGTGAATTTTGGGATAGTTCACCGGGTCTGGCTTTGCAAAGGTAGTTGACGGAGTAGTGAACGGAAGGGGATCATCGAGGTCATCGAGATCCAAGTCATCGTCGAAGTCATTCTCGTCAAAATAAACGGTACTATGGAGGGAGCCAAGCGTCGACCCTCCGCTGTTGGCCATCTCGATTTTCCGTTTGACACCCACCGATTGGGGAGGGGGGAGAGGCTTGGAAGATGCGGCTGTATTCGTACGTAGAAGACTGGATTGGAGAGGTTTGGAGGTGGTCCCTCCCGGATGGTCGTTCACAGCTTTCTTAAACATCGTGTTTTCATCTGACACGAGTCGTGGTGCTGATGAATATGAGACGTTGGGCCCGGAGCAATTGGCGGAAAAAATTCGAGCAATATTTGTTGGCCGGACCCTTGCTCTAACAGCATGCATTAACTCCGAGGAAAGGTAAGAAAGAAATACTAGAGGGAGTTGCGGGTCAATATACTCCGGACTGGTCTTTTTTTGTAACGCGTGGGGGGAGAGAGACGCGCCCTAATCTCAGATAAGCCCCAACCCGTGATTTTCAGGTGTCAAACGATATCGGTCACTAGTCCTAAAGTGGTTAGCTTATCCTGCGTCATTCTCGCGATCTTTCGACCTTCAATCAACGCGAAGACAATATTGAGCTTCATACATCATGGGGAAAGGTAAGTCTAAGCAAATTTTCTGACAGGGAAAAGAGGCCTGGATGCTAATTTGATCACGCATAGGAACGGATAAACTCTACGTACGCCCTCCTGCAAAATCTCCACTGCAATGAAATCTCCGCTGTCGCATTTTCGAATGACTGCTAATTATGGTATGATTATAGATCACACACTCCGAATGGGCTTCGGAAGATGCCTTCTCAGCTAGCGCAGGCGCTGGTGTTGGCAAGGCCAGACGGGGTGGTCCTCATGCCGCATTCAAGCGCCTCCCGTTCAATTTCTGTTCCCTATCACTCCAGCCATTCGCCCACCCGGTCTGCACACATACAGGGGTCATCTTTGATCTGACCAATATTATTCCTTGGATCAAAAAACATGGGACAAACCCGGTGGATGGGTCCCCACTCAAGAGCTCCGATCTCATCAAGCTTACGATTGCGAAGAATGAGGAGGGCGAGTATGTCGACCCAGTGACATACAAGGTCCTAACGGATAATACCCACATTGTTGCACTACGGAATACGGGAAATGTGTTTTCTTGGGACACTGTAGAGCGTCTCAACATCAAGGGGAAACTTTGGCGCGATCTCGTTACTGACGAAGAGTTCAGCCGGAAGGACATCATCACCCTCCAGGACCCACAAAATATCGAGTCTCGCGATCTCAGTTCTTTCACTTATCTGAAGGAGGGTCAAACGGAATTCCTGGAGGAGCAACAGGCGGCGGCCAGTGTTAATACCAGTGCACTAGGAAGTTCAGCCAAGATATTGAAAGCGAAGGAAGCTGTCGCAAAAGCTCGCGCAGACCGGGCACAGCAGCAGGCCAACTCTGCTGCTTCAAAGGCGGTTTCCAAGACTGGGGCTGTGACTTCAGCTGCCAAGCCTGGAACCTCTCAATCAGGAAAGCCTACACCCTACAATGCCGCACGATTTACCACAGGAAAAGCTGCGGCCTCTTTTACCAGTACGGGACTGACTCCTCACACATCGGCAGAGCTAGCACTGCTATCGGAGGAGGAGTATATGCTGAAGCGGGGTCGGGTGAAGGGTAAGGGTTATGCGCGGATTGTAACTACTGCGGGCCATCTGAACCTGGAGCTGTATCCCGAACACGCCCCGAAGGCCGTGTGGAACTTCATCCAGCTAGCCAAGAAGGGTTACTACAAGGATGTCACATTTCATCGCAATATTAAAGGCTTCATGCTTCAAGGTGGTGACCCTACTGGCACAGGCCGAGGTGGCGAGAGCATTTGGGGCAAATACTTTTCTGATGAATTCGACGGGCCTCTGAAGCACGACGGACGAGGCACGTTGAGCATGGCCAATAAGGGCAAGAACACCAATAGCAGTCAATTCTTCTTCGCCTATCGAGCCCTACCTCACCTTGATCGCAAGCATACTGTCTTCGGCCGGCTCATCGATGACCCTACTCCGTCGTCTACTACGCTCAACACCCTTGAAACTCACCCAGTGGAAGCAAATACCAACCGCCCTATCCCAGAAATCCGCATCAAAGAAGTTACCATATTTGTGGATCCATTCGAAGATTTCCTTAACCAGAAACGCGCGGAGGAAGCCAAGGGTGGTTCTACCACTGCCACGGAAGACGATGAGAACACCCGCCGTGTGGACGACGAACGAATGACTTGGACTGGAAAACGGGTGCGTGGCCCCGGCGCCAAATCAAACGAGAGTGCACCAAGTGGGGTCGGGAAATATCTCCAGGCTGCCCTGGCCGATCGGGGAGAAGAGGATGAGATTGTTGAATATGTTGACGAAGAGCCTGCTCCGGAACCGGCCCGTAAGAAAATGAAAGGCACGGGTGGTTTTGGAGACTTCAGTTCATGGTAGTCTCTTTCCAAGGTTGTCTTTCTTTGGGAGGAATCTTTGGACAATTTGGCTTTGTATGGACATTGTGAGTGCTCAATTGAGTCACAGCATGGCGTTTCCAGGGATTATGGAAAAATGAATATAGAAGTCTTACCATTACGTTCTCTCTTCCTTCTTTACCCATACCATGACCGCACGAGCAATAAAAATTTGGGCCACGGATCAAGCGCATTTTGATGAGTAAGATCGTCACTAAGATGACAAAATGTTTGAGGGTGTTTCGCCAGCGACTATGAACGCCTATACCTAGTAGATAATAAACAAACTCCTATTACCCTCTTCCAGCCTTACGTCCATATGTTTTTGGTTGCTGAGGTATTTCATTATTAAGTATATATGTATCCTTGCCAAAACAGACGACTTATTAGTCACTATGTAAATATGCACAGGCGTATTTGCAAGGAGAACTATAGCATCTTGATAATTTAGACTTCAGAAGCTTTAAAAACATCAAGAAAATTCTATAACTGGCCGGATAGTTTCAACGCTCGCCATGTCACAGATTTAGCTCACAAATTGGATGGCTAGCAACTCCCACCTAATTCCACCTAACTCTATCAAAATGATCTTTCCTTTACTACCAATCTCCCGATCCGGGAGTCCGCAAGCTAGATATTTCCGTAGATTCGTTGGTAGTCACAAAGATGGCAAGAGGAGTGGTGGGAATGGAAAGTGGATATTTCTGGGGTGAGAACAATGAGAAGGACCTTTGAATCATATTCAGTGTGAATATCACAACACTACGGAGCCGGCCATATGACCTTGAAGCCTTCTCCTTTCTTTTGGGCCTCGCTCTTTGTTCCTCGCCACATTGCGACTTACTATACTTTATATAGAGGACTCTGGAGCGAGACACCAAAATGTCCGTCGCGAAAACACGGAGTTACTGAATGAATACGAGAACATCCTGTTGTTGAACTGGCATGCCGAGGAGAATGATACAGAGTCCAAAGAGAATACTAACTTGCGTCCGAGCACTAATAGAGCATCAACGAATGAACTAGGGTGTCTATAACGAGGCTTTCAGGTAGCGATGGTTTATACGTCTATCACAGAACAATCAAGAGCGGTTAGATCAACTACATAATGAGAGAAACTGCCGACTGCGGCGAGCCTTTGATAGGCTACTAGCTATTTTTGGCTCTAGCTAGGAATGCGAATCTGTATGCTTCATCAGCTAATAGCCTCAGCCTATATAGAAGTGAGTTTTTAAACTCATACTTAGACCATATCCGCTCATCATAAGTCTAACTGCTGCAGGAAATTATCACTTATCTTGATCATATTTGGTGGTTCTAGTTATTTTTCGTCGCTTCTGGTGGCACTGCGATGAAATAGATCAACTGGAATACTATAGAATCCCTGCAGCTTCTGCCACCAAGGAAATGCCATGAAGGCGCTAGAAGAAGCTTATGGAACTTTTTAAATAGGAAATTGTTTGCTGGGCTCGGGGATAGGGAGCGATAGATCATATAGCCCCAAATGCGAAATTTCGACGGCCTGATCCCATCTTTGTACACTTTTTTTTTTTTAAGATTTCAAGCACTTAAAAAGCTGCGCTTATTGCGTGAAGCGACTGTATGAGCCACAGACTAGTCACGGCGCTGACCCCCCTCCGATCTTTAGCCCATAGCCCTCCAAATCTTGACAGCCTCCAATCTTGACAGCCTCCGTGTATAAGTCCACTCGTCTCTTCTGCCAGTCGAGTTTCAAGTTGGGTAGTGGAGGCTGCAACGAGTTGGTTGCACCAGTTTCGAGACGTACTGTGATGATCGCCACATTTATACCCCAAACTCACTGCTACCGTATTTTTCTTGCTGGATCATGCCTCGAGCACTCTTGAGACTGGCAAAATGGTTTGGGTTAGTCATGTCCATGTTGCCGTCATTTATCCATCACGTCACGGGGATCTACGTCTAATACAGTCCATATATCCTCGTCACCGAGTATATCCAAACCTGCAAATATGCTTTCTCGAGACGTTCTATATCATTCGCCGGCTGACGTCAACAAGTAGAATCGGAGGTCTAATAATACATTCTCCTGTTGGAAACTTCCTCCTCGTCTTCTTCTGATGATGGGGTAAATATCGAAGTCATGGTTTCCTAGACCGACTAGCTGATGATTGGGCAGAGTATGGTCTTTCATACCCGAATGTCAGCACTGTTCATCTGCTCAAGGACCAAAACCCTTCATACGAATGTTGACTATGAATCCTACATCGTTAAGCAACAAAAATTCGCGGCCCTAGGGAGGGATAAACCTCCATAGACCGTCTTCATCATGAATACCCGGGAGGTGTGCCCGCATCATAGGTAGCCTACTGCCATCGCTGCACCCTTGAGCATGATTTATGCATTCTAGCTGACTAGGTCGGCGCGCTAACTATAAAAAGAAGCGATAATCCTAACAGGAATCCCAGCCACTCATCTGGCAGGCCGTGCGTATTTTTCCCCTCTTGCCAAAGCCCCATCAGCTTAAGAGGAAATGGGGAGTCCCTGTCCGCATGCCACGCGGTGTATGGTCACGAGGTCGCTAGGTCGACTCGTTTAGGATCTTCTACTATTTGAAAGTGACGCAAAGTCCTCGTCAAGATGCAGCAACTATGGAATCGATTCCAAAAGTCCCCATCAGCTGCAGCAGACCTGACAGCGACAGACGTAGGTGAAAGTCAAGATGACGTGCAAGGACGACTAGGAATGTTTTTGTTGGTGGACAAGCCTTCCGACGCAAAGGGTATTGTCGATATTATTGCATTGCATGGGTTGAACGGCCATCCGACTGAAATTTGGACTGCATATGCTAAGGAAACAAGACTTAACTGGCTGAAGGACTTGCTGCCGACTGCTATTCCTAATGCCAGGATCATGTCCTATGGGTATGAATCTTCGGTGCAGTTTAGCAAGTCGACTGCAGATATTGCCACGTTTGCTGAAGATTTACTGGCCGAGATCATGTCGTGGAGAATGGACGAGGAGAAAAAAGCGCGTCCGATCATCTTTATTTGCCACAGTCTCGGTGGCATCGTGTTCAAGCAGGTAGTTTCATCACCATCCATGTTTCATGTATAATATAAACCGCGAAGCAGTCGGCTAAATAGAATTTCTTGCGCAGGCTCTTGTGAAGGCGCGCGAGCGCGATCGGTTTACCGAATTATTGAAGAAGATTCGTGGCGTAGCCTTCTTTGGAACACCTCATGCCGGGTCCTCACTGGCGAAGTTTGGCAATATTATGGCGTCCATCATTAAATTGTCCACACTTGGCACGACCACGAATGCAAGAGTTGTGGCCGTTCTCAAGAACAACTCGGAAACACTCTGGGGAATCGCGAGATCCTTCGTGGATCGCAGAAAGGCGCTGCCGATTGTTAGTTTCTATGAAACACGAGAAATGGCCTACCTGAACTCTTTGGTAGGTGGAATTGAGCCTGAGAGAAAGTATGAGATCGATCACTGATAAGGTTGTGGAAGAGGAATCTGCGATCCTAAATCTGCCCAACGAAGTTCCAGTGCCTGTCGATGGGGACCACACCTCGATCTGTAGATTTCTCTAAGTCAAAGGAAGTTGAGAACCGATACCGAAGAGTCTGGACGCATTTGAAGGAGATGGTCGACGAGATCAGCACATCCGAGGTGTCTTACTTTACGAGTAAGTCTTAGAGCCATAAGAGTAGGAAAGTCTTGATTCTATCGATAAGAGCTCCAGACTAAGTGCATTTGTAGAATTGTCCCCGGAAGATCAAAGACGGTGTCTTCAAAGTCTTTATGACAGAATTTACGAATCCTTCCGGAACCGAAATCCTGATCGAGTTGCCGGCACTTGTGAATGGTTTCTGCAACATGCTGGATATCGGGATTGGAGAACGGAAGCCCGTTCCAGCTTGCTCTGGGTATCTGCGGACCCGGGATGCGGGAAATCTGTCCTGGCCAAGTTCTTGGTGGAGCATCTTCGCCAGCCTAAGTCCGAAGACGGACGGCCTGAATTGGTCTGTCACTTCTTCAAGGATGATAATAATGGACAGCGGAAGGCAGTCTTTGCCCTGCGCGCCCTACTCCACCAGGTCTTTACTCCACCAGGTCTTCACAGATGATCCTGCCATGCTTCGTCATGCGTTCGTACCCTTTAGATCCAAAAATACAGCGATGGTCGAGGACTTGGACACGCTATGGGAGATTTTCGCCGCTGCTGTAACGGATCGGGAAGCGACAAACTTAATTTGCATCCTTGATGGTCTCGACGAAATGGAAATAGTGTCTCAAAGAAAACTCCTGGAGTGTGTGAACAAGCTGTACAACAAAAAAGACCTTGAAGCTCGGCCATTCGTCAAATTCATCATATTTAGTCGTCCCGAGAACACCATCAAGACTTGTTTCACCCGCAACGTGGCCACTGTTCGGCTTCGGGGAGAAGATGAGGCTGAGGCTATCAGTAAGGACGTTGAAATGGTAGTTCGGAACCACATGAATGAGTTGGAGAGACAATGTCTTCCCCGGAATGTGCTGATGGAGCTGCAACAAGTGTTGATTCACAAAGCTGACCGCACATTCTTGTGGACTACTCTGATGATTAGTCTTCTGGAAGATACTGCGATGGATGGCGCTTCGGAGAAAGAGCTAAAGGAACTCCTTGGAAACCGAGACATTGACAACGTCTACGCCGCCTTACTAGCCAGAAGCACTAACAGAGATCGATCGAAGAAGCTATTACAAATAGTCCTGGGAGCTCGACGGCCCCTTACGCTCTGGGAGCTCAACGTTGCCCTCGCCGTCTCTCCGCAAAAGCCTAGCTTCCGAAACCTGCAATCTGAGCTCAAACATCTGATGGAGAATTATGTAAAGGCAACCTGTGGGCATTTCATTCGCGTCATCCACGAAAGAGTTTATTTAGTTCACCAAACTGCCCGAGAGTTCCTCCTTCAGCAACATGGAGACACTAACCCGTCCCAACTGGGCCACTGGTATCAATCACTGAAGCAAGTCGAGTGTGACAATGTTGTCCCGAGAAGCTGCATCTCTAGTCTTTTCCTCGTCACAGTGGCCGATGATCAGAGCGATGAAATGCCTCAACCGCAGTTGCTTTTCCCCTACGCCCGCGGCAACTGGTTTCAGCACTGCCATAATAGCAACCTGGATACATTTCAAGAAATAGTGCATGTTGCTCTTCGTCTTCATGACCAGTGGCCGAAATCCCCCAGTGAATGGTTCTTTGCACATAGCCTCATCCTTCAATTGAACAATTGGCAGTTTGTCGCCCCAGATAACGATAGTTGGAATGTTCCAAGGGCCAAAGTTGTTTTCATCCTCGATACGATCACTAAGACTCTTCTTTGTGATCCTCGATTAGATGTTCGAGCCTGCGATCGCGACACGAGAACTATTCTTCATTATGCAGCCGCAGCAGGATCGTTGAATCTTGTGCAAGCCTTGCTGTCCAGAGGAGTACAGATCTCTGCAAGGAACCGTGATTTCAATACCCCTCTACACGTGGCAGCCAATTTTTATGCACAGAATAATTCCAGAGTAGATAGAGCAGGGATGGCCTATTACAGCAGGCCCGCCTCAGAGACCAGGCGCGTCATTGACTATCTCATCAGGCAGGGGGCTCATATTGATGCCGTTGGTTATAACGCAAGAACCCCCTTGATAATAGCAACGCAGTGTGGCGCCATGGACTTGGTCGAAATCTTCTGTTCGCACGACGCGAACGCGAACGCGACGGACACCACCGGGATGACGCCCCTAATGTTTGCTGTTGAGCAAGGCTCATTTAACTTAGTCAAGTGTCTGATCTCCCACGGTGCCAATGTTAACTGCGCACGTGTTAACGGTGAGACACCTTTGCTATTAGCATCAGAGAGGGGCTTGACGGAGATCGTCGCGGCACTGCTTGCTCACGGGGCGGATGTCAATGCCAAAGGACGGAACAAGAGGACTGCCTTGCATTGGGCTGTTGAGAATGTAAATCACTCAACAATAGAGGCCATTCTTGACAAAGACCCAGATTTGTCTCAATTCGACTCTAATGGCGATACTGCTTTTCGAATTCTTAAAAGAAGACCGACTATAAGTGGAGATCTACCAGGTCGCTTGAAAGGACCCTTTGAATAAGTGATTTGATTTCCGTTAGGAAGATGCATATAAGGAACAGACGATTCAAATGTATTGCAAAGTCTTCTGCCCGACCCTAGCCCGATGCTGTCGGGGTATTTCTTGCTTCGCACCTGTCGACCTTTCGCTGTATACAACATCCTCCGTAGCCATCTGTTTCAATACAAGCATTAAGGGCAGCTTTGTGTACTCTGTAATAGTAACATGTAATCGAATGTAATAATCCAAGGCGGACTAGGTTGTCTTTGAGTGAGTAGAAACGGCATCCAAGAGGTTCGCTCTCGGGCTCATAATCTGTTGTAATTCAGAGGAAGTGAATTGATTGATTGTTCTTTCTGACGAGACACAGGAGACCATATAGACAAGATGAAGTCCAAATAGATTTCCAATCAATTTGCTTCTTCATATAGATAATGCAGGAATTATTAAAGCATAGGATGATGATGGACTCAGGGATTTTAGGAACTGTCGAAGCATGGAGCGACAGGGATGTCGTGTCACTGTGTACCTTAGTCATCTATTGGGTATTTCAACCACCCTATAACACTACATTCTCTTTCAAGCAATCAACCTTTGCATCCAAGATTGGTTCCGCATGGTCCTATCCTCGGTCCCATTAGCCTACGAGGATTACTAGCCATTACCGTCTCAGCTTGCTCCAACAGAAACTTACCTTAGTACTAGCATATACGGATATCCTACGATCCGACACTTAACTTAGATGAAATTCTGCCGGTTTTCTGCCGGTTTTATAAGTTTTGGAGAATGGCATTAATCGTCGGCTACGGAGGTCACTAGGCCGTGCTCGTGTCCAATTAGCCTTCCAGAGAACCACAAGTTCCCCACTATCGAGAATTAATCGACGACAGTGGATTCTCTTTCTTTGTTCTTTCTCCTTTTTCCTTCTTGTTATTATTTTTAATTTTGTTTTCTTCTTTTGAATTGATTAAAATAAGCAAACTCATTATTAGTTACACTTTGTGTTAAACGAGAAAAGAGAGAAGCGCGTGGTGATACCACAAGGAAATTGATGCAGTGTTTATACTCTCAAAGGTGAAAAGTGATGTTGAACGTTGATGAAAGCCCTTGTAGGTATTAGCTGTTTATGTCAGTTTCTTCCTCTAGCTACCGCTTTAATCAACACTTAGTCTTGCTGTTGTACTCATTCACTGCATTCTCTGTTACCACCCGAACAGTAGCAGAAATCGTCGGTGAAAATATCAGCCAAATTGGATGGCATGAAGGTCACTCCAACTTCGGTCTCACTGGCTGTTTCATTGTTGGACAAGATAAGACACGGCGACGCAACCGCGCCCACATCCGACGCCTCCACTGTAAACACGGGCAGATTGTAGAAGCAGGCAGGAATCTCCGTAGTGAGGACTGAAGTCACCACGTCGGTAGACATGGTGCCGCCGTACCCGTTCCTGTTGTTTTGGCAAGTTTCAGAACTGCTGTACAGGTCCTTCAATGTGACAGAATATGATCCCGTCAACTTATCCAAGTCGTCACTGGCAATCGGATCCGACATATCGTTCTCATCCGCGAGAGACCAACCCGCGCCTGGATATTCGAGCGTGTAGCAGAATCCGTCAATCACAATGCCGCTGGTGACATCGGCACAATCGCTGGTGGTGTGAGCTCCCTTCAGAACGTAGTAGTTTGCCGAAACAAGTGCGGTTCCTGCAAGGGTCGCCATCAGATGTTCGTTCAAGAGTGTTTCCATCGATTCTTCATCAGAACCTGATAGCTCGAACATGAATCGGCCATCGAAGAAATCGGCAATTGCGTGGTCATAATCGCCCAAGATCAGGTCTGACGGCCAACCGGATATATCCCCCGTTTCAAACATGTCTTGGAGCGTAGTGGCTACAGAATTATAGAATGCACTGAATATGTCAGAACATCGATTGTAAAGGGTCGTCTCACTATTCGTGGTCATCATCATCAGAGGACACTTTGGAGCCGGCTTCCGAGAACAGACCACCGGCAGCTGCTGTGAGGGTAGTTGCTAATCCATCACCGGTAAACGAGGACACAATCCCCAATGCCCCACCGAAGTTGGTGAAAAGCGAGGCAAGATCCGGAATGGTATCGGGGCTTTGAACTGGGAAGTCAGTGACCAGTTGTTGGACTCGATCAGTAACATTTGTCTTCGCCACGTCGAATAATTCATAGTACTCATCCATGTAGAACCAGATGATAGCGGCTACAAATTGTGCCCAATACCGAGCTGGTTCTGCATATGAAGTGCAAGTACTTGAATTGGGAAAGTTGCAGTCCTCATTAGTCGGGAAAGAGGAACAATCCACGTTGTCGTTCCCAAAGAGAGTTTTGTCCCACTTGGCTATAGTCTTGATCAATATTGTTCTGGAGAAGTGCAATGAAAATGGACATACCAGTCTTGTTCTTGAGTGTATTCGTGATGAGAGAGTCAATATATCCCGCCACGTTTCTATCCGAGCTTGCCTCTGCCGAGGTGACCGTAGAGCTATCCGGGGTTTCACATTGCTCTTCATCCGAAAGATCAGTACTCAAATTGACAATTGAGATATCATCGGGATCTTCGATGAACTCTTCGAGATCAATTGCCCATTCTGTCGTGCCACCCATATTCAAGCCTTGATAATAGGTAGTGCGAGTGCTCTTCGTAGTGGTGGTCATGTACCCAACCCACTGGGTGTCATTATACACAATAATATCGGAATCACTATCATCATCGAAAAGGATTTCAACACTGGGGTTGGTGGAGATGATCTCGTCTATCTCCGCATTAGAGATATACCCAGCAGTTTGCGTGCATCTTCCGGGTGTAGCCCCCGAGTCAGGGCCAGTATAGGTACAATCCGGACCGGTACAGCCAGCAGTAGACATTTCAAAAGATCTACCGTAGCTACTGACACCCACCATCAGCTTTAGGCTCTGTGCACCTCCTTTGGTAGCCATTGCAAGGGCATAGCCCGTTTCGGTCAAGTTAACATGAGATCGCAAACAGTTGCCATCCGTACAGCCGTCATCCGAAGAGTCATTTCCATAACCCCATTGTCCATGTAGATCGTAGGTCATGTAGATAAAGAAGTCTACCACATCATTCAGATCTGAAACTGGGAAGCCCTGCAGATACCAAAAGGAGGCTGGGATGGCAATCGAAATTGTGATATTGTCACCGACGAGTGAGCGTAATTCTTTCAAGAATGCCAAGTAGTTGGTGCCATCATCATCGCTTCCAGCTGGGATGCCTTCAATATCAGGCTGTCCGGGATACTCCCAATCAAAGTCGACACCGTCGATATCATTCGTTGAGATGAAATCGGCAACATTCTGCGCGAAAGTCTCACGATTATCAGAAGTGACGCCCTCGCGGAAAATCATATAGGTATCCACATCGGTTGAGAAGTCCCATCCACCGAAGGAGACAATTCTCTTGACATCTTCAAGAGCTAGGAACTGCTCAAAGACATCTGACTGTGAAACATTGATGCTGATTGAATAGTCCGAGTCAATGAGACCGAATGCGTAGATAATATGGGTATACGCAGAAGTGTCAATGCTGTATACCTCCATGGTAAGACAGGCACGATCGATGTTAAATGCTTCGAAATAGCCTATGGCGTAAAATTCGTCAGGGGCATCGTCGTTATTGGTGATGTTGATACCGCAATTTGAGATGCACCCGTTAGTGCCTGATGCAGCCGTCCCAGGATTACCAGTAGTAGAATCAGTCGCAGTGCAGAACTCTGGCGTGATACCGCATTCTCCCCATACGTCACAGCATGCATTAAGGGGACAAGGATTCAAGTCGGCCCACTCAGAAGAGTCGGTGCCATTCGCCGTGGTATCTGGAACTTGAGGGCCACAAACAGCGCTTTCCACTGCTGACGGGAACGGTGGTTCACCCTCGCTCAAGCAAATGTTTTCTCCAGCTTGAAGATCATCGCATCCCAACCAGCCCTAAGTCTGATTGTTATACGAGTCAATCTCATCCACTGTAATATCATTAGCGGCTGCTATTGCGGAGCAAGTGTCTCCCGATTCTATCAGGTAAGTGTAGCAAGTGCCATTGCTGTATGGCTGGGGTGAGTTGTCTGGCAGATCTCCGGCAGAACAACAAACATATTGGCCGACAGCTAATGTAGAGCATAGATCACTGGCGGTATTGTATTCATAGAATTCATCCGCAGTGATTCCGCACTCGGCTACGAGTGTGGTGCAGGTATCCCCAGACAACCTGCACAGTAGTGCAGTCACCTCGACGCTGCAAAAGCCCTCCATGAATAGGACGTCCGTGCATGTAATGTGTATGCAGAGAGCGTCTACTAAGGGATGTTGTGCTTTGTACACCTGTTTTGAACTCCAGAGACGACGAGATATTTTCTGAAACTTCAAAGCCGGTAACGCACTCACTTAGGCTCCATGTCTTAACCAGGTGTTGGACAGCTGGCAAATCATCGTCGGTGCTCACTGCTAGGCCAACAATATAATTAGACGTTGTACCACAGTACTGAATAGCCATTTGGTCAAATGCACCTTCCTGGTTGATATAGTTACGCATCTCATCGGCAACCGTGCTGGCAGCATTGGAACTATCTAGCTGACCCCCGATATAATACCCACGCTGATATCGCCATTGTATCCAAAGATAGTGCTGGATTTTCCATCATTGGCAAAGCTCGTGGGATAGGCTTCAATATCTTCAATCACAGAAAGAAGCTCAGATATGGCGCTGGAAGTGGAAGATCCCCATGTCCCCAGTTCTAAGGAAACATCGGTGGCATTGGTATTGGAGGTAGATCTTTTTGAGACGCTCGCACCACTGTTGGGTGTAGTACAAGCATAGATGGTCGACTGAGTCTGAGTATCGTTGAGAGGATTATGGAGAAGAAAATCAAGAAGCATTGTTTCGTTGCACACAGCTAGACGATCGGCTGAATGATAGGATATCCAAGACGTGGTATCATTGGAAGTGCAGGTATAGGGACAATTATCAATGATGTTTCTACGAGCAGCTGAAAGAGTGACCAGCAGACTAGCCACCATAGCCGCCAACACTTGGGCACGCATGACGGCTTAATGATATGAAAAGGCCAAATGGATAAAGAAACAAATGAATGTTGGGAACAAAACAAATAGAACAAGATAGCGAATGTGGGAGAACCACTTCAGTTGTTCAGATCAGAAGAGACAGTATCAGGTAAAATGAATGAATGATCGTGAGAGGATGAAGAGCAATGAAAAGGCATTGAGTCCTGCCACAATGTCCTCTCTTTTATAGTGTAGCCAACCATCATGGCATCAACCCCAGAGTCCAATTTGGATCTAGTCAAATGGCCCCTGGGGCTTTATCGCTGCACACTAGCTTTGTGAAGCCAATGTCCTTGTTTAATTTCCTAGTTTTTGTCAATTTTCTGCTCAGAATAATCGGCCCAAGCGGCCATTGGTTCGAAAATCACGCAAATGGAGTATTTCCACCATTAGCGAAATAAGATACGACAAGGGGCTTGGATGGTGACTCCTGCTGAAAATGCTAGCTGGCCTAAACGACACTAGTTTTGTTCAAAAATGTGAGCCGGTTTGCATGTTGTATTGACATTGAAATGGAGCTAGTATAGCTAGCTAGTATACATTCGATCTCGAATTATGTTCGAGAGAGAAGATTTTTCATCAGCTTTGGGATAATCATCATACTTAGCGAGTCCATTGAGGAAGCTAGCTAATCTCCCATGCGCCCAATTCCATCTCCATTGCTGATAGCCACTTGCTAGGTCGATAAAGGGTAATTTCTTTGTCAGAAAAGGCTACATAAACTCCATATGTATATTGGGGCTCAATGCACATGCTTTCAAGCTTTTGGTTGGATAGGCTAAAGTTCCTACTCAAGTGTGTGTTTAAAATGATGGAATGGAGTATATGCATGGATATGGTATAGAAAAGCCCACACAATATATGACAGTAGCATGTACCACCAACTTTGGAACGAAGATGATTAAATAAAAAAATCTAGTTAACAAATTTCCACATATTTTGACGTTAGTCCTTCTTGAGGTACTGATGACGAGTCACCATCAAGGGTCATGATCCGTCAACAAGTGCACTATCTTTGAGTTTGTGAATCGTCGCCTTGGCACGGCGGCGGCGGTAATAAGACTTCCCTTGGCACAAGTATCACTTCGTATATTAAACGAGAAAAGCACCGTAGCACTATGCACTAAATATGCCAAGACGTATATATGCCCCTTCGCTTCTGACCTTGAGCGGGGTCAGGTGGATCGTGAGCCATTCCCGAGGCGGTTCCAATCACCGGGGGAAGGAGGGTCTTTTTTTTTACCTGATCTCAGGGCGGCAGTCCCGGAGCTCTTTGGAGATCCAATACTCCGTAGATACCTTATATTTCCAAAAGAGCTGACGTATACCTGGTGCTGAAGCGCTCGATGCTACTGCTGAAAGAGTTGAGAGGGCCTGCAGCTTTCAGGGGCTCAGGGTCTCAGGGGCTCAGGATCTTCAGGGACCGCAGGGACTGATTCCACTTTGTGCCTCATGATCGATTGGACATCCTAATTACGAGTGGATTAAAAATTGACTGCATTAGAATTGTCACAGAAGCAAACGTTTGTGGATCTGCTCGTTTTAAACTTCATGGAGCCGTATTTGGTGGAGAGGGCGGGCAACTTGAGTACATTTTAAGCTGGAACTGAACTCTTTAGTTGCTTGTTGAATGTTTACTAGCTTGTACAAGTCTTACTAGCGCGGGATCAGCCATATGGTGTCAGAAGATCATGGTCCGTGACAGATGATAACATAAAGGCTCTACGAATCCTATTAACGTCACACATCTTTGACTGCACAAATTAAGAATCCTCATATGGCCGTGGTCCTTTCAGCCTGTCCCTGCGTCCTTGATTTGAGATTTTACCATGTTTTCACGATGGGCAAAGTTCCCTTTGCTTACATTTTGTCTGGCTTTGAGCGCCATCTCATATGAATGGACCCCATGTTATTTGGGCGGCTGGATCGAGCTTGTTCAGCCATGCATACGACCATGTTACAATGAGACATTTTATAGTACTTTCTACAACACTACCGCCTGTGGAAGCTACGGGACTATGGTGAATAGCACGAAAAAGTCGGACGTCAATTGTCTGTGTTCAAACCAGATCGCTGGAGTTGCGGCTGTCAAACAAGAGCTCAGCTGTGCCCGGTCTCTCTGCTCGTGGATTAATGGCACTCTTTATAACGAAGATGAAGATGCGTACTCAAGAATGTGTGCTTGGGCATTTGGTAGGTTGAATATCTGGAAGACCTTGAAAATAGCTTGACTAATGGTTGGTGGTAATAGGAGAGGGAACGTGTAACTCTACGAGCACTACAACTTCTATGGGTGTATCACTGGCTCCATCGTCCTTGGCCTTCTTGACTGGAGTCGGTATGATAGCAGGACTTCTATCATATAAAGTCTAGAGATGTCACAAATATGATTGCTCGGTACGGTGTGCAGCTTGTCTCCTTCGGCTTCTGCCATATACAAGTCATGAACGGGTATAATGAGGCAATGGAAAATTTGAATAGTCCAAATTGATACTTCGCAATGTTTCCAAAGCATGCAAGACGACCATTTTGCATACACATGTTTTTGGAATGCGCGGGAGGAGAGTAAAACTCCAGGGGAATAGGAACAGCCGCTTTCGTCACGTGATGCAGGTTTTGTCGGCTCACGTAAACAGGTGTAATTTATCGACCAATGGGGGTGCGTCCTCGAATGTGTAACAGTCCGATTTATTATTCCTACCCCTACCATGGGTTTTGTGTGTAAAGCTGACTAATAGTAAGCTCATTACATAATAATCCATATCTCCACAGCGACAGGTTTGAGGGGAACCCTGTCAGATTGCTCGTTTTGTTAGGGTAGCTCACGCATATAATTAGCCTGCTATAGAGTGCGCTCAGTGAGCGAATCACATTACTGCGTAGGCTCAGTAAGCCGATCAGTCTACTCAGGCCCGGCTCACTGAGCAAATTGATCGGCTCACTAACTAACTAACTAAGTAACTATAAGCAATACTTACATAAGACTCACTAATCCGATCACTGAGCTGGAGGCTGTGTTCAGATCTATTCAGTGAGTAAAAGCGGCGAGGGGTGAGCACTGATCCAGAAAAGGAAGCCAAGAATCGTCAAAAGAAATTCGGTATGTAGGCATTCTCATACGGTAGCCACCCCCGGCTGGAATTGAACTGACGTGTGGTAACTCTCCCGTAAATGACATCTGAAGAGTTTGTTACATCATTTTGTGGAGAGTGCAATCGTGCGCGCTTCCTTGGACTCAAAGTGTCTGTATATGAAGATCTACTTTGTATTTGAGGGACCCAGGTATGACCGCTGGAGTCGACAGAGCATATATATTATTGAACGTTGATTCAGAGCTTTCGGTACTTTGGAGGACCGATATACTTGTATTCTTGTTCAGACCATGTTGGGTATTGAGGGGGGTTTCACGTAAGAATGGTAGTCTACTAGCATCTAGTATACGTTCTAGGTACTGCGTTCGTTCTTCTAAGTGAAGGATGTAGCTAAAATGTACATAATATTAACTCAAGTCGCTATTCCTATTTTCTTAACGTAAGACGGGTACCTTCTAGGAATATGTCTTTTCGCAACCGGATCGAAGTTGGTGTATTCTGTCCCGCATTTGTTGCAGTTCGTATAGGACGGTGATTGATCATATCGTATCTTCTTTGATTGATAACGGCTGTAGGCACCCACGTGGCGGGCTGATACCTGATTCCTCTGCCTGGCGTTTTGGAATTCGTGAGACACATCTGAAATGTGTTATCTTGAGCAGATGGAGATAACTTTATGTTGGAGATAAAGTGATCTATGCGACCACGGACCCCGCCAAACTCTCCCGGGCTTGGCCGAGTGGTCGAGCCAATTAGAAGGCCGTAGTCACGTGCGATCTGAGATCAGGCGGTGTAAATGACGGTGAGGAGGTTGTTGGAGACTGGGCTCTAGGGTCATATGACCCGACGCAGATGTCGCTATGGAGATATGGATTATTATGTAATGAGCTTACTATTAGTCAGCTTTACACACAAAACCCATGGTAGGGGTAGGAATAATCAAATCGGACTGTTACACATTCGAGGACGCACCCCCATTGGTCGATAAATTACACCTGTTGACGTGAGCCGACAGCAGAGCTCCAGCCCTCGTCCCGTTTAGGCTTGGTAGTATCTGTCCATGTGGGCACATCACATGGATCACACTCTCTCTCGTCTTCCCTTCCTCCATACCTCTCAATATTACACTTCTGTTTGTGTCCTCATTCTACATTATTGTAGTCCTTCCCTCTCGGTATCCCTCTCGGCAGCTTCCAGCTCCCAAATAATAATAGAGTCAAGAAAATCCGGAAAAAACGAGGAACAAAGAACAACATATGGAGCCAGCCAGAAAGCCACGAAAGATACACACAGCTAGAAACCAGAAACTCCCCTATCAAAATTTTGCGGTTCCAAATTCATTTGAGACAAATAAAGGCTCTTAATGACATACTGTATTAGATGCGAGTACTATGCTTATATCTCTGCAATATACTTAATCCAAGCGCGTACCTTACGCAGTTGAATATTGATTTTATACTAAGGCATGACTGATTTAGTACCTAGGTTAGAAGTGAGCTTAATATGGCGCTAGATCTCTCTTGAAGTGAGCTCATAATGAGCAGCTCTCTAAAATTTGAGATCTGAATATCCCCACAATTAAGGAAGGGAAGGAGTTATATCTTTCCTTAGCAATTCATTTTGCGGTAAGTAGAATGAACATGATTTCCAATGATAGAATGTTCTTAGACTAAGTGAAGCCGTAGGTGCCTAAGAAAAGTAGACCATCTTATGACTAACATTGAATACAAAGTGAACTTTACAAGAGTATCTACCTTTATCCTCTCCTATTTTAACAAATATGTACGGAGTTTGATTCGCTTTGTTCCTCGTCAACTTTCTTACATACATATGTACGGATGGTCCTCGTCCTAACATAATTAATCTTGATGCTCACGAAGCAGGCTAGGGGAATGACTACTGGATCCTTAGATCTTACTGGAGACCAGATAATCTATAATGGCGATAAGTTTATAGACCCCTAACCTAGTATGGATATACTAACTATTTAATGTATATGGGGAGGTTATAGGGAAGGAAGATGCGTAAAAATATTGAAATGTATTACCTGTAACCTGTGAGGCTATAATTGAAAAGCCCAAAGAAGACCTATTTCTTCTCGCACTTCTGTTCAGAACTCGTAGGCCTATAAAAGCAAATACATAAGGTTGTAAAAAGCTGTTAACTTAAGGTAGTCGCTTAGAATATTATTGTAGGATTAGATGACTGACTTGTTCCAAACCTAACCATTCCGACTCAGCGATATATCTGCTTAGAGTATGCGTATAGTGTACTAAGTTAATCTTTGAAGTTGGAGCGCCCCAGAAAAGTTTTGCAGTTTCTATAGCGTTGATATTGGAAATGATCAAAGCGCAGGAAAGCAGTGGTAGAAAGATGACCGGAGAGGGTCAACCCTGGGCGGTCAAAAAGTGTCAATCTCAAGATATTACCTAGCTAGGATGATTTAATGGGCCAGACCAAAATAACAGACTCATCAATTGTGATAATTGAATGATAGTTGGTACTTAATTCTAGGGTCCACATGTAGTTTCTCCCACTAAGTCTCCCACTCAGTCTCCTACCCGGTATCCTACTCGGCAACGGGGATCACCCGATCTCCACTTATTAGCAGCACGATACATAGGATCATTTTAGAGCAATAGGAAAAAAACATTAGCCATAATTATAAATAATTATACGGGTTTAATGAGTTAAAGTTATGCAAAAGTTCCAAAATAAAACTAATATAATCAAACTAGTGACGTTCTCCAGAATAGCTCCACTCCGTTCCTGGCTCTACGGGGTTTCCACTTCCGGATCGATCGCATCAGCAGAACCCCCCCAACTCCCTTCCCTCTCACTCTTTCCTTTCCCCATCAATCTTTCAGTTCCCGTTACGCAAGTTATCAAATCCACCGTTTCATCATACCGTAAGTGACCCCCTGACCCTTACTATCCTTCTGCATTGTAACCCCCGGAGCTTCCATGGGGTGGGGTTGGGCCACTGGAATCTGAATTGATCGGACGCGCTGGAAACCTGAATGAAACATATCACCGCTGAATCGTTGTTTTCATGATAAATTTATATCATCCTATGTCTCTTTCCATCTACCCATGCAATGTCAACCCCGGCGCTGTTTCATGCTTGCCCGCCCCATACAATATCGAGGGGATGTCGCCTCTTCGGCCCCCATTGATCATGGCCAAACTCGCGCAACATCGGATCATTGTGTCTATGCACTACATCATGCATCTTTCTTGTTACCTTAGACTTTGGAATCTGAGATTTATTATTGATGGGTCTGTCACTAACGTGCTTCTGGACCCTTAGCCCGTGCTTTTCTACTCGAGTGGACACTACGTCAGGTCATCGAATCCCCCGTCATCCAACCTCTTCCCGAATCCTCTATCCCGACCAGTTCCCGCAATCCTTGTGTCAACCAAGGATCTATCCAAGCTGGCAGGAAACAAGCGCCGCAGCTTTTCTTCGCAGGGTGGGTTGCTGAACAGAATGTTCAGTGGCGCCTCGAGCCCACCCAAGACAGATCCAACCCCGATTCCAGGGATTGATAGCGACGCAAGCCTCCAACCCGAAAACGCTAGCCCCCGTGACAAGAGATTCTCGCCGCCTGGCGCCGGATTCTTTACTCGTCGACAGAGTGAAGACCAAGCCCCCGCGGCTGAGAAGGATAAGAAGCGTCGCAGCAGCACTGTCACCAAAGCTGCCAGCTTTTTCAGCAACGCTCGGAATTCTCTAAGTCTCAACGGAGGCTCCACTGCGAGGGAGTATTCGGGTATCAGCAGCAGTCCACAAAGCTCAGACAGCCCGCTCCAGAGGCTTGGGAAAATGGACCCAGCCCTGAGTGTCCCACAAGGGTCATTTAACAACTCTGCAGGTGAATCAGGTCCTACTGCAAAATCCTCCTTCCGGGTCGGTGTCACAGAAGATCGGAATAGAAAATGTCGTCGGACTATGGAAGATACACATGCATACCTGTACAACTTTCTTGGGACTCCGGCCCCAAATGCATCGCATGACATAAATGGCACCTCCCCGCCCAATAAGTCTCAAATTGGAGAGCTTGCAAATATGGTAGAAACAGACAATGGCTACTTTGCTATCTTCGATGGACATGCCGGTACCTTTGCGGCCGAGTGGTGCGGTAAGAAGCTGCATTTGATCCTAGAGGATATCATGCGGAAAAGTCCCAACGCTCCTGTGCCCGAGCTTCTCGATCAAACATTTACAAGTGTTGACCAACAATTGGAGAAGCTGCCAGTCAAGAACAGTGGCTGCACTGCTGTGACCGCTGTGCTTCGCTGGGAGGACCGCGTGCCCAGCTTACATTCGGCCACCGGCTCTGCAGCTCTTGCCACAGCTGCGGCGGCGGCGAAAAAGGATAACTCAGATGCCGCTGAGACACCAAATCAAGATACGCCGATGGGAGGATCTACACTGCCCAAGCTCCAAGAACACGCTGTTCGTCAGCGGGTCCTGTACACAGCCAATGTTGGCGATGCGCGTATTGTATTGTGTCGCAACGGTAAAGCCCTGCGATTGTCGTATGATCACAAGGGAAGCGATGAAAATGAAGGCAAGCGCATTGCCAATGCCGGTGGCTTGATCCTCAACAACCGTGTCAATGGTGTGCTCGCGGTTACTCGAGCTCTGGGCGACGCCTATCTCAAAGACCTTGTGACGGGGCACCCTTACACCACCGAAACCGTCATCCAGCCCGATGCGGATGAATTTATTATTCTTGCTTGTGATGGCGTAAGTCTTTCGACCCCTTTCATCCCTAATCATTCATATCAGCTAATATCTTTTCTAGTTATGGGATGTCTGCACCGATCAAGAAGCCGTCGATTTGATAAGAAACGTCCAAGACGCACAGCGTGCCTCAAAGATCCTGGTTGATCACGCTCTCGCGCGCTTCAGTACCGACAACCTGTCTTGCATGGTGATTCGACTCGATAGCAACCGGGTCAAGGACGTTGTGAACAATAAGACCGAGCTCATTGGCGTGGATGGCGACCCGGCCACAGATGTCTTAGGTGGCATGAGTGAAGCCGATAAGATAGTGGAGGATGCGCAAAAAAACATGGCTAGCCACGGAAACGATGGCCAAGAGGCTGCAGAGCAGGCCGGCCAAGGTACCCCCCAGAAGTCACAAGATCAAAGGCTCGAATCTGGTACGCTCACTGGTAGCTTGCCTCCAGTAGACATAACAGGTGCGAAATAAAGCCTTCCGGATGCTCACCGATCGAGATCATCTATATTCCATTTTATAGGACCACAGAGAAACGATTATTAAGTGCACATTTCCTTTTCTTCCCGCCCCAGAGACTTACATTCAATGCCTCTCCAAGAGCAAAGTCGCCGGAATTGAACCTGGAGTTTGCCGGCATAATTTTTTATCCTTTTCTTTTCTTCTGATTTAAATCTGCACATCGGCGTCAGTTAAGGGTTTCCAACGCACTTAACTGTCTATGTTGCCGCCAACTCGGAGAAACGGGCCTGGTTGTCACAATGTCCTGTTGGCATTTCACCCTTGGCTATTTGGAACTTTCCACTTCCAAACAGATCTGGGTTTATGATTCTAAGACCAATGCTTTCCATCCATTCTTGAATATTCTTTGATTGTATTTATGGCCATGCCATTCCGGAATATGAATCATGACCCTGCATTTTCGTATTCAGGCCTATCGATAACAGTAGAGGATATACCTATCTATTCTTGATCCAGTATTACCCCAGCCGTTTTCTTCAATTGTACCAAAAGACCCACTTAGTCCCGTTTGGATGGATCGGCTTGCCGTGCAGGATCAGATCACGTTTGCCATGAAGTGTAAGGCTTATTTCGATGACCTCGGGAGGTTAATCGGTGCCTTTGAATGAAAAATCAATTTCACACGAAACTTATGAGAAGCTTTCTAAATTTAATAAGGGGTGTGATTATATCTGAGAGACCTCAAGGTTGTATGGACTAGCACGAACATGCATGTGGTACAACATGTGTGAAGATTCTGAGATTAACCACAATTTTCAGTTCCACAACCAATTTAAATCAAGATAGCATCCATATTCGTTGAAGAAACGATAAAGATATCATGACGAATGCCATATATTAGCAATAGGTGAAGCATGCATGTGCTCTTTAAACCACAGGCCACCCGGTAGAAAAGTCAAGGACATTCCATCCGAATTGCTTGTCATCGTCGGCGTATCCGATATCAGTGTTGATGTAGTGGTAGTAAAGCACAGGCCCATACGTGGGATCATCGTAAACACCCCTAGGTACCGTTAGTCTCGCAGTAGTCAACAACCTTTCCAGAACAACTCACTGTCCACCAGGTCCGTAAGTAGTACCGTGGCTCCTCAGAACAATGGTACCACCACCGCTAGTGCAAGATAATCCAGACTTATCAACCTGACAAACAGTTAGCATGCGACCCAGTAAGCCTTGCATACAGATAAACCTACAAATCCACTCGTCGGTGAAGTCGAACGACACACTTTGATCATGTACTCTGATCCAGCTGCAGGGAGCGACGTATCATAACCACAACAAATACCAGCAGAGTAGAACAGGTAGTAGTAGCTGCCGTACTTGTACATGTATGAGCCCTCCTCTGCGTGAGTGCCAGATGAGTTGTAGGCAATATTGTAGGATGATCCGGAGGACTTAGTTGCTGCAGAATTCATCTTGACCTGGTAGATGTCGTCCCAGAAAGAACCAAAGCTCAGGTAATAGGTTCCGTCGACATCGATCAGGTTCGGGTCAATGGCATTGTAGTCCTTGGATGAGGAGGAAGCGACTCCAATTGATCCGTGGTCAGTCCAAGAGTCCAATTCCATTGTCGCCGATGTTGCGAGGCCGATGGCGGAGTCTTGCGATCCAAATGTCGAGACGGCGTAGTAGACATAGTACAGATCATCGACAATGTGAGCGTCCGGGGCCCTATGAAGAGCTAGTCAGTCAAGTTGCCCCCTCAAAGTTTTCCAGCGTTGAAGTTGAAGGTATCCGGTAAGAGTTTGAGTCATTTCTCAATCTCTAAACCAAAAATGCCGTTGTCAGTCTAGTGAACACCATACCAGAGATCCGTATTTCCATCCAAGTCGATGCTAGACCCATCAGGTAGCATAGATCCAATTGTCGTCCAAGGTCCGGCAATACTAGACGCACTAGCATACGAGATCTCGTTTCCGGTAGAAAAGCGGAAGTATTTGCTATCGGACGACCGCTGGATCAGCGTCGGGTCAGAAACAACGCAAGCCCCCGAGCAGGCGCCAGGGTCTGCATATCCATGCACTAATGCCGTGAAGAGCGCCACCGGTAATGCCAAATGCCGAGAACCCATGTTGCTTGGTACCTTGAAGGAACTGTGAAAGGAAAGTGTAAGATGACACTCAAAGCGCAGGGAATTGTGACCTATTTATCTACCCTGATTCAGCACTGGATTCTTAGTAAATATCCCTGACAAGGACCCATTCGTGGAAATGGAGCCCTCGGCATAGTACGAAACGGGCGGCCGGCCTTGTCCCAAAAGGTTCTTCTATGTTCCCAATGAGAGAATCAGGATAAACAGCATGTGGGGGGTGTTCTTAACAGGTACAATATATCCGAGCATGGCGCCAGGGCTGAAACCCCAGCGCCGACTGGTGGATTCGTATGATGTTTGTGGCAGCGCCAAGGCAGCCAAGACGCCTGAAGAGCATTAGAAGAAGTTCCCGCAGGCGACGGAATGCGGGGTGCTTTCTTCAGTCGGTTAAACTTAGTTATGCAGTGTCCATGTGGGAATAGTCTTTGTGCTCTGATGATTTAGCCGAAGTTGACTTTGTGTTTATGTGTTCAGGTGATAAGGAGTCGTCCTTTGAGTCCACTCTGAAACAAGGGATAATTAGTTCTCACAGTAAAAGTGAGACAAAAGAAGACAGGAATGTATACATATCCCGACGTAATCCGGGACTAGTCTATTTGAAGAAATCTAGAGATTGCTGAGTACCAGAAATTCTCCAAGTCGAGAGGTCTATTGCCGAAGTTCTGCCGTATTCATCTATGGACTATCTTGGTCCAATTAAAAGCAGGAAAATCACAGTAGGTCCATATTGGTCACAGGATGACCGCAAAATTAATCCTATCAAAGTCTATATGCTCCGCTATCCAAGGCCAGATTTATGGCAGAAGACGCCTGAAAATAATACAACAATTGCCCTGGAAACTCCTGTATCGCCAGAGCCATTTATCATGATGAGATGAGAGACGAAAGAATAGAGATAGACATAAAGGGGAAACAGCAAAAGCCAAGGTGTTATGCAGTTTCTGTTTTTCCTCGTGGTGAGATCAGATCTCTTGCGAGTCCAGCGCCCAGATCTCCCAATTTTTCACCACGTTCCAGTCTAATCGACGGATATCGCGTCTCCAGATTTGACCGTCGTCGGTTATATTTGGTATACTGGCACATGATTGTGATTGGGGCGGCAGTTCACGGAATTCAGATGGATGTCGTGATGACTGTCCGTCCCCATATCCACTGTCTTCGTCGTTTCTTGTGCGCTTTCCTAATGTTGAAGGCGGGGGGACCTTAGGTGCGAAAGGGGCACGCGTGGCGTCAGTTTCAGAATAGAGGGTAGTGGAGGTAGGCTTTGAATCCAAGACCGGATCTGTGCCATTGGGAAGACTGCCGTTCTGGAGTTTCTCATCCGACGTCCCGGCGATAGGGGTTTCTGATTCCTCATCATAATTGGGAATCGGGGCCTTGTAAAAGTCTCGCAGTTCGAAGACTTTCCAACCCATTCCAACAATCTTGAGCTTGCTGAAGACTTGCTTATCGGCCAAGTCATAACTCATCATTTCATAGAGTACATCGTCATCGATATCCACAATATCCGCTAGGCTGCGTGCACTATTGATGCGTTCCTCGATTTCTGGGGAGAATTTGATACATTTTGCGGAGGGGGAAAAGGCTTTGGAGTGAACATATCTGGCTTTCCAAAAGGGGTGCTCAGGGTCTGCCGGGCTATTATGAGACCCCCGAGATGGACCAGTCTGAGGAGGCGGCGGCCCAGCAGGGATCATAAATCGGAGTGCTCGCAGTTTCCGCAGGAAAGGGACTAGCATTCCGACCGATTCCATGCTTGAAAAGTCCGTTGCCAGACCCAATTGCTCCAGATTCGGGCAAGCATGAACAAGACGGGCAACCATAGCGGTAGATAAAGGCCATTTCGCGGAGAGTAGCAGGTGGCGCAGTGATGCGCCATGATTCATAGAAATATTCGACAGGTAGCTATCTCGTCCGCCCAAAATCAAATTCGTTTGGGTGGCTGGAGAAGGCATGGTGGCTGGGGATTGAGCTGTTGTGCCATTAGGAGCACCACGAGGGGACTCGAATACGGGAGGTGTGACTGCGGATGAAGCGGACGGATTTGTGAGTCGAGCAGAGTTGAGGCAATCCGGGTTATCAGAGGTGACGTTAACAAAGTATATTCGCTCGAGTCCTTTGAAGTTTCCCATGAACTCTGCATTTCTTTTTGATACAACGTCCATACGAATAGACTTGAGTTTGAATGTTTTGTGAGGCGGCATCGTCGGCCAGCTTTGTTCCACGAATGTATTCATCAAGCTGGAATTATCCGTCCCAGACAGGAATGTGACGTCTTCCACAGTGGACGGATCAAACGCGAAAGTGAATTCGTCGCTATGGAAGGCATATAAATTATGGAAACTGAGCTTCTTTAGTGGAAGCGGTTGCTTCGCCGCGATGCTTTTCCGGAAGTAACTGGACAGGGAAACACTCGGTTCTTGCGCAATACGCATACGGGGTGACCAATGGAGCACTAGTTCGCGCAATTTTTTGCTTTTCCATAGAAGCGTCGAAATATCATCCGGGTAACAAAGAGGATCGATATTGGTGATTTTTAAGGTGCGGAGATGCGGCATAGGGGGCAGCACATTGGTGGGTTGTGGGTGACGGGTGGAGGGGAATCGTATCGTTAAATTATGAAGTCGAGAAAGTTGTGTAAGTCCAGTGTAGACGGTATCGAGCATCTTGGTGTTAAGGTCCCAGGAGAAGCTTTCTAAACTTGTCATGCGATCCAGCGCCGCCCGGACCGCAATATTCAGTAACATCGACGAGTCAGGCACGCGGCCAACCAGAGCATGTTCTTCCAAATCATGTCCCTTCCAGTCCCCGCGCAATGTAATTGATCGCACAAGCGTCGCATATGGTCGAGTTATCACCGCGTTGAGTCCCATAGTGAACGGGCTCGCACTTCCGACTCCTTCGGGTTGATCGTCGCGATAACGGATTTTGTCGTAGGACGTGAGTGTTAGACTCCGATAGAGCTGAGGCAGCGCCATATAATTGAGAACACGACATGTTCGGCATAACCGGGCGACGTCGCCTGTATCTTCGACCTGCGCATTTCATCAGGTCAGTAATTTCAGACTTTCTCGTGTTGTGGGGAGCTGACATATGTGACGATTTGGGCGATCAGGTTCAGCGGCAGTACCATCAACGACGCGCCACGGGGTCGATCGATGGCAATGGTAGCATCAAACATATTCTGATTGACGGCCGCCATGATGCGACATCTGGAGAGTGCCCATGAATAAGTTGGGTGGAAAAGTATGGGGAAGTACAAACTCTCGGAGCAAAAAGTTCCCGATGAAACGGTGGATCCACTCGGACCAACCACTAACGTTGCAAGTAATCCATAGATCTTAGTATGTTCTTACAAGGTCAATCAACATTTGAACAGCAATGAAAAGAACTTGGTATATGATTCTCTTATATCAGGTGACCAATATTAGGATATGATAGTTACATACCCTGTAGAGAGTTTTGGATACGCTATGACCTGTGAGAAGAGCGGTCTAATTCAAGAAAACGATATGTTCTATGCATCTCGCATTGAAATTGGTCAATGTCCAAAAGATAAAGGATAAAATAAACATGAGGATGAGGATATGTTCCCAGGGTATATTCGAAGGTGAGCAAGGTCCCCAACCATGCTCCCAAAATCTCAAATGTTCAACGCCTCGCCCAACCGGAAAAAATCATCGAAAAGAAAAAACACCGTAAATGATCAAGATGCGTTGCCATGGTTATGATGCTGTGGATCTTGGGGTTCATAATCATGATGTGAATCGACCTCCGAGACGGTCATCGCTGTCCAACTAGCCCGGTCACTATTGGGCCCTTCTTGCGCATGGCTCACATGCTCATGAACTAAAGCAGCAGCTTCGGGGTCATAGCGAAGAACGTAGTCCCCATCTCCATTCTCCATGTCCGCCTCGCCCCATGGTGCAGATGCGTGTGGCTGAGAAGGAATCACTCTAACCGGTAAATTAGAGTGACCCGGCCGGGGTTGCTCAGCTTGACTGGGAGTTGTTTCCAGCAGAGAATCCCGAGGTTGAGGGGACCAAGTCTGTTGTCCACGGCGACGTGCAGGAATAACTGTGACGGCCAATGGCGCATTTGCAGGTTGAGGCCCCGCACCGGCAAGTCGCGGCCGATGCAGCGAGAAGAAATTATTGTTAGATCTTGAATGTGTCGTATTTTGCTCGTGATCCTCGGCCGCGGAATCAGAGTCACCTTCGTCTGCTGGTTCCTCACCAGCTTGCGCAAAGGCGACCTCTCTTGGGAGAGAGCCGCGTCTTCGCTTGAAATGGTTGATGAGATTGCGCCATCGCGGATCGGATTGAATCATCTGTTGTGATTGCTCCCTGCCATCTTGGACAGGAGCATGCTCTTCCCCTTCTCCGCAGTCTGGGCCGAGATATGTCTCAATCTCAATTTCTTTGCCTTCTTCCAATTCCGCCTCTTCCTCCATGTGTGGCATCGCAACAGGTGGCGTAGGACTGGCGACTGGATGATACCGAACATTATATACTGTGCTGGGAGCACTACTGGTGTCAGCTCGACTAACAGGGGTGATAACTGCGGGAGGTGGGGTAGGTCGATGATTCTGGCGTCTTGGTGCTGCGATACTATTCGTGGGTGGTGGACCGCCAGCTCCGCGATTGCGGTTCCCTCGGTTGATTCCAACACGAGTTCGTAGTGGTCGATGAGCTAGATTCCTGACTCCACCCCAGGCTGAAGAAGCGCCGTTTCCACCTCCTTTATCTTGACCATGGGGTGGATATCGCGGCCAGTCAACCTCTTCGGATGGAGTGACTTCAAGCATTTCATCACCGTCAAATACTTCTCGTCCAAGAATCCCGTCCTTGGTTTCATCACGTTCAAGCGCTTCTATGCGCTCCACCCATTCCCATACTACCACACTGGCCGCTGCTGATCCGACCCACCGAATATAGGTACCCCAGCCGGCGATCTCCGGTTTTGCAATATCCATGACGAAGAATACCACCGGGATCAATACAGCACATAGTGATAAAAGTGCCACAAAGCAGATGTTGCGCATCTTTGGATGGAAGAACGCATATCGGTGCTTCGAAATCGAGTAGAAAATCACCCATGCGGCGTATAGCAAATTGAGAGCCAACTCAAACAAATAACTTAACGCCGGGATCGCATCATCGTATAATCTTGGATGAGTGGAGCTGTTCTTGAAGAAGAAGCTCTCCAAGATACTGAAGATCGTGTCTAGGACAATCAGGGCAAACCCAGCCCATTTTATCATGACTTTCTCTTTATGTCGCGGAAACAGTCGAATCAAAGTCTGGACCTGTGCCAGCCAGAGAAAGGTTTGCGAAATGACACGCACAATACGAATCTCCAGCCCGTCAATAACTTCCTCAGAGAGTGCCTCGGCATCCGAGTATCCATATTGGTATTGGATCTCAGCAACTCTGAAAGAGTCAACCGTGGCGATTGTCAACGAAATGGCAACGAGAAATGCCGCCACTTTCTGCAGCCATGGCCGGCCGCCGATACCGACGATCGATGAGTTCCTGCTGTATGACCTACTGATCATGCTATGTCGTCCGAGGAAATTCACGCCGCCACCACCGGGGCCTCCAACGAAAAACGTGCGGGGGGTGATAAGTAAAATTATAACGAGGATGTAGCTGACGACAGTACAGCAACCGATAGCGTAGAGCTGTGGCGTGACGGAGGAGTAAAACGGATCGCGGGTATCGAGAACAGCGGCAACATGTGTGTAGTCATAAGAGTTGCCAGTACAAACCGGTTCGAAGACGGCATTTTTCGTGAGTGTCAGTTCATAAGACTTGTTCACATGGATAATTCCTGGAAACCACAAATAGTCGGGTCAGAATGGTGTCTGGCGGAAGAGTTCCGGAACTGAGCAGTCAAGAAATGACATACCATCGCTAGGCAATACAAACGGCGTACATCCGGACGAATAGGTTTTGGTCGAGGTCGTTGTCGGATTCGCCCAGATCTGGCGGGGAGTTATACGGAGATCATCGTCCATGATCAGACACTACTAGTGGCTCCAGTTCTATGCCGGTCCAGTTCATGTAGACAATCCACCAGGTTTCCTTCCAATATTCAAGCGCAAAGTTGTCCGATCGAGAGCCTCAAACGGCCATTTTCGGGTGCGAAAGCCGCGCGTCGGAGATCAGGAAAGGGGAGTCGGGGTCGGAGGCCGAACCAAGTGACAGTCGTAAATTTTGGCAGGGGAATGCAAATCGTGAGTGAACAGGAGAGCGCCGATATATACTCTGTACTGGTATTTCAGAAGGGGGGGGGGGGAAAAAGTGATGATTTGCAGGACAGTCAAAGTCGTGAATGTTGGAGAACTGGGCGGGTCGAGATGATCCGCCACCCGGTTCCACTTGCTCTCCCCACAATGTCATTCTTCAGGCCAAATTGTCGCATCGAAAACTGCGCATTCTCTGCGCAAATCTCAGCAAATCTACTTGTCAAGATAGACTGCATATTCGTGCAATTTTCTTTCGGTAGCCTTGGAAGTTAAACAACCATCCATGTGTGTCCCCGTCACCAGGTAAAATATATCTACTGCATGTTATTTGTGCACATGTGCAGATGCTCATGTCCAGATTTACCATTCATTACATGTTTGTAATCCGTTCGTTGGCATGCGTTACTCTGCTACTTCAGGCTATACACAGTATTGTATACAAATTCCAGAGATTCAAAAGCAATATTCAAAACTTGGATGCGTAGTATATAATATGTGCTGCACGCATTCTCTAAAGACACCATATACAAACCAAGCCGGGTCCAAGACTTGATCAGGGTGAAATGTTCAACAAGTTCTCCCCATCATACCTAGCTAGCCCCGCTAGCCGTCTTCCAACACTCGTCATTCCTTTCATCAGCAGAAATTAATCAGTGGGCATGACTTTGTCAAAGCTATACCAGCTTAGGCCTGAGCAGCAAAACCAAGGCGAGGACCGTTGGAGTCGAAGACAACGTATTGGCTCTTCAGGAAGATATCACCGAAGATAGAAAAGCCCAGACCAGAGTTGCTCTGGATACCACCAAGGCACTTGGATGAGCCACTAGAGACGGGAGCATAGTTGATCAAACTGCCAGAGACAACAGCATCGTACCCAGAGATGGAAACAGTGAAGTCGGGCAGAGTAGCGGAGCAATCGAAAGTGTAGCCGCCAGCGGACGAGTCTGAGGCTGCACCGCTAACCTGCTTGTAGTAGGCGGAGACAACCTCGTCATCGAGCAACAGCAGGGTGGTGCCGGTGTCAGCGATACCCTTGATAGAGCTACCTGACTGGGAGCCAATCTTGTAGCTATCAGCGGTGAAGCCCCAGAAGCCCTGGGAGCTGTCAACATCAGTGTAAGTGAGAGAGCCGGTGTATTTGGACTTGTCGATGAAACCGAAGTCGTAGGAGCCGGGGGCGTTATGCTTCAGGGACACGGCGAAGAGGGGAGAAGCGAGGGTCGACTTCACAGTGTCAAAGAAAGTGGTCTGCGACTTGGGCTTGACGGTGTTGATGGAACTGAAAGCAAGACCCAGCAAACCGTCGTTGTTCTGGTCCTGAGTAAACTGCTGGCTGATCGTGGCAGCAGCCTCAACAGCCTGACCGGATGCTTTAACGTTACCGACGGAGACGGTATCCCTGTAGACATCACCGCTAGCGGAGCTGCCGTCACCGTAGGAGATAGACCAAGTGTAGCCAGACAGCTTGGTGCCGTTGTTCGGCTTGTAGAGAGCGTGGCCTTCCTGCTCAGAAGCAGGAAGCTCGGAGGAAAAGACCCAGCTGTATCCCAATTAGCTTTGGTTCATATTATTACTCTCGGAATATCAAGCGGATCTACTTACAGATCGGCAGAACCGGTGTCAAAGTCCAAGTTCAGGGTGGTGCCGCCGACGTTGACGGGAGTGAGGTACTCCTCGTCATCATCCTCGGGAGTAGTGGTAGCAGAGCCGCTCTGCTGAGCTGCAGCATACACGTGGGTAGGCACGTTGGCGCCATACTTGGCGAGAGCACGAGCGTAGTTGTTGGCAAAGTTCTGGGTCTTGGTAGCAGGGACAGCAACTTGGTTGACACTGAAACTCTTCTTGCCACCAGTAGGGACGGCCGAAGCAACGGAGGCAAGGCCAGCCAGGGCTGCGGTGATTTTGCTGAAGACAACCATGGTGGACGGTTCAACGAAAGTCTTGTATAAAACGAATGAAGTGGAAAGATCGTAAAGAAGTGGATGGAGAACCACAATCAGCTGGACATGAAGGACCCTTTATAGATTTAGATTTCTCGATGTTTGGCCATCTTGACAGGATCCAGAGTATACAATGGCACCAATAGTGTCAGTCAGCGCACGATCCAGGAGGAGGAATTTCTCCTCAGGGCAATCAAGGGTGCCGATCCAGATACTGCAGGGACTTCGGAGCCGTAAATTTCGAGGTCATCACGGAGTCCATCGGCCAGCCACGACGGCACAATGGATTAGGGCTCCACTTTGACAGGGACCAATGCTGAATTCATGAAGCGATCGAACCGCGTTTCGTGTAAGTGGAGAGTCTGATAAATGGCAGCCTATATTGCGCCTTCTCTGCAAGCACCAGCATTTTTGGTTACTTTGGCGGAGATGTCCGGACGAAAGTTAACTCGATACTCGAAGCCATTTGGCGGAGCCCTGACGATCCCCATACGCCTTCCCCGACGGTGCTGTCCCTAAGTGGAGTTCAATCCGACCAGTTGAATGGTGTAGGGTGAAAACTCAAGATATTAATCAGGGACCACGCATAATGAGGTTTAGTGATAGAAGTGCCCGATAGAAGCCCTGACGATCATTCTCCCGTTATCTCCATGACTGGCCAATCACTGCCCGAAGGCGGAACCTGTATACTTTAGGCCCCTCTCATTGAGGTAGCATCGTGCTTGAATGTCATGGCTCGAGATGGTAGGGCATTCTCATTGGATAAACATGTTGAGTGAGTCCAGAACTTTTCAGCTGAGCTAATGCAGTTCCTGTTCACGGATTGGTTGTTTGTACAGCATCTGCAGCCCCCTTAGGTTCAGCCGTAATAACTTTGCCTTCGAGCCAAGATCTAGCTCTACCTTGTTTCAGAATTCAAAACCTTGGAAACTGAGATCACAGTGGAACATGTCAGTAGGATCCCAGCAAGAACAAATTAACTTGCCAAGAAGGGATTATTTGCGTAAGTAAAACGCATAAAGTTCCCGACCGGAGTCCGACTCCGCTGAGATCGGCTTTGCATATCCGTTAGACTAACTAGTCGGAACCCTGCATCTGCTTACGACAACCCCTTAGTTAACCATAATTAACATTCATGTGTTTATCCCGTGAGCATCCCGATGTGACCTTCCCGAGACTCTTATCGTATCAACGCACGAATTTTAGGGGGTCCATCGCCCGGCTATAAGATCCTTCGGGGCAACGATCGTCCTAACGTCTACAATACCCTAAATCGGTGGGGATCAGCCTCGAAGATAGATCAGTGATGGACCGCAAATTAAGCCTAAACAGAAACCTATGATCACACCTGGTACTCTTCTAGATCTTGATAGGTTCAACCCCAATATGATAGTAACCTGCGGAGCATCTTGGAGGGGTCACAAGGGCCGATGGACTCGGCAGTGGAGAACTCTTCGAGGATCGGGTTGTCCGAATGAGTATCTATATAGTTTCATCTATAAGGATAAATCATTCGTGAATATTCCTGAGAATAGAATGGTGCTATTCAACAACTGATAGGCTCGTTCAGAGGCAATTGAGGTGAAAAAGTAGTCGATCCATGCAATAATGATGCCAGATAGCCTAGACGCAGCATAGTCTATCCGAGGCTAAGGTGCGAAATTACATGTAAGCCACCCCGAGAGCTTTATTTCACGAGGCTGAAAATAAATGAACACTCTATTCCTACTTTACTGCGATCTTCACTGCGATCTTCACTGAATGGCTGAAACAAGGCTTAGTATCTCAGCATGTGAAGAGATCATCTGTCATATTGTGGTGAAACGCAGCCCCGCTATCTTGAGACCCGACGGAGACCGAGCGGGACCTTTAATCTGGAAGCCTACAGAAGAAACCTTAAGATATCAAAGAAAAAACGAATAAAGGGGAAAAAGAGAACAGGAAGAGAACTTCGTTGGCAAACACGGAGACGAGAATCCGCCAAGCATGAGAAACGAAGGGCTTGTTTCAACAAAATTGCGACTCCAACGAATCACATCCTCCACCCAGGCTAGAACGCAGAAACACAGGGACGCCAAGTGTAGATCAGGCAGGGGTATATAGTATAAACGAGGAAAAGAACGCACAAAGGGAGAAAGTACATGTCGCGCTGGCTTGAGGCATTATCGCAGGGAGGTTGGGGTTTTGACGATCATATCACAAATCAAGATAGGAACTGAGGGCCAAGCCCACCGGAGTCGCCCTCATGAGCACTATTGTCATAGCCCTCATTAAGCAACACTTCCAACATGTCAAACTCGCCAAGCATCGGTCCAGTCCCACCTAGACCCTGATCAACCACCGCAGTAGAGCTGTTGAAGAATTGATCCAAGGGAAGGGCAAACCAGTCAGGGAGTGCAGTGTTTGCTCCATTACTATCAAGGGGCTGCGAGGAGACAGCATGGTTCGGAGAAGACCGCCCAAGACCATTGGTAGTTATCGTCGAGTTCGAGTCGTAATAGTTGTAGTAGACCGACGGTGGCGGCGGCATGAATGATACACCCAGGTTAGAAGAGTTGATCGGCTGAGCAGGGATATTAGCAAGGGAGTCGTGAGCTGATCCAATCGGGTTCCCGCCGGCGCTGCTGCTTTCCACATATCCCAAGCCGCCTCCGCTCGGAGTTGCGTCCTGGGTGGATGACCAAGGGGTTTGCGCCCCTTCACGTCGACCCGAAACACTCTCCCGAGGGGGCGAGTGGGCTCGTGAGACCGGAGCGGAGCCACGATCCTGTCCGTCACCTTCCACACCGCGGTCATGCGGTGCGAAACGTAGGAAGCGGGTCCGAATACTACTGGTCAGTAACTCTAGCAGTCGAGCAACAGTGTTACTGATGTGTACATCATCGACGACAAAGGTGCGAAGGGCCTCCACTGTCCGGTCTTGTAGATCCAATGACACTCGCACGTCATCTTCACGAGCACCTAGGGTGAATGTCTGCAGGCGAGGTTAGCATTCATCGGAGTTTCTCTAGCCACAGTGGGACCTACTTTTAAAATGAAGATCATGCCAGACAGAATCCGGAAAAACGTCCGGATGGGAGCATGCTTGAGACGCCCTCCCGGAACGAGGCCCTCAAGAACCGTCTGTAGGATCTTACGGGAGGCATCCACAACCTCCTGAATGTATTGCTCGTTGACGCGGTATAGCTCCATCAAAGTCCGAAACCAACCGCTGCTGCCGGGAGACGGACCCGAGCCCGGCCGCCCAGGCTGAGCTTGGGCAGACTCGTTGGACATGGTAGTCCACCGGTCGACAACAGCTTGTAGAGCGAGCGAGTTAACATACAGCCCTATTTGATGTCAGTATATAGTGATACTCAAATTCATTTAGAACATTGTACTTACTTGTATACTCGTATTCAATGAGCAGGATGCTTCGCATCGCCGAAGAAACTGCTAGGTATTAGTTTCTATCATACCAGAAGTTCTGCATTATTTACTGAACTCACGATTGACATTATCGAGATGCTGCCGGAATTCTCGCAGCTGGGGTTGGAACCAGTCAATTTGCTCCCGATATCTCCCGCTCTTGATAAGCTCCGACGTTTGTTCACTTGATGCAAATAGCTGGTGATTAGCCTGATAGACAATTTTGGAAATGCCCATCCAGCAATCCTGCATTCTATCAAGGTCCGGATCCCCATCTTTGGAGTCAATGTTGTTTCCTTCGACATCCTGGCCCCATTCAGATAGGGGAAGCATTGATGGAATGCCCAATCGCCCACTGCTGTGTGTAATGAAGACTAGAATCAACCTTCGTAGACGACGTTTTCTTATCTGTTCTGCAGGGGACTCAGGCGTGCTTTTTGGCTCGGTTTTATGATCAAAAACGCCAAGTTCAAAAGCAAGAGCTTGTGCAGTACTCAGTAGCATCCAAGACATCCGGTCCGATCGCCAAGCTGGCTCCAACCATTTTTGAAACGCGAATCTACCTTCAGGGTTCGCCCCCTTTGCCTGCTCACCAATTTCCAAATCCTTGTCAAAGTTTTGGCTCTGAGCATCGATGTCCAACAGTGTATTTTCATCGTCACCGGGAGGGAAGTGCAGATTTCTCGGGTGCCAGTCCGTAAGAATCAGCAAAGCCTCCACAGTACCTAAAGCTCTCAAGTTGCCTCTCAAACTGGGTCTGCTGGAAGTTGGAGCGAGATCAAGAGATCGCGGTCCACCGATCCCTGGGCCTCCGGCATCGAATTTCTCTTGACCCCAGAACAGGCGTTCAATCATGCCTCGCAAGTAAGACCAGAGACGGTCATGGATATAGAATGCCCGGGTGCTAGCACCGTCGCCTTTGGGTTTCAAATGCCGTGAAGCAATCGTCAGGATGGTCACTGCTAACACGGGCTCTTCCGTCAGTAATATCCGATGTTTCGAAGGCTCCGAATAATCCGGAGTCACCACTGGACTCATGGGCGCTAGATTCTCGTAGTAGTACGCAACGTAGTCCATGCCCTCTTCTACCGTCATCCATCCGGCACGGACGAACCGAAGCCGTGACCACGCCCGAACGGCATCGATGTACCCCGGGTCTTGAGTATTAGCTGAGCCATCGGACGGAGCAGTGTCCTCGGATATCTGGGGATCTACGGCACCTGGTCCACCGGCTGGATATGAGCCATTTGCGCCGATGGACATGCCCGATCGCGGCGTACGCGAAAACGATCCACTCAGATTTCCCGGGGAATTGACATTTGCCAGAGGGGAAGGGCCCGAGTTAAAGGAGGAAACGGATTGTCGTGCTGCAAAGCGATTCAGATCCTCTGTTCTCCCCGCCGCTTCAGATAGCAAGTGTAAAGCGTCGTGTGTATTGGTGATGGCAGGCGACAACAATTCCACCGCCGTACGATTCAGCATAGGCGGCCCACCATACCCAGGTGCCGAGCTTCTCTCAGCAGTGGAATAGCTGGGAATGCGCGGGGCTCTCGACTCTAGAAACTGTCTCGCGGGCGCAGCTATGGGTGCACTTGGGGTGTATCGTTGGGCGGCAGCGACGGAGGCGACAGGAGGGGGCGCTTCAGGCCAGCGTTGACGAGGCCGAAATCCATCAGTATCGAAGGATGGTTCAGGCGGGATGAATGGAGATCCATCTGACGATGCTTCTTTCTTCGCCGCGACCTCACCAATCATCATCCGTTTGTCGCGGCGAAGAACATCGGCCTCCTCAACATCTTCCTCGGGCGGTTCGGAGAGTTTACGCTTGCGACGAGTGATAGAAAATTCACATCGTTTGCTTTCGCGGCGACATCGTACACATGGTGGGGGTCGAGGGTTATCGACACCTGGGGTGATGTTTTGTGATCAGTCAGCTAGACTAGGAAAAATATCCCAAGTGGGATGAGAGATCGCTGATCTTACTGCCCAGGTCGCACTTGACCTTACGCTTGCGACACGGATCGCAAGCTTGGTAGCCGCGTCTATGCTGCGGGGTAGGAGACAGCGATTTGCCGGGATCATGGCCCACACTAGAGTCTTGTCCCATGTTGGGCTCAAAAAGGTGACCTATTCAGCTTGAGTGGGTAGCGGGATGTTGGGGAAAGCCGATGCAAAGCGAAGATAAGCTGTGAAAGGGGCGGTGGGGTAAGTTGCTTATATGAGCGGAAAACCGATTGGACCGTTGAATCACAACAAGATGACAATGGAGGCAGTAATTTAGTTCATAAATTAAAAGTAAATTAGAGAGGAAAAAGAGCACGAGCGCGAGTACACTCATTTCAAATTCAACCATTGTTTCCATGTCCAAGCTCCCCAGTTCTTGACCAGCCACCGGTTTCGATTGTCTAATAGAATCATCCTGCGGGGTAATAACTTTTCTGCAACATGGATAGTCGCGGGTGGGCTCTCATGCTTCGACTATATTGAATTGCCCGTGTAGATGATCGAATGACTGGACAATTAAGAGTATGTACTTCCAAGGTTCAAGTTACTCCATAAGATTTCAAAATGTACGAAAGGACCTATGGAGTCACGTGAGGCTCTTTGTCAATGTCAACAACGGCAGTCAACGGCAGTCAACGCCAGCTTACCCAAGGAGCTAGACTGTCATCTCCGACCGATCTCGATAACTAACTCCATTCGATAAATGGGTAGTCTAGTATCCAATATATTTTACCTCTAAAGAATAACATAAAGGTTCATCTGCTTTGGGACTCAAATGTCCGGAACTGGAGTGGCGGACCACCCTACGCGACGCCCATGCGATCGCTGCCGTCACCGCAAGTCGAGATGTATACGGGAGCCGGGGAAAGAAAACTGCACGTTTTGTAACTTGAGTGGTCTTGAATGCACCTCCCTTCATGGGCCCCGACCACGGAAAAGGGCCAGAAAGTCCCCGAGCGCAACAGAAACCAAGTACGTTTCGATATCGGCGGGAATCTTCTTAGCTAACCCTATCATAGAAAAAAACGACATTGTAGCTCTCCAACACCATCCACCGCTGGCTCTGCCGAAGAAAAGACAATGACTGATCCAATCAATTCACGACTGGATGGTACTTTAGGTCTAGAGCTTCATCTGCATTCCGAGTATATTGGCCCCGCTAGCTTTCATGAACCTGAACTTCTTGACCTGCGACCATCTGCTATGCTGCTCAGTGACAATGAGAGATGTTATCCGCGACGTGTGAATCAAACTGCCGCATTTATCACCTATCCTGATAAGGACTCGGCTTCTGAAATGCAACGCATCACCGACCTAGATCGCATTGAAGAATCGATACGTCCGCTGGGACCAACCTTGGTCAATCTTTATTTTCGCATTATGCACCGCACATTCCCGATCCTGGATAAAGCTGTGTTCTTGGAGAAATATGCCCGCTCATACCGCGAGTTTTCTCCACCACTACTTGCTGCCGTTTACCTTGTCGCGCTAGACTGGAAGCTCTTTGATCGAACTCTTGCTACTGCACCTCGGACACCAGACACTGAAGCTCTGGAGAATCTAGCAATGCGAGCCATGGACGACGATCTGAAGCGACCCAAGCTCTCCACATTACAGGCTGGCCTGTTGTTATTGCAGAGAATGAGGTCTTCTAATAGCACCTTTCCTGCGCAACTAGTATCACTCGGGCAAACTTTGGGAATTCATATTGATTGTACAGGTTGGAAAATTCCAGAATGGGAAAAAGGTCTACGGCGACGTCTGGCATGGGCGCTATACATGCAGGATAAGTGGGGCGTTCTTGTGCACGGGCGACCGCCTCTCATCCCTGCTCATATTGACGAAGATGATGGGACAAGCGACTGGGATGTTGGCCCATGTACAGTCAACGACTTCCCAGAAGAAATGACCGGTCAAGAGGAAAATGGGGACGAAGGTGTAGATGGATCCGCGGGTCGGGCGGCATTCCTGCAATCTATTGAATTAACAAAGATCTTCAGCCGGATTGTATCCACTTTTTACTCAGTCGGCGCTACCAAAAAAGGCGGACGACTTGAGCGGGTTGGACCGTCTGGAGCTATGAGCCTGGCAAAACCCCTAGCGATGGAGTTACGCGAATGGCATGCGGGAATCCCTGCCCTCGCTGCGGCTATCGACGAACGGGGCATTGCATCTCTCACACATGGCAGCAGAGCTGACAATTCATCGCGCATTACTCCGCGTTCTTACCCCAGATAGCTTGCCGTCTCTTCGTTCAGCCATTAGAACCGCTGCCCGCGCCCGACTCATGTCAGCCATGAAGTTGATTGGATCATTTCAGCCAGAACACATTCAATCATTCTGGGGATATGCAGCAGCAGCTCAGGTGGCTTTGGTGGGTTCCTTTGCTGGTCTTTTGTGGGCAACGAGTCCTCAAATGGATGAAGCAGCGGGGTACGTCGAACAACTGGAAAAACTTCGCTGGGTCTTGCAAGTTCGGGCATCCGCTGCTCCATTTGCTCGCGAGGCACTTCGTATGCTCCATGAAGAGGTCGGTGATTTGGCTGCTGTAAAGGAAGCGACATTCCGAGACTCTTAGCGCTAGGGTGCTCTTGTACTCCAAGCCTATGAGACAGGTGACCTATAATAATCTTCTCCAAGAGATTTTCTTTCCAACAATATGATGAATTACGAAGATTTTGAGAATTCCCATGCTATTGTTTCATTGTGAGGTACAAGTGGTACCACCTATTGAATAATAGCAATATCGTCACTGGGCCCAAGGATGTCTCCCTCTCCGGCCAGCAGTCTCACACATTTCCCACTAACTGGTGCACAAATTTTGACCTCCATTTTGTTGGACTCGATCCAAACCTAATATCGTCAGCTTCGCTGTTTGGCTATTAATGTTGGAGTTCTCTGTACCCACCAGAGGGTCCCCTGCTTGAACCTCGTCTCCCTCTTCCACAGCGCAACAGAACAATCTCCCAGGCAAGAATGCCTTCACCCGTGCTCCTGTTATCACTTCGTCGCTTTCTTGTCCCCGATTTAGCCTCATTGCGATCGGATCATATGGGCGGAGCAAATCGTTGAGAAAGTCCGCTTCGTGTACTGCCTTTGATCGTTGCTCCCTAACAGCAGTGATATCTTCCTCATTCTCTGCCAGCCACTTCTCGTATTCATTGAGGTCTAGCTCACTGTCAGAGATTTTTATAAGATCATTGGAGGTTCCGTCGGCTTCTGCTGCTGAGAGTTCTTCCTCAGTAACAGGATAAAACCGAATCTGATCTAGGAGTGAGAAAGTCCACGGGACCTTGTCGGCCAGTCCGGGTTTGTGGAACTCATCCCAGATGGGAACAGTACGACCGACGAGCTGATACCCGCCAGGTGAATCGGTTGCATACACGCATAGATATTGGCCAGCAATACCGACGGCGCCTCGAGGGGTGAAGGAACGGGATGGGTTGTACTTCGTTCCGAATAGTCGATGGCGGGGATCAAGTGGTACCGCACAGGGAGACCCCTGGTACACATCGCCAAGGCCCAATACGAGGAACCTGCCTTCGTAGAGATTGCTTTCCACCCGATCGGGGCTATCAAATCCGTTCAACTTCTGTAGGAACTCAATATTGCTGGGTAGATACGGTGCCGAGGAGCGAATAGTTGAAGTATAGCGGACAATGGCTTTGCGGCTCCTTTCATCATTAAAGACGAGAGGCATATGCACGATGCGCGAAGGTAGTCGGGCGAGAAGCTCTGATCCAAGAGAAACCTCGTGTGCGACCAGCGCATCAAGGACTTGAGGTAGTGAGAAGTTCGCTTTCATGCGAACATGCAGGCTTCGGACCCCGGATGTGAGCTCTTCAACGCCTGGAATCGGAGAAATCCGATGCATATCGATGAAGCTCATGATGTGAAATGTTTGTCTTAGTGTGAAGTTATCTTCGTCACCGAACTCTAGCAGTAATGCTCGATCACCTGCCTGGCAGCATCGAATGAAGCGGCCAGCTTCGGATATTTCCTTCACAATTGAACTGGGGACAGAGACAGAGCTTGTTCGTCTCATATCTCCATTGGCCAGCGGGCTGAGAGTAGCGATAGAATGCTCCAGATCCCTTGTAAGCACCTGCGCATCGACAAGAGAAATAGGGTGGAACCTAAGGTGATCGCCTGGTCGCATCTGACCAAACTTCCACATCTCGGCGTCTGCGACTGTGGCAAACGCGACAAACCCTCCCAGACTTGGTCCATCTGCAGTCAAGACAACTGCTTCATCGCCCGTAAAGCTCACATTCCCTATTGAATAAGGGCTATCGTGAATGTTGGAGGGATGCAAGCCAGCATCACCGCCGGTTTTCCGTGCCCACTCTGGACGGGGCCCGCTTAGACGGACCCCAAGCCGATTGCTGTTGTAGTGAACAGTCCATTCGCCTTTGAAAAGCTCCTGAAGTCCATCCTGGGTAAAATGAGTCGGACTACCGTGTGGCCCAGGGATCGCACCAACGACCCATTCTCGGTTCTCAATTATTGGCAGAGAGTAGACTGGGACCTTGAGCAATGGAATTTTCTCTTCTGTGACATGTGCTAATGGGAGAAGATCACCAATGCGAAGGCTGCGTCCATGGTGTCCTCCGAGGTGACCGATCGCAAAGGTCGAACGGCTGCCTAGGACTTCAGGAACCTGAACACCGCCTCGAATGGCAAGATAAACTCGGGAGCCGTTGATGGCTGTGCCAATGGACAGTCTTTTTCCAGCTTCAATTCTGATAGCCATGCCAGACTCCTTTTGTTCATCATCAACAAATATAGGGGCATTAGTACCGACAACAGCAAAGATGGCTGGGGAGTGGAAGAGCAGAGTTGGGCCTTGGATCGAGCACTCGAGCCCCGCAGCCTGGTCATTATTACCGACTATTTTGTTGGCGAGACGAAAAGAATAGGAGTCCATTGGGCCAGAGGGCGGCACACCAATATGCCAAAGGCCTTGACGGCCAGGAAAGTCCTGTACAGTCGTGTCGGACCCAGCATCAATGATCTCGACGACTTGAGCTTCATACGGGAAGGTATTGAGCGATCCTGTCGTGAAGGCCCCAGAGGTGAACGACTCCCAAGCAATGACTTGCTGTAGATATCTCAGGTTGGTTTCCACGCCAGTAATAACTGTCTTTGCCAGAGCATCTGAAAGCTTCTGAAGGGCTGCTGGACGGTCTTCGCCGTATGCGATGATTTTTGCAATCATCGGATCAAAAGATGAGGATAGCTCCTGGCCTGAACTGACCCACGTGTCAATGCGGACACCAGTTGGAAACTCTACGTTCAGAAGCTTTCCGGGCGAAGGTCGAAACCCTTGAATGGGACTTTCGGCATAGACCCGAGCTTCAATCGCTGCACCACAGACTGGAATCTCATTCATCCGCTCAGGGAACAGAGCGGTGCAATTATTCATGGCAATTTGCATCATACATTCGACAAGATCAAGGCCGGTTACGGCCTCGGTCACTGGGTGCTCGACCTGGAGACGTGTGTTCATCTCAAGAAAGTAAAATCTCTCAGTATCGATGTCGAAGATGAATTCAACGGTACCAACATTGCGGTACTGTAGGGATGCAGTCAAAGAACCAGCAGCGCGGCGCATGTCAGCTCGGACATTTATTGGGACAAAACTGGCAGGAGATTCTTCGACGACCTTCTGGTTTCGACGCTGCAGCGAACAATCGCGCTCACCAGCACAAATGACTCGACCAGCGCCGTCACCAAGCACCTGGACCTCGATATGCCGTGCTCGATCGATGAAATGCTCGATGAAACCCCCATCATCACCAAAGTTTGCCTGTCCCAGTCGACGAACACCATCAAATGCCTCTCGAAGTGCATCAATATCAGCACACCGCTGAAGACCGATTCCACCCCCACCAGCGGTGCTTTTTACCATCACTGGATAGCCTATTTTCTCTGCTTCTACCACTGCATCTTCCACACTGGTGACTAAGCCCTTGCTTCCGGGAACAACAGGAATTCCGGCAGCGACTGCGATATCACGAGCACAGTGCTTCAAGCCCAAATCATGCATTTGCTCCGGAGTTGGACCAATCCATACCAGACCTGCAGCCTCGACAGAAGCGGCAAAGTCGGCATTCTCCGAGAGGAAACCATACCCAGGAATAATGGCATCGACATTAGCTTTGAGAGCCATAGCCAAGATCTGCTTGCCGTTCAGGTATGTTTCAGATACAGTGTTTCCGACCAGGGGAAGTGCAACATCCGCAGCGGTAACGTGTGGTGCACGAGCATCGGCACCTGAGAAGATAGCCACGGACAAGATCTTCATCTCGCGCAGGGTCCGAGTGATGCGCAGTGCAATTTCACCACGGTTTGCAACCAGAACCGTCCTGATACGTTCCTCACTAATGCTGGTTTCAGGCGTAGTAGATGCAGCGCGCGACGATTCGGTGGTAGAAGTGGTGAGCGACTGGGTGTATCCTCGCCATCCGCCAAAACTGGTGACATCTTTTGCATTCTCGAAGCCCACAGGCTCACAGATGAACCCGTGAACCCAGCGACCATCTCGCAGCTCAACTGATCCGATGCCCAAGGGCGCTGAAACAGTGCTGAGAAAGCTGCCCATCTTGTCGAGTGGCATGTTCCAAACCTCCACTTCAATTGACTCTCCACCGTCAGCAACCCTTTTCAACCCTGGTTTTGATACGGAGCCTGTCGAATTTAGTGCAAATAGCTGATAACACGGAGCTGTGGTTGTAGCTTTGACCAAGGTTGCACCCCGCGAGACCAGATCCTTATTCAGAGGGAAGCCGGAAAGATGGGCACCAACTACCGCTAAATGTATCGAATTCAAGGTGACAGAAATTCTAGAGCAAAGCTCTCGATATTTTACACCTGTCGCTCCCAGCAAGCGCGGGGAATCAGACATCCAGCGCCGAGCGAGCTCTAGCAATCGCGGCTCTTCCCATGTCCCTCCTATCAGCGTGATGCCAAAGGGAAGATTGTCTTCTCTCCATCCAGCAGGAATTGCCAAAGCAGACCAATCCAGAAAATTCACGAAGTTGGTATATATACCCAATTGACTGTTTGCTGCGACCGGCTCATCCTTGAGATCTTTCATCGACGGGAATGTGGGAGCTGTTGGCACTAGCAGCGCGTCGTACTGGCTGAAGATCTGTTCGATATCACTGGACAGTCCTTGCCGGCGGTACTCGCACTCGAAGAAATCCGTAGCGGAGAATTGTTCTGCTTTCATGATGATACTCCGAACAACCGGGTCCATGGCCTCGGCTGGCACTAAGCGGATGAACTTCTCGATAGCGGCATGTCGCTCAGCAACCCACGGACCTTCATACAGAAGACTGGCAAGAGAGAAGAGGGGTGTAAAATCAACGGGCTCTAGGTTCCATCCCATCTGTTGGGCTTTTGCCAATGCCACTTGATATGCCGCAGCTTGCTCGGTCTGGCCGAACCATTCGGGGCTGGAGCATATAGCCAGTGTCGGCTGGGGAGGCAAAGATCCTCGAGGAGACTTGTCAGTAGCACAGCTGGTACGATCTCTCGAGTATGCATCCTGAACATCATACCCCTCAGCCAGTTGTAGGACCAGTTCAGCATCTTCAAGAGTCAGGGCGAAGATAGAAACACAATCGAGCGAGCGGCAGGCTGGTATCACGCCCTGTGCACTCAAAGCCCCGCGTGTAGGTTTGAGTCCAACAATGTTATTGAACCCTGCCGGTATCCGACCTGAGCCTGCTGTGTCTGTGCCAAGAGAGAAAGGAACCAGTCCCTGGGCGACAACCACGCTACTCCCCGAGCTGCTCCCGCCGCTGACTCGATTTGGATCGAAAGAATTGGCAACGGCTCCATACGGTGAACGCGTTCCGACAAGACCGGTGGCAAACTGGTCAAGGTTAGTCTTGCCAATAATAATGGCTCCATGAGACTTCAGCAGTTTCACAACTGTTGAATCATGTGCAACAGACTCAGTACCAAATGACGGGCATGCGGCCGTTGTGCAGAACCCAGCGGCGTCAATATTATCCTTAGCGGCGAATGGCACGCCGTACAGTGGAAGATCTTTGGCCTGTGATCGAAGCGCTGTGATCATTTCCCATTGGGCAGTGATTTGCTCAGGCGTTGCCAATGAAATCCATGCATTTGATGTGTTTGGTTGCGCTCTCTCGAGCAGCGACAAAATGTGAGTTGGCTCGGAAACATTCTTTTGTAATTCACGCCATTGGGAAATTGTCAGAGGCTGTTCCTTAGCCCCAGTGGAATATATTGGAGTCATTGGGAAGTTCTATACAATCTTGGCACATTAGTCTAAACAAGGATAATCAAGAAGCAGGAGTATACCAACGGAGGATAAGGGGATATAGAGTCAAGTATGGATTTATTGATCTCATCACAGAGACAAAGCCGTCTATATACCTACAAATATTCATTATATCCATCCGAACTTGTCCGATATCCGTATCTCCCGTCATTGAAATTGCAAATGAGGGTGGGCCGCGTTATCTGCTTACAGCCAAGAACGCCCGCAAGGTTGGCCGTCGCGCGCCGTCGCGCCGAGAGGAAAATACATTATGTCAGTCTCCACCGCACAACCAAACGACTCAGGGTTTTTTTCGTCTCTAGTTGCTGCCGCTGCTTCGGTTAGTAGCTTATCCTGGCCGCTGTAATTTTACTGTCCTAAGGGGAATACATATTGCGACGTGATTCTTTCATTCAGCCGGAAGACTAGTATCGATTGAAGCATCGCCTTGAAGGCCCTTTTGTCTTTCTCGGTCAATGTCTCTAGACCTGCCTCAACCCAAGGCACACAGATTGTAGTAGGGTAAAAACCTCAAACAAAGGCCGCTGCTTAAAACCTCAAGGAAAAAACGGGCAATTGTCTACATATCCTAGGCAAAGCAGAAGTGCTCGAAGAGAATTTGGCTTCAGGTGGCCGGAGGAGATGTGGGCTTACTCAGGTCTGAATAACTGCTAATGCCAGTCCGGTAAGTATTCCGGCATCGGGAAAGGAGGCACAAGGGTAAGACTCGTGGAATTTCTCAACAGCATTCGTCACGTCTTTAACCTTTCGGTTGACCAGGATGATAAGTTTGGATCAAGAGAAGCCGGAAGTCTGTACTCTTACAAAGCATACTTTTGGATATTCCTGCAAGAAAACATCACAGCCTCATTTGGTGCTATCTCTTTATCCGAGAGGGGACTCATTGAGCTCAGAATTAGGGAATTGGATGTGCCCCTCTTTTTCCTCATTCTTCCACTGCGCACAGTAGCCTGCAAATAACACAATCAATAAGGCTGGAGAAGCCATCTTTCTATCGCATGATATTTCGAGGTGCTATTTCTAAATGGCAAAGCACGAGCTTGCAGTTCTGGAAACTCAATTTCGAGTTATGCGCGAAAAGTCGGCTATTAAACCCTTTCTCTGTCTCGTGAAGGCTATTAAAAATAAGTTCTTGAAGTGTTTGGTCTCGTGGAATAAGAGGCCAAGACAAAAGTCCCTGTGCAGAGGGCTATCGATGATACTCACTAACGTTATGAAGTGACTAAGTATGCCCGCAACCGTCTCGATGGCTGTAACGTCCGCTATATAGATCAATGATCTTCTCATCTATGAGCTCCATTATAATATACCCTGGTCTTTTGAATCAGATAATAAGACGTATACTCGTGGAACAAGACCTATGCAGCTATTCCAGTGTATTGACCCTGCCCATGTAGGGGTTGTCCTTTGTTTTCCAGCACGAACATCGAGGGTAGTGATAAGCAATGGGTCCAGCCAGTAGAAGAGTACCAATCGCAACTAACCACCCAGCTGCGGTGAAGCCATCTCCCATCTTATCGAAACGGATCGCCCAGTATATGCCAAGAATAGCGCTTCCCGCAACATTAAGGAAGATCAGGAAAAATAGGACAACGCATGTTCGAAACCTGAAGAAGCCGGCAGATGAAGGGGCCCCAGCAGAGAGTAATATGGTGTCAGAGTCTTCCCCAACAAGCTTCTCCAGATGCTGAAGTTTAACTCGGAGTCCTTGAATTTCCTCCCGAAGTCCAACTCCCATTTTTTGAAGTTCTCTTCGGAAATCATCATTGTCTTGTTCAACATCCACTCGATGCTAAGTTCACCATGATAGCTTCCCGGTCAGTCATGGATGTAACAAAGATAATAGCTTTTCTTCAATATGGATTCAACTTACCCGAATAGTCCCATGATTAACACCAAGTTGAGAACCAGTTTTCGAGGCAGCAGATGATCTCAGGGAAGCCATGATCACGGCAACAGAAGGTTTCTCCAATTTCTAGGGGAAACGTGCGGGGAAGCGTGTCAGCCTCAGCCCGCCATCAGGTGACTTCTTGTTCTTATTTGGGAGATGGAAATTCTGGCGGTAAGTGCTAGCTAATAATATGTACTCTTTATTTCAGCGATGTACAACTTATGTCTGGAAGCAAATAGTCTCTTTGGAGCATGGAGACCGCTTTTGTCGTCGCAGTTCCAGATTTGGATGGGAAATGGTCCTAAGAGAGTTATAGAATCCTATAGGCCTACTCTGGCGACTGTTTTCGAGGCTGGGTGTAGAAATTTCGAGCCTAATATTGAATTTAGAAGCCAACACACCCCACTACAGCCTTGCTCTGTGTAAGAAACAATACTAGCCCCCCCTGACAGGGATATTCTGGTAGAACTCGTACAAGTACTAGTGAGGCTTTGTGATTAGGGCTAAGGTTATTAGCATTTGAACTCAAATCGCGCCACTTCGAACCGTACCAAGTTTCCTACACTACGCTTGAAAAATCGGCGGCACGGTCAGTTGATTTCTCGGGATCCTGAAATAATCGCTGGAACGGCATCTTAATACTCTTAAGCAATCCCTCAATATACCACGCCTTCGGGTGGTTGATGATTCCTCGGTGGATGTCTTCGAAACTAAGACCTCGGTTGCCACTGCACTCGCACAAAGTTCATTTTCGCAGACTGCAGTCGAGGCCTCTGCGTAAGTCCCTTCTGTGAACTACATTTATCAATACTTTATTTCTGAATGATCTCGATGTTCAGCGGCGGGGGAGCTTTTGGCATCTCTGCTGCGGTCAAGGCCGAATATAAGGAGCAAAGAAAAGGCTAAAGCCACATATAAAAGAGATGACATGAGCTTTTTGAACATATCTTTCAATGTATGTCTTGATTGAACCGGCTTCTTGCCGCTTTACATGCTGATAAGCCATCCTCTTCGTTCCCTAGGGTCGTACTCCACCTGAACCCTGAAAACCTGGAGTCATTCAAGGAGTGTGATGACAGTCTGGAGCAGGTGTAGAACAGTGAGGATGTTAAGAATTCCACTACACGTTTCGGTACGTGATATATTGTATCTTAGTGCAGGGAAGGGTACACTAACGCGGATATCAGGCACCCTCTTCGCCAGGAGGATCGAGCTTGGAGGACGCCTGTTTTCGGATTGAGAGACCACTCAGATTAGTGGCTCTTCTGTATCCCAAACGGCCAAGTCAATGAAGGCTTCTGCGAGCGTGTCTATCTCATCCTCATTTGCTGACCGATCAGTCAGTGGCAGACATGAGAAGCAGTCTAATAAGCAATAAAGAGAGCAGACAAGCAGTTACGAGAATATAATCACTTGGGCAGCCCAAGGAGGAGACACCCTACTGTACAACAAGTACGTCAATTGTCCAGTCAAAAATCTTCAGATCAAGCTTGCGACCCCGAAATCCACCGCCCTTCTCTTCCGCTTGCTCATTTCCGTGTAGGACTCTTCCTGGATGCTCCGCATTTCCAAGGTTGACTGCATGTGATACTATGCAGCTGGCTGTCTGTTGATTACGATCGTGGTCCTTTCTCGTAGACCGCTGTTCCTTCCATCTCCACAAAATGTCGCGTTGATGACAGCTCCGAAGCCCCACGCGCCGATTCTAGTTCTGCAGGCCATACCACACGTGCGGCGGAATCTCCAGTGGGATGCTAGCCTGGACTTGACTGGAAGGTATTCGAGTACATATTTTTCTCTATCCTATCTGGTCGTGGAGCGCTATGTCGGTGAGTCCACATAGTGATCTTTGAGCGGTTCCAAGTTAGGGCGATGATGAGAATGAAAGCGACGGCTGCCACCACAATACCGGCAATCGCCCCGCTAGATAGACTAGTCTTATTAGTGTTATTTGCAGCGGTCGATGTAGTAGAGGTAGTCGTCACAGTAGATGAGGATAATTTAGTTGTTGCGGTTGTAGCTGTTGCGGTTGGGGTCGCTTCGGCCGTAGAGGAACTACTACTTGTAGAAGTCATCTGAAGAGATATATTTCGTATTAGATATTAAGAATATGGGTCAATTGGGTATGAGAGAACTTACCGGAATATATTCTAGTCCAAACGCGTTGACCGCATCAAAATCAGGGGTGAAAACGACGGTCGCCGTCCCGGTTTCATCGGTGTCAACAAAGACCGAGGTCGTGGTGACCTTAGCGGTATACGAGCTCGCGAACCTCTCTTCGCAGCTCAGAGTGAGTGAATTATAAACCTTTGCGCTTGACGCACATGTTAGGGCGCGTGCACTGGCCTCATAATCGTCAGTCATATAAGATAAGGGAATATAAGCTTGGGAGCTCACGTAGGACAGCAAACGGTTGTCGCATCGTCGAGGCCATTTGCACAGGCTGAAGTGTAACCTGTTGGACAGGAAGCGGCATAATAGGGAACTGTCGGGTTATAGCCAGAGGGCGCGCAATCAGAAGTTGCAGTCAAAGGACCAAGGAGAAAGAACACAGCGCTGGTTGTTATGTAGATTTCCCAAAGATCGGTTGACGCTGGACAGCTTGTTGGAGACCATGTTGAGGCCAGCGTTTGAGTGACAATTTTTCGCTGCCCGCTGAAGAGAAGGAAACAAATAAAGAACAGAAGCAGCGAGGTGAGGTGGGTGAAAAAAGGGCAGGGTAGAGAGTGGAAACCTCTTAAAATCCGGATACGGATTATTATACGGAGTACCCTCATGTATAAGCTAGTATTGATTTTCCTTTCGTATCTGAAAGACCATCGTGGGCGGCAAGACTGACTCCGCTATTTGTTGGATTCTTTACAAGGCTTGCATGCTAACGCTTGTGTTTTTGTGATAGCGCTGATAGAATAGTTGAGTGGGTCTCGCCCGCGTGAGAACCAGGTTGAGAATCACCTCAAGTCGCGCGACCACTACGCTGACCCTGTGCTGGGAGGAAGAGCGCTATACAACCGCAGTGGAGAGGAAATGATAGTCGCCTCGACTACCGAAGTGATCTTCGATTTCCACCTTCACCAGATTAGACCTCTCCTCTTCATCAAAACCGACACTATAGTACAAGAATTTTTCTTCGCCCTTGCCGAAACGGCTGTTTGGTAGCAGGCTGTGTTTCTCTGAGTCGTCAGCGAAAACGGCTCCCTCCCTAAAGGTAGTCTTGCACGAACTTGGGCTGCTAAATTGAAAGTTGAACTTGAAACCATTGACTGTAATACTGAAGGTAAAATTTTCAGGTTTACAGAAGGTTAGGTCAGCAAAACATGTTGTTGTGATATGAGGCTTGTGTAGATCGGGAACTAAACCGCAACTTCTGAATAGTCCCGAAATTTCTATGTGTAATGGATCAAAGTAATTGAAAATCAAATTGATCTTATCGTTGTATATAAAGTCTCAATTGTTCACTTTAGTACAAACCAACGAAAATTTCTCCCTTTGGAATACAAGATGGTCTTCAAGCCGTGTAAAATGACACAAGAACAGCTGAAGAGTCAGGCACATCAACACTCAAAATCCCAGACTCAACAACCAAGTTCTCTTCTATCTTATCGATAACAAAAGGCATGCCTCCTTTCCGGGAATAATCATAAGAAACACCTCCAAAAGTCACATTCTCTAGAGATTCACTTCCAGGTGCAGTCAATCTCTCAACCCTGGCATGGTGAATGCCCGCAACCCTGAATTTGTATTCCCTATTCGGGCGACTCTCTGTATTCGTGGCATTGTAAGCCCTCATATTCACGACGGCAATTTTTCTCAACTTATCCCCATTGTAAATAGCGTAGGCCGACTCCGTGTCTTCTGAAAGAGGGATATTAACGACGCGAGTATCTTCTGAGTGCCCAATAGCGCTCGCAACCATGATTTGACCATAGTACGGGGGTCTGGTAGCTGGTGGCTCGCCTTCACTTGTGATCGGCTGCCACGAAGCGTATCGATAGTTTAGTCCTTGATGAAAGTGGAGGCGTTCGATGTTCTGTATCTGGTTCAGCATTGTATGCAAATTGTGTACACTTGAATATTGCAGGAAGACTTACGTTTGCTGCAGACCAGAGAGAGAAGTCAACGAGCCATAATGCATCGCCGAAGACATTAGTGACGCCGTCAATACCCTGATTTGCCATTGAATTCAATTCTCCTAGGGTGTAGGGATGACCAAGGTAGGCGAGTTCGTTTGATCGTTTGATTTGTGCGTCTAGGTTGCTAACAATGTTTGTGTGGTTCATCAAGGTTTCTGTTTTCGTTAGTGCCGACAAAAAAAGAATGATAGGTATATGTATTTGTGTATGCTGCATACCTTGAAGTTGTCGTGCAGCAGGTGGATTGGGTGGCGCGTTAGCACCCATATAGCTGTAAGTCCACATGTTAATTTTACTGAATGTCACACCCATTGAAACAAATAGACTGAGACAACTCACTTGTGGAATGAAAGCTCCCGGGTCAGATCATTAGGGTCATATCCAAGGTTGTAAAGTTCCTCCGCTGTCCACCCGCTGGAATCGGTATCATCGAGTAAGACAAAGCTAGGCGCCATAAATCCAGGAGACAGTCCAGGACAAGCTTTCTTGACCGCGGCGTGAACAAAGGCAGACTTTCGGTTCCATTCCTGAGTATAGTCTAGCTCAGAGTAGTTTCCAGGTCTATAGTTTTTAGCTGCATAGTTCCACTCGTTGCCCAGCTCGAATAGCTCTAACTGGGGTCCGATCGACTGGCATGCCACAATGGCTGCTTCTGCAAGCTGCTCCATCGAGCTATTTTGATTCATGTTCAAGCCATGGAAGAAGTTGATGTTGCCTAGTGTGTGATATGACTCGAAAAACGCTGGGCCGTAGTTGATTTGGTATGGCTGGTCGTCTGTCGCTTTTTGAAAGAAGAGCTTGATGCCTTCTTCTTGGTCCGGAAAGAAATTTGATTTATCCCTGAGCCCCGAATTAGTATGCAAAAAGGAGATTTCGGTTTATTTTTTGAAGGATGCTTACTGGGTAGTTCCTCCCACTCTCACTTTGGGGAAAACCCCAGTAATGCTTTCGAAGTTCGCGAGCAGATTTTTGGAAAACTTATTCGGGTGCGACTGATTTCCAGCATAATCAGGGAAAAAGGCAAATTCAATTGAAAATGATTGAAAGTCTCTCGAGACAGGCCTACTATCTTTAAGAGGCTTCGGAACATCTAGCGAGTTGATGTGGCAATGGACTTGGTCAAGAAGCAAGGCAAAGCCCGCGATGCTGAGGAACGAACGCATTTTGGTAATGAGGATGTTCTCACTTCTGTGTCAATAATGCCAAAGAAGCAAGTTCCTTTTTGTAAGTTTTAATTCACGGCTACTCATACAAATCGGCATTTGAGCAATGGCTACATGGGAAAATCCCCAGCTTTGACTTCGTTGGCTCGGCAAGAAACCAGGGGACCAGCCAATGGTAGATCTTCTCCGTAGCCACATAGACCCGTTTAGTCCCAAGAAGTAGCTGTATTTATATTGGTCGCTATTATCAGTTGCCGATTTTCAAATACCTTCTGCCAATAGAGTGGCTCTTAGTACTGTATAATATGCACCCCACAATCCAAAACCCGACTTTCCGAGCCCCCTCCCGAGGACCTCCATGTTACCCCACACATTTACCCCATAAACTTCCGACTTTCGGCTCTTCCGAGGCCACAGGTTCTATTGAGATTTAGTTGGCTCAGGAGGACCTGGTATCCCCACTACACTAGGTACCGCGCCAGGCTGGGGAATTTTTCCGGCTCGCCGAATCTTGTAGCACGCCATGGCTGGCAAGCTACGAGACTCAGTTCGTCGATAATAAATGCCTCCGAACCGCGCTAGTGAGTGCAGTTCCGGGAAATATGTCGCCATCGATCTCCCGCTTTTTACACCAACAGACGTCGCATGGATGTCCGCACTTGTTTTGATCGTTGTGGTGAATACTGTCCAGGTGGATCTGCACCTGCACGTATTTCTCGCTGCCGCTTTTGAACATGTTCAATGGCATCTTCTCACACAGGGCCTTACCTACCTCCCCAACGCTTTCTTCATCGTCCTGGCAGACCAATAGGCGGGCATCCCTCGGCCGATACAAGACCCCCTTCTTAGGCCCCCCATCCTTGAAATGACCGATCACCAGTCGATCGTTGCCCCCTTGGCAGCTGAAATACATTCGGATGCGGACCTCCTTATGCATGATCATCCGTTTATCCAATGTTTCGCCGTCTTCGGGTAATCTTTTCCAGGCAAAACACCACATCCAGTAAAGATTACTGTGGCTCAACGGACCCTTCATGAATGTGAACCCATCCCCGCGATCGTGCTCGATGAGAAGTTTTTGGCAGAAAGAGAGCGACGAGATAGTCTCGGGCTTCAAACTCGATTTGGGCAGTTGGTCAGAGAGAATGGTCTCCAGCACAATAGGATCGCAGATGAGGAAACTCATATTATCATAAAGAACGGATTGTGCTTCGTTGTAGATTTGCCGATTCGTTCGGAGCCAGCTCAAAGGCCCAGTTCCTCGAGTCTTCTTCTTATGTCGTGCCGGACAGTGCCATTTATCGCAGCGCTGACTTGCCCATTCCGGACCCAGGGCGACTGACCAGACATCCATGACCTGCATCGGTGCACCCCGTCTGGCTTTCACGCCCACTAAAATCGGATCGGCTACCACTGCTTCCCAATTCAAATAGCGAATTTCTTGGGGGAGGCTTAACAGCCGTGATATTGAGTCCGGCCGACTGACCGGAGTAACCCTAGTGTCAATTCTGGCTCTCTTGCGCTTGGCCATGATCACTTGCTCATGTCTCCAGGGCAGCTTTTCCATGCATTCAGACTATTGAGGTTTCGTACAGTTAGTTATGGCGACCGCGGCCTAGGATTTATGCGGCTGAAACGGCCCCCAAGTAGGGGACGCGTGGTCCATGCGACTTCCGCATAACCCAACTTGGAGGTCTCGACCTAGAACCCAGCCCAGGCGAGGTCCGAGCTGAACTTCTCTGGCCCGGAGCTAACCTAGGCCCAATACTGGGGCCCTAATAAAGCCCAACTCGACCCGATTCGACCCAACTTTTGCATAATAATGGTCATTAAACCGCTCAGTCATCAAGATAATAAACCTACTTCATAAGCGAGCGGGACAATTCATCAACTTTCAATAATTCAAACAAGGGTAACTCAACCAACATAACGTAATAACAGGATTTCAAGTCCCTTGTCAGATCATCTCTGACTTCTAGGCTTCGGCAAATGGGTGCGCATATGGGTTGGATTGGCCCGGGCCCATGAAAGTGGGTCTCAATTATATGTATTTTTCATAAAACATGCAAAAAAACTAGTTTTATAGGGGTTAAATACCACTATAAATACCTCATATGTTACACATAGATAACAAAAAGTCAGCCTTTAAAGGTACGAAATCTATGGTTCTACCCTATATTTTCAGTTGAACTTCGGATATCACTCAATGCATTTTGTGATGGAACAAGAAATAGGTCAAGTCAGGTCAACTAAGGTTTCCGTAATCATCAGATCGTGTCTTCCAGCACACTTTGCGCTGCAGTTTAGACTAATTTAGTCTAATATTCAACTTCCATTCCGTGTTGCACTTAGAAAAAGGTTCTTCAATCAATCCATTCGGCCAGATCTAAGATTTGGTAAAGGATGAGGGTCATTGTTCTCGAGCGAGGCTTGACAGAAGGGTCATGCCACTGATGGTTTCTTTTCGTCTTGATGGTTGACAATTTCCCCCGAATAGACAGTTGACTCTCGTGAGCAGGCAGCCGCCTACCCCACCCCTCCCCCTTGCCAGCATTATAAGAGTGGCCATGACACTGTTGCCAGTCCTCTCCTTCCAATTCATTATTCTCTCTGACTCTTCGGACTGATATGAACGATTCGGAAATTCTATATATGCTCACATTGCGGAAATTTGAGGCTGGTGTTAGTGAAGTTACGCACGCACGAGGTATTCCCAGGGAAATTGTCACAGTACGTGATGCACATATTTCAAATTATGTTCATATCTATTGAATGTTTTACTGAAGTGCTTTTCGAAAAGTCGTGAACGGTATACATTCACAGCTCGAGTATGATAAATTCAGCTGGCACCTTTTAATGACTGGCACATTATCTAAGGTTCAAGTTCCACTGAATCCTAATTTACGTTGATGTTTAGTAGATAGACGTCCCAGATATAACGAGACAATCCAGGGGCTCTTTAAATACGGTCTCACACTAGAGTAAGTCATCAATGTTAGGCTATTTAGGAACATATTGAGATAGAATCAATAAATAAACTAATCAAATCTCTCTGATAGTCAACATTTGTTACACAAAGCTTTGACGGGACAATGATGTGAATACACAAAGTAGCATTGGGGATCGTGGAACTGAGAAAATCCACGTAACGGTTTCAAGATAGAAACGTTCCTTCAAGCACGTAAGCGTCCATTTTCTCTTTAATTCCTCAAGGCAGTTGCTTACTTCTCCTATTGCCATGCTTTGCTTTTCATCTTTGTAAGAAAACCTCTGCTGCCTAGAAGGAAAATAAATGTCTGCTTCTGTCTACCTTTCTGTACCTTAGGCATCTCGCCTTCCTAAGCTTCCCGATTCAGCCGATCAATCCAAGGGGCAGAATAGCAGCTCCTGTAATAAGATTCATCACGAGAGGTCAAAATTCAGTTGTCACTATCTCATAGTGAGGTGTCCTCTACGCAGCAATAGATTGAGCAGCCGAGTATGCGCTCGGACGCTTCACAAAGCGAACAAATGTATTCAGACAAAAACATGGGAATGGATACTGGAAAACTAGTAAAAGCCTCGCTATTTCCGAAACAAGTTCCTTCCAGCACCTAGCCTGAAACTGCCAGACCTGCGGCACCAATGATAGGCGAACTTGGCTGCAGTGATAGTGAACACAGAGCATTCAGGCAATTTACTAGCGGTAACGACAATTCTACCAGCTAGAGGGGCAGAATGCAGAAAGGCAGGGCCATGCACAATAGACAATAGTTTCGCCACACGTTAATTATCGTGCGTTATCCGCCTTCGAAATCCTCTGAAAGGAAAAGCAAGAAAATCTCGTTAGATCAAAGTAGTTCGCCCTCAACAAAATCCATGTCTTATCTCATCATCCTGATACTAGTGTGGTTGTCTTTCATCCCTCCATCAACGCTCCAGATTATCGTCATCATTTTGGACTCACAGGGCTTGAGCACTTCGATTATCCATTTGGAGTGGTGACTAATTAGAGAAAAAGTAAATTCGCAATCAAGAGTAAAGGTGCCCAAACGATAAATTATAAAAGGTAGCGTCCAGTATAGGCCATGACCCATCAATTCCGGCATTTACAATGATGATTTGGAATCATTTCGTATCATGATATCCGATCGTGGATTTTATCCATATGAAAGCGACAAGAGCAATAATCACAAGCCCCGTATAGTGATTGTTGTAATCCCGTCCCGCATCTCCAGTCTGATTCCGCTTCAAAAGGTGAGCTGAAGAACCGTATATTCATAATATTGGAAGCTTACCTCATATACCCAATCGTCCATCCCATCAATGTGCGTAGAGTACCACATAGTGAGTGAACTCCAGGGATATATAAACCAGTTCTTCCCGGTTCTCTGATCAATATACCACTGTCGGAGAACTTGTTAGTGATCCTGTGTTGTCACTCGGGCTGTAGGCGTGGGCTGTAGGCGTACGCTTCCACATCTACCAGTATACACAGTTCTATCAAGGGCATTCACAATTCTTTCGTGGAAAGACCTCTCGCTCGAATGCCTGACCTCCACAGACTTGGCACGACCATTGATGACATCCTTGATAGCCCGAATGACCAAATTAACGAAGCTAACGCGGTGTCAGCTAACCATATCTAAATTAGAGAAAAACCCCATCAAAAAGTAATACCTCTCTGCAGCAAAAATAGTCGACGTATGGCCCCGTCCAGAATGCGGTCCTAAAATATAAAAGAAATTTGGAAAATTTGCCATCGCGACCGTTTTGAAGGCGGACATGCCTCCAATCTCATTCCAATGAACATCTCGTGAAAGTCCATTCCGACCAAAGAGCTTAACATCGAACTGAGCAGTCGTAAAACCAGTTGCCAGAATCTATTTAAGCCTCGATTAGAACTGAGTGTACGTCCCAATAACCTTGTGTGGCACCTACAATTGTATCAGCTGGGTAGGCTTTGCCTGATCTCGTCAGCACCGAGCGAGGCTGGATAGCTACAATAGGATCCGCTGTCAAGTGAACGTTTTCTCGGCGAAGACATGGGATATAGCCATCGTTATCAAACACTCGTCGCTCAATTATGGTGTTAGGGCTTCGCTATTGAGAATAATTGGTCAGGGCTGGACATCTTACCTTGCATCCCATGTCAAAGGTGGGCATTAGAAGTGACCAATATTCCTCTAAGACACAATTCCACACTCTGTTAGAAGAAAGAAGACATTTGGAAGGGACGGAAAGGAAATTCAAAGTAAATTATTACCCGGTGCATTGGCTCGAATGTATCGTTCGCTTGTTTCCGTTGCCACTTTTCTCAGAGCTTCACCTTTGGCGGTAATGTTAACTGGGGACCTGAGGTTTCAAGGTAGGCAAAAACAGATGTCCGTAGTAACCATAAAAGTGAGGGAATGTACTGCAAAGCCTTCCTCAGAAAGAGACTAATGACTATATTCGCGCTCGGCATATAGTGCTGCGGTGTCTATAGATCGGATCAGCAAATATATCTTAGATTAGCATGGTCAGGTTGTTGACTGACTCGCATGAACTGAGTAATTGTCTTCGTTTCATCGACAATGGACGGGATGAGTTGAGAAGCTGACGCTATCCCATATCCAGAATTAGCCATCTTATATTGAAAGTTTGATTGCCCACCTTACACCCGTTGCCAATCACGACGAAATCTCTATCACGGAGGCAGACATCATGGTTCCATTGGGCCGTATGAACAATTTCTCCCTCAAACACGTCCGCATCCTTGATGTTCACCAACTTTGGGACGGATAGACCTCCTACCGCAGAAATAAGGATTTTACACTCTTGTTCGAAGCACACGTCGGTTGATAAATCTCGCAGTCGGACTTGCCAGGTGCTCGTGTCTTCGTTCCAGCGAGCCTCTTCCCACTGAACATGACATACGATATGACGAAACACACCATGCTCTGCTGCGACCTGATTGATATAGTCCAATATCTCGTCTTGCTTCGGAAAGACTTTCGAAAAATGGGGATTCGGAGCAAATGAGAGACTATAGAAGACGGCCGGAATATCTACTCCACATCCGGGGTCTTTCTTATGGGTTAGTATCTCTAAAAGCGTCGATAAAGTGTAATGTTCTCACATTTGTTCGACCACCACGTTCCACCAGCCCTGGGCATCCGGTCATAGATCACCAAATCGTCGCACTTGAGCTGTTTTTTAATTTGACATCCCATTGCCAACCCAGAAAAGCCAGCTCCGATGACCATGACTCGAACAAATGGCTTACTTGTCGTTTTATTAGTTGGCATTTTGCTTTGTTGTGAGATTTTAGCTCTGAAAAAAGTATGATTTCTTTCTTGCCTCACAAGCCAGGTGTTGGTGAGATTGCTGTTAATGCGAAGACTATTATTGTGTATGCGAAGCTGGCATCTGAAGAGAATAAATGTTCAATGGGATTTATCCTAAAATCCTAGATACCGCAGATTTACTCCGATATACAAACTTTTTCCCATGTGATGTTGGGCATCCTGTGGCGAAGCTCATATTCGGCTTCCCAATTGCTCGGTAAGGCTGGCCCAGAGAGTTTTTTCAATAACCGACTTAACCGCTCCATTTCTAGTGTCAATTGTTAATTTGAACGCTTTAAAAAAGATGGTGTGGACAGGAGGGGGGGTGTCAAAAACAGGCATTCTAATCACTCAAAGCAGCATCGTGCATTATCTGACACTCCCAAAGGGGTATAACACAGATTTCAAAGCCAGGAAACAAAAAAGGTTATGGCAATGTATCCTCACTAAATACCAAAGAAGAATGCTATAAAGAAATGTTCATTTTGAAAGCATGCTACAGGACCAATTTTCTATTGTTTCATAAACTTCTTTCTGAAAGCTCAACATGAGTTGCCTTGCTGATTTCTCAGCTATTGCAGGCCTCTGTGGCATTTTATCAGTCGTTCTCTTGCCCCGAGCTGATACAGGTAATGCATTAAAGCATTATTGCCACTTCGCAATAGCCACCCTGCTATACCAATATTCTCGAACCCGATGGGTGATTGTGCTGCCGACCACAGTCATGATTCTTGTGGGAACTTTCCTCACCGTTGGTCTGACTTGGTTGTTCCAAGCGGCCTTTTTTCGACGTAGGTTGATTCTCAACGGCAAACTCAGCGCCTTGGAGAAAGACAAAGACTTTATAGGGAGACCACTACTGTTTCCAACCAAGCTTTCTCACTCGCGCATGTTTCCTGAACGGTACAACTATACATACGATTACTTTCTTGTCGGCATCCCTGTCAGTCTTCGTGGCAGAGTGGGCTCGGTGCTGTCAATTGATACCGCACAGCCTGCCCCGGATGACCCAAATAGGTCAACTAGGTCAACCAAGTGCTGGTTCAAAATTGATCAACGCCACTACCTGGAGCCTGGAAATAGTGAATCGGGGTTACAGGGCAAGTTGCATCGCCACCTTTTGTCTCGGGTACGGAAATCAATATCACATGGTACACCAGTTCCATTCTAACCAATACTAGGGCGAGGATCCTCAGCAGTGGCCATACGCCTACATGATCAGCATACCCAAGTTCCTTTGGTTTACCCGGAATGCTGTATCATGGTGGCTACTCTATAATCCATCACGCGAGCTTGATGCTATGGTTATGGAAGTGAACAATTCGTTCGGTGAACGAAAAGCTGCTTTCTTCAGGCTCAATGCAGGTAGTGCTGATGCGGATGCCAATCACAGTATTAGCATCGTCGATTCAGTTCCGTTTCAGACCGCTAGCTGCCTACAGCACGCCAGATTTGTTGGCTCAGCTTCCAAGTCCAAGATTTACAAAGGAAACTGGGATAAGGACTTTTTCCTTTCGCCATTTGAGAAGGTAGAGGGGTATTTTACGACTACGTGTAGCGACCCATGTAATCCCTTGTCAGGAACGAAGGGTCCACTGCATAGTAACACGACGCTCTATGCGCCCGATGGCCGGCCCAAGATTATTAGTCGTCTGTACTCTTGGGGCGAACCACTTGACCCATTGCATGCAACGCCATGGCAGCTGATGCGATTCATATGTCGGTGGGGCTACATCGGCGCTCTTTCAAAGCAGCGCATTATCTATGAGGCACTTCGTGTTCGCTTTCGTGGGAACCTCACCTATCTCCGCAAACCGGAAGTGAAAAACCCGAACATTCCGCGAGAAGAAACTCATCTTGAACGGTAAGTGTCGTGAGATATTTTATTTTACCGGACAGTTTCATCTAATTGATATCTCTATAGCTCCTTGGAGAGATTTTTCCGTCGTTTTCTTGCTCACGCCGTCGCCCACTGTCCCCAACCTTTGAAGGTGGTTTATGAGCCTTCAAAATCGCACTGGCACTTTCCTGAGATTTTTTATTCCCCTTCTACTGAGCTTGGCCCACAGGAATCAGCTGCTCAATCGGGACTGACCGTTCGTGTTCTAAGTCCGGCTTTCTATACTCAAATCCTTCAATACACAGAGCCATTTGCAGGGTTGGAAAAAGAGCTTAGCACTTTCTCACTAGTAGCAGATTCGCAATCCCAGTACCTGTGGACTTCTGATGCTAGCCAGCTAAAAGACATTTGTTCATCCAAAAACGTTTTCCCTGAAACGATTCCTACTTACAAGTCACGGATGCATCGAGTCAGACAGGCTGTGATACACTTGTCCCGCAAGTCTCCTACTCCCACTTTCATGGATAGATTTGTCTACTGCTATCTGGATCCATATCAGCAAAGTGACTATCAGATAGCTCTTATCCGGTACCTTTTGGCAGAGCGATTTACGTTCGGTTCTCATACATTGCTGCGTCTTTTGGAGCATATAGCGATCATCTTTGGCATTTGGGTTTTGATTCATATCGGTAGCTTGACTCTTCAGTCCTCTAGCTCTGTCTTACTGGGCAGGGCTCAGATGGCCACAGGAATCTGCGCTGTTCTCTTTGCAGGGGTTGTTCGCTTGAGGAACGCTTTGTAAAGGATGCCTGACATGGGACGATACACCAATACACAATCATTTCTTACCGATCTTTGATCGAAGATTCTCTCGAATAGACATACGGTCCACCGGACATGTAACTATTTTCTTGGTTTTTTTTTTCTGGAATTTCGCCACCGTGGTGTAAACCAGAATTTCGATTTATAATCAAGCACTTAAATATCGGAAGGAGTGGATGGTGTGACCTTCTATTCTATTGCTCGGGAAATAGTAACCAGACTGTTACACGACATTAGACGGTAGATTGTTCAATTGTGTCATATTCTGCGGCCCGAACCCTGCCGTATCCGAGGCGCTTTGACCTGCATGAACTGCAGACCCAAGAGCCCATTGATCGAGCGCCATCACACCTCGGCGTTTTTATATCGCCACCAAATATGCCGCGTCATGTGTCAGCACCGTGGGAGCGCTCAAGGTACCAACTCTCAGAGGCAGTGCAAAAGCCTCAATCCTCTTTCCTTATCAAAATTCACTCATGGTGTTGTCTAAAATAGGCCTCGCGCATGCATATGGTCACAAAAAAGAGGTGCGGTCCTATTGAAATGATACTGCTCGGCCTATGAACGCCCCACGATGTATCATGTCTTTACGCCGTCTGCCTCAGCACACCATTTCAACATGAATAATACTGCAAAGTACTCTCACTTGATCATCGCGTTCGGTCCCAATGCATCGGGAACGATGCCATTCTCGCAAGAACAATGTCCCCGTCGATTTTGGGCATTATACTACTACTGCTTTGGGAAAATTGCAGGGTGGGTGTGGCCAGGGAAGGCACCACAGCGATTTCGGTATTCAAAGTGAGTCCTTCGGTGCGACCGATAACGAACTCGTGGAGAACTACTTCCGTGGAGCGAGGAGGACAGTACTTATAAGGGAGTAGAAGGTCTAGCACATCTTTCGAGGCCATTCATTCATCGCAGTTCCTTGGAATCTCTTATTACCTTTCGGTGATTTATCAATCAATGGACAATATTGACAATGGTCGAGCATCAAATGAAAGTATGAATCCATTCGTATTGAGGCTACGTTCAAAATCACCAAGCTGAAGTAACTCTAGAGAAGAAAGAAGAGTTTCCTGAACCGGGACTCAACGCTCTCAAAGACGCAATTCCCCCGAGCTGTTTTCAACCCTCGCTGGCTATATCGCTATTGTACCTGCTTCGCGACATTAGTTACTGCAGTATTCTGATATACAGTGCCATGAAATTTGACTCAATTTCTTGGCCGTGGGTTCGATGTCTAGCGTGGATGTGCTATGGCTTTTTCCAGGGCTGCGTCGGCGTGGGCTTCTGGATTTTGGCCCATGAATGTGGACACGGTGCATTTTCTCTCTATCCATGGGTGAATGACATTATAGGCTTCACTCTACACTCAGCCCTTCTAGTTCCTTACTTTTCCTGGAAGACCACGCATGCTCGCCATCATCGCTACACCAGTCACATGGGCAAGGATACAGCCTTTGTACCTTTCACAGAAGAGGAGTATCATGATTCATTCTCCTTCCCCTTCATATATCGAGCCATAATGCAGTCTACAGAGGATGCACCTGTCGTCGCACTAGCTGAATTGTTGATACATCAGCTATTTGGTTGGCCAATGTATCTTCTTTTCAATGTTAGTGCAGGAGTAGACAGCTTGCCTAGCCAAAATGCCGGATCGTCAAGGGACAAGAGCCATTTCAATCCATTTGGAGCCCTGTTCACTCCATCTCAGAGGCTTTACGTCCTTCTTTCTGATCTGGGCTTGGTAGTATCTGGGTGTATCCTGGTTGGGCTGTGTACGAAATTCGGGGGACAGCAGGTTTTCTTGTTGTACTTCGTGCCATATCTCTGGGTCAATCACTGGATCGGTAACGAAATTCGCTCGAAGACTGTTATCATGAGAATGGAATCAAAGCTGACTTATCTTCTTGCTTAGTTTCCATCACATATCTTCACCATACGCATCCTTCTGTACCGCATTACGGGGATAAAAGCTGGACTTTTGTTAAGGGTTCATTCTCAACTATAGACCGCACGACGGGGCTTCTTGGTCGCCATTTTTTTCACGACATTATCGATTTTCACGTTGTCCACCATCTTTTTCCGAAGATTCCATTTTATCGAGCGGAAGAGGCAACTACGGCGATTCAGCCGCTCCTTGGTCCATATTATAACGAGCAAAAGGGCACATCCTTCATCGGGTCTTTATTTTCCACATTTTGTTCCTGCAAATTTGTGTCGCCTGGGCCCCATGCGTCCCCAGATAATAATCAAGACGTGTTCAAATGGAACATTGGCAAAGTGAATTGACTTTGCCTGGATGTTTGTGATCCTCTCTCGGTTATTAATATATTGTCAGGCTTGGCGCTTTGAGAGAAGAATGTATATATGCTCTGAGAGAAAGTGTCACTGATTCGGATATGTCCAAGTGCCCAGTCTACTAATAAATTTTTTAGATGGATCAGTGAGCCTGACTCTGAGCGCCCGCATGAAAGCGGCGGCAGCTAAGATAGGAAAGCCCCACCCGGGAGCCGAAATATGTCACGTAGAGTAATTTAAGTATTCGCCCTATTCCTGGGATATTTTTTCTTCGAACCACAAGTCAAATGGCCAATTACCCACCCTTGGTATCGCCGGGACCAGAGGTCGAATACGTACCACCTCGAAATATTCTTGCATCCCTACCAGACCCTCGAAGCGAAAATCCTCCTGGTGAACAGCAAGATGTAGAAATACCCGGACCGGTCATGCGAGCCGCGAAAATCCAGGATATCAAGATCCTGAAGGGCCTAGTGCACTACGGCTTCCCACCAACAAATTACATCGTCGGCCCGCTGAATTGTCCATGGGAGTCATCTGTTACGAATGCCCTTATGTCAGGGCCTAATTTTGATTCCCATTTGAAGTTCCTCATTGAATCTGGTGCGACCCCAGACGGGTTCCCGCATATCTGCTTTCGGGTTGCTAGCACTCGATTCCTCCGCGGTCGGGCGGCCCAAGATACCTGGACCGCTGGCTGCTATCTTCGAGATAGACCCCAGGCCATGTCGAATATCTGGCCTGTTCAGCTTCGTACGGATCAGGCGGTACCCCTTTTGGAGGGTGAGCTGGAAGTCCGTCATAAGTCTCGGTGTAGGTTTTGGGCCGAGTCTAGCTTTCCACGGATCGATTGGCCGACGAACAACCCTCCACATCCACTATCTGTCGCGATCGAAGCTGGAAATATGGAAATATATAAGTATCTGGTTGATCACGGTTCGGACGAGAGCGCCTGGGTTGATACGCAGAAGTATGTTTCGGTAGCTGATGACCTGCCGACATCCTACTTTGTAGTGCAGTCGCCTCTGCTCACCAGCATCAAGAATGAAGATATAAGTGCCGTGCGATTTCTTCTGGATCGGGGACATAGACCTGACACCTTCCCTATGGTTTTGGTGACACGATGCATGAATTCAGTAATGGCCACACTTGCCAAGCGCAATCCTTGGCTTGAAGGGTTTGACTTGCTAGCTCCTCATGCGGACCTCTCACTCTTGACGCCCATCTTCCAGTGCCATCTGCTGCACTTTGCTGTGGCGACCTTGGACTTGTCCCTTATTCGGCATGTCATCGACACAATGGGAGGTCCCGCGGCTGCCCAGGCAGTCTCCCCTACTGCGCTCGGCCACACGTTGCTCCATATCGCCAGCTTGCCTATTGACGACTCTGTTGTGAATATGCATTCACAAAAGATTTACTCATCCATCCACGAGTTCCGTACTACCGACGAGAAATGGGTACCACAACGTCTTCTATCAACACCTCCGCCGGAACCGCGTGAAAGGGGCAGAGGCGGACGTACGCAATTCCCAGGACGGAGAGGCGGTAGTGCGTTCCTTCGATATCATCAGTCACCGCGATTTTCGGACCTGTCTCAGGCAGAGAGTGAGGCTCAAGCTTCTGTTCTGCTCTACTTGTTACGCAGTGGCTCGGTGCCTCGGAATCAGCTTGAGAGGCAAGACATTCATGGCAACACTTTCTTACACTATCTGGTGTCCGTTCGCAATCCGGACTACAAGTTGATTGAGAAGTTGCAGGACTTCTCGGAGCAGAGTGCTGGTGTTTGGGGCATTAGAAATGTATATGGTCTTTCTGCTGAAGACTTGGATTCCGAGAACAGGGCAGCCAAGGCGCACTATAGTGAGCTTGACCATGCGTCTTTCTGGGATGATAACAACAACTCAAACCGATGGTGAAATTAGAAGAATAAATTTGGTCATGGGTAAGCCTTATAACAGATGGTGCTAATGGACTTGAATATGAAATCTATGGTGAGAAATGGTAAATTCCTGCTGGAATGAGGCATTTGTTTTGAGATTCATTTTAGGATTCATGTAGTCATACTGGATAGGTACCTGAGAGGTAGGTTGCTTACTGTCTGTTGCATTCACTGGGGTGGGCTACATTGTTTGATATCCCTGGGGCGAGTGTTCACCGTCATACTAACCAGCGTAGGGCAGTCTAAGATACATTAGTACTAGATAGCAGGTATCTAAACGAGATTTACAGGAAGATGCAAAGATGAACGTAAAATCTTGACAGCCAGTAATGAATTTGCAATGTAATTAGACTGGGCACAAAAATATGATGATATGAGTTTCAAAGTATCAAGCTCAACATGAAGTTTTGTTTTTTGTTCCACCATCTCGGATATCCCATCGAACATCAAAAGCGGCACGTCCGCTTGTTTTGGCCGGTGCTTCTTCACCGCATGCCGTTGTTGAACCGTGGCTGAGGCTGTATCCTCCTTGCCATATTAGGTGCTTCTTCACCGCGACTCTGCCCAGTGGGTTGTCCCTCCACACCACTTGTCGATGTCGATGACGACTCAGAAGATTGTGTTCGCAGGGGTTGGAAGCTTCAGGAGGGAAGAGTGGCTTTTTAGCAGACTCAATTGGTGTGGAAGCAACATGTGGATGATCTGGAAGGAAGATTGGCACAATCTGAAAGGTTAGCGAAATCATAGGAATGAAACTGTAAACAAACATTCGGAACTCGTTGGGTCAGGTTGTTGACCATAGTAAATGATCACTTCATCAAGGTGGTTTGACATGATAGATTGAGGAGAGAGATATTTGTATTGATGAAAACATGATTGAATGCATGGATGGAAGTTTGGAATTCAAATTTGGAGAAGATTGGAGATCAAACTTGGGTCTTGAAAGAGATGGAAGATGCAAGATGGACTTGGAGATTGAAGATAAAGTCCAAAGAGATAGAAGTTTGAACTGAAAGGAGTGGTGACAAGAGAAGAAGAAAGAGGGAGAAGGGAGGTGCGACATGAGGTATTTATAGTAGTGGGTGGGGTCACTGGGGTGAAGTGAATAAGCCTCAAGATCACCACCTACAAACAGGATCGACCTATCACAACGCTGCAAAAGATCACTCACTCAACCTGAGAATTCAGGACGTCCAGCGTGTGATATAACACTGTTCAGGGTGCCTGACGCCCCAGGGGTCAATTTCTCCCACAGTTAACGAACTTAGCTTTCACAACTACTCGACAAGCCATACCAGCCAGAGTGACCTGGATCTCCTCTCGCCGGTATTTATTCCTTTAATGCGTTCCATCCTTTGCCGTTTTGTGTGAACACATTATGTGAATAGCTTGCTCACGATACGGCATCTTCAAAAGTGTACATTTGATATCATGCCTCAAGAATTAGGCCTTTAAGGTCACCTCTATGATTTCATCATCCACTTGATTGAATATTCTATTGAGAATTGACCCATCGCGCGGAGTCTCAAGGGCCCTTGTTTTGTGAACTAGCAAGGGACTCAAAGAACAGCTCCAGTCACCTTGAAGCTCTGATACTCTCTACTTTACCAGAGATCTTGTTTACTTCAAAGAGTAGCATTTGACTGTTATCTATTTCATTCGTGATCTGCGAGAGGAAATCTATGGTAGTTATTATGGTAAATATTATTGGAGAAGCAATTTAAGTGTCTTACACTGACACCCAAAGTCATCAAATTGCCTCCAGGGTGGTAAATTGTGTCCCCAGTACTGATGCAAAATATACATGAATTGAAACATATCTTCGATTCCATACAACCTAAAACTATTCGAGGTGGTCTCCTGGGTGGCCTAGCCATCTACTCAAGCTCGAATGAAAGGGGCCTGTAGATGCAGAACAGTCAATGCCCTACAGCATTAGGGTTAAAATGTAGAAGCCATACTGAGATATTTGAACACTGGGATTGAAATCCACTGCCGCTGCAGGCCAGAAGATATGAATTTGCACTAAATGTAGCCTAGTACTCATCGAATAACCTCGGAGTAATCTTTTCCTGTTAAAAGACAAGAAAGCCTCCAATCCAGCGAAATAAACCCGGCCTTTCCCGATAATCTTGAGTAGAAGAATGGAAAGCAAGTGTGGCAATGGAAACACGAAAGAGAGAATGACAGCGGATAGCAGCTAGGAAGGTGAATAAAAGTGACGATTCGAATCCAATTGCATGGATGTGATCCACAGCATCAACGCCGGACGCTCTCCAGTCTTTCTGTTGGCGACTGGATTGTCATCAAGAGCACAGTAATGAGAGGTAAGAAGAGGGAAAAAGCAGAAAGGAACAAGATCCGGTTTTTTGAAAGCCGTGTAACACCGTTGCTAAGCACCACGCCTCATAACAGAAATAAAAGGTCATATTCATCAAACGTTGATCAAATCGTCAAATGCGTCGTCAGCTGAGAAGCTATACGCCGACTCGGTCACTAAAGAGGTATCAGAATCCCTCCTCAGCTGCTGCTCAAACACATCTGCAGCCGCGGCAGCTGCGGCTGGCTCCAATTGTAGCGGGTCATCAAATCCAAAAGACAACGCCGATGGCGCAGCCGATGTCTGCGTAGTCTGTCCCGAAGTTGGTGTCGGGGTAGGAGCAACAGAAGAAGGCGCAGTCTCCATAACATCAACGTGCGAGTTCGCCACCGTAGCAGGCGCAGTAGGCGGACAATCATTATCCGTAATCTTCTTCACCATATGCGCAAGATGAAGTTTAATAGGCTCATCCCCACACTGCGCATGTAACAACACCTGATTCTTCAAGCACAGAATCTCCGAGCGAAGCCGCGCAATCTCCCCCACCAACCTCTCCCGCTTTTCGGATTGTTCCTTGTACCGCACCTCCAGGACTTGCGTATGCTCCTTCTTCTTCTGTCGACATTTACTCGCAGCCAGCCTGTTTCTTTCGAGGAATTTTGCCCGCTTCGCACGCTCGTGCCAGGGTGATGTATCGTCCAGATCCAGGTCCGGGCTCAGGCTGTCCGTGGCGGTATGGTACTCGTGTGTGCGGCGGCGCTTGCTCGCGCTGCTCAGGTCTAGACCGGCTTCGCGTGTGTACTGATCATCGTATGGTGGCGGGGTTGGCTGGCCGTTGCGGACCTGGGCGTTTTTGAGATCCCGCTCTAGAGCGGAGCTGGCAAAGGCCGCTGCGTCGGTTTTGACGTCCCATCCAGTTCCCAGGCTCGGGGAGATGGGGCTAAGACCCCAGAGCTGTTCCTCGTCGGTCATTGAAAGGCCTAAGAGCTCGCCTGTAAATGCGTTGGCTGCTGTAAAGGGCGATGCGCCGAGTGGGTTGAGAGGGTCTGTGATTGGTAACCCAGTAGGCAGGGGGTTCACGTTTCCAGTCGACATATCAGGTATTTGTTGAAGCAGGACGCAATCCACAGGAGTTTATCGAAGCAAAGGATAAATCACAAGCTTAGAGTAATTTCTGGCCTCGGGTTAGGAAAGTGAAGAAAGAACCACGGATTGAATTCAGGCCGGTGCCTGAAGAAGTGTAGGCGCAGGTGTCGGTCGGCCGGTTGGAGCCACGGTCGGACATGAATTCCTACGGTCCAGCAGATCCGAGCGAATAAGATAATGGCGAACAAGTTTCTGGATGTGTGACAAGCTGGAGTTAAGTGTTACGGAAAGTTGACAAACGCCCATGGTCCATCCCGGTAGAGCGTGGCATGCGTTGCATGGAGATTTCTTTCTTTCTCAATATATAAGAGAGTAACAAGAAAGAAACTATAAAGAAGATACTTATAAAGAGGGAAAAACAACAACAACCAAGTCGAGAACGGGATTCGATGCCATCCAATCAAAAAAGAAAGTCTATTCCTTGGTTCAAAGTGGGGTCAATTAGCTGTAGTAGCTGTAGCTTATACCGATAGGTATGTGTAAAGTAAGAATAACAAGAATGCAATGGGATAAAATAAGAAAGAATCAAGAATAAAGAACGAATAAACAAAACCAGTCTCTTCTAATCTCGCTTTCCAGTTCGCGAATCTCCTGTCCATTCCCGAAGTTGACGACTGACACCCCGCCAATGATCCAATAACAGCTCCACTACCCGTTGCTCCTCCACTTCTTGTTCCACTGAGCTTTGCGCCGCACGATCACGATCACGATCACGCCCGCCGACGAGCAGCGGTCCAAATACCCGCGCCAATCCATCGGGCTGAAGGGGGTTCGCCACCGGCCGGACCGAAGTCCCGGTTTCATCGTCCACGTTCTCCGTCTTCTGCAGCAGGCTAGTGAGAAGGCCAAATACTGCGCAGATCAGCGCACATTGCATCTCTCCCGTCAGGGCCATGATCGCCAACGTGACAAGTCGAACGCATCCTGGATTCGCAGGGCCGGCCAAGTAGATACTATACAGGATCTGAAACAGACGGACGGACCCGAAAATCCCCCTTGGTAACCCCGCCATCAGTTCTTTGAACACCCACCCGACACTGAGCACGGCTGCTGCATTGGACTCTGCCTCGACGTGCGGAATCGCGACTACTCGCGTCGTCATCGCAATTTTGTGCGCATCCCGCTCTGAAAGCAAGACTTGATTCGCAAAGTGGTTGTACAGGCGTGTGGCCGCTTTCATGTCGCCTGGTTCGATGAAAAGCTCAGTTGAATGGGGAGCTGCAGGAACCCGGGTCAGCTGGGCATACTATGACGTAGGAAGATCACTCACCAGATTTGCGTAAGTACATCGCCATCGCCACGATGCATGCTGGAAGCTGCAGGGGTCCAGGTGCCAGGTCGGAAGGCAGGATCAAATAGCTGTGTCCTCCCAGGCGCGCGATAAAATCAACAGACTTGCCTCGTAGAGAACTCATTGGACTCGCTCGACGCCCAAGGCTGGCAAATGTTTTAGTCCGTCGCAACTTATTGACCGGCGGGTTAGAAGTTTCTCCTAAGGTCTGGTTGGATTGGGTTGGGCGTATACGGCTGAATCGATACCGACGTTGAGCTTCCTCTGGTAGCTTCTCCGCTAGAAGATGTCAGATAGTTGCAAAAATGCTCAACCAGAAAACTTACGGGTAGTAATGACAGGATCATCTCCCTGGATCGAAAGGGGAATATTCAACTGAGCAGCGAGCACATCGAATGCCATCGCCGCTTTAGATGGGTCCACGCGGCTTAATCGACTGCCCCGACTCGCATGACTGCTAACCGAACTGATTCTGGTGGCATTGTGACGATGACTGCTGTGGGATTTGGAAGAGGGTTGCCTTTCACTTTCAACCCAGGAATGGACAGACGTCTCGGATTCTCTCTGGCTACGATCCCCATCATACCCGGATGTTGCAGGTTGCCGGGATTCAATGTTCTTCCCATCAGAGAAAGGATCAGATGCCTCGGGATGATGAGTAGGGTAGTTCATTAAGCCCAACCAATCCTCATTCGGTTCATCGATAACCATAGGAATGCGTTGAGATGGGTGATGGTCTACAGTGGCAGTAGTCTGGTTCGATTCCTGAGACAGTACTGTCTGAGCACTAAAACTCCGCTGTTCCTGGGCTGGAGGATGTAGTGAAGGGACATCTTTTTTGACCGGATCTGTTGTCATCGGGTCGCCGGCAGCCTCTTGCGGTATCACGGGGAGCGACTCTGATGCCGAGCTTCGATCTTGGGATCTGCCCACGCGAAGCCGGGACAAGAACCCCTTCATGCGTCCCCCGTGCTGGGGTTCCCGGTGTTGAGAATGATCACCATCACTGCTGTGGTATTCCGGTACATTTGATGTCTGCCTCTTCAGTGGTACACCCCCATCTACTTGGTCGTCAATTTTGTTGACAGTTTCATTGTTTGCACCGTCCTCTCCTAAATTTGTGGTCCTCGTCTCTTCGCTGGTCCCAGTTTGCTGTGGCTCTTTGGTCAAGGGAACAACAGCGGAGTGTGAGCGTCGCAGCCGGGTCCAAGAATGACGAGCAGCAGGCGGAGTGGATGCAGCACGTTGCCTCGAGCGAAATAAACCCGCAAAATAATGCATACTTGTTGTGTATGAATGCAAAGAAGGGTATGTGTTAAAGAAAAGAAGGTGTAGAAGATAAGAACGGAGTCCAAAGTCAGACGATTATCATACATTGGCGCTTTCCATATCGAATACACACCAGAATGGAAAGAGCAAATCAGTATCAGAGTATCGCAGTCTTTTGATTGAATCATTGAATATCGAACAATTAGGAAATCTATTTCTGCCCAATTCACCCAGCTCAAATAACTAAGTGCATGTAGACCATTGTTATTACCTTTGTACATTCATGAATCTCAAAAGTCAAACTAAAACGAACTTGACGCTGTGTCCTTTGACACGAACAAAACAACAAACGCCGGTATCATGCAGGAAAGGGGCATATGTATAAGAGCGGCAAAAAGCCAAGCTCGATCATACTTCGTCAGTTTCACCCTCAAGCAGGATGTAGTGGAGAATATCACTAAGAGTGAGGACACCCTTAAGCTTGAAGTGCTCATCTACCACGACTAAACGGTGGACCCGGGATTTGCGGATGGTGTCGAAGATGGTGTCGAGTCCATCGTTGAGTGAACAGGTGTAGATACCCGGAAATTCCTGCAAGAATTAGTTGCATGCACTTCAATTAGAAAGCTCCATTCGTACCGGTGATCGCTTTTTCAGCACCTCTCCCACGGTGAGACTTAAGTCATCGTAGACACCACCTCGAATCAGAGCAATCACATCTACCGACTCGAACACATTGTAGACAACACCTGTATTGATTAGCATTGATCGCTGATCAAGAGAAACCCACATACCATCTGAATTCAAGATCGGCATGCTAGAAATGCTGCGCTCGACCAGAATATGAATCACGTCGATGACAGGTGTATCCATCGACGCTGTCGCAATGTTGTTATATGTGCCCACCTTGAGTTCTCCTAACGGTCGGCGCAGCATCTGAGTGTCGGGAACGTTGACGGCCACAAACTTCAAGATACGGTACTGGGTAATGACGCTGAGGACATGGGAGCGGTCTGTCTGGCTGTCATTCGTGACGAGGGGAATACGACGGGCGCGCGACTCGAGCATACGGCGGCATGCTTCATAAAGGGGACGTTCGGGATCAATGGAGATTGTCTCGGGCGGCGCAACGCCCAATGCCTTTTCAACATCTATTAACGAGGAGTTAGCATAAGCGGTCTGGGTAAACATAGGGACGACACACCTCGCAAGCTATCAAGCCGGAATTGGTCGATCTGGTCGAGGGCGGCAGGGTTCTGGAAATAGTACTGAATCACGTTGATGTAGTCGGAAGTAGTCAGAAGACCTGCGAATTTTGACGCCTTCGAGTCCCACAACGGGGCTGATACGATGCCTGTACTTCCCGATCACTCGCAGTCAGCTGGGTGTTCTCCGCGTTCAGGTTCCCACATTCTTGTCTCGCGAGGAACGCTGGGCAGGGTTGACACATGCCATTCTGGATAAGGATATTCAAACTCTCCTTGACGGAGAGGGAGGTGTCGAAGATGATGAGGCGGAAACTCAGCGGGAGGACATCGTAGCTGGTGCGGACTTTCAGGAAATTGCGAATGGCACGCTGTTTGACGCTGCGTTAGTCAAGATCTGGATGTGCGGGTTACCCGCCACGAGCCAGAAGAAGTTGGCAATTCCGGTCTCTCCATCCCTTTTCGTGTCCCCGTCAGATCTTTAAAACAAAGCCCAGCCATGAGATATGGATGTGGGCTGATTCGAGTGCGGGGGGGACCTAAGGATAGGATGCGCGGGTCAATTCGATACAAGACTTACCAGGCCTTGACGCTCTTCCCGATCGATTGGTCTCTCAGAGGCCATTGGGGGGCGAAGAAATGAGGATGGCTGCACGAATGCTTGACCGGAGTTGAAGGGCTCGGTGGGTTGAGGCCGAGTGTCTTCCGCCTTCGTCATGTTCCAAAGTGGGGTGCGAGGGGGAGAAAAAATAAAGGGAATTTAGTGGGGAAACATATGGGGTTTATCTAAGATTTCAACCACCAAGAAAAAAAGGAAGTACTATCTACAGAATGATATTAAAAGATGATGATATTAGCAGTCACGTTAACTCCCCCACTTGGTGAACTGAACCGATCGAGGTCCAAGCCCTGATGCCTTATCTCTGAGGCAGCAAACAGTAACCAACAGCCACCAATCATATAGAGCCATCCGTAGGCGTATGAGCAAAACGACATATTCAACTTTCATTGATGTGAGCTGCTGGATAGTTATCTATAAGCATGGGTAGATCTGGAAAATAATTCTCTACCATGTACACTTCTACCTTGCCGTTTTAGGGTGCAAGTTCAAGGTTGGAGCACAACCGTGGAACCTCATAACAGCAGCAAATTCCTAGTTGTAGATTGCAATTCTATTTACTATGAAAGTACTCTGGAAGGACACCGATAATGTCCTTATCACAGTCGTCCCTATCACGTTGCTCAGTAACTCAGGTGCCAGTCAAACGCTAAAAATGTATCAACCTTGGAAGTACTCCATACAACAGATAATAAAGTCTACAGCTCCCGGCACAAGGTCTTCGGTCGCCGAACATACATCAAGACATCCCCAAATTGCTCATCACTAGCTCCCCAGTCAAAACAATCATATCCTTCTATCAACGCCCGCACTCGAGACGAACACGGATCCGTCCTATACACCAGATTAGCAACACTGAAAAAGTAGACAGAAATATCAAAACAACTCACATAGCCATTCCATCTTTCTCATCATAGTCATCATCGCCAACTTCGTTCCAAATAATTACAGCCGGGCTCGCAATATCCGTGATAATCTCCTTAGTCGGCACATTTGATGCAATGGAAACAACAATTGAGAAATCGTTTATCTCCAACCATGCCATCGGGTCATTAAGCACCTCAACCTCATGCTCCGCCAGAAGAGCTCGGTCGATGTCCGTATATACCGGATCCTGTACATAGCAGGGGATCTTATCGGCGTTCTTCTTTGCTTTCAGCCAGTCCCGTAGCGTGAGAATAAGTGCATGTTGATACGCCGAACGATTACTATCGTCATCCTTATCGTCAGTCCGTCGCCATGAGAGACAACCCAGGGATACGGCCACAATCTTGGTGATATTTAGGTGTGTAGTGGAGGAGTCCAGGATACGGGTGACATTTTTGCACATCTCGGTTTCGTTCCACGCTTGTCGATGCTTTTCAAAATCCGAGGTGGCTTCTTCTAGTGGTAAACGGGAGAGAACATCGATGAGTTCATTGTTATCTTTCCTTCTTTCCAGGCTGCGGTGCATGATTCTGATGCTATTGAGATACCCTCTGTCTTCGTTGAATCCTCCCCGGAATATGTCATGCCGCATGTTTGCACGACACCGGTAGGCGAGGGTAGGTTCCTGGCTTCACGCGGTTCAAAATTAGTGATTTGGATGTAGGCTAACGTAAAATACCCCTCCCTTGATAGAGATCGCGCTGTGTTCTTGGTCCACTCACAGTATCCACTGGGTGTGAGGGCCATCGGCCCAACGCATGTCCCTGACATCACCAGTCTCAATATCATACTCGACCATTGTGCCATCGACCGCCTTGACAAAGATCTTATCACCGCGGGCCGGTCGGCGCTGTATTTGCTCTAAAGCTGAGCGGATGGTCTTTTTGCTGAACCATGGCACATTAGAATTGTAGAGTTCATCAATGCGAGCGAGAGCTTCTTCTTCAGATTTGGGTCCATTGGGAGGAGGTCCATTGGTTAAGCGCTCACTGCATTGAAAATATGAGGTCATTGTGACAGTTTGAGCTGTGGGCAAAAAGGGGAGAGAAATCGACTGAAAGTTTTAATGTGGTTGGTTACACAAATGAAACACAAGTGAGCATAAGTACAGGAAAATGGATTTTCAGCCTAAATTAGGCAGTCAATGCTGGTATTAACTTGAAAAAATTACCCCTCACGCCGTCACGCTGAATTCATGTATCACACGCCGCAGAAAAAGAAATGAATATTGGAGCTGGGCACCTCCCCATTTCCCATGAAAGATAGAAAGTAATGAATCAGTAAATAAACCTAGATGCCAGAATCATAAATAGCTACCAAGAGGTGTGCTAGGATATAGTAAATCAGATGTGGCCATGCAACTTGAACCGGTAGATACAAGTGTTGTTCGAGCCCCAGTTTGATTTCACTCGGAATGCCACCTTGTCCACCCGGATCGTCGGGATGTCGATGATGGTGTTGAGGTGAAATCGCTGTATATGGTTGTGCTTGTTGATATCATAGACCATCTTGCCCACACGGTAGAAATTCGGGCCAAGTAGAGGATCGTCCGAGTAAGCGGTCTCCGGATCGTAGATATTTGTCGCACTCAATGAGTTCATAAGTACTTCATGAAGGGAATCCTCGCCCGGGATAGTGTATCCTCCAAGGCCTTCCTTTCTCGAGGAGACAGGCTCAATCGGTCGATTGGGGGTTGACTGCCGAGACATCCACCGAGACAGGAAGGATGAAGATTCATGGGAGGGAAGAGCAATGATACGGTATCGAGCCCATATCTCAATCTCCCGAGGTGCAGTCCCGGGGTCTAGAGTGGCACCGGAAGGAATATGCTCGACGACAACCTCCTCTGGAACGATGTCACGACCAAGGAGCACTGAGATCTGAGACACGCCATTGCGTGGAGCGCTGCACCAGCAATCTCCTACTTCCTCCCAAGGAGTAAGAGCGGCCACAGGGGGCAGTGAAGGGCTAAGCGTTGAACGTAGCCCAAGCATGGTGAATACAACGCGCTGGTAGAATGGGTACGAGCGGCTCGTTGTAGGTGTAGTTTGATGCGGATCAACGATTGCGCCCAACGACGGCGACAAGAAATTGATTTTGTGAATTGGGCTTTCAAATCCAGCCGGTGGGCCTACAATGAAGGTAGGATTTGAGTCGGGGGCATGTTGTGATCGAACAGCCACAAGATCGCGAGACAGAGACGACATCTGCTCGTTCATTTTGGAAACCTGGTTTTTGAGACCATGCACAGCGGCAGAGTCGGTAGCATTGGGAGAGTATTGAATAGGAGAGGGGAATTCTGGAAACCGAAGCTTCTCCCAAAGTCCCATTTGAAAAGAAAGAGCGAGAGCCACCGGCAATAGTAGCATAATGACTACATACCCCCATTTGGTTCGTTTTGATTTCTTGGGGTAAGCATCGCGAATTTCAGGTCGGACAGGCGAGTACCATGCACGAGCTAGATCTCGAGAACGAGATCCTAAATCGGGGGTTTCTAGACGGCTAGGCGCTGATTGAAATAATTGGGGAATAATTGTTCGCACTGATGTTGTCCAACCCTCTGTGGCAGGCGTAGTCGGGTCATTGGTCGGCCCTTCAGGAACAGATTCGTGCAAATTGGAGTGTTCTGAGATGAGCTCATCGCCACCATCAGCATCGCCATCGTTTTGCTCTTCTTCGTTGGTCTCGTCCTCCTCTTCGATCGTACTATGGAGGATACTGGACAACCCCGAAGGGCGCCGAGGAGGGGCAGTGATATTACGCCCGTGAGTGCTTGGTCTCGTCCTTTTGAGGTCATCGTCGTGAATATCACGCTCCAAGTTCCAAGATACCACAGATGCGTTATCTACCGAGCTTTGACGACTCCAGCGACCTGAGCTGTTTGTTTCATATGTCTCATGCCCACCGCGTTGCAGAGGTGATGGGTAAAGTGGAGAGCTCGACATGACTGATAAGCGGCGTGGGAGAGGAGGCTCAGCACCAGGGCTTGAATCTGTGGAAACTGTTCGTTGAACTGGAGGTGAAGGGGTAGAGTCTGACTGGTGGTAGATATCCTCTTTTCTAGGCGACAGAGTTGCTTCTCGCAAGGCTTGCTGAAGCTGGATTTCATCCGGAGTTGGCTCTCGTTTTGACCTTCGTTGAGATTCAGCAGGCTGTCGCTTCTTCGGTGCAGGCTTTGCCTTTTCTGGCATCTTTTTGGTAGACTTTTGTGCGTTCATTTCAGCGGTAGCTCGGAGTTGACTGTTTTCCAGAGCATGGTTAACGGATTCGGCAATTTGTTTAAGGTTGTTAATATTTTGGCGTGGCGGTGGAGGCAATCGCCTAGGCATGGTTGTCCCGAATTGCGAGCCATAGCCAAATGAAGCTTTGATTGGTATGGCCGGCAAATATGGGTTGTGTGGGACTAACGGTTTGAAAGGACTCTCCTCAACCTCGACGTACCCTTTAGGAAGCTTTCTTGGAGGCATCTTTGGAATATGTTAGCGTGTTACAACAAACTCATGAGCTTGAATCCTGTAAGCCAGTGTAGCAAGCTGCTTATGTAGCGGGAATAGTCAAGTGACACCGGGAATTCAAACACCAGTGATCAGAGTGTACTAGTTGGAGGGCACTTAAAAGGGGAACAAGGCCTTTAATACGATCCGGAAAGGGAACAAGTATCAGAACAAGGCAATACGCTGTTTCAGATCAAAGCATTCAGACATAAACACTTACTCTTTAATTGAATAGGTGTGTCCAGTCTGAAACACGCCGTGCCGAGATCAGCAAAAATCTGGCAGGAGATATCAGATCAAAGAAAGCAAGAGCCTAACAATATTAGCTCCAGGTTCAACCAGGTTCAACCAGATTCAAACAAAGTCAAAAGTCAAGATGTGTATGCCACGGACATGGGTAACTGGGGATGCCGCGATCCCTTGTCAACACAACCCCAACGTCCAGGTACGGCAGTCATCGAGATTACTCAGATACTTACTTGAAATTGAAAAATGCCAGATTTCACTTGAAAATATGATAGTCGTGATGACTGGGCTTTGTCGCTTGCGACCCCAGATTTTGTAATAGTCAAGTCGCGCAGACGCGTGACGGAACGTGACTGCGGGTTTCAAGTGGATCCCGAGAATGAGATCAGCAATTATTGATCTGCGATAAGGGTCAAAGTCAAAGCTGGGAGGAAACTGGAGAGGGTTTGGAGAATTTTCTAATGGGAAAAATGCGAAAAAGTTGTGTAAGCGATGGATTTGGCCTCGATTGAAGTGAAATGATGTTTTCTTCAGCCTTTGTCCCCAGGCCTTGTCGCGCAGTTTCAGTATTGAATGACTTTTACTTCGGACTATTTTTGGTGTTCAACCATTTCGCATTTATTTGTATATTATATTGTTTTTAGTAACGAAGCCTTGGCATATACTTAATTTGATTCCAACAAAGTAAATTGGATTGGCGTACAAAATGTTACGAGATTTAAGTACAGGGCAGTCGATATCATTTCTTTAAGGTCCGCCGCTTTGCTCCATCCAGCGCTCTAAGCAGGGGGTTGGAATACTATACAGGCGTGAAGGCAGGGGAGAGGGGAATGAAGAGCCCCAAGCAAGGATGCAAAGGTGATGGAGAGGGCGGAGAACGATATACTAGACACTTTAACATGTCCATGCAGCCATTGTGCCGTCTTTGCGACCTTCAACAAGGTATCCATCCTTGAGTCGAACACGCTCGACAGTAGATGGGGATGGACCCTCATCGTCGATACCAACGCCAGCGCCGCAGTCCCAATGGTTACCATCGGCCTTGTCGTATACCTTCACGACGGTATCGCCGACGGCAGCCACAATGCGCTTGGAGTCAAACATCATGCTGGTAATGGGTTTTTCGTAGGCGTAGGCATCAGATATCGAGCCCATTCGCAGATCCCAGATCTGTGAATCGTTAGTAGACGTCCAAAAAAATATGTAAGAATGAAAGCTTACCCGAATGCTTCGATCAAGACTACCCGTCACCAAATGCATGTCATCGAATTGTAGACAAGTGACCGGACCAGTGTGACCGACGAGGCTTCGATGAACCTGACCACTACGCAGATCCCAGAGACGGACCATGCCATCAGCCGTTCCGCAGGCCAAGGCAGCATCAAAGCACTGCAAAGCCCCAACGAAGTCAGCAGACGCATCTGGAAGGCGACCAGATGGTCGCCAAGTTCCATCTGTTGACGTGCCGGTGGAGGCTTGAGTAGCTGCCCATAAGATATCCAGAGTCTGGACACATCGTCCTTTAACAAGATCCCACTGGCGCAATGTCTTGTCGGCGGAACCTGAAATAAGCGTGTTACCCTTGAAGTGGAGCGCAGTGACTTCATCAACATGGGCGTCTAGCGTAAATACATGACAATCTTCGAAGTTGGACGATGATGGAGCAGGGTGCTCAAACAATTCCTCTTCGTCCCGCTCATGCTTGTTCAGACGACCATTGCGAGTAGCGGGCCGAGCACGGCTCAGATCCCACAACCTAACAGATGCATCCATAGATCCTGTCGCCACGATATTATCCTCCACCTGCAAGGCACGAACCGAGGCATGGTGTCCTTCTAAAAATCCCGAGCAGCGGCCAACGTTCATGTCCCAAACACGCACAGTGTCGTCCAAAGCTGCGCTGACCATCGTACCAAATGGATAGTCGAAATCAATCGCGGTGACCATATCAGTGTGTGCTTGAATCTCCTTAATTAGAGATCCCGGAGCAAAGTGTTCGTGGAGGATCGGCATCGAGCGTTTTCTTATAGATCGATGGCGCAAACTCTTCGGCGACGAATTGGGCAGTTTCTCATATATAGATTCGGACATGAAAGATGCATCCATAGCTGGGTCGCCGGAAGACGCAACAGACTCGTCGTTGGCGTCGGAGGTCTGGGGTGTCTCGGCAGTGGCGGAAGTCTCAGGCGTTTCTTCAGGGAAGTCTTCTAGCTTATTATCGAGCTCCGTCACTATATTCATGGTCAGAACCAATGCCGTCATGTCAGAAAACATGCCACGTGAACCCACAATCGTGTTCCAGCGCCGCCTCATCCATCTCCAAGCCGGCTAATCGGTCGAGCACAATCTGGCGCATTTTGTGTAAATTGGCAACCTTGTTGTCTATCTCGTGAATTTCGGCGCTGCACATGTTCTTCCGGATACCCATTTGGTCCAGTCGGCGGCTCAGCATTTTCCGTTCCTCCTTCAGCCCAGCCGGACCAGCAGTCAGGGCACCGCCCTTCTCACTATCCTTCAGTGCCTTCTTCGAGCTGCGCCGACGGTGTCGTTTTTGCGTGGGGTCCTCCTCAGGCATAGACACCTGGAAGCCTTGGAATAGGGAGTAGGAGCTGCTGTCCTCGGGAATGTTGGCGAGAAGCTCATCTGGGAGGGAGGAGATGGCACGCGACTGGATCTCGGTGGTGGACAATCTCGAGCGCACGAGATCAGTCGGGGTCGTCTGGGTAAGGGAGAAGACCTTGCGCTGCGCCGCTGGTCGGCGCAGTTCGCGGTGAATGTCGCTCATCGCATTTTGATAATGGGCGTTGTTCTGGTCGGTCGGTCCTATCAAGTGTCCAGCGGTTGTTGTGACCTTTCGCCCGAAAGCTTCAATGTGACGGGTCTGTCACTCATTCAGATTAGCCTAGCCCGCGACGTGGAAGAGGGGTATAGGTGAGAGTGCCAGGCTTGAGGGAAAAAAACTTACAGTCAATCCGGTGCCGAGCAAGCCATCGCCTTCGACAATATCTGATAAACCGGACGGCGAATCGTCGCGGCGGTGATTCTCCATGTTAGGAGGGGTCTTAGGGGCTCAGCCTTGACCCATGCGTGGTTGAGGGAGATTCGGAGAAGGTTGGAGAGGTAATCGTCATGTGTCGCGATGAATTACCGCGTTCCCCGGGTATTTCGTACAGCCGTATGGTACTTTTACCCTTGCAAAACCAGGCAATATCCAATCCAGCGATAGATAGGTCAGATCCTTAGTCCTGTACACCGATCTAGACTAGTCAGATTGCTGCAAGGTGCTTTATGACCCTTTGTATCTATACTTGTACGGTACAACCATATGCGTTGGTCCCAGGCAGTTGATATCGGTACTGGCCGAGTACCGCATACCCAGTCAGTCCCAACACCGATTGTTGCGGGGGATCGATTTTTCATATACGGACTACTTTTTTTTCTCCTTTTAAATACACAATTGTTTGATTGAAAACGACTCATGCTCGGATTGTATTTTAAACGTCAAATTCTACCATTTCTTCCCATATAAATAGAGAGCTGTGTGGCCTAAATCAGTACTTCCCGGACGGAGTAAATCCACCTCCGACTTCGCTGATCTTTTAACATCCTCTCTTTCTTCTTGAACTCACTACTGGCAGCCATGGATACAGCCATTAATCTGTCTGATGCCTCCAAGGCATTGGATCTTGCCAATATTCGCTTCCAGCTCATGTGAGTTCCATTGCTTCCCTCCTTCAACAATTTTCAACGGCTGTTTCCCCGCGCACCCCGCTATAAGTCTAGCTTGCTTGCAAAGGTATAAGTACATGCAAGCCTCTTTAAGCTTACCCGTACTTTACGAAGCAAAGAGCATGACATTGTGATATTTAGAATCATTACTAACGTTCTATGACAGCCGTCTGGAAGATACAATCACCTTCCACTTGATTGAACGAGTCCAATTCCCCCTCAACCAAACCATCTACGTCCCTGGTGGCGTCAAGATCCCCAATAGCGATCTCAGTCTATCTGACTACCTCCTCTCTGAGCAAGAACGACTCCAATCGCGCGTACGCCGCTACGAATCCCCCGACGAATACCCCTTCTTTCCCGAAGTCCTCGAGAAGCCCGTGCTTGCACCCCTCCAGTACCCGCGCATCCTGCACGAGAACGATGTGAACGTCAACGACACTATCAAGACGCGGTACATCAATGAGATCTTGCCGGCCATATGCCCAAATCTCGGTCGTGAAGACCGTGGCGAAGCACAGGAGAACTACGGATCAGCTGCAACCTGCGATGTTTCTTGCTTGCAAGCGCTGTCGCGACGAATTCACTTTGGAAAGTTTGTCGCCGAGTCGAAGTTCCAGAAGGATCCTGAAACTTTTGTGCGCTTGATTAAGGCGGAGGATCGCGAGGGTATCGATGCTGCTATCACTGATGCTAAGGTTGAGCAGAAGGTTCTTGAGCGGTTGGGGCTCAAGGCGAAGACTTATGGCACGGATCCTGCTTTCCCCGAGGAGAAGGGTCAGAAGATCAATATCGATGCGGTGGTTGCTATGTACAAAGTGAGATTGGAAAATTGGCCCAACTTTATTGGACAGCGCTGACTTGTTAACAGGAGTGTGTCATCCCGCTCACCAAGGTCGTCGAGGTGGAGTATCTCATGCAGCGCCTTAAGGGAACCCAATGGGAGTAGATGATGGTATGGGTTTCGTCATGACGTTATGAACTTTTAATTCTGGTTATGAAGTCTATAGAACCATAGCGCTGATAGGGAGAGCGAGGAGATTATAAGGCAGGAATTAAAGGAAACCGCAACGAATATTTTCTCATAAGTGGGACATGAAATGAATGACATGAAGATTATCTTCACATCGATTACTGCAGGTACTCCTGCACAGCCTTGACTGTAGGCTCGAACTTGGCCGCGTCGATCAACATCATGCTTCCGTTGGTGATAATACCAAGGTCCTGGAATGCACGCTTAGAGTCCGAGTGGCCGTCGTCCTGCTTGTGAGTGAACTCGTATGAGCCAAAGCAAAGCGCATGGCGCTGCAGCACCTCGTCCTCGGGGTGGAAGAAGAACCGCTGGGCGGCGGCACCACCCTTTTTGGTCTTCTTCTGTGGACGGGATTCCTCAAGATCCAGCTTCGATTCGATCTCCTCGTAGCCCTTGGAGATGATGAGGTAGTGCGAGAAGTTATAGGGCTCCTTGTCCTGAATTGCCCAAGCAATCTCCTCCAAGAGCATGTTGTACATAGGCGGGATGACCTGGGATGGCATATTGATGACTCGCTCAGTCAGGATCAGACCAATAGGGCCAATGGGGTCCTGGGAGACGAGCTCATTGATGGCCGAGAGGGAGGGGTTGCCGGAAGCTTTTGACGTGATATATTTGATCAATTGCTGTACGACAGGCTTGTCCTAAAAGAGAAGATATTAGCGCTGCAGGAGCGCCATAATGGTATAAGTCTGAGTTACCTTGTGCTCCTGCAGGTTCAGAACAGACAAGAAAGCGTACGGGTCCGACTCGTTGCCATCGGTCTTCACCGTCGATCCGAGCAGCGGTTGCGATAGGATCAAATCAGAGAGGGCTGACAAGTCGAAGATCTGAGCATCATTGTCGAATAACTGACGAAGGAGGTTCTTAATGCCGTGAAAGTCGATCGCAGGTTGCGGGTCAAACCATTCAAAGTCGACATTGATCATGTCAGTGTCCTGTACAGGTTAGGAGCTGTATGGCCTGAATTGCGAGGTGGACTCACATCGTCAGACGACTCATCATCCTTTGTACCACCCATGGGCACATCACCAAGATCCTGCTTGCGTTTCCCCATTTTTAAGTTTTGGTGTGTAAGAGTTGTTGAAGATATTTGGCAGTTGCTCGGCCCCGCGGTCGCTTTTGAACTTTTTTTCCTCTTATCGGTTATCGGGGATCTATGTCATTGAAACAAGCTACAACATATAGTTATAAATTCTCTATTCAAGATCTATTTTAAACATCATACTCCACTGACTCAACAGTAGGCACCTTGTTCAGCTTCACATCAAAGAACTTGGCCACAAGTTGAACGCAATCCCAAATAACCTGAACTTCTTCCTTAGGCAATCCCAATCGTCTTGTCCCGCGAATATGCCAATGGGTCTCATTCGGCAAGTTCTGGCTCATAATCCCAGGCAACACAACTAGTTGCGTATCAACATCATCCAGAATCTGGCGATCCGAAAGATACAGCCCGTAGGTAATCTCCTCCGATAACCACTTAAAATCCTGGTGAGCGGCAAACAGATTCAAAGTCCCGCCCGTATTACGAGCATACAGCTTCTGCATCCACTCTGCGCCGCGCTCGTGGTTCGCCTCATCGCACTTCCAGTTCTCACGCGTAAAGGTGTAGTCCTTATCTTCGTCGCGCTCAATCTTGCCAATTGACAGAATAGCCTCGATAGGCTTACAGACACCGACAATGGGGACGGACTTGATAAGTGCCTCACGCAGACGCCGCACTAGTGCCTGTCGAGCTTGCGAGGTCGCGTACTCGGGTTGAGAGATGAGGTGCAAGTAGAGCTGGTCTGCGCGCTCGGGATCTGGGCTAGCGGCCAGAGTGGACGTGGCAAGAATATACCACTTGTCATTGCCAAGGCTGGTTTTCTTGAAGTGGGCTTCTAGCTCAGTGAAGAGCTGTTGGAAGCGGGGTTGCACCTCCGGTGTTGCGGCAGGGGCGGAGGAGCTCATTGCGGCGGAGGAGTAGGTGTTTCGATAATTAAAGGAGTTGTATAGTCGACTTGAGCTTTGGAAAGGTGCCCTACTGTGCTCTAGGGCTTTGAATAGGGAAGATAGAGACGACCGCATCGTTCGTCCTCTGTCGGTGGTGTCGTGGACTCGTGGCACATAATCAACTCGCTATGATTGACTCCGATGGCCGGAGTGGGTCGTGCTGCAGTCTCATTCTTCGCTATGTTAGGGGCGATGAATAGGATCACGACAATTTTAAAACAGAAATATGGAAAAAGGACGGCCCAGTGGATTTCTAAATGATAAATGATCACAATTGACTTCGAATGACAGAATTCTTCTTTGGTTGCGGCTTCGGGCCAACTCAAATGTGGCCAATAATCGAGGTAACTAGGTCAAGGTAGTTAGAGAGATATTTCAATCCAATATTTGAAACACATATTCTATTTCATTCTCTAATACAAATGGGAATGACTAAGGGGGGAAGCATATTAACTAAAGAAGGAAAATCTTCAAGCTTGTTGGTCACGTAATGGTGGAGTATACAAGTGGATCTTCTATCGTGCAAAGGGTTCATCATCGATGTCACAGCAACCAACCTGCCTTGTTTGAAACCTTGCACTGATGTAAACCCCTAAGAAAGGGTCCAGTACAATCACACAATCATACATCCAGTTTCAATTATTTTTCCAAGCAGTCTGGACCTTGACCCACAACTATGATCTCAGTGACTCCAACATGACATCACCGACCATCGATATCATACCTGGTGGCAGGATTGCCCAAGTATAAGACACAAGTTTTCCGTTGAACCAAACCATCTTTTCCACAATCCTCAAACATCAACATCTCAATTGACTTTTTCATAACCTTCAAATCCTTTATTCCACCAAATCTCCATCTTCAACATGTCTGGTCAATCTAGTGTCGGCAACCGCGCCATCTATGAAGCTGGTGACCAGCGAAACCCCCCTCAGTCTGAGATCAATGAGCGTCAGCGCTACCGGGAGGGCGAGACCGGCAGCCACAAGAACTTAGACTCCAAGGACCAGCGTTCTATTGCCAACAAGCTTGCTGCCCAGGAGCGCAAGCCCGATTCTTCGCACCACCACAACAATGAGTTCAACCAGGAGGCTGAGTTGAGCAAGCAGGATCCTACTAAGCCTGTAAGCTTTTCATCACTTCAATCTTTTGAGGAACGTTCTAACGGTTTCTTTATATAGGCCAAGGTGCACGGAAATGCTCCCTCCAAGGGTGCCCAGATTGATGCCGAGCTGAAGGCTGAGGATGAGCAGCGCCTGCGCGAGAAGGGCATCAAGAAATAAAAAGTTTGCCATGATGTTATGATACCCCCACTCGATGTGCATTTTTTGGTTATGTATCATGGGACTGGTGGTATATCCTGTACGATATGACGAATTACTTGCAATTGTTTCCTGTTTTAAAGCATTAACCGGAATTAAATTATAAAAGCCATCTTGATTCCAGTAAGGAGTAATACCCTAGGTAGATATCTTCTTTGATCAGGAATATTATGTGTATCATGTGCGGCAGACCCGTAACCTTCTAATCTAGGTATAGTACATAATATCGCTCAGTAACAAGTATGCAGCTCAAGCCACTCATTCCAAGGCTAAAAGTCTGGACTATAGTACCAACACCGGCAGTATCACCCGGCCTTGTGCGGGGAATCTTTCATTGAATCCTGAAAGGAGTCTTGGGTTACATGTAATAAAGTCATATCGAGGCGCAGGGCCTTCGGTCCATGCAGAATGGATCTGAAGGCGGTCCGCGAACGATGTAGCAAATAGAGATCAACCGTCTAGGCTGAACTTGGGGTCATCATCATGTGGTTCAGCAAAGACATGAGACCAATAATCTTCCACTTTCTGACAAAGGCCTGCCTTCTGTTGCCAAGATTTGAAGAGGGATTCATAACGACATGTGACCAACTTGATCTCTTCCCAATAGGTCTTCTCAATATCATACCCAAAACGCTGGATTGTCTCAGGAGGAGCTGTCCAAGCTCGCCCATCTGAGCCGTCTTCCTTCAAGGTGGGGGTTGTTTCCCAACCCGTTCCGAAGACATTGTCGCCGGGGTTGAATTTGGGGTAATTGGCATGAATAAAGAAGATATGTGGCGGTGGTGCCACATTGGGATCTTTAGTTCGCCATTTATTTTGCTTGGTGAGAGCATAGTCTTCTCGGGGGTCCGATTGGGCCATGGCCGAGCCTGACAACTTTTCTCCCACCTGATGTCCGATGGCTTGTACTCGCTCACTCACGGCATAAAACGGCGCCCCCATTGCCGTAGCTGCTTGGAGGAATGTCTCCTTATCACCTTCTCCCGGTCCACCCTGGGACAGCAGCCGGAAGTAGTGGGTTGGACCATAGTAATTGTAATATGCTGCAAGCAGAAGTGGGAGGAAATGGCTCTTCTTCGACACCAAGAAGACACCGGTCTCCGATGACTGGCGGGCTGTGATGAGTGGCGCCTCTTGGCGGGAGATCTGGTAGTACAAAGGCGATGCAGAGGACCTCCAGAAATCTGGCCAGGTCACCAGGCCCGACGAGACGAATGGTTCGGATTCCAGCAAATCCTCGGGCTTCCCTAGAGGAAAACAGTCGGCATCCATCCAGACAATTTCTTCAAATGAAGAGAAGAGTACTGCAAAGATCTTGAGCTGGTAATGTTCGATGATATCCTTTCCTACTACATCCCCCATCACCAGACACCGTGCATTGAGGGTAGGCAGCACGTCATTACATATGTGCTTTTCGTATTCACCTGCATCCTTCATGTATACTTCCACTGGCAATGTGGATCCAGTCCGACGAAGCATCCGCAATGACGAGACAAATACTGGCAGGTACGTTGAACCCGCTGTTGAGACCAAGCCTCGCTTCCCAGCTGTATGAACAGGAATTAGGGCCTTTCCGGCCGCCTTGATATTTTCAACGAAGCTAGCATGAGCCTCCTCCATTGCCTTCTGGTCCTCCTCTGCCAATGTTGTAATATCCTGCCGCGGGCTATCCTCGGTGGGGTTGAAATGGCCCGCACCCGCGTCATCCAATTTCTGCGGTGATGGACAATTGGGGCTATGGCGCTCGAGTATCGGACGGAAGGCTTTCCAGAAGTCCTTCTGGCGTTCTATTAAGGGTACTTCGAAGGCTGTGCTTGGAACAACGGAGACGGAGGATGATGCGCTGATCGGGGACCAATAGAGGTAGACTGTGCAAACCAAGATCATAGCCATCATGGCAAGGAGAAGGGACCTTGCCCGACCTGGCCTGAACATCCCCATGTTGGATGATGCGCGGGGGGATCTAGAGCAGAATGGTTGCGTCTGTTTCTTAGCGTGTCGCGGTGACCTCAGTCACAGGGGTTCGAGCGAGCGGCGCACGGGCGCCGATCGACGGTTCCCAACGGAAGTATCAGGCAATCAGAATGAACGTGCAGTTTGCCTCTGGCTTGTAGATAAGGAGGACGGGCTGATCGAATGAAGAATTGCAGTTGTTTTGAGATATTAGTTAGAGAGACGTTTGGGGGGACAGAAAGCGGGCCAGCCGCGATGCTTGGCAATCGAGAGACCATCAAGAGATCGCCACAATCAGATGTGGCAGAAGTAATCAGTTTTCCAAGGTTATAATGAACTTTGAATGTGTTAAGTTCCTAAATATTCTCCTGGATTCTAATATTCCCCGTACCTGTTTATGGGTACCACATTTATGGGGTTCACTAGTTCATTTCATATAGACAATCTATTGCGTCGGAACTAAACCTAAATATCCAAATGGGAATTAGTCCGATAACTAAGTGTATGAGTTTTACTTTTCCAAGGAATTAATCACCTTAGATGTTCAAGGTAGATCAACGGTGGAGAAGTTTGAGGGATAATTTACAGAAGCGAAAAGTCCACATGGGGATTTTTGGCTGATTTGCCTAGAGCGCGGATCATCCTCCACCGGGGAAGATCTTCTTTACCCACCAACTCCGAGTCCCAACTCTCTCTCTCCATTCTCCCCTAAACTTGTTCCTATTTATTCCTTCCTCCCCCCCCCTCCCATATATTACGCTTGGATCGTTTTCGAAACTTCCATTCTTCTATCTGATTTCCCCATAAAGTGTGAATCCCAAGGACCCACTTGCGGAACCCCGTTGAAGTTCTCCAACCTTCCCATCGAATACATCTTGAAGTCCCGCACGGCCAACAACGCCAGACTTTTGGCAGATACCCCATGGAACCCCTGAGGGTGCTCCTCGCACTACTCGCCCATCATGTCTGAGAGCGCAGGCCAACCAAAGGAAACCGCCAAAGGGAAATCCCGCAAGACAGACCCGAATGCTCCGGTGCGGAAACGTCGCAAGAGAACGGTCGTGAGCGGCGCCCCCGACGATTGCTTCACCTGCTCGAAAAGGGGCGCGCGCTGTGACCGGCGCCGCCCATACTGCTCACAGTGCCTCGAACTCGGGCGTGAATGTTCTGGATACAAGACGACGCTGACATGGGGATTGGGAGTGGCGAGTCGAGGCAAGCTTCGGGGACAGAAGCTGCCAGTGATGGACTCGGCGGCGGAAGGCTCGAAGAAATCGGTACAGACAAAGCAGCCCGCGCAGACTCCGTTAAATAATCAGAAACAGTCTCAAGCCCCAAACCCGGCTCCTCCGGCTGAACTGAAATTCGAACCTATGGATACTGAAATATTCAATTCGATGGACTCTGACCCGCGACGCCCACCGGCGATGTCGAATATACCCGACTCATCGGCTGTGGCTTGGACAATGGACATGCCGGACCCGCATACCTGGTCCAACGTACCCGCTATTCCGCCTCAAATATCAGGACTCCCATTGCCAAATCGACCGGCAGTTTCTCATATGTTGAGTCCTAGCATGGCAAGTGTAGCAAGCGTGGGATCAGATATGGCACCATTTTCTGGATATAGCCCGGAGACTCATTTCGCACATCCAATATGGCCCGTTGAAAGAAACTGGACAACCCCGCAAGTGACAACCCCAGGTGAAGATGCTGATGAAGAGTATGAAAGAGCAAACCCTGAAAATTCAATACTGTGGAATGCCGGTCATTCGCCTTCATACTCGCAGTTACTTCTGGCACGGTCCATAGGTCGCACCCCTCGTCTTCGCTATCTCATCAGCTATTTCACCGAAGTCATCGCGCCAATGATCGTGGCTTTTGATAGTCCAACGAACCCCTTTAAAACCCATGTGCTGCGCCTGGCCCAGGATAGTGAATCTCTGCAAGAGGCTATTGCTACATTGTCAACCAGCAACTTGCGGCAGCGGCGGGCACGGAATCATCTTTCTACCGAGAGAACACTACCCGCGCGCATGTCATCGATGGCCCACCGTGCTCTCACCGATGAGGCGTTCCAGGATCGGTACGGTATCTCGGTTCCCGAGGGCTACGCTCGCGAAGAAAACCACCATCGAGCAATGGCAGTGAAGGCCCTGAATGCAGACCTGGCGGATCCCCAACGTAGATTATCGGACTCGGTGTTAGCAACTCTGCTGGTTCTCTGCCTGTTTCATGGATGCGATACGGGCGTTGCCGAGTTCCGGTCGCAGTTTGCCGGTGTGACGCGATTGCTTGCGATTCGAATGCGCCACTCTCCTGTCTTGACTGATGACCTCAAATGGTTTATCCGCATGTTTTCCTGGTTTGATACACTGACTGCTACCACGAATGATCGTGATGTACAGCTACGTGGAAGATGTTTGGATATTAGCTCTATATCTGACGGGGAGTGGGGTCTTGAGAATCTAGCAGGCTGTGATGGCCGCTTATTCAAGCTCATTTCCCAGCTGGGGCGTTTGAATCTTCTCAGTCAGGAACAACAACCCACCGAGTCAACTCAACCAGCCGATGTCTCTGTTCCTACTACCTCCCTTCCCCCGGCTATGATGTTCCCCGGTTGGGAGTCTGTCACAGGCACTACTGGAGGGTTTTCTGCTGGCACTGACTACCCATTCTCTATGCCCACCCCGCCCCAAAGTAGTGACCAGGCGAGGAAACCATCTTCTCCTGCCTTTTGGACCGAATGGTACTCATTGCGTCAACGACTCGAATCCTGGCGATTCGATCCACCCTCCTCAGTGTCAATGCCCTCTCCACCTCCGACCGCTTCAACAACAGCGCCCACTTGGAATACCCCAAATTTCATCCCGGACCTTTCTACCTCTGTTCCTGTAGTAACATATCATGTGGCCAATGAGAATCTTCAAGATGTCTACCAGATTTCCGAATGCTTCCGTCACGCTGCCCTCCTCTACTGCGAACGCCTTGCAGAACCGAGTCTGCCATCCCAGCACCCACGCATCCAGCACCTCGTGCACCTCGCTATGCATTGTCTTCGTGCTGTGCAATCCGATGTCTATCTTCTTTGGCCGCTGTTTATTGTGGGCTCGGAATGCGTTCAAGAGGATCACCGTGCAGCCATCCGTGATCGTTGCAAGGATATCTCAAAGGACTCCGGATTTGTGAATAATCTTTCTTGTCTAGAGTTGCTGGAAAAGATCTGGTCTGAGCATTCTGAAGAATCTTCTTATCCAATCTACCCCTCTGAGCTCGGTCCCCCGCCTCCACTGGATGGAAGCTCGAGCTCTATTACATCGCAGGCATTCCGCTGGTCCCGTGTCATGCAGGCCAAACGGGGCGGTGGAGAATACATGGTGGCATAATCTTATCTACCTCTGGAATAGGCGCACGATACTCTTATTTTGGCTTTTCTTTTCTTGGGACTGGGCGGGTGTTTAACCATCAGCGACTTGGGAGCTTTGCACTTTGATACCATATGCCTTAACTTTTTTTAATCCACATAGCAGCGACTTGGATACTGGTTGAATGGGGTTACATGTATATACAACTTTGATTCGGATCACTTATACGTACATAACTCACCCATATAGAACGTTGTTTATTTTTCACATGAATCCATGGTTATATATTATAGTCATGACGTCATTTGAATTTTTCGTCGCTAATCGGGCCTGAGCGGAAACATTTCCATGCAGACAACCTATCACTATTTAGCCGCATGTATCAGTAGGTCTGACCATCTATGTACATCAACACCTAGCTGTAAAATTTCCATAATATCACCAGTTACATTTCTGGGATTAGAAGGCGGTAGCTTACGTGGCCACGGCAAGTCTCCACGATGGAGTTCACTTCCAATGCCCCAGGAGGTCTTACAACCACCTTGGAATGGAATCTCAACATACAGGGTCAGCCCTAGGCGCCCTAGGTGCAAACTTCAACGAAAAGCTCACATGGATGGACCACAGCGAGCTGCAACGCGTCAACACCCACTGGATCCGCGGCTTCATAGACATGCATCAAATAGACACCCTGCATGCTACCCAAGACCCCAACATACAAGCCCTCTTCAGGGCCATAGACGCCGACTATCAAACAATCCTCACTTTTAAGTGGAACTACACCAACCTCAGCTTCCCAGCTATATCCAGCGCCGCATTTACCACCGAGCTCGAGCGTTTGGACCGCATACTCCACGTAGTCATGGGCAAAGTCAATATCCTAGTTATCGGCAACGAGCCCTTCATCGAAGTCCAGCCTGGTCAGGCAGATACCCGATTAAACATCTTCTACGAAACGCTCGCCGACACGGTGATCAATTTCCGCAATACACACGGCGGTTCAACAAGATTATACATGGGTGCTCTAAACCGACTAGATCTCCCCGCAAAACAAACCCCAGCCGTTGAGCGTATGCTCCGCTTCATCGCCTCAAAACCAGAGCTCGAAGGCGTGGATCTGCATCCGCACATGCCCACTCTAGAGGGCCACAAACTCATGCTAGAGTACGTTCTCTCGCGCATTCGACCCGACCAGCGCTTCCTGGCGACCGAGTTCTCACTAGTCTGGCACTGGAAGAAGCACCTGGCGGACGTCGTGTCAGGGGCTTTTTGTGCTAGATATGGGTTTCCGGCTGGAATTAGGGTTCATGAGATTATTAGCGCTGCTATGCAGAACCCGTGGCCCTATGCTCAGTGGGAGGATTTTCTAAGTCAGGAGTCGTGGTATATACAGCGTCGATCCTTTCTTGTTAATGCTATGAAGCTCTATCGGGCTACTGGGAGGCTTGAGGTCGCTACTTATTCATTTTGTCCGATGCGGTTCAGAAAATTGCCTCTTCCTGTGGGCGGGGATCCATGGATGCTTAATGGGGTTTATGCGCCTTCGACAGTTCAGCTTCGGCCGGATGGGTCTAGATATGAGAATTTTCCTTGGGCAGAGGAGTTTCGGAAGGTGCAGAAGGGGGTAGTATAATGGTTGCCGGAAGATATATATAAAACCCAGACTAGTTGTCTTTATGCTGTAAATACAAAATTTGGGAAAGTGATGACGCGTTCCTTATACATGCATACATAAGTGTGCTGTAATCATGTCAAAATATACACATATATATATGTATATACAGTACATATTTAAGCGGTCTGAAAGTTCTACGTGTGTCTAGATGGATGTGATATCGAGTACACAGGATAGATGCGACGTTAAAATGAGAGCCAGTCGATATCTAAAAGTCAACGATAAATGCAGCACTGTACATGTGTACCAGGTAGACAAAAACTTTGATCACGGTGAGGTAGCCAGACCGCCGAATTTTACATTGACTCCTGAAGATAAGTGGCCCTGAGCCCACACGTGCAGACAATATCACAGTTTGATTATAGACAGGGTCATACATGGATAATCAAGGCCTAGACCCTAGACTGATATCAGATAAGTGGAACCAATTTACTTTGCACGTCTAACATGCATGCTAATGGCAACCAGCCTGGTACGGGAACCATCCCGTCATAGTTTTAGTGGAGAGAAATCTAATCCAGTACTGATATCGAAAGGAACAGCCACAGAAATCCCAGTACAGCACCAGGATCATACCCCTGGTCAGAAGGGAAATTTTCCCTATTCCAGGGAAGAAAGCATTGACCATAGGGCTCAGGGTAAGGGCATCCCTTGAACTCTATGTGATCAGTGCGCGCGCATACCGCACAATGAATATTCCATGTGAAATTCCTTACATAGGAAAAATACCAAAATTCAAAAAATGATCAAGAACAAAGAACATGCTAGGCATTCCTCACTGCCGAGCAGGTGGTTCCAAGGTTTGTTTTGATATCAACTCAGATCGCGCAAGGGGTAGTGACCCATCAGATCTAGCTGGAAGATTATTGGATCGACAGAATTTGAATTCTCATATGAATGAATACGAATATTTTAAACCATACCAATAAAGAAGCTTGGAAGTGAGATTAATCATTTTTTTCATGTCTCAAAATTCAGAATACAGAATGACCGTGCTTCCTTATGTGCACGCATCTAGCGTACACCGAGTACTCCACTCCTTCCTTCGTATTCCAGAGAAAGGGTTGAATAAAGGAACCAAACAACTAATATTCTTCCACAAGTAATCCTATTGAATATTTGAGCTTACTACCCCCAACCTCTAGGGCTCGCACAAAATGAATACATGTGAGATGCAGAACGCCCGTGCGCCCGCAAGGTTATGTTCCTACAGCTGATATGACCGGCTTATCCAGCCCGTTGCCCCCAAGCGACCCACTCGTAACCCTCTGGTACAGCCGGGCCGCGCCCACTAGCTGCGAGTTTTAGCTTTTTGGTTGGCTAGACCTTAACCCTTCTAGAAAGTGCATATAACGGTGTACAAGTACATAGATTAGGCCGGCCCCATGTTCATAGCCCCATTTGCACGACAGCTGAATACCTAGGTAACACACCTCAGCTGAGAATGTTGGGTAAAAATAGTCGTGAGTTTGAGCCTCTTGCAGATCCAGGGGGGGGGGTGGCAGGAGATGTACGGAGATACATGTGCAGAAATATTTGAATCTTGGCTTGATAATATTGCATGTGGGTAAGAGGGTTTAGTGGAAATATGGATTGTTGATACTTAATATGACAAAATGACAAAAGTACGGAATACGGCCATGTGCAACTTTGCAGGATCGGCGCTGCCTACTGGTGGCGCAGGATTTCTCCAGTAAAGGGGCACATTGCTCGAAGGGCGGTTGACTCATCTAGAAATTTAGAACAAAAAAAAATGAAAAGCAGAAAAAAGAAAAACAAGAATTATAACCCTTGACTCATCAAGGATGCTCCTAGAATTCCTTGATAAGGTCTGTAAGGATTGAACGTGTTCTTTGTTTATTCCATCCCTTCGGTTGGTGCGTGAACGTAAAGAGTTGGGTAGTCGCGTATGGTAATGGGTCATAGGATAGTCGTTTTATTGTTTTTGTTCTTTACCATAAAACATGTAATTTGTATGATTATTTATTCTTGTTCGAGAGTTGGATATGTTGAAAGGATTGGACGTCATAGTTCGAACAAAGTGGATTCGTGTGGGAACCAATCTCAATAGAGGCGAGACTTAGGGTTTGGTCTGGGACGCACTTCATATCATGCAATATTGAATACCATCTTTGATGCTACTAGGAAACTACTGAGTCTATTTCTTTGATGAGACTCGAAATCTTAAAAAACTAGTTCTATTATAGAGTGAGGTTGTCTCGGTCTTACACAGCCTCAAAGCCCAGCACCCAACACCAATACTCACACCCAATACCCAACACCATACGTATAGCCAGATCTATTTTTGCATGGTGGATTCAGTGTGAGCCCTGATAGACTTTTTTTTCTCGGATTCTACAACTGGGTGGATATTCAAATTGCGGTCTGCAGTGCTCCTCTTTTTTCCTTCTTAGATCCATTTTGGCCCAAAGTACAAGTGGTTGCTGCCCAGCGACCGGCGGTAAAGCGCGTGGTCCGTGATGTTGCCCAACGGTGAAGGTTTTTGTGTGTAAAAAAGACCATGGAGTTGAATTTCTATACTAATCAGGTTTGCCATGGCAACAAATAGTGGATTTTCCTGGTTTCAAAGAACGCGATATGGGTCAGTGGAGTCGACAGTACCACTGGAACGAAACGGGATGGGCCGGGAGATGCGATAGAGCCGCCAACCAACCATGGATCCAGTTCGGAGGATTTCTGCTTTGTATGTCATGTCGTTTGGGCAGGTCCAGATCAAAATGTGGGAAGGGTTTACCCATTCGGGTCACAGTGGCATCAAGACGTCTGATGTGCAGCTAATGGGTTCATGCAGAATGAATTGTACGGAAATCAAAGTTGGCCCGATTCTGGAAGTCTGGCACATGGCGGCCTGTGCCATCCAACAGAAGCTTGACACGCGACGCAACTAACGATCACTAAATATCTATGAATCACCTCCGCTTCATGGGTCCATTCAGAGACTCGGGATTATTGGTGGCGGTCCCCCCTCTTTAGTTCTTCCCTACACACAACCATTTCCCGAGTTATGGATCTGATTCTTAGGAAGAAAATGACAGCCAGTCGTGCTGCTTGGTATCTTCAGCCTTGTTTTCTCCCATTCTCGCCAAACCAACTAAATGCAGTTGGCCGGTGCCCAAATCAAAAGTTTAGTCACATATACTCTGTAGAGTCGAAGCCGAGTGTCTCCATCTGGACTAGTTTGAGGGGTAGATGCTATAGTGGTTTATGACAGGCATAAGCAGTAGCAGAGTTAGTGTGACTTGAGTTGACGATTGAAAGAAGTGAAAATCAAATATAAATCAAATAGCAATAAAGGAGAAGATTACTGCTACCTAAAGGTGTATAGTTGACTAGTAGCTATGTTAATCTCGGGATGGAATCATACAAGTCCCATACAACACAAAACGGTAATTATGGTACTTTTAGTCTTAATTCCACCACAGGAACGCCAACCCCCACGGCAGCCCCGACTAAGTGAAACCTGATTGGTTCGCCCCCAGTAATCGTCGCGCTGACAATTTACTCCATTTTATTCCTTTCCTTTTCCCTTTCATTTGAATTTTCTCAATCTCCACTCTCGCCTCGGTTCTAAACTCGTGGATCTCGCACTTTTCCCACTTCCCTATATACGGACTCTCCTCGGAAGTCTTGGTTTAACCAAAAAAAAAAGCGCGAGATCCCAGTTAACCAACGGGTCTCATCCAGCCCCCCTTCTTGCCGGGTCTACTGAACAACGTTCAAATGCACGCTCAGCACATCTACTGTCAACCCTCCTCTTTCCGATCGGAAACCGTACCACGGTGACGGATCCTACTCAAACCTTTCACCCCCCATTAGCGCTTCTCTCCATCGGCGTCTTTTCTGCTCTGGTGCATACGATACCCTGTTGTATAATATATTCGGGTTTTTTTTGATTATTCGTTGACTTCATTGATTTTCTTTATACGGTTGTGGGTGTGTTTTGCCGCTTCGCCACTGTTGCCTGATCTATATCGTCTTTCAAGCCAGGAAAACCTATTACTTTTCCAGCTTTGAAAACTGAACTTGAGCACCGGCTGCTCATGCTCTTTCGATAATGTATCATTATTCCAGTCCACCACCGGGGTGGTCTACCTACAACTACTCTCAGTCGCCGCCGACCTCACCTTACTACGCTCAATACGCTTCGCAATACGCCGACGCCTACACATCACCTCGGGGCACTTCACGACGACATACCCGCAAGGCTAGCTACACGGCCACCAAAGAACCGTCGTACTATGGCTATCAGCAAACATACTACGAGGCGACGCCAGACCAAGGCATTCCGCCGCGCAAGCACGATCATGTAAGTGCTTCTTATGCGGGCCCGCCCAAACACCGTCGCAACCATACGACTGGTCGTCCTGCGGGGGATGGCCTCGGCACCGGACCCAACTCGCAATCGCAGAAACGACCCGTCTTTGTAGATGTGGTTGACGATGCATTCGATGTTCGCAACGGATTCGCCGGCTCGCGATCACGCGCTGGCCGTCCCCCGGCAACGAGCCAGAAACAAGATGGCCCTGGCCAACGTCGCGCGTCAACTGCTCATCGCAAATCGAACCCAGCCGCTGATTCTCACTTTTACTTCACCCAGGTTCCTAACTACGAGGATATCGAGGCAGCTCGTCGTTCGTCCCGTGTCCGTCGCCAGTCCACCTCAACTCGCACACCGAACAAGCCTAAGCCAGCCCCCGCCACCAAACCGCCACCAACCGCCACTGAGGAAGACGCTGAGCGGGCCGGTATCCCACCTGGGTACTCAACCAAAAACTGGGACCCTACCGAGGCACCTATCATTCTCCTCGGTAGTGTCTTCGATGCCAGCTCTCTCGGTAAATGGATCTACGACTGGACAGTCTTCCACCATGGCGCATCAACACCCATGGCCGACGTGGCAGGTGATTTGTGGCTGCTGCTGATTAAACTAGCGGGCAAAGTCAAGCGGGCGGACGAATGTCTTCCGCGAATCAAGTGCATCGAAGCCCAGGAAGTCGTCGAAGATTTCCTGGAAAGTGGCGACCGACTCTGGAGCCGGTTCAAGAAGCTACTCAAAGGTTGTGAACTTTACATGTGGAAGGCTGCTAAACGGGAAAGTGGCAAAGGCGCCCCCGTATCTATGGGGCGCAATGCAGGCTGTGAATTTGTCGAATCAATCTTCGGCCGCGACCGTGAGCTTGAAAATACGGAAAAATTGATGAACAGCATCCGGCTGTGGAATATGCGATTCGATGCCAACTGCGAAGATATCTTGCGCCGACCGTCCGCTAATTAGACGGTTTTAAATTTTATTATACCTCGATACACCGAAAGAGAGGCAACTCGACAGAGAAGAAGTTATATTCTATTTGTTTTCTTGTTTCTTGCCTATTTTATTTCCTTTGTCTTACACCGGGAGCATTTGATGTTGAATTGCATTTGCAGTGCGTTGGGTTTGGCTTCGGCTTTTACTTCGAATTTCTGCGGTCTCATCGTCAGCTCCTCCGTCCCCCATCGGGACGGTCCTCCAAAAGAATCCTTGTCTGGTTTCGGCGCCTCTTGTTCTGTCTGATTTCTTGGGGTGGCGTCTTTTTTGATTCCTGATTTGGCGTCCGCGTTGATGCTATTCGTTTTTGCGTCATGCGGTTTCCTGTTTGTCCGATGCCTGTGTCATTCTGCTTTGATGATACCATCTCGCGATTTTTATCTGCGAATCTTGTTTTGTTATTTCCTTGGTCATTCCCTTTGTCATTGATATTCCGTTTGATGGTGAGTTTAGGAGGAAAACGGGTTGTATATAGAACCAAAACCACGAAACCTCAACATCTACATTACCTTACTTGTAGTCTCCACGTATTGTATATGCAGTTCAAATGTATCTAAACGTACTATCATTAACCCCGCTCCACATTCTTATTTCCACGAACTTGAATCTACCTGAAGTCCCCGCTTCCAACCATTTCCCAAAAAGGCAACGATTACCCAACCAGCGCTTCGACCTACATCTACGTCCTGCACCTGCAGTACCTACGTTCCACTTCTAGAACATACTTCGCCCTATACGCCGAAGAAGCAGGTACCTAGTCCCAATGACGCAGCTGATGTCACCCACCAACAGCGCTTGCATACTCCTGCAGGTGATAACAACTATGACTGGCCCCTCGGCCCCCAAGTGGCTTGGGGCCACTCCTTGGAGGGGTGCCGTGGGTTGCGTGGCGAGCCTACTACCGAGCTACATTTTGCCGATGGGTCGGGTGCGGGGGTTCCTACAGGCTTATTATAGTACGGCAGGATGAGTCGTGCATGCATGAGATAAGGTTTTGGGCACATGGTTGAGCGCTTGAATCCTTTGAGATTTTGTGCTTATCAGTTGCTTGGCGTTGGTCAGATTTGGTCAGATTGGGATGTTCGTGTGACTTTGAGATTGTAGTCAAATATTGATTTGGTCTAACGGTTTTTAATTATGTTACTGATGACAGATGAGGTAATACTGTAGAGGCAAGTCTCACCGAGCGGCACGGGTACGACATGATCCAGAAGTGGTTAGAAGGCTTGGCCTTTGCCCTCTCCACTATACTATTGAATTTGTAGATGTTATCCCGATTTCAATGTTTTTTTTCTATTTACTTCACTTCTTGTTGACAGATTTAGATCTGATCCATGGATCAATTAATGAATGTGGGGGAAGGTCACGGGACTGCAGATCAACCTTGGAAAGTTTTTGATGACCGTTGACATCACAAAATAGTGTCAATCATCTATGACCCATGGACCATAACCACCACTTTTTTTATTCCACTTTTCCTTCAGCCTGGATATTTATGCCAAGGACCACCGTCAGAGAGTTGACCCCAAAGTCCTGTAAATAAATGCATCAGATACAGGGATAAGCCCTTGCAAAAACCCTCGCCAAGCCCGAACTCGATCGGAAGCTCCGGACTAGCTCCGGGGTGTTTCAGCTGCCTGTTACATTGCTGGGTTCCTGAGGGCCGTTGATCCCGCGCATGCAGATCCGACTGAAAGATGCAGAATGGGCCCGATCCGCACCAGATCGCCGCGACCAATGAACAGAATGATACATCGTCTTTCTGGGATCGCTTCGCGAGCCACTTTCACATGAGACCACCAGAGGATGATGAGCCTCAGTCTTGGTGGATTGCATCGACGGCTATCCCGCTTGTAGCTGCTGCGGCTGGGCCGCTGGCCAACGTGATGTCGATCGTTGCCCTGGTCATGCCGTGGAGAAGCAGGATCCTTTCCACAACAATTGGACCGGCTGGGAATTATCCTCAGGAGAGCTATGCTGATCCTCACTGGTGTGTCATTTATTGAGAAGTCTATCAGTTGGCTCTTGCTCACACATAGCAGGATCACGGCGTTGAACGCTGTTTCGCTGTTTTTAGGTCTTACTGGCAATATCTTTTTGTTGCTGAATTTTACCCAAACTGTGCGCTATATCATCGCTTTACCGGTGACCATAATTTCGTGGTTCTTAGCTCCTGGAATTGTGAGACCTGATTATGCCTTTTTTTGATATACGAGCTAACGCTGTCCTAGCTGTGTGGTTTGACCGTATCTCTTTCTATTTACAGTCCTCCTATTGGCCCGGATGATGTGTACTCTGAGGCCTACTGGAGTGCTGTTATTGCTGCCAGTCTTTATTTCTTACTGAGCGTTTTTCTTATGATAAATATGCTTGGTTATTTCCTTGGAAGATACCCACAGCATTTCTCGCTCACAGACGACCAGCGGACTCTCATCTTGCAAATGACGGCATTCGTTGCTTGGTTACTTATCGGTGCGGCTTTCTTCCAAAAAGTACTCGGCATCTCATTTGCGGATGCCTTGTATTTCTGTGACATCACTGTCCTGACTTTGGGCTTTGGTGATGTGGTGGCCACGACTTCAGTCGGAAGGGGTCTTGTCTGGCCGTATGCTGTGATTGGTATCATTATGCTTGGTCTCGTTGTTGGGAGTATTCATCGATTTGCGAAGGAGGTCCACTACGACAATGTTGTTCGAAAGCACATCGAGCAAAAGCGGCAGCATACTTTTGATCGATCTGTCACTATTGACGAGTTCAGCTCAAATAATACAGAGAAAGTACTTCCTCCAGCACATTCTCACCAAAAATCCCAGGTCACGTATCGATATCATAAGCACCAACCGATCCGGAACACCATTCATGCCTTTGCTCAAGAACGGCGGCCCAAGCTCCTGGTTATGAGGGAAGAAAAGGACCGATTTGATGCTATGCGTGCAATCCAATACGAAACTATGCGCTTCCGTCGTTGGAATGATTTGTTTATCAGCATAATTGCTTTTGGAATCGTATGGAGCTGCGGAGCTGTTGTATTCTGGAAACTGGAGGGTTGGACTTACTTCGAGGCGCTATACTTTGGCTTCTGTTCACTTCTCACCATCGGATACGGTGATTTTACACCATCGTCAAATGCTGGGCGACCATTCTTTGTCATGTGGTCCCTCATAGCCATTCCGACCATGACCATGCTCATCTCCCAGATGAGTGACACCATCGTTGTTGGTTACAAACATGGTATGGAGAAGGCCGCTGAATATTCCATCATGCCAGAGAGTGGAACATATCGGTCTTTTTTCGCTCGTTTACCGACTATCCACGGCTTTCTGGAAAGGAGGGCGGAGAAAACACGGTTGAAGCGTGGATTCCCAGTCGGTGCTGAGGCAGAGGATACGGCCGATCCGGAAAATGGGGAGCCCGAGGCTGGAAAAAACGCGCAACGACGTTCGTCTCGAACCCCTCGTCGCAGCTCCCAGACCCATCCTACGCGAACCCTTGAGGAACTCGCGGAGACCCATCCATCGCCATTTGAACTGGCCCAACAGCTCGCATTTGCCATTCGACACACTAGCCAAGATGTGCGGGAAGGAAAGCGTACACGATATAGCTACGAAGAGTGGGTAGAATATACTCGTCTCATCCGGTTTACCGACCCCCGATCCCGACCATCTTCGGCCATTGGATCATCTAAACGGCATCGGCATCCCAGTGAGGAAGATACAATCACTCTCGACGAAGATGAGTATGGAGTCGTGAACTGGGACTGGATAGGTGAGAACAGTCCTATGCTGGCCCACCAGACTGAACCAGAGTGGGTTCTAGACCGGCTTTGTGAGAGTCTGGTGCGGTACGTATCGACTTCAGAAGCCCGAGTCAGAAAGCAGAGCCACGCAGAAGATGAATCAGAGGCAGCAACCTTGAGGAAGGAGAGAGATCTAGGCATTGAGGAGTCGTGATGATTGGATGCATTTAGCAAGCAATATTTGACATTTACCTCCCTTCTGAATACCCCGTTATGCACATTATATCCTATATGTATAAATCTTTTCCTGTATGTATGACTCTACCTGCCCCGAAGGATTCTCTAAGAACGCATCATCGCCACATATAAGACACAGAAGACGTTGTTAATGAACTATGTCTATAATGCATGAGTATGAACATGAGTACTTAACAAAAAAAACACTGAATTTGCGATCTCATGATAATCGCGTTAGAGTCCCTACACTGCCTTTATTTAATTCAGAGAGCTTCTCGAAAACCCCAAAAGATATAGAAAGATAGAAAGCCAATTTTCTTATATTCACCACATAATCAGATTTTGTACCTGCAGATTTCGTGGCCCAAGGCTGTACCGCTCGAGAAATCAGGCAAAACCAGGCACCCGAGCTTGTGGCCGCCATGTACCACCGTACACCGTACACGTGTGCAGTTCACGTATATCCATTTCCAAGGTTGTATGTGTACTACGAAGAAACACCCACACAGACAGCCTACCCACCCATAAACTCTCACAATCTGATCCAATAGCCGGGTTCCACTCGTACAGCTCTGCAAACCATACAAGCTCTCGATGTCCGCGCAAGAATCACCGTCCACAACAGTATAACACTCGTCACAGTCAGACACTATTCCAGTCTGCGTTGGGACAGCACTTGTAGCTGTGGCTATGGCTGTCGCATTGGTTGCGGTTGTCGCTGGGCCCTTGAAGCAGTATGCCTCGTTAAGCCAGAGATTTGCACAGGTACTGCCAACTATTCGAGTTAGAGGATTTGCTTTTTCAATTTCTTTTTGTCCCCGGAGGCCGGGGGCAATGAGGGAGAAATAGAGAGTGAAAGATATACTGCTTAGATTCCATGCGTAGAACTGTGCAAGTGTGATCCCGAATTCAGTCAGAATGCTTGAACAGTCGTCTTCTGAGACTAACAGTGTAGTATTCCTGGCATCCAGAAATAGCGTCGGTTGGGGCTGGAGCTACTGAGGTGCTCGAGGTGGTTGTCGTTGCATTGGTGTCAATCCCGACACACACTGCGCGCTTATCATTCCCAGTGATATTTGCGTAAAGCTGTGTATCGCAATCACCAGCGAGCCAAGGATTCTATGCAACTAAATCGGCTTCTGTGAATTCGGAGTCGAAGTCGTCTATAATATTCGCACAAGTATAATCCAGCATGTAATACGTCAGTTCACTGGACTCTATCCTCTATTCTGCTTTCGTGCTCCCCACTTAGGGATATGCTTACTAGTACTCATGTCGCCAAAGACCTGGGTGAAGCAGTTACAGCTTGACACAGTAGTGGACTCCGTGGCCTTGATGGGTAGGCAGGTGGTGCCGTCATCCTCCGAGAATACTACGTCTCTTGTAACTATTTAAGATGCAAGACGACGAATGATGGTTGAGGCTTACTGGAATCTTCGCTCTGCAACACGCAGTAGCTATAGCCGGGTTGCAAGGCGCAGATGCTCACATTGCTTGAAAGACTCGGATTCCACTCCACCAGCTGGTCAGTAGTGACTTCGTAGGCGAATGCGATAAATTTGCAGGAGTTAAGCCTCGTGATTATCGTGTCTGTAATGTTGAGAAACACGTTCGTTGTGTCCGTGTAGTTGCGATACGCGGTACAGTTTGCTAGCGTGCTGGGCGCACTCGGGTAGTATGTTGGAGTGTGGATATAACTTGGATCGCTGGTGGTAGTAGGAATTGACGTGTCAATAGAGGAGAAGTTGCATGCAGCTGCGATTACTGTTCTGGCGGTTTCCAAAGACGTATAGGAGTCATCAACGCAAACCATAGCCACCTCATCTGATGTCATGACACCATTGCTAGACCCAGGATGGTTAGTCACTCGTCACGACGACTTCTGATGCAGGGACTGTTACCTTTCGGAGATTATGCCCAATGTTGTTCTTTGCTCGCCACTTCCATCTCTTGCCTTCCTCGATCAAGGAATTTTATCTTCGGTTCATCATTACTTGTCCCCAAAATCATGACTTTACTCCTACCAATTTAGTAGATGGGAAGATAGAAGACCCCTTCAGTTCCTCCTGACATGACTTTTCTCAACAACTTACCTTTATGAGTCTCAGTTATAATGTGGTAGGAAAAGAACTCTTCTGGCCTATTGCTTACGGATGATTTGCAGCTCCCCTCCTGGCCATCCCTGACCACTGTTTACCTACAGTGTGGGATTACCACCCCATCTGGTATTGGTTATTTGAACGAGATCTAGCAGAGGCCGAATTTGAGCTAAACGTTGATCGTAAGGATTACCTCCCAGAGCATAAGCAGCAAGCGCCAGAGGATCGTGTTCTAAACCCGTTCCGAATGAAAGCATCACCTAAGCTGATGAATGAATTGTATATGTCCTCAGGCCGTGCGGCTCAGCGGATGCCCCGGCTCAAGTCTATGTCTACCCGGACTTGGGAGGATCGTGCCTATCATTCTTTTGAGTATGAGGTTGATGGAACGACTGCGAAGGCAACCTGGGACGCCAAGAGCCTGTTTACGCCAGATGAGCCGGTATTGCAGGCTTGGAGAGATGCTGCCTTTCAGCATACAGGGGTGGAGTTGGAAGTACAGTTGACACATTGGGAGAACCCCATTTAATATATTTGTCTCTTTTTCTATACATGGTGTAACTAACGTATTTTACAAGCGAGTGGCGCACCCTGTCAACATTGTTATCTTTAAAAGCATATACCACCACCAAGACGCCAATATGTTAATAAATAACCTATTTACGCCTATTTGGATATGAAGTGTCTTTATGCCCTTTGGTTTCACAGTCAGAGCACTTGGGCAAAGCTCTGGTTCGCTGCTCTAAAAGGTGCTACGGGCGCTTCTACTAGGGGCAGGTACTATATCCGCTTCAACGACTCCTAGGGTAGACTTCGGCAAGCCCGTGCCGAAGTCTAGACTCAGCCTCATGCCAGCCCCGCAACTATCAGGTCATCAACTTCAACCCATTGAACTTCCACCTTCCCAACCTTTATTTGAACCAAAATGACCTCCAATATCCCCGAAACTCTCCTCCTATGCATGGACTCCACCTTTATAACAGCCTTTAATACAGCCCTACTTGACCTCTGGCCCAACCACACAACCAAGATAAAAATCACACCCATAAACGAGCGCCTAAACAGCCTGCCCCCCTCCTTAACTTTCGACCTAATAGTCTCCCCCGCAAATTCGTACGGTCGCCTTGACGGCGCCTTCGATCATGCGATCTCAATGACCTTCAGTCCACGAAACGACTACCACGCTCTAACCCGCACAGCACAACAAGTCCTCTATGATAAATGGCGAGGCTTTGCACCCCCAGGCTCCTGCACGCTCGTCGAGTTCCCCGAGCCCCTCAAGCAAAACCCGCGGACTTGTTCCTGGATCGCTCTCTGTCCGACCATGCGAGAACCCGAAAATGTGAATTGGGATCGGGAGGTTGTGTATGAATGTATTTGGAGTTTGTTATGTCAGGTCGAGGGACATAATCGTTCTGTTGGCAACGAATCTCAGTCAAGGATTAAGAACTTGCTTATGACTCCGTTGGCGGTTGGTGTTGGGGGTGTCAGTAAGGAACGGTGGGCGAAGCAGACGGTTATGGCGTTTAAGCATTTTGTTGAGGCTGTGGAGAACCCGGGGGAATGGAGTTCTTTACAGTGGGATCGAATTGAGAAGATTGGAGATGAGATTCACGGGACGTGGGAAGATACAAACTCCAAGTGAAAATTATTTTGTCAGATAAAAATAAACCTTTTGTTCAAATCTTTTGCTTTCCATTATACACGCCACCATGTCCGACCGTACTGCTCTGTAGTGTACCTTCACAGGGCGCTCGTCGTAGATTAAAGCTGCGGACACAACCCCGTGGTACCTGATCTCACACAGCTGTCTAATGATTAGCATCCGAATGTATCTCGTTCAAGGTACCTACCGAAGCGCCACCCCACTCTTCAAAGCGTACTCGTTCCCCATTCTTCGCAACCATGAGGGGTGCCACATCATCCATAGAGTCGAATGTATTCCCAAACCAATTCAGGTCTTCCAGGTCATCTTCAAACGGGTGGCCTGTCGGTAGGATGAATCCGTCCCATTCTCCGATAAGGTTGTCTGGCTTGATAGGTTTCAGATCCTGGAAGATCTGATCGATATTTGCAGGATTCAGAACTCCTGGACTATTCATCAAAGATAGGAATCGCTTAGTGGGGTTCGGTTTGAAATATTCCCACGGAAGGAATGGAAGTTGGAGGGTCATGTTGGCTTATGTGTATAGAAAGAAAGCCGTAATCAATGTACACCTCCCCAAGAAAAACATTAAGCAAGTCATGTCTTCCTCAGGCGAGCGCCCTGGATGCTGACCCTTTAAATGACTTTCAAATCCAAGCTGCGACATTCAGCGCCCAGGTATGTGTGAATAGTTCATTCCAGCTATACGGAAGTAGAATGCTTTCAATATGAGTAGTGATCGTCACCCCGGAAATGTCAGGGCTACCGTGCATACTTTAATATTCAATATTAAACCGTTTTAGAATGATAAACTTATCTGATGCCATCAGCATCTTGTTGCGGTTCGGCCACATTCCAGCGTCGGTCCGCTCCGTTCAATCATTGTCTTTTCTGTTGTCGATCAATGATTGATAAAGCTTGCTTCTGTACTCCATGTGTACGATCTAAGAGGGGGGGGGGGGACTCACTTGGGCTTTCATTATCTAGATGAAGAATTTCTAGGCAGATTCTTTAATGAATTAGACTTGGAGTAACTGGAGTTCAAAATTCTTGAGCGAATGCCGCATTCTTTTGAGTTCTTCAAATCATCTTTTGATTCTCATCACGAATCTACTAAGTACCTCGGTAGATACCAAGGTACATCCGAGGTTCCAAGCTCAATGAACTTCCCCCAGATTCTAAACTCAATGGCATCATCTCAAGAGTTTTTCAAATGGACGGGTTCGACCAGACCAAACAGCATCGAGGTCATATCGCCACCAAAGAAATCAAAACACGCGAGAGCTTTGTGGCAACAACTGACCCCATGATGCGGAACGAGGCAGATCCATGGAAAGCCCCCCTATGAACCACCGTGGGATCTCCACACTGAGTGGTCAACCTACCATTAAGTCCTTTTGAGAATGAGAAAGAATTGGTGGCCATGAAAAAAATACGAATGGCGATTGTGGAGGAGCTAACACGGTGTGGTAAATGTCATCGTCATAATAATATCATACCGCCACCATACCCAGAAATCGAACTAATAAATATCGAGTGATCGCGTGCTTACCTAGAGGTTTTTCTAGGAGACTGAATCAATCAAAATAATCAACAATTCAACGAACAATATTTGGTAAGTACCTTATTGTCTTCCTCTTCTGGTAGGTTGGAGGATGATAGGTTTGGACAGAGTGACAAAGATCATATACTGATTAGAAGTTGCAGAGCCATGTCGTCTAAACAAGAAACAAGTCGTCTCGGCGGAAATGTGAAGGCTTCGCAACCTCAAAGCTTGGGCAATCCTATGTCCAAGGCGGCCCAACAGAAAAAGGGCCAACAGCAACAGGACTTGGGACCAACCCAGCTCCTAGCCGAACATATGGACACCAAGGGTAATCCTGTCCCTGATAGCCCCGCCGGCCCACAGAAAATTGATGATATCGATGTTTATGAGGCCATGACCAAGGACTTTGATTAGGTCAGGATTATCAGACTGTGGCAGAGTTCAACTAGTATAGTACACAATCATTTAGTTAACAAGTTATTGACGATATTATGGACGATCACAGTACAAAAGTAGACTAGATTTGCCTACTCCGTGTACGTGGCCCAATTGCTATGGCAACCCCGACCAACGTCAACTAGTTTCACCGTCTCAGGATTTCCCATACTCTTTGGCTTTTCAATTCAATTCCCTACCTCATTCTAATCATTAATTTTCATTTGCATATTCAATTCTTTCGTTGGTGCATCGCATTCCGCAGCATGCCCGTTTGCTGAAATCGACATTTTGTTTACATCCGAATCGAGTCCCCCCGCAAACCCAAGGGACATGAACTACTGAACCTCCAAAGGCAGCAACGCGCAACAGTAACCAACCCCCTCATTTCATTACGCTCTTTTCGTTTTCACACATTTTCATTGTATCCGATCCTTACCCTTTTCCCCTTTACTTATCCCAACTCATTGCATGTACCATTACTTTGTTGAACGTCGACGCGAAGGCGTCAACAATTGTGTTCAGTTGTTGAGAGAATACAGTAGGGACATGGCGTTAGATCCGCGCTTCTACCACCACATCGGCCAGTCCGGACCTGGCTCGATCTCATCCGGCACTTCATCCGAATCCTCCGCTCTCACCGGCATCACGTCGCCTAGTGTGATCTCGACATCCGCCTCCGCTGCCACCCTGCGATCAACCGCCTCCAGTCCCTCCCTTCGCGCCCGAGAAGGTGTATCCATGATTAGTCGCCAAGATGCAATGTCCAGCCCGACATCAGGAGGAGGAAACGTCCGTGTCGTTGTGCGTGTGCGGAAGTTTCTCCCCAGAGGTACGTGCAGCCATGGGGAAGGGCGCGAACAGGAACCTAGGAAGGCAGTTCTAATGGATGATCATAGAGATTCAACGCCAGGCAGAATGCCTTATTTCGATGGACCCTCACACGCAAATGACTCGCTTGAGAGCACCGACACCTAGCCTAGACGATCGCGGAAAGCCGAAATCGCAAGCGCGGGGAAAGATTCTGGAGGACAAGTCGTTTACCTTTGATAATTCTTTCTGGTCGCATGACGAAGAAGATGAACATTTCGCTCACCAGGAAGATGTTTACAACTGTCTGGGTGAGGAATTCCTAGATCACAACTTCGAAGGTTACCACACATGTATCTTTGCATATGGTCAGACAGGCTCTGGAAAGAGTTATACAATGATGGGAACGCCCGAACAACCTGGATTGATTCCACGTACCTGCGAAGATTTGTTTCAGCGCATTGAAGACTCTCCATCTCCCGACATCAGTTATAACGTCCGCGTGTCCTATTTCGAAGTTTACAACGAGCACGTACGAGATCTATTGGTGCCACGAACCGACTCGCCACATTATTTGCGCATTCGAGAGTCCCCATCGGAGGGCCCATACGTTAAAGACTTGACGGAAGTTACAGCACGAAACTATGCGGAATTGATGAAGTTCATGCGCAAGGGTGACATGTCACGTACCGTCGCAAGTACCAAAATGAACGATACATCATCTCGGTCACATGCAGTTTTCACTATTACTCTCAAACAGATTCATCATGATCTTTCTACTGACGAGACCACTGAACGCACTGCACGCATTCGACTGGTCGATCTTGCCGGTTCCGAACGTGCCAAATCGACTGAAGCAACAGGCCAACGACTCCGTGAGGGTTCTAATATCAACAAGTCACTCACAACGCTCGGTCGAGTCATTGCGGCTCTGGCAGACTCCAAGAAGACCCGGGGGAGGAAGGGCAAGGAGCTAGTCCCCTACCGTGACTCTATCCTAACCTGGTTGTTAAAGGATAGTCTGGGTGGAAACTCAAAAACAGCCATGATTGCATGCATTGCACCTGCCGACTACGAAGAAACGCTTTCAACATTACGATATGCCGATCAGGCCAAACACATTCGAACCCGAGCCCGGGTGAACCAAGACCATGTCTCTGCGGCAGAACGCGACGCCCAAATCGCCGAGATGACCGAAACAATCCGAAACCTGCAGCTTAGCGTTAGCCAGGCTAATGAAAACCAGCGCGCAACTCAAATGCAAGAAGAGAAGCTTGATGAGTATCAGCAAAAGGTGGAGAAGATGCAGCGCCTGATGGAGGAGAACAAGATGGTCAGTGACTGCAAGATCCGCCAGCTGCAGACCGAAAACGAAGCCCTGCGCATGCATCTGAAACTGGCCCTCGAGAGCCTTAAAAATCCCATTCCGCCAATCACCCTTGCACAGCGTCAACCAAGTCTGGGTTCATTAGCAGAAAACCAGCCTACCCATGAAACAGTATCTCGTGAAGGTTCCCCTGGTATTCCGTCTGACTCCGAGCCTGAGCTTTGGGAAGACGAGGATGACGACGAGACAGTAACCTGGGAAGATGAAAACGGCGAGGCACATCAGGTGCAGTCCCATATGGAAAATCTCCTCGGTGATCTTAGTGTGTTTAAACGCAAGCTAGCATCAGACCATGAGCGTTGGCAGCGACACGAACAGACGAAGACTCGGGTTCCTAAACGACGCGCCTTGAGCACTATTGCTCTGAATAATCGCTAGATTTGGATTTCATTGGTGTATACAGTTGGATGGTGTTGGTGGTACAGCTCTTTATCTCTTTGCTCTTTCCAGCTGGAGCCACGTTTTGGGCACAGCCTCATGTTCAGGCATGCCCTGCTTTCCTTTTTTTTTGTTCCTATTTCTGTTCTAGCGAGACCCAGAGACCCCTTGACATGAATAATGAGATCTGACATGATGCATGTTTAAAGAGAGACTTCTTGTTCTGAGTAAACTGTATTCAATCCACTATATAGTTCCCATTATATTGGTATGCGGAGACTAGGGCTGCGGCAAGCCATGGGCTGCTTATGGCATCATTTCTTTTTCCGTGACTCAACCCTCTCTCCCCACCAAGTTCAAGATTCGACTCCACGCCCCTCACAATTCGAGATTGAGTCATCCAAGATGACGGACCCCGTTAACTCGGCGCCCACTTCCTCCTCGGCTAATGCGCCCCAGCCCTCTGCCCAGCCCACCGAGAATTCCTCACACCAAACCCTCCCGATCCGCGATGCAAAGACCGCAAAGGACAAAGACCCCGCACAATCAGAGAAACAACCCACAAAGGGCAAAGATGCTTCAGTACCTGCCGGTGAAGCCGACGCCAAAGCTGGTGGTGACAAGCCCTTGACTCCCGCTGAGTTGAAAAAGAAGGCCAAAGCAGAGAAAGCTGCCCGGCGCGTTAAGGAAAAACTTGAACGGGATGGCGGAGCTGGTGCTGCGGGCGGTTCAGCTCCTGCACCTGGCCAGCCTCGTCCCCCGGTTACCCCGAGGAAAGATACCGCTGGTGGAGGCGCTGCGCAAAAGGGAGCGAAGGCGCTTCCCCCGCGACGGGGCTCTCTGGTCGGCGCTGGCGCTGGCGCTGCTGTGGAGCAGAAGAAGAAGAAGGAGGATAAAAGTGTCGCTGTCTTTGGCCATCTCTATGGTCAACAGCGCAGAACTACAATTGCCGGTGCTGGTAAGGAAGTGCACCCTGCGGTGCTCGCATTGGGTCTGCAGTTGAGGGACTACGTGGTTTGTGGAAGCAGCGCGCGATGCGTGGCTACCATGCTTGCTTTCAAGCGAGTGAGTTGATACATCTCCCGCGTCTGTTTGGAGTGTAAGAATCATGCTGACTTAGGATTTTTTCAAGGTTGTTGAATCTTACACTACACCTCTGGGTACCTCGCTCCCCCGCCACCTGACAACTCATCTCTCCCACCAAATCACCTACCTCTCCACATGTCGACCGCTCTCAATCAGCCAGGGTAATGCCATTCGGGCACTCAAGTTGGCCATCGCCGATATCGACCCCTCTATGCCGGAGTCAGCTGCCAAGACCACATTGTGCGACTTTATCGACAGCTTTATCCGCGAGAAGATCACAGTCGCCGATCAGGTTATTGCCGCCAGTGCGGCACAGAAGATCCAAGATGGTGATGTGATTGTTACCTTTGCGGGTAGCTCTATCGTCAAGCAGACCCTGCTCTTAGCACACAATGAAGGAAAGCAATTTCGGGTTTCCATCATTGATTCACGCCCATTGTTCGAAGGCAAGAATCTCGCTCGCGCACTCGCCAATGCCGGTCTTGATGTCCAGTATTCACTCGTGCATGGCATCAGCCACGCCATTAAGGATGCTACAAAGGTTTTCCTAGGCGCCCACGCCATGACCAGCAACGGTCGTCTGTACTCCCGTGTCGGTACAGCCTTGGTAGCCATGTCCGCCAAGGAACGCGCCGGTGGCGTCGAAGTGCCCGTCATTGTATGCTGCGAGACAGTCAAGTTCACCGACCGCGTCGCTCTCGACAGTATCGTCGTCAATGAGATCGCCGATGCCGCCGAGCTAGTCTCCGCCAACCCCGCACAGCAGGTCACTGGTCTCCCGGACCCGGCCGCTTTCACTACTCCCCCTGTTGATCCCAAGAAGGGCAAGGGTGGAAAACCCGTCTCCAGTGCTCCCACTTCAGACCCCGTCGCTTCTGACCGCACTCCCTCTCCTTCGCCCCTTGCCAATTGGAAGGAGACTTCCCATTTGCAACTCTTGAATCTGATGTACGATGTTACCCCGGCCGAGTATGTGGATATGGTCGTTACCGAGATGGGCAGCTTGCCTCCGAGTGCGGTTCCCATTGTGCACCGAATGAGCACAAATATGTGAGCTGCTACGTTATTTCAAAAATAGGAGATGGCTTTGACTTTTATTCATCATGGCTTGATTTTTCTGTACTAGACTTCTTTCGGGGAGGATGTACTGATGGGTTTCCTTTATGCTGGGTTTTCGGATTTTAGATTATATATGAACGACTGGATATGCCTCAAGATATGTTCTCAGTAGCTGTCACAGCATGCTCACCGACGCTGAAACTGAATCTGCAGTGGCGGCAGCGTAGTAGTAAATGTATCCAGCGTCTCGGTCTCGAAAGCATGACCCGTCTCACCTGGCGCGAACGTGATATCATACAGCTGTACCAGCTTGGAAACCGAAATGCGTAGACTCATCAACGCCAGATTCTTTCCAGGGCAGACATACGGTCCTAAAAATGTTAGTTCAACGTAACCAAAGCCCTAAACCTCGACTCACCAAGCAAAAATGGAAGAAAAGGAGCTCCTTCATGAACCATCTCTTCCCTCTCATGCCATCTTTCCGGAACAAACATCTTCGCCTCAGAATAATACCGCTCATCAGTCTGGATCAACTGAACTGGCACAAAAACATTAACATCCCCAGGGATATACACCTCATCGACCTGGAGTCCTTCAGCAGGAGTAACACGGTATCCACCCGTCATCAGCGCAGGCCGTAATCGAAGCGTCTCGTTGATAATATCCTCGAGATATATCACACTCTTAGCTTTGTCATAAGACCACTCACTAGCTCCTCCAGGCATCGCCTCATCCAATTGTCGCTGCAACTTCCTCTGCACAGCAGGGTTCTTCGCAAGGAAGTAAAGCACTGATGCCAGGGTGGTAGCCGTAGTCTCACTCCCAGCAACGAGAAGAGCGCGCGAATCCTCATGGAGCGCAGTTGCAGTAGGTGCCGCCGAGACATCTTTCTCCACATATGCTTTAAGTAGCCATGATATTACATCTGTTGGGTATTCGTTGGCATCCCAGGTCTAAGGAAATATAAGGTCAGCAACCTTGGAAGTATTCACATATACTGGGGTAGTAGTAGAAAACCTTCTGCTTCTGTACAATCTCATCTTCACACCAGTTAAAGAACTCTTTCAATGCATTTGTTGCTCCTGGAAGCCGACCGGCAAGATTTAACAGCCATGGGACGTGGGACATCGTTCCTAGGATAGCCATGTGGTCGTGAACGGCTTTGATGCCTGGATGCTCGACGCCGGTGGTGAGGTTGTTGAATTCCTTGCCGAATCCTACGTTGCCCATTATGTCGAAACTGAGGAACATAGCCCAGGAGCTGATGTCGATTGCTTGGCCGAGATTGTTTTCCACGTGGGCGATGAACTGGTCTGCTTTGGCGCCGACGTTTGGCTCGTATGTTGCGAGGGCTGAGTCTTGTCAATACATACAGTATATATATGTGTATAGAAGTGTGTCTCACCTTTAATGCTGAAGGCGCGATCCCAGGCCTTCCTACGTTTGCGGTGTTCATCGTGGTCACGTACGTGGTGGACATTACAGTATTTGGACTCGGTTTGTGCTTGGGCGTAGAAGGTAGATTTGTTACATTTGGATTGTGCGGAGAAGAGGAGTGGGACTGCTGTTTTGCGAACGATGCATAGCTCACGTGGTCCTTTGGAAATTCATTAGTACAGGTAAGTAGGTAATGTGATTCGGAAACATGCCGGTTCTAATGAAATCTCCATATGTCTCGTGCATCTTCTTGAGCTCAAGATGATACTGAAGATTCTCCCCAACAAGATAGGCATTGTAGAAGCGAGAAAGCTTAGATAGCTTAGGACCTGGGAAACGATGTAGACGGTGGAAAAACAACCGATAGACACCCATGCTAGAGGCGAGACCTGTGTTAAATGCCGATGCAATCACACCTAATCGGAAGAGAGCCTGTAGAAATGATACATCTGTAATAGCGAGGTAAGTAGCCCCGATCGCAACGCTGGTCACAGCATACAGAATCAAGAGGTTATCCAAGTATTCCTCAACGGGTAGACTGCGAAAGACTGAAACATGAGATAAAACTCCAAAGCTAGCTGCCGATAATCCAAGACTGAGGAGATCAGCACTCAAAGCCTTTGCGAGTGCTTCCACGGAAAGGAGGGAAGCCATAGCTGTGATGCCCGCAAAGCGAATTCAGCACTCGAGGGGGGATGTAATGTCGTGGATGAAGGACTGTAATATACTAACCTCCCCCCCCTGTCTCTCTCATTCCTGCTGCATAACCCCCTGCTGCATACAAGCATTACCAACTCGTTTCACAGGAAATAGTCCATAATCAGACTGAGATGATTGGCTAAGGGTCAATGTATACTGTGGAACAAATTGAAAGTAAGGCATCCAACCAAGTTCGAGGCGCATTAGACTGCCCCATTTGGTACCTGGTGAATGGTGAATGGTTACTCCACCTGCGGACACGGGCCGGAAGCGTCCGTAAGCCATTGTGGATCAGGAAATGATATACAAATCAATACGATCGTCATTGTCGTTAGCGGGGTTTTAATCGAATCATACAAACCTACGTAGTACGAGATCGGCAAGTACATTAAATAATCAGCTGAGTATAGATTGATTGGGCAGAAGGATTCTGCAAACATTGAGTCTTGACCGGTCCCAATAGTACGCAGCAGCAGGATGTAACGACCGTTAATGCCTCGCGTTAAATATATAGCTGATAAAGGCTTCTCTTTTCAAAATTTTTTGCGCTGATACTGTACCTCGAACCTTAACAGTGCAAATGCATATTATGTAGATACTAACCTTGTAATTGTTTCTTATGTTCGTCTTTGTAGAAAATCTGAAGACGTTCACTGTTGACTTGTTTGTCGGAGGGCGGTGAGCTTAATCTGTCGCATCTAAATATTGCCATCAAGACCTCGATAACAATCACCTCCGCAAGCTACATTTCCCAAACATTAAACTGTTTGGAAGACTTCGTCCGAATTCATTGAACTAAACAAACAACTACCAACTTGAGCTCTAGAGCTCCATTCATCAAAATGGTATACTTAAATCCTCCAACCCCCAATTCCACTGAAATTTATAAGAACCTCATAAACTAACCCATCCCAGAGCAAAGACTCGTCATCAACATACCTACACATGCACCACCCCCGCCTAGCAGACTTCTTTGAAGAATTCACCCGCCCCCACACCTCAACAGCCGCATCTACAAACCAACAATTCAGCCCAACCGCTCAATCCAACGGCGCAACAACCTACGGCGCCTCATCCCCTTCCACAATCCCCTCATTCCTCCCCATTGAAGACATCTACGTCCAACCACAGTACCAGCCCCCGAATCCCGAAGACGAGGATGATGTCGTACCGGACCAGCATGCTGCTTTTGGGATTACGCGGGCAATGGACCGGAGGCGGGAACCTGTTTGGCGGGATCTGGGGCTTGAAGCGTTAGTTAATGGGCAGGGGCATGGGGGCATGGCTGTTGGTGGGAATGTTGGTGGTGCGGGAGGTTCTGGTGCGGCGGGGGGTTCTGGACCCGGGGCTACGTTGAGGGGGACTGGTGGAGGTGCGGCATCGGCGATGTCGGCTGTCGTTAGGGTTAGTAATTCTGGACGGAGGATGGGGGGAAGGAGGGTTGTATGTTTGAGATGATGGTAAGGGTTGTTTGGTGCTATCAGGGTTCTATGGGGTGGATCATTTTATTGGAGTTGTGGGGTTTTCGTTGATTCATTGCATTGGTATTGTCTATGGACTATCATGATCAAATTCCATGTCTGGTCGGGGTTTTGAGCCCGTTGGACATTTACGCCTTTTAACGCCGAGTATAACATAATGCGAGATGATTGTACAGAGAGTTCTCTTAGATCCGGTTGATGTCCACGCGGGCACGTTCGTAAAGCTTGTGGTCGAGTTGTTTTTGCTCGCGTTCTTCTTCGGGGATTACTCGGGGGTGCACTGCCATCTGAGCCCAGGTGCCTGGGCCACGGCGCTTGGACAAGGTGCCCGGATTGATCACGAGTACACTGTCGACGACCTGAAAGTGTCAATGTGGTTAGTATGTACCATATAGAAAGTATCACACTGACAACGTACTTTGGCAAAAGGCGGAAGCATGCTGGGAACAATTAGTATGTCTGGCCGAACATTCCACCATTCACCCAACTTCATGTAGGGCACGTCCAGCATCGCACCTGTACCCATGCCAGTCGCTGTCTTGGGAAGACTTGCGCGGGAAGAAGACGGAAACAGAGGGAAGAAGTGTCGTTGTTCAACCAGATATTTGGGCAACCGAGTGAGCAGGTTGCCCTCGCTCAACTTGCCCTGTAAGACTTCCTCACGACGCAGCTCTGAGAGCACATCGTGTGAGCACATACCGACGACAGTCTCGTTGAAGGACAGTGTCACGGGGTTAGAAACCATGCGAACTTGTTTTGGCAAGCCGAGTTCTTTCTTGAGCAGCTGCTCCTGCGGCCAGGAGACATGGCGACTCAAAGCGTCACGCACAGATGGTACACAGACGACTGTGATGCTGGGGACAGCTGCTACGAGTCGTTGTAAGGGTGTTGAGATGAAGTGCCGGAAGATCGTAGTCAGGGTCGCCGTATCCGGATCAAGACCCTTGATGTCTGGGAGGTCGAAGTCTCCAGTTGCTAGCAGTGGATGCTCGACATCTAAAAATGGACCGAGCAGTACAAGACTGTCCGCATAGTTGTCTGCAGCCTTCTGACACAGCTCCTGAAGAGGCTCAAAATCCAAGTTGTCGTCTGCCGTGAACGGCCCCGCAGCGACCATGATATTAAGTGGCAAGTCGCCTCCTGTTTCTAGGCGCTCGTTGATGTTATCAAAGGTCACCGCAGAGGAGGCAGCAGGGGGCAAGAGAGGGATAGGAAGAATCTCCTTGACTGTAAAGTACTCGCCCGAGGGGTTGATACCTCGGAGAGCCACGATCTGACCAGGGAAGAAACTCAAGCCCGGTACCGAGTCGACCTTCAAGGGAACTCTTCTTCCTGCGCCAGTCCTGCGCGAGGTCTCAAGGACTAGAGACGCTGGGTTGAGTCTGCCTTCCATAGCATCAGAGGCGATTCGACCGACAGCAATGATCTCACTTGTACTTTGGGTAGCGGCGCTTCCAAAAGTGAGCTCATCCGAGTCATAATGATTCTGAAAAATAGTCGTGAATTCATCAATGCGGTCATCAAGAATTTCGGATGCCTCCGACAGTCTCATTCCCATTGGTTTGTATCCAAATTTCTTGAGGTCTGTATTGGCGGTGGGCCGAATGCGCGCTTCGGAGAACGGAGCCATTGGGGCTTCTGGTAGAGACAGGTGCGCATTGAGTGTCTCTATCGTTTGTCCGGGGTTTGGTCTGTCAGCAAAGGGAACGGAGCTGCCAGTATGTCAGTGGTTTCAATCGCAAAATTGCAAAAAAGCTGCAAGTATAGAACATACGGGCCAAGTCCATTAGCAACCAAAGAATTAGGGGTCTTTGCGCCATTAGGGGTTCCAATCTTGTCCAATTTTCCCATCTTTGGTGTCGCAGGGGATGGAAACTCGGCCTTGCGCTTCGCTGAGCCGGTCACTACATTCATGGATCGACCATTCGCATTGGGGGTCAATTCACCCAGCCTATATTGTAACACATATGGTCAGCCATTTGCGCTTGTTGAGTTCAGAGTGGTTCATTCCATACATCCCAAACATATCACCACCCGCCGACGCACGTGGGGTTGCTGTAACAGCGTTCCTCTTGTCGTGCTGCCGCCCAGCTTTGGCTCGACTTTCACGTTCCAAAGCCTCCTGAATATCCTGTTTCAATGCGCGAACTGTCGTCATATTCAATTTAACCTCGTCGCCCATCTTCATGCTATAGGACTCCCATTTGTAGAACAGCTCCTCCGCGGTGAGGTTGTGTATCCGCATGATGGACTGGAGCTCGACCAGAACATCTTTCGGGAGGCCATCTGGAAAGGTCGCTGCAAAATGGTCATTCAGCTCAGCCGTGAGGTCCATGGTGGGCAACTGTGTATCGAAGGTGTCACTGATCGCAAAGAGTGAACTTCGCGACGCGAGACGCGTGAACGTGTGGCTGACATAATCAGGAGAGGATCGGTAAAATTAAGCTGAATCGGGCCAAGTGGGGACGATCTCGGGATTGTTTTTAGCTATCCCCCTACTGCAATTTGTCCTCCTTGCTAGTATTAAATTTCGTGATTTTGATCCTCCTCCGGTAATTTCCCGATAATGTCTGTTAATGAATCCGATATCGCGGAGCCCGCGGCCGCAACCAATGGCGATGTGAAGCCTGAAGCTCCCGTTGCTGAGATCCAGACCGAAACCCCCAAGACAGAGGACGACTTCCCCAATTCCGCGGCGGACGGTCTGATCAAAAAGCCATTCGCCCGTCCTCTCGAGACTTCGAAGCCCGTCAAGCCGGCAGAACTGACCGCGGACCAGCAAACCAAGTATGAGACTGTCCTCAAGGCCGTCTCGGAATGGACCACTGTGCCGAACACATCTGAGAAGAACGCCCCGACAGCCCCGATCACCGACGACGAGCGCATGTGGTTGACCCGCGAATGTCTCCTACGATACCTCCGTGCCACCAAATGGAATGTGACAGAGGCTGAGAGCCGTATCAAGCGCACATTGACCTGGCGCCGCGAGTATGGCATGGAGAAATTGACCCCAGACTATATCTCCATTGAGAACGAGACGGGCAAGCAGGTCATTCTGGGCTATGATAACAACGGTCGCCCGCTGCTTTACCTCCGTCCTTCGAAGCAAAACACCGAGAAGAGCGAACGTCAAATTCAGCACCTGGTCTTCATGCTCGAAAGAGTCATCGACATCATGTGTCCCGACCAGGAAACACTAGCGCTTGTGATCAACTTTGGCGAATCCAAATCTGGACAAAATGCCTCCATTGGCCAGGCAAAGGAGACCCTTTACATTCTGCAAAATCATTACCCGGAACGATTGGGACGTGCCCTCATCATCAACTGTGAGTATGCGCAAAAATGATTATTATACCCCTGCTAATTTTTCTTCAGCGCCGTTCTATGTTTGGCCCTTCTTCAAGCTTATCACACCTTTTATTGACCCGCAGACTCGGGAGAAGATCAAGTACAACGAGGACCTGCGTAACCATGTGCCTCCCCAGCAGCTCTTGAAGTCTGTCGGAGGTGATGTCGAGTTTGAATACGACCACACCGTCTACTGGCCCGCTCTGAACAAACTGGCCGAGCAGCACCGTGAAATCAAGCGTGAGCGTTGGATCCAAGGTGGCAAGCAAGTTGGCGAGATCGAGAACTACCTCAAGGGCGAGGACGTCCCCAGCGTGTCGTCGTGTGTCGAGGCAAACTGAGAGTGTGAACTCTCTTTCCACTTTGCTTATGTTATTCTTTTGATTTGATGGCCACTCTTTCCACGTTCTTTCTTCGACTTGGCATCATTCCCCCTTTCGCATTTCCTGCTCATTGCATCTGTTTTCTATTCGCGGGAGTACATAACTCAATTGATAATAGATAGCCTCATTAGATTGCAGATACGGATAGACAAAATATATATTAATTGAATGACCCGTTTCTTGTCAGCTACCTAAGTAGGTATACAAGTAGGCAACCGAACATCCCCCCACACCGCTTAAAGGAACGTAATCTCAGCACAACGTCAAAGTGGGTCTGTGTAAACAAAGACAAACCAGCTCTTTCCCTTGAAGGATCCAGTCAACGTTCGCCACCTGAAATCGGAACGGACCTTGGAGCTCCCCAAACCAAGCCGCCTGTGGAGCAAACCAGACCTGAAACACCCCGTGGACCGTTAGCCATTGCGGTTGGTGAAAGCACGGCCTCGGCACAGAGCCGGGGCTTTCGCATCAGGCTACGGTTGGCCTGTGACCCGTTGAGTCTCCACTGAGAGCAGGTGTCCAGTCTAAGAGATGCGGGATAGGATGGGCCAGCCCAACGGCGCCAGATCCAGTGGAGTGGAGCATTAGCCTGAAATCATGAACAGGTCTGGCTACACGGTTGAGAGAAGAGTTATGGAACGATTGAGTCTGAATGTTGCATATAGCTAAGTAGCTGTGGCCAGGGCGCTGCAAGTTGAATACATTCTACTGCCCTGGGCTCCGAGTACCGAAATTCAGGTCATAGGTGGCGGGACGCCCAGGTTAATGTGTTATCTATGAGCTGGGAGTGGATTCGGAATGAAGGACGATCGATTGATCCTTCATATCCCGACAGGCACGAGACCTAATTCAGGAGCCCATCGACACTAGGATAGGCGATGCAATTTTCCAGCGCTTTGCCCCGAGGTTTTTTTTCCCTTTTTTTTGAATGAGATGAACTGTCTTTCGTCTCACAGCATACTAGCGCACGATCGGTCAGGGGCTGTGCGACTCGAAGCTTGAATTCGGACTATGTCGATCTTGCGCGAACTCATCTCGGCTGTACAGTAGAGTGGACGAACGCCTTAATCTGTCCAAGGCTGAAAAACTACTGCATGCAGGGCGAGATACTCCCCATCTTGCATATCGCATGTATCATATCTCATATTTGGGCACGTTCTACTCATGTGAAGAACCGAGGCTCAGCTCCTGATATAACTACGCGTACAGACATTTGAATGAGATGGAATAGAATTTGTTCCGATTAATCTACAGAGCACTCGTGCATGGCTCCAATGCTATGATAAAATAGCTAAATATCTATTCCAGGTCTGGGGCGGAAAGCCGGATAGGAGAAATTAACTACTGGCCCGTCTCTCTCTATTCGTTAGTGATCGGCATCTCGGAGCAGAACAGTCTGCACGGAAGATTAATACTTGGCTTGACTATAGAAACCTTGGTGTACCCCGTATCCCTTGAGAAATAAAGTATAAAGATGCAGATGATGAAAATAAGGAACTATTGAGTTTTCTACAGATTAACGACTTAAAAGTACGGGTACGGGAGAAAACGTGGCATTATCAATTAGAAACATTCCTTTAAGGGATATAGAACCATGGTACAAGAGCGGATAAAGAACAATGAAATGCGTTATTTGGTTTATGGCAAATCAGATTATCCTTTGTCCAGGCTGCCCCCCCTGAACCCATCTTTCCCCCCCTCGCTTGGCTTTGAAAAAGATGTGACTCCACTTAACCACACCAAATCCTCCTTCATCTTAATCGAAGCTAAACCCGGTAGAGTCTAGGCGTGCACGGTCTCGACTCTAGACGTTGCGCTTTTTATGATTCCTTCCCTCCCCTTTTATTTTGCTTTAGAAAGGGGATACTATTCAATTCGAAGTTGGGGAGTGCTGTCAAAACCATCCAAGTACGTGTTTTGGTGGTTCGATGTTTCGGTTCCCCATACAATCCAAGTTCTTTTTCTTCTACATAATTTTTTATTAAGGGGCTACCAACTGATATCTTCCTCCGCATTCTAGACATTCCCGACATTCCCGACCTTTTTACGCCTTATGAATGCTTCTTTTTGATAAACCCTGATACTTGATTCTTCAACCTCTCTCTTCTCTTCTCTACTCCACCTGGTGTGGTCTTTCCCAGGGGAGAGATGACGGTCTCACCGCCAGGGTCACCATCAGGTGCTCCCCCGCGACCCATCAGCGCGGTGATGCGCACACCTCGCAGCAATAGTCGCATGAGTATGAGCAGCAGACAAGGTGGAAGCCGAGCCTCAGATGAGGATGGCAAAACCGCCGTCAATGTTGGTACGTGGGCCCCTTTCAAATGGATCTGGTCCGGTTGTCGCGCATACAATAGACACCCAGCGCGAAATCTGACAAATGGTTGTTTTCCCTACTCGAACGTCAACTGATTTCATTAGCTGTCCGAGTTCGACCTCCACTTAAGCCGACCGACCCCGGATACGAGTTGATTCCCCAGAGATTCCAGCGCCCCATGGTTCACGTTACAACTCCCACCAGCTTAGCCGTGGATGTGCCCCAAGGACGCAAGCTGTTCGTCTTTGATCGCGTGTTCCCGGAGACGGTAGATCAGGATGGTGTTTGGGAGTATCTGAGTGATAGTGTCAACTCCTTCCTTCAGGGATACAACGTTTCGATTCTGGCCTACGGTCAATCCGGTGCGGGAAAATCTTATACGATGGGCACATCAGGCCCCGGCGAACAAGGCAATGAGGATGCAATGGGTGAGTGGAGGCGGAATAGTGAGGACCAGGATCAGCGCTAATTGTGGTTTCTAGGTATTATCCCCCGCGCAGCACAGCTCTTGTTTGATACATTGGACGGCCCGGCCAAGCACACCCGAAATAGTTCCAATTCAACCACCACTGGCCTCCGAACTCCGCAGCGGTATTCGATGAGCTCCGCCGCGAGCTTTGGAAAGTTGAACTTGGAGAAGACCTGGCAGCTAAAGGCTACCTACGTCGAGGTATGAATTGCGTGGCATGGTTTGTGACATTAAGCTAATCTGGTATCTAGATCTACAACGAGCATCTCCGAGATCTACTCCTGCCGGATTCGACCCCCACCAATGATCGCAGCAATGTCAGCATTCGCGAAGACGCTAAAGGACGCATTCTTCTCACAGGCCTGCACCAAGTGAACATCAACAGCTTCGATGACCTGATCGGTTGCTTGAACTTCGGTTCTACCATCCGTCAGACTGATTCTACCGCCATTAACGCCAAGTCATCTCGATCGCATGCGGTGTTCAGCTTGAACCTCGTCCAGCGCAAGAACTCCGGTCAGCCTTCCTCGCCAAAAGAAAAGCGCATGTCTATGCCTGTGGATTCCTTCTCGAACGGCGAATCTGTAACAGTGGATAGCAAGCTTCACTTTGTTGATTTGGCAGGTAGTGAACGGTTGAAGAATACTGGAGCATCCGGAGAACGCGCCAAGGAGGGTATCTCTATTAATGCTGGTCTTGCCGCCCTTGGCAAGGTTATTTCTCAGCTCTCCTCTCGCCAGTCCGGGTCCCACGTTTCTTACCGTGACTCCAAACTGACCCGTCTGTTACAAGACTCACTAGGTGGCAATGCTATCACCTACATGATTGCCTGTGTGACTCCGGCCGAGTTCCACTTGAGCGAGACTCTCAACACTGTTCAGTACGCCCAGCGTGCTCGCGCCATCCAAAGTAAGCCACGCATCCAGCACATTGCGGACGATAGCGACAAGCAGGCTTTGATTGAGCGTCTCAAGGCCGAGGTTGCTTTCCTTCGTCAGCAAATCCGCAATACGGAGGCGTCGGACCGCCGCGAAACCGTCTCCACCGAGCGCAATGAGCGGAAGAACGAACTTGAGATACAGTTGCAGAATCAGCTGCTTGATGTTCAGGAGAGCTACAATGCCTTAAGCCAACGTCACACCAAGCTAATTTCGACATTGGCAAGCGATTCGAAAAACACAGAGGCCGATGATGCCACTGCTGACCTCGGAAAAGATTCGATTGAGCGTATGCAACGTTCGCGATCATTCGCCGAGTCTGTTGAGCAAGTTGTTCTGGAATACGAGAAGACAATTCAAAGCCTGGAGGCATCGCTTTCCGATACACGTTCCTCGTTATCTTGCTCTGAAAGCCTTCTTCTGGAGCGTGAAACCAAGTGCACCTACGTTGAGACGGTCAATGCGCAGCTCCAATCTCGTATACAGAAGCTTTTGGACCGGGAGGTCAGCAACGAGACCTACCTGCACGAGCTTGAATCGAAACTTGACGGTGCCTCTACTGGAGAGGAAAAGCATGCTGCAATCGTGGCTGAACTACGCAAGGAGCTCAGCCGCGCTCGCGAGAATGAAGGTGCCTGTGAAGAATACATCTCTACGCTGGAGGACCGTCTTGCCGAAGCCGACCAGGATATGGAGCTAATGCAGCGGGAGGTGGTTCGACTAGAGCACGTTATTCATCGCCAGCGGGGTCTGGGTACGCTGGATAACTTGCTTCATGACCTGGATAACCGTCATAACCTTCCCGAGGGACTGGACGGTGCCAACGGTGATGTCGCTCATAATCATACAGGCAAACTCTCCCACAGACACACCCCGTCATTGGATGTTCTGAACGAGGCCGCGGAGACCGCTATTCCCGGGTCGGACGAAGACTTGGTCGAGCCCATCCCGGAAGAAGAGGAAGGGGAAGCTACCCCCGAGACTGACGACTCAAAATCATCTAGTGATGACCTGGAGGTTCTCGAAAATCTGACCAACAAGCTCGAGGCCCGTCGCAATGAGGCCCTTCGCGAAGAGCCTCTCCACAGTCCTGCGCAATCCAAGTTTGTCGCCGACAAGCTTGAGACCGTTACCCAGGAGCTCTTTGACCTCCGACTCACCCATGAGACCGTCATGACTGACTACGAGATGCTCGAGGCCAAATACGAAGAGGCCTTGAAGGCTCTTGTTGAGCTTCGTCAGGACAAGGCTGATGAAGCCCGCCACCCCGCTCCCGCCGTCCAGAACGAGGCCTCTCGGCCTGTTTCTTTTTTAGAGAACGGAGACGCTCCGGTCTCGAAGCTTGGAGCACAACATTCATTCTCGCAATCACTCTCGTCGGAATTGTCCTCGGCCGGTGGCTCTGCTGCAGTGCTCGAGGCTTCTGAGATGTCCAAATTGGAGAACGATTCCGTACCTGTGACACCTGTCAGTTCCACTGCTACTGCCCAGCAGGACAGTGAGGAAGTTGAGCACATGCGCAACATCATTGCTGAGCACAAGGTGGGCGCTGACCTGATGGCTCAGAAATATACTGAGCTCCAGGCCGAGCATGAAGAAATTCTTGGAATTGTTGAGAAGCTAAAGGCCGAGGCCGAGGCTCAGCGGACTAAGAGCAGCTCTCCTACTACCCCCGGTTTCAAGATGATCCGCCGCATGACCAGCCAGAATCTTCTTTCTGGTGTGGACCGTGCCCACCGTTCCCTTACTGCCCTTCGGATCATTGCCAACGAGGAGTTTGCTGACAGGCCCGACACTTTCCAGAGCTTCGAGACTCATCTAGATGCTACAATGCACGAATTGGCCACCCGCATGGAGCGTCTCCAGTCCCTAGAGGCCGAGAACCAAAGCGTTAAGAGAGAGATGGAAATGAAGGCTACCATCATCTCCGGTCTGACCCGTGAGCGATCCAGCTTGTCAGGTGCCTCGTCAGTTGACATGGCGCTTGTCAACCAGCTTCGTGACCAGATCGTCAACCAGGAGATCCAGATCAACGAGCTTCGGGAAGCCCACGAGGCCCGCGAGAAGGAGCTCATGGCTGAGATTGAAACTCTCAACGAACTTCTGAAGAGCCAGGAGATGGCTACCAAGGCCATGGATGTTGGAGCCGAGGAGCAAGACAAGCGGATTTATTTGTTGGAGGGTGAATTATCGGCGTGGAAGGGCAAGCACCAAGCTGCCCACGAGTCCCTACAGTACTCGCAGAACCAACTCACCACCACTCTTGCAGAACTGGAGACTTCCCTTGCTGCCGTCGAATCGCTGCGTGCTGCCGCTTCCGGTAACAGCAATGCCGACAAGGATGCCGCTGCCAAAGAGCTTGAGAGCGAACGGGCCAAGCAGGAGGAGCACGTGAATAGCCTCACCAAGGTCCTTGACGAGCACAAGGCTACCATCGCAACCCAATTAGAGACCATTTCTGCTCTGGAGAAGTCGCACGCTGCTGCTAAGGCGCAGTTGATCGCTCAAGAGAATGGCGAGGTCATTGCCACTGGTGCGCCCGATGCGGCCAAGGTTGCTGAGCTTGAGCAGCTGATCGCATCCCACCGATCTGCCATCGACTCACAGCAGTCGGACCTGCAATCGATGCAGGAAACTCACAGTCGAGAAATGGCCGAGCTTGAAGAACGGACCAAGGCTGCTGCTCAGGCCGAACACGAGTCGCAATTAGCTGAGAGGGATGCCAGATATGACGAGTCGATGGCAGCTCTGCAAAAGGACATTGAGGAGTCTCGTGAAGAGCTGCTGAGTCTACTCAAGGCCGTTTCGGGTCTGCTCAGCTCCGATGTCACCGCTGATAACTTGGCAGACCAGATCCAAGATGTTCTAGCTCAGAAGCAGCACTTCTCTGAGAAGTACGTTGAGTTGATGGAAGCCAACGAGAATCTTCGCAAGCAACTCAATGCCGGTGGCTCCAACAGCACCGAGCTTGAGGAACTTACAAAGAAGAGCACCACACAGGACGCCAAGGTTAACGAGCTGGCTCTCTTGGTTGCTACACTAGAGGATACCCTTCTTCAGAAAGAAGAGCAAGTGAAGAAAAAGGATGCTCTGATCGAGGAGATTTCTATTGAGAAGCAGAAGAGTGTCCGTCTGGTCGAGGAGCTCGAGGAGCAAATCACCAGCAGCTTTGACCAACACCACAACCGTCTATCTGTTATCCAACAGGAGCGTGACAGCGCCCTCGAGGATGCCAAAGCTCGTGTTGTTGTTCTGGAGCAGGAAATCGAAACCTACCAGGTCCGGATCGAACAACTTGAGCTTCAAATTAAAAACAATGGCACCCAGGACGGCTTCCATGACCGCAGCAGCTCCATGACCTCCAACCTCCGCAAGAGCTCATCCGCGGCATCTCTGCCCTCGCCTCCACCCGCCATTCCCCTCCCTCCTCTTCCCACCATTGCTGCCCAGTCAAATGGCAGCGTATCCCCTCCCAGCTCTCGCCATGCTAGTAAGGAGCTGGTCAATGCCCAGATTGTCGAGGACCAAGAAGCTCGCATCCGTACCATCGAGAAGCACCTGTACGCCGAGAAGCAGCTGACTGCTACCCTGGAAGAGGCACTCGGTGACCTAGAAGCCCAGAGCAGCAAGGTCAAGACCGATTGCGAAGCCTGGAAGAAGAAGGCATGGGCTCTTGACGATGAGTTGTCCACACTCCGCAAGGAGCGCAACTCCGCCCGCCTTTCGCTGCAAGCCGTCGAGGAAGAGCGCAGTGCCCGCAAGGAAGCTGAAGCTGCCCGTGCCCAGCTAGAAGAGCGGATGAACGCACTAAACAAAAAGAAGAAGAAGAGTACCCTCAACTGCTTCTAAGTGCGTTCCCTGTATCTGTTCCTATTACCCAAACCCGCCCTTCAAAAGCGCGTTCTGTTTATGCCCGTTCTTATCGTTTCTGATGTACTACGCTGTCCCCTTTTCACGTTGTTTTCTGTTTCATACCCCCCCTTGATCTACGTCCCTGCACTTACTATCACACAAATCCCTGTATTATGACACGCAGCCTTCTTTTCTTCGTCGATTCATCGATACCTCTTCTGCCTTTCTTTGTGCTATAGCCAGCCACCCTTCTTATGCACATGCGCTTTTTTTCTCTGCCTCACATATTATTCGGCTCGACCATATCCTTTTTTATGAGGTGGATTTCTACTAGGCTGGAAATCTTCATTGTACATTCTTATTTGCTTCTGTCGGATGTGTCTAGATTGACTGGTGCAAACCGCTTATGGAGGGGGATATTTGCAAATTGTTTCGCTAGCTCCTAGTATTGAAGTTGAACTATGGGATTGATCCTTCCATATACAATGTGTCTGCATAATATTGAGAAAATTCCTATGTATTCCTTACCCCAAACAATATCTCGTTCAAACGGCCTTGATGACAGCAGTTCTTCCAAGGTTTTCACGCCCTGGAGTCCCTTTCACAATGCCTTTAATCAAACGATCTAGCAACTGAGAATCTTGACCAATCACATCGATTACATTCGAACGACCAACTTCATTTTCTACAAAACAAATCCCGTCTTCATCCGCAAAGCATCGAGTCATTTTGAATCTACTGAGCTGCAATCGGTCACGGACTGCTCTCAGCAGTGCTCGCCATGAACCCTCCGCGCTTGTATTGATACCAATGATTTCCAAAAATATCTCTCGAAGAGTATTTCGGTGATTGTAGAAGATCCTGAATAGATCCACCGGTAAACAATCCACACCAGCAAGATGCAAGATCCGCAGACGTGGTATCTTCAAGATTTGACATAGAGCACTGAAAGCGGGCTGCTCAACCCGAGAACCAAAATACAAGTCCAAACAGTCTAGCTACTCGAAACGCATGATGAAGTATGCAAGAGACTCTGACCAATTCTGTGTTGCAGCATTGACGACGGGATCCAAAGTCAGTGCCAAAGTGGTGAGAGTGCTGACCCACGGTGCTTGGTACAGAAAAGGTTGGATGAGACCGAATATAGTCGGGTATATATGGACTCGTTCACACCCATTATTTATCGCCAAGCAGGTAATTGGAATCCCACTGACAGATATCGAAGAAATAACAACATGAAAAATCCTTTCCATGTAATTCTTGCTGTAGCCACTTTCTTTGTTGGAAGATGGATAGAGTGCAGTTAGTTTTTCGATAGCGGCAGCTCCCCAAGGTCGATTCCCATCATCGACTTTGATAACTCGACAATTTTTTGCGTTTTTGAATATCTCGATCAATTGATAGGTATAAAGGCCCGAGAGACTTAGATAGCTTTGCTCGCTCAGGCAATTTTGATAACACTTCTTGTCGATTGTTCTTTCGGCCTGTTTATGCAAATCCCAGTATGGTACGGGGAGAGGGTCATCGACCAGGTTGTCTGGAATTAGGTGGTCGGGTGAGATTACCAGGGTCTTTATCGAGGGCCCAAATAATGGATGGCGAGAGATATTTAGTAATACCGTGAGGCTTAGTCGGCTTAATAAGTGGACTCGTTCACGGAAGAAGCGATTGGCGAAAATGGTGAGAGAGCAGTCTCTCAGATATCGAGTGCTAAGTCGAAAATTAAAAAATGGCTCGCTTTCAAGATGTTCAGCAATGATTGCGACGAGCTCGGGACTAAGGTTCTCAATTGACATATTCAATGTTCACTCGAGTGTTGAACTGACTGATGAGGGGAAAATGTGTTTCTATATGAGATACGTCATGTGATATGGACTTATAGTTATTTTCTAGTAAATATTCCGAACCTCACCAAGCACCAGATCAACTTGTTTTGGGATTAATTTCGGAATAACCGGATAGAGAGTGGATTGGTGAATCCGAGAATAGCTTCAGTTTTGGGAAAATTTATAAGGTTGACTCTATATAACCAATGACGTCATATATACATTTGTATGTCAAAGCTCTATACTCGTGCACGTGACCCCCCTGACCACTCGGGTAGGAGTATGGGAATCCTTCGGCGCTCGGGGACATTAAATTGTCCCGGTGGGGGCCAAAACAACGAACGCGGACGAACTTCGGCCGTCGAAATAGATAAAAAGATACCCAAATATGCTATAGCGGATACCTAATTGAGTAAAATTACTTCCAAAATGTCCGACATCCCCCCAACAATGCCAGCTTGGTCCTACCAAACCCGAGGCCCCATTTCCAAAGTCCTAAACTATACCCCGGATTTCCCCACACCGCACCCCTCAACTCTCTCCCCGAACGAAGTCCTAATAAAAATAGCCTACAGCGGCTTCACCCCCAGCGCCAGCACCCTAGTTTCCATCCTACCAACCTGGATCCACAAAGATGAAACCGCAATCCCCGAGCTTGAGTTCTCAGGCACCGTCGCCGCGCTGGGTAGTAACATCCTCGCTTCTCGACCAGAACTACAGCTCCATACACCCGTTTTCGGGATAACGTCTCTCAGTGTACTATTACGGCGTGGCCTTGGTACGTTAGCGGGGTACTGTCCTTGTCCTGCGGATCGGTTGAGTGTTGTTCCTGTTGGTATGGATTTGGAGCATGCAGCGGCGTTGGGCGGGAATGGGATTACTGCTGTGCAGGTTGTTGATGCAGTGCAGGTTAAGAGGGGTGGGAAGGTTTTTGTGAATGGGGGTAGTGGGGGGACTGGGTCGATGATCTTGCAGGTTGTTAGGGAGAGGGTGGGGGAGAGTGGGGTTGTTGTTGCTAGTTGTTCGAGTGGGAATATCGGCTTGGTAAAGTCTCTGGGAGCTGATGAGGTATGTGTATTTTCCGGATATTTGTGTGCATGTTCTAACGCATGGATTCTAGGTCATCGACTACCGCGCACATGATCCTTTGCATGAATATTTGTCCAAGGAGCATGCTGAGGCTCGATTTGATGCTATTATTGATACGGTGGGTATCCAGGAGCTATATACTTACTCTCCGCGTTATCTTCGGGAAGGAGGTCGATTTGTCAATATTGGTGCTATGCAGATTCAGTCAGCCACTGGGAGCTTGCGCGCGTTTGCTTGGGCAATGATTATGAATCTCTTTTGGCCGGCATGGTTGGGTGGGACACCTCGTTGGTACAAAATGGTCAGTGGGACGCCTGGGGTAGACGTGATGGCTCGAGTGAAGAGATTAGTTGAAGATGGAGCTTTGGAACCTATTATTGATTCGACGTGGGAGATGGAGGATGCTTTGAAGGTATGTATTATGCCCTTGAAGCACAGGTATGATACTGATGAGAGTGGTCCAATTTGATTTAGGCATATGAAAGACTTCATTCCCAGCGAGCAAGAGGAAAGGTTCTTGTGAGAATCGAAAAATAGGACTGTGTACATTTACTTGCCCTGGATTTTGTCGGTATATCGCAGAGCCTATGCAGGATGATAATTTATTGATACTGAGGTAAAGTCCATTATACTTTCCAGCTCTTATTAGATGCTTCAATTCGAACCCATAGCGTGGCCATGCTTGCCGCAAAGAGCAGCACACCAGCAGTGATGGTAGCTCTCTCATAGGCGGAGACAGACGACAATGCCGACTGCCCTGGAATCAGTAATCCTGTTAACGGTGTGCCCAACAAGGCCCCGATGCCTCGAATGAGGTATAGAGCGCCGTTCACCGAAGTAAAGTGCTGCACACCAAAAAGCTCGATCAAGCTAGCTGGGAACAACGAGATGTAGGCAGCCCCAAATGTGCCGTACATAATGACGAATAAAATGAACAACACCTCTCCTGCTGTGATAGAAATAGTAGTACCGGCAAAGGTAGCTGGAAGCCAGAACCCAAATACAGCGATGGCACTCATCACGGTAGTGGCGTACAAAACATTCAAACGACCAAGCTTGTCAGCCGCATAACCGATCACAATACGGGATATAAAGTTCGCCGCATTGCTAATCGTGATAAAGTTATCCGCCATAGCAGTACTGTACCCCAGAGACTGCGCAAAAGCCGCATAGAAGAACAGAGGAGTCGAATACCCAGCAGACTGAAAGAAGGCACCCAAGGCCTGCGCGATGAATTTCCTTGACATGGCAACCTCCCAATTGATTAGCGGAACCTGAGCCCAGCCTGTTTTCTTCGAGATCCCGGCATTCTGCTCATGCAGCTTTGCCTGGAACTTGGGTTCCCATCTCAGAGCATAGCCAGAGATAGGCACGATGAGAACATTCAAGCACCCGGAGATGCGCAACGCATTCCGAAATCCAATATGCGTGGTAATCGCCCGTAGTACAGGCGGCCAAATTATACCACCGCAGGCCGAACCAGAAATCACTATACCCATGGCCAGGCCTCGCCTTTTGTTAAACCACGTCGGGCCGACGGACATGGTTGGCACGTAGGCCATACAAGTGCCAATACCGACAAGGATGCCATGGGTAAGCTGAAACTCCCAGATATACTCGCTAAGGCTGGCGAGGATACATCCAAGACCGAATACGACGCCCCCGGTCATGATGATGGGCTGTGGGCCATAGAGCTTGGCCCAGGCGCTGACGAATGGTCCACCCATCGACATTAGGGCGATGGATAGCGTACCGATGAGACTGATAATTGATGATGATGTCCCTGTGAATGGAGTGTTGGGCTCCTTGGCCATTTCTTCATAGATGGCTTGGTATACACCAAATGAGAAGACGATGCCACAGGTCATGAACATGGTCATGAAGCCTGCAGCCACGATCGCGACATGATGACTGTATCGAGTTAGTAAGTATTGAGTATATCTGGTGGAGAGTACTTCAAAGCTTGGTAAAGCTTGTTGATTTAGACTTACAGAGCTGAGGGTTCGGAGACCGAGTGTACCTGCGACTCATTCTGTATCGGCGTTCTTTCCGGCGGGGCCGAGCACTCCGTTTTGTCGGCCACGGGCGTCTTCTTCTCTTCCATTGTGGCGTCCCGAGTCATCGTCCTAAAATGGAGAGAAGGGAAAGGAAGTGAGGAAAATCAGGTATTTTCATGAACCGGTCAACTCGGTGGGATCACGGCAACGACGGCATCTTTGCCTGATTGATCTGATAATTTCTTTGCGGAGTTACCTCCAATTCTCCAATTCCCCCAGAGTCAATATGCGGCAGTAGCCGACAGGTTTTTTTTACCGATTTGGGGGTCGAACTTTTACTTTGTTCGATTAGGAGTCAAGTACTCCATAGTTACTATCCTGTTGATTGGGGAACTCGGCGGCACTGAGAATACCCGGCAGATGAAGTATTAACTTAACCGAACGGATCGAATCTTCGGATAAGAGCTCTTCAATATGGGGAAGTGCATACTGTAACTTCAGATAGCAAAAAATCAGGCACAATATGATGCATGTAGTTTGAAATATAATTAATCAACATCCTGCGAATTGATGGTATGTAATTCAAATGCATATCAAAATGCAACGCCGTTGCCCAACCTATCGTCGGTGGCGCACCAGACCCTGCCGCCCAAAAACTCGAAAAACACACGGTGTGGGTTTCATTCACCGACAGCTCCTCCGAGAATATGAAAATGGGGCCAATGCAAACGATCTCCTCCAAACGACGTATAGTACAGTCTGACGTAGCGCGCAATACGAGCGCCTTCCATAGCAAGCCTCTCTAGGGTTACAACGTATGAAAGGATCTCCGTTCGAAGTGGAAAGTGCCCAGCACCCTTTTTTTCTTGCAAGAGTCCATATGGTAAGTAATATCCCGATTAAGGGGGCCAATAGTGGCTAGGGGTGGTTAAGGTACCTCTTCGAGAGCGGCATGTACATGCCGCCAGGAAAAGGGACGGACATTGTCGCCCGCCATACTGCGGCGCCTGGAGCTGGTATAGGCTAGATTGAGATATTGGTAGTTTATGCAACCAGAGCTGATCGCTTCACCGACACTGTCAACTGTCAACTGCTTCCTGGGCCCCGACATCTTGTCTGATACACGCTACAAATGCTTCTACCGAGGAGGCTTTTTGAGACCTAGCCTTGCGTTCCTCAATTTGCACTTTTACCGTCTGCTGTTAGGCTTTATGATTCTCTATGGAGCCGTAATGAATTGGGCCCGCGCCCGACGTTGGCGTGATCCAACATCAGCCTTTCTCGCAGAGGATAAGGCCTACGAGCCCGCCTACTCAGTCATGCGTACAGAGCAAGCCAATGCCTTCCTAGAACATACCATTAACAATACCCTCCCCCTACATTGCCAAACTGAAGTATGTGCCCATCCCACGATGTGTGTGGGGATTACCTGAGTGGCACGGAGGGGTGAATTTATCTTCAAGGCATGGTAGGGTCAGTGCTGGAGGGCCTTGCGGCGGCAGAGAAGATTTACACCTGATCGTTTTCATCGCGCATCCAAATCCAGCAGAGCATACTGCGTACGTGCAGCCGTGGCTTCATTTCCTCGCCGACAAAGTTCTTCTCTATGACACTGTCATTGTGGATGTAGAAGCACATCCACAGTTTGGAGACCCCGGAGGCGAAAATCTTTGCCCGCGAAAAGGGTTTCCTGGACTATATTTATCTCCTCAGAGCGTGCAAATCCGTCAATACGCTATATACTGTTATGCTTGAGGATTAAATCCTTGCTCTTGATGGCTGATATCATCGGACTAAGCAAGCGCTGTCTGCTGCTGAACGACAGACCATCGAGAAGGGTGTAGACAAGTGTAAGCTTGGCACCATTAATGGAAGACTATGATTGCTAACACGAATCCCACCGCCCTCAGATATCACCTATATAAGTTGATCTCTCTCTTCTCTCGCTCTCTCGCTCTTCCTTCCTTCCTTCTCCAGAGTCATAGATAGATAGGAATACAGCCATTGTTCTGATTCCATCAATTATTCCTATCTAAGACAACGGAAATTGCACCGTAGAGAGATATGGACTAATAGGAATTTTCTCGTAGGGTTGTATCTTCGACTCTTATACACTGCACAATTTCTAGGATCGAATTTGGAAGAATGACCTATTTACCTCTTCTCTCCTTGCCGCACTGGGAGTCGCAGCCGGGCGACAGTGGCGCAAAGCCGTTGTTGTGGCTGCAACTACATACCCTCCAAATAAGATAAACGGCCTCTTCGCTTTCGTCTTGACTCCTCTCCTGATCATCCTCTTCTTTGCTGCCGGACGGATCACAATGCTCACGATGCCTGGTGCATGGGTTGCCTAAATTCGGCTGCTGCTCTGGGGGTTTGGTATTTCTATAAGCCCGTATCAGAGACCCAGTATCTTAGTACGAGGCTAAGAGCATTGGGTACGTCGATATGCTTGCGGAAAGCTACGCCGATGAGGACAAAGAGATACGTTGGGCGTTGACTCCTAGTGTACTACAGTGTATTGGGAGCAATGGTTCAAAGACGAATGCGCTCGGGGAATATACATACCAACTGACGGTTTCCAAAACAATCTGGATTTTCATGAAGAGAACGATGTGGAGCACTTACGCTAGGAGCATCAACAGCAGACTCAAGCAAAGATATAAATAAGTGTACTATAGATGGATGCAAGTATGTCTAGTAAATAATAATTCATCTACACATGAACAATAGCTTATCAAGAGAGCAACTAGAACAGATATCATAGACCACGCTATAATCTAACATCAGCCGGATTCGGAACCAAAGACGCTATCGGAGGCGATGATAGCAATGACCACAATCTAGGAAGGTCAAAGTCAGCGCGTGTAGCGAATCTTCAGGCGATTTTTATAACTACTTACCAAAGCCATATCGACCCCAGGAGTAATAACGACATCCAGGGCAGGCCGATAACCCCTCCGTGCACCAGCGGTCAGCGCCAATTTATCGTTATGGCGAACACTTTCGCACACTTCAGCAACCCTTCGATCACCATCAATCACATCGAAGCTCTGCAGAACGCGCCCATGCCGCTCTATCACCAGCGTGAGCTCCTTCTCGGCCACTGACTTTGTGTCACGAGCAGCCGCATTTCTCAGCGTGATATTAAAGTTTCCAAAGGCGGGCGCAAATCGTGGAGTGCCAGTAGCCAAGGTCACTCCGCGGTCGTCGCCTGGCAGGGTGATGTACCATTTGCTTTTAATGGAGACCTTTCGGTGAAGCTCAAAGAGAGGCAACCCGGTGGCATCGCGGAACTCTCTACAGGAACCATCATTGTACTTCCATCCACTAGCGGTGAAGACCGTCTGCCCGTCTTGGTCTTTGACCTTGTACGCGGCTACAGACTGGGCGTCGCCTTGGGGACCAAGGACGAGGGTTGTTTTCGAGCTGGTAATGTAGTCTTGGCGCAAGGCGACCGGACGATCTGGAGATTTCAGAGGCTTGCGTGGTTTAGAGAAGATCTGGTGCTGCATTCGTGCGTGGGAGTAAGTCCCGGCCATTTTGTGCTATGGTGAGTGCCCTAAGATTGATGGGAGCTGCGGCGAATTGTTGTTGAAAAAAATAGGACACACATGCATGCGTCCAGCTAAGTGTGCACTTATACCGGTTTGCTCTAAAGGAAGATTCTATTAGATCCTAGGTACAACTTGCGTATGTCATTTTAAATGCCTCAAAAGGTCTTGTGATGACTTATTAGCCTCGCGGCAAAATACAAACGCCCGGCCGATCTCAGCGCACATCCCTTAGTCTGACAATACGGAGTACAGGCCGGTAAATTGACCTCGGTCAGAAGTCGCGAATCCTAGCGGGCCCCACCGGGGCAAACAGATTAGTGAACCGACGCTCAAGTCTCCGGATTAGTAAAGCTATGCATCTATTCTTAAAATACGCAGAACGGACCAGTTGCCGTGGCCCGTCGCGGACCCGTCATGTGATGACGTACACCCACGTGTTCTTTATCTCAAGCTATCGTGTTCTCTAGCTTCATAACCTCAACTAAAACCATGACGGGTCTTGCGCCGTCGAATGTGGTCATTGTCCACCCAGATCTCGGCATCGGTGGTGCTGAGCGACTAATTATTGATGTGGCACTAGCTCTGCAGAACCGGGGCCACCGCGTGACGATCTACACCTCCCATCGCGACAAGAACCACTGTTTCGACGAAGCCCGCGATGGGACATTGGACGTCCGCGTCCGCGGAAACACCATATTCCCCGCGCATGTTTTCGGTCGACTCCACATCTTCATGGCCGCCATGCGACAACTACATTTGACAGTGTCCCTTTTGTCGGAACTAGGCGCGAGACACACACCTAGCGGTACAGCTTCGGAAAAGTCTGCGGAGAACAATGAGGCTCAGGATGATATCTTTATTGTCGATCAACTGCCCGCATGCGTACCTTTTCTCAAGACCTTTGGCCGGGCACAAAAGTCCCACTGCCAACGAATCCTATTCTATTGCCACTTCCCTGATCAATTGCTTGCGCGCCGAGACGAAGGTGGCTCCTTTCTTCGGCTAGCGAAGCAGCTATACAGATATCCATTCGATTGGTTTGAGGGTTGGGCATTGAGCGCGTCCGATCGGGTTGTGGCGAACTCCAAATTCTCACGCGGGGTTGTGCAGCAGGTCTTTGGCACGGACACGCTGGGAGATGTCGAAGTCATTTATCCCTGTGTCGATACGGATGAGAAGGCCATAGCACCGGAGGCGAAATCAGCAGACCCTCTTTGGGGCGGGAAGAAGATCTTACTGAGCATCAATCGCTTCGAGCGGAAGAAGGATATGGGTTTGGCGATCCGGGCATACAATGGATTGGGTGCGGAGAAGAGAAAAGGAACTCGATTGGTAATTGCCGGTAAGTAATTCGCATCATGGTCCGCTTGGAACCCGACTAACTGTGTTCTACCTAGGCGGATATGACAATCGTGTCCAAGAAAATGTCCAATACCACCAAGAGCTCGATACTCTAGCAACTGGCCTCGGACTGCTGACCGCAACCGCGAAGACTGTTGTCTCTGCGCTTTCTATCCCTGATGACATCGATGTTCTCTTTTTGCTTTCCGTCCCCACAACCTTTAAAGATACCCTACTCATACAGTCCAAGCTGCTCCTTTATACCCCGATCAATGAGCATTTTGGTATTGTCCCTGTTGAGGCTATGCGCGTCGGACTCCCTGTCCTGGCCTCAAACACTGGTGGTCCCTTAGAAACAATCGTCGAGGGCGAAACGGGCTGGCTCCGGGACTCACACGCGGTTGACGAGTGGACAGCTGTCATGGATAAAGTTCTCAATGAACTCAGTCCACAACAAATTGACAAGATGGCTGCAGCTGGTAAGCTAAGAGCCGATCGTGAGTTCTCACTCACGGCTATGGGCGATCGGTTAGAAAAAGAGATCTCCACCATGGTATCAGCGAAGCGTCGTCCGTTTGACGGATGGATGCAGGTGTTTGTTGGTCTTGCTATCATCGTGGCATTAATTGCAAACGTCTGCTTGTTTGTGTTTCACTTGGCTACTTGATCTAACATAATTCTCAAATTCAATACCCCTAATTTCTTTTCACTTGTCGGAGGCAGCGTTGGTAAAATGTTAATTTCCAAGTGATCTGTATCTCCTCTCATCACTTTATTTCTATAGCAGTAATTTTTTTAAAAAAAACTTATTTTGAAATGCACGCGCTAGCTAACGGAACGGAATGTAGATTAATGCATTTAACCTTATTAGATCTATGCGGGGTCACCTGACTTCGTGACGTCGCGTGTCGCGACTCATGTTCATCTTAACATTGTCAAATCACAAAATGCCCGATGTCATAGACCTGATATCTTCTGATCCTGAAATACCGATCAACTTACCACATCATGCACCGCGGTCAAATCAAATTCCCCGACGTCCATCCCGCCTGGGACTGATCTCATCGGACCCAATCGACGATTCACTGTTTACCTACGATAACTTCGACATACATCCCAGGAAGCGAAGAGTCAGCCATGAGCAACGGTTGCCTCACGGCCGCGTTGCATCAGCAACGGCACCGCCCGAACCGGCTTTTCCAAGCTCATTCCCTTCAATCCAGTTCTCAGATGACGATTTTGCCCTCCCATCCTCACGCCCCGCCGCGCCAAGGATACTGGCAGAACCGAGGAAGCAGGCAGAACCAAACGTGGAAAATCACGATCCTTTTATTCTCACATCCCCTTTGCCTGCAAGGCGATCTAAAAAAATGTCTCCAACACCCCGCCCCCGAACCTACGCCCCTCCCTCTCGTCCTCGAACCCTCGACCCACCTGATATCATCACAATCGACGAGGATGATGATCAGTTTGCGAAGGCTGCTGGGGGCAACGGATCCAACCGACTCACCCAGGACAGCATAGATGAGTTTAGTGATCCGTTTTCCATACCTGGCTTTGCAGACATCGTTGGAACTGGCACCACTTCTAAACCGGTGTTTTCCAGTAAGACCGCTGCGTTGCTCTCTAGTCTCAGCGCAAATGATAAAGCTACCAATGAAAAGAGTGTATCGAAGACAGGGAACCAAAAAGCCAAGATTGGGATGCGTACAGGTTTCAACCTATCTGATGAGATCGATGAACCTGCTCCACCACGGCGGGCAGCGAAGAAAACCAGCAAAATGACAAATGAAGAAAAGGAAGCCAAGGCACAAGCTCGAGCCGAGGTAAAGGCACAGAAAGACCGGGAGAAAGAGCTTGAGAAGGAAAGAAAGCTGAAGCTGAAGGAGGAAAAAGCAAAACAGAAGCAGGTGGCAGCGGATATCTCAGAAGTGAATAAACTCAAAATCGACAAAAAGGAATCTACACCGGAGATGATTATCAACATCGCATCGTCACTGGATGGCGCTAGTGTGGGGACCCAGACTATCGAGTTCATGAAGCGACTTGGAGTGGATTACTCGTTCTTTGACAGTCCCATTACCAACCTGGTCAGATGGCGCCGGAAGGTCAAAGCAAATTACAATGAGGCAGCCGGTCATTGGGAGCCATGTGTGCCTTACATTGCAGAAGAAAAACATATTCTCTGTTTGGTGCCCGCGCAAGACTTTGTTGATATGGTGATTTCTTCCCCGGACGAGGAAAGAGAAACGTTGGAACATCATTTCCTCAAAATCAGGGGTGCCTACCCCGATCATAAACCTATCTATCTCATTGAAGGACTCACGGCTTGGATGCGCAAGAACCGGAACTCGAGGAACAGAGCTTACCAGGCGGAGGTGCTTCGCCAGTATGAACTACCAGCTCCTGAACCCACCACGGGCCGTGGTCGCGGCAGGAAACCGAAGAACAAACCCGAAACCACACCACCTGTTGACGACGATACGATTGAAGACGCTCTCCTTACACTCCAAGTGACACATTCTTGCCTCATCTACCACAGCAATACGCCGGCAGAGTCCGCTGAATGGATTAAGAATTACACGGAGCATATTTCCACAATCCCATACCGTCGTGAAATGATGACTGGCAACGATGCAGCGTTCTGCATGGATGTCGGCCAAGTCAAGACGGGCGAAGATAACCTTGATACATTTGTCAAAATGCTCCAGGAAATCAATCGTGTCACTGCGTCCATGTCATACGGTATTGCAAGCCAGTACCCGTGCGTGACCGACCTTGTCCGCGCCATGCGCATGCATGGACCCACGATGCTAGAAGATGTTCGGGTATGTATATCTCTTCCCTTCGTGGCCCGCTCCTTTCATTTCTCTATTTTTAATCTTCCTTATCTCGAGCCCCTGCTGATCGTTTTGAAGAAATCGGCAAACAAGAATGGCGCATTGACCGACTCAAGGGTTGGCCCCGCTGCGAGTAAGAGGCTGTACAAGGTATTTACAGGCCTTGACCCGACATCAACCGATGTTTAGAGTAGCCCCATTTGGGACAGAACTTCGTTGGAACATGGGAACTTTTGGTCTTGTGAACCATATATCTTTGTCTTGGCAGTTAGTTCCCCATAGTCTTCTACTTGATGAGTTTATGAGATTCCCATCAGCTTTAAGCTGCCGAATAAATAGCGAAATCCAAACAAAAAGAGCAAAAAGCTTAGCAGCGTAATTGTGTTGCCTACCAAAGTGGAGCGAGTGGAGTTTGTTGATTTTGGAAGCTGAAATTCCTGGTTGGTGCGTAAGGAATTGCCGAGCCCGGCTAAATTTCCTAGCAAAGCTTGGTGTGGCCCTGTAAGGCTGGAAAAGCTTGAACTAATGTACGTACCATGTCTAATCAGGGTCTGATGGGTCCAATAACCTGATGCTATTCGTAGATGATGCTCCGATTTCCGGTTTCTATTCGATATTTGCCCCTTTCATCAATACAGCGCAAAACACAGCGGTATTCGAAAAAACCCGGACCGATGAGCTGTACTGAACGGAAACCCGGCTATTCCTCTTCCAAGCCAAGATCTTATTTTATCAATCGCACGGATCAGATAAAGCAGACTCTGTCGCCACAGTCCAATTCCGGCACAGTGGCCTCTATAAATCTTGAATTTCAAGATGGCCACTGAAAAAAGGGCTATTAGCCCAATGCTTCTGTTCTCAGTTGGTTTGCTGGTTCTCTCGGCCTTCAATTATGGTCTAAGTGATCAGGCCTTTTCTTCCTGTCAGGCTATGGACTCCTTTATTCGTCAATTCGGAGAGTACCATGCTGCTACCGACACTTGGAAGATTTCAGCCATGTTCACATCCTTGTACAACAGTATCAAGGCAGCTGGACAGATTGTTGGTAAGGTCTATCTTATAACTATTCTCCGAGGAACTGGAACTGACGAAAATCTTGCTATAGGCGTGTTCATCGGCGGATACGTGAGCAACAAATATGGCCGTCGGATGTGCATCTTTACAATGAGCATTTACGCACTTGGAAGTGCATCGGTAGTCGTTAGCTCGACAACTGTCGCCCAGATCCAAACTGGCAGAGCTTTACACTGTAAGAACCCATCTCTACAACCCCGGTCGGCACACTCGGCTAACCGGCTTTCTGCTCATAGATATCTACCTGGGTATGCAACTGGCTGTCATCCCGACCTTCCTAACAGAACTGGCTCCAGCCAAGAACCGCGGTGGAATGGGTGTACTATACTGGCTGAGCATCAAAGCAGGAGGCCTATTCATTACCGGTATCGCTCGAGCAACCAAGAAAATGACCACAGATGCAGCCTGGAGGATCCCCTTCGGATTAATCCTCGTCATTCCATTCCTGGTTATTTGTCTGGTCTGGTTCATGCCCGAGTCTCCGCGCTGGTATCTTCTCCGTGATCGTCAGGAGGAAGCTCTCCAGTCCCTTCATCGCCTCAAGGGCAAGAATACTACCGACGAGGAGATCCGCGAGCAATTCGAGTTTCTTTCCGAGAAAGTTGCTGAGCAGATGCAGAAGAAGTCGTTCAAGGATCTCTTTAGTCCGCAGAATAGACAGCGGACCTTTGTAGTTTCTGCTGCGAACTTCTTCCAGCAGGCGACTGGTCAGGCGTTTGCTTCTCAGTATGGAACTTTGTTCGTTAAGCAGTTGAACTCGCTCAACCCGTTCAGCGTAACATTAGGTACCAATGCTGTGGATATCGGTGCGATTATCATCTCTGCGTTGTTGGTCGATATTGTTGGCCGGAGGTTAGTATCCCACCATTCATCATTCGCCTTCTGTGATACTGACTCTTTCAGGATGTTGTTCCATACAAGCTCCAGTCTCCAGACTGTCGCTCTGATGACAATGGGTGGTCTTGGAACTGCCGATTCCAGCAACGTCGATGCCAAGAAAGGCATCGTTGCTATGCTTCTTCTTTTTAGCTTCAGTTGGTCCCTGGGCTGGGCTCCTCTTACATACGTTATTGGCGCGGAGCTTCCATCTTCTCCGTTACGTGAAATGACGCTGCAGATTGCCTATACTGTCAAGCTTATTACTGAGTATGTGATCTATTGATATATTGGGTGCAAATCAGTACTGACATCTCGTCATAGATTCGTTGTGACTTTCACATACCCTTATATGGAAACTGCTGATACTCCGCATCATGTTGATATTGGTGGCAAGCTGGGCTTTATTTATGGCTCACTCTCGGCCGTGGCTTTCGTTTTCGGATGGTTCTATATTCCCGAGACGAAGAAGCTGGAGATTGAGGATATTGACAAGCAATATGCCCAGAAGACGAGTGAATGGAAGGATATTGAGGACTCGGCTGATGATAAACGGATGTCCGTGAGCGAGATTCCTAAATAGTCGAACAAACAGCTGAATGTCTGATGGGCTCGCTATGTGGTAGCTACCCGTGAACTGTATATAGAACATTATTGAATTCCAGCGTTTCCTACAGACGTCCGCTGCCCACAAGCACAAAGTATGTAGTCAAACACATGCATAGAGTTAAGGTGCCAAGGTAGATCATAGCTGAAAACAGTTGCTGATTTGATTGACCTCAACTATGAGCGAACTGCTAGATACGAGCAAACCCGAAAAGAAACGCTAAATGGCTTGAATATGCTAAACAACTACACCTCGTCGTTTCCAACCTCTCCAAGCAGCTAGCCAAGCCACAATGGCAACCCAGACACTCACAGTGCAACCGACAGCCCAGAAGCCATAGCATCGCCAACCATGGCATTGGCCATCAGCACTGCCACTGCCATCCTCTAGGGCATTCTGGTATGCAGCAGAATAAATCACGCCCCAGAGTGCTGCGCCGATAGCAGGCATCATAGCCACGATACCCCAGTTTGTGGCAAAGTTTTCAACGCCCCATACCACGGAGATGATGATTGGGGTGAGGGAGAAGGCACTTCCGTAGCCGAAGCCGACGAGGGCAGTGGTCAAGTGGAAGAGAGGTGGTTCTTTCAGTGCAAGAGGACTGGCGAGGATTAGATAGCCGATGGAAAGGAGAAGGGCCGATGGTAGTAGGAAGACCATTCGGGAAAATGTGGGGCGGTTATTCTCTTCTGTAACTATGTGTCGGCGGCTGTCTGGGATTGGAGGGAATAGATGTGTTGCTGCCGGAGCGAAGAAATCTGAAAGGGAGCCGGTGAGAAGTCGGGCAATGGTCGAGGTCAATGCAATGGTGGTGACATGAGTCGATGGAAGACCGGCTGGTGGGGGCGCATTGAGGGCGTAAGATGGAGGTGTTAAAGTTGGAATTATAGTGCCGAGCTGGTAGGGTCAGTTATGTATAAACAAGTGAAGTCTGATAGACTCACGTTATTGATGTACGACTCTCCAGGTCCAGTAACCAGGAAGAAGCCAGCAGCCAACCACCACATGGTGGGATCGAGGAGGAAAACTCGAGTTTCGTAGTTGAGCAGCCAGTTCTTCTTTCGGCGTTCTTCCTCCTCCCTGTCTTTCTCTCGCTGTCTCTCCTGCCGCTCTTCCTCCGATAGAGTGGCCTCTTCATTATTATCCAAAAAGGTGCCGTACTCCACGGCTGTCCGGATCTCACCCCTGGGTCGGAAGAAATCGCTTTCCTCAAGAAGTCCACTGCGTTCTAAATCCTCAACAGTCTCATCGATATATCGCTCCTCCTCGTCATCATCCACAATACGCAAGGCGAAGGTTCCGATGATTCCAGTCACCAGTAGGACAACCCCCAGGAAAAGGAAATACCGGAACACATCCACATCACCACACTTACCATCAACATCACGTTCACACAGTACATATGTCCCCAACTGACTCTGCCACATACCACTCAACCCGAAAGCTGCAATTGGCAATGCAAGCATGATTCCCTTATGCTTTCCTCTGCCATAATTCTTAGCACAGGTAGCCACAGCAGCGAGGTACATGCAGCTCGTGCCCATGCCAATAGCAATGAATGCCACAATCATCACCCAAAATGGCCAACCCGAGCCTCCCGCGTCTGGCGGAGGGCCACTTTTATATGTGAACGCAGCGAGAAGATACCCCAATCCAAACAGCACACCCGACACCAAGGATAGCGGCGACGGACTATATCGGTCGCACAAGTATCCAAACAAGGGAACGAGGAGATACATCGCAATCTCTGCCGCAATGGAAATCGCATTGACCCGGAGTTGAGTGTAATGAAGTCTTGTCAGCAACAAGTGCCCGTATAAAGAAAACGCAGTAATGCTACCCGCACCCAGACTACAAAAGCTACGAGTCAGTAACCAGTCACCGAAGATGGTCGAAACGTCCTCGGATTTCATACCATGTGATAACACCCCAAATAAAGCTAATGACCCGTATAACCTCATTGTGCATTTTCCGTCGGTCGCGCTCAACGATCCCCTCCACAACGTCGCTCAGCAGTCCGTCATCACTGGCCGCACCGAATCCAGAACGTGAAGAGTGTCGTGAACGACGTGACCCCGCCCTGGACCGTGCGATAGCTAGGCTGGGTCCCGCGTTAGATCCGTCCGTGTTTCCATCTTCGAGGAGGGGCCGGTTCGCATCGAAGTCCCGCTTATCGATGTCGGTGTGGGGAGTAGAGCTGGACATCCTATTCAAAACACCCAGTCGCTTGTACCCGATATTTGTGAGGGAACTAGTAGAATATGGAGGTAAATTGGTACGTCCGGGGAGCTAGTTAATGGTATGCTCGGGGCGATTGGCAAGAGGTCGAATGATAGGCTGTGTCAGCTGGGTGGATCGGTTGCTTTGTTGTCAGAGCTCCACCCTACGTCATTGGGCCTCCAACTGGCTCATCTTAAGAATAAATGACAGTGATCCTTATAGAAGGTGACTTTAGGAATGAGGAAGGGGAAATGGAGGAGGAAGAGAGAAATGGATTAGTGTAAGCACCCTTGAATGGGTTTCCCCCGGATTAGATGCGGAGCTGCTTATCGTAAGACACGTGACATCCGATGCTGATATGAGTCAAAAGTTATGCAATCGAACTTTGGAATCCGTACTTAGTCAGCCGGATAAACAGACCCCAACCAACTAACTACTGACAGGACAATATCGACCTATAAAATGCTTTTCTTTTACATTTTTATTTTCATATACATGCTTGTTGGCAACGGTAAAGGCCAGCGAGACCACAATTGACTAACCAGCGTGTGCACCGTATTCGGAATGAATCTACTGGAAGGTTGTTTTTGACTTTTTTTGGTGATTTTTCTGTCTAATACTGGATAGGAGTATCATGTACAAACGGGACGGGGCTTGAGAAAGCCCCGCAAAGTGAAGGCCTTGGAAATCCAATAACCTTCGGGGTATTATCAATAAAACAGAACCCAGAGGTGAAGTGAACCGGAAAGAAAGGTGGGATAGTCTCGTACACGCCAAATGAGGAAATGAAAATGAAGGGGGGGAAAGAAAAGCAAAAGCCCCGGACTCTAAATGTATCCAGGATTGACAATAGTCATTGAGTCGTCCGTGGAGGTCATTACATCATCTGCCCTCGTCACGAGCAGTTTGGAAGGAAAAATGGACGAAAATGGGGATTGAAGAAAGGGAGGAAAAGGGAAGGGAGAAAAATATCCAGGGCTTATGAAAACGCAACTAAAACTTTGCGCCATATATCGCCGAACGCCGGATTGGCAGAATCAAGATCGTATCAGAAGCTGACTTCACCCGCATCGCTTTCCATCACGCCCTCGTTCCAATATTGATCGGAGGGTAATTCAAGAACGGCAGGTTGAGAGCCAAGAGCAATGCCCTCTCCTTCTCCACGCTCGATGAATTCATCTTGCGTGATTTCGTTCAAAATGCGCTGGAAGTACATGCGCAATGTGCGAAGGCCTCGTAGGTAGCCCCGATCAATATCATCAGGATGGTGAGGAGGACAAGGGGTGTCTGGGGCCAATTCGTCCTCGCCGGTGACACAATTGGCAAAATCAACAATTTTCAGCTTCACGTCTATAGTTTTATGGCCATCTTCTTGGAGTCGGGGTCGGGAATCAGTGGGGTCGTCGGTGGGAGTTGGTGATTGTGGAGTAGGCTCTCCATCATACAAGAGCAACAGGCTGCTAGCATAGAGACGGTATCGATCGAGTTTTCTGATCATATGCTCAAGAAGCGATAATTTCTCCAGAATGACGGGGATCTTCTTGGCCACGCTAGAATAACTCACTCCATCGTAGAGGAAGCGGGTAAGAGCATCCTGGAATTCACGGCCGGATTTCAAATCGCGTCCAAAGTATTTATCTTCGAAGATGTACTCCTGCTTTTTGACA